>NC_057394.1:11231408-11909742 GCF_019320065.1 Cervus canadensis | reverse complement strand
AAAAACCGGCACAAACTGTACCTTGTACTCATAATAATCTTTTCAACTACTATTAAGCCCATTATACAGGCAACAAAGCTGAGGCTTTGTTGAAAACATGGAAAGATTCCGACTAGGATTCATCAGTCAATTTGTTGCCTAGGCCTTATTGATTTGTTGTTGTTTAGTTGCTCAGTCGTGTCAGACTCTTTGCAACCCCATGGACTGTAGCCCGCCAGGCTCCTCTGTCCATGGGATTTTCCAGGCGAGAATACTGGATTGGGTTGCCTTTCCCTCCTCCACGGGATCCCAGGGATCGAACCCGCATCTCATGTCCCCTGCATTAACATGCAGGTTCTTTCCCACTGAGGCCACCGGGGAAGCCCATAGGCCTTATTGATTGGGCTCAACTCTGGCAGACAGTAGAAACGGTGCCAGTCAACTTGGATTTCCAGTTATGTATTAACTGGTGAACTATAAATTGGTTCCACTCCCATCAAATTAAACAGCATTTCTAAATGAGAATCAAAACAAACCCTTCTTACGTGCTCTAGCCTGTCTCTGTTTGGTACTTTCGACATGTACACCTGCAGACACCTGGATGTCCAAGGCAGTGCAGAGCGTGTGCTCGTTATTGAGAACTGCGCGGCGCTTAATCGCTCAGCCGTGTCTGGTCCTTTGCGACCCCACGGACTGTGGCCCACCAGGCTCCTCTGTCCATGGGGACTCTCCAGGCCAGAACACTAGAGTGGGTTGCAATGCCCTCCTCCAGGGGATCGTCCATACCCAGGAATCGAACCAGGGTCTCCTGCATTGCAGGCGGATTCCTTACCAGCTGAGCTGCCAGGGAAGCCCTGCTGAGAATTAGTCACATATTTTATTATCTAAAGTCTAAATGCTTTTATCTACCTTGCAGAAAGTTGTTTTGTTTAGAAAATTGCAGAAGATATTCAAACAAGATCTAAAAAAAAAAAAACCTACAGAAAAAGTGTGAAACATTTTCTCCACTTGGGCCAATGGAAATGAACCAGCCCGTCAATCTGGTTTTGTAAACAACTTCATTAAGACGACATCTGTGTCTCTGGGGCTTCACTGAGACATGCTTGAGTAAATTCTCAAAAGATATCAGTGTGAAAGAAAGACAACTTTTGACTTCTTCAGAGCACCAACTTCTGCCGCCCTGGGCTTTCAACCCTTGGCCACAGGACACTCTCAATCCTTAGGCACCTCTGTCACCACACTTACCTTTAATTTTTATGATAATGACCTGTAATTATCTATCTCCTCCACTAAACTGAGCTCCATGAAGATGGTACAGTTTTCATCTTTGCATCCCTGGGTCTCAGTAACCAGCCTGGTGCCTGAAGAACAGGAGTGCCCATAAATATTTATTAACAATTGAATAGGGCTTCCCATATGGTTCAGTGGTAAAGAACCCGCCTGCCAATGCAGGAGGCAAAGGAGACTCACGTTTGTTCCCTGAGTTGGGAAGATCCCCTGGAGGAGGGCATGGCAACCCACTCCAGTATTCTTGCCTGGAGAATCCCATGGACAGATGAGCCTGGCAGGCTACAGTCCATGGGGTCACAAAGAGTTGGACACGACTGAGCATGCATGTTCATAAAACAACTGAATAAATGAGGAAAAAAATGCAAGTCAGTGTTTGAAACCTGTGGCTAACCCTCATTCTCTTGGGAAGACTATTACAAAGTCCTAGTTCAATGCTAAGCAACTCAGCAGAAACTGGAGTTCGCCGACAGGAATCTGATCTTGTGAGGCGGTTTAATTAACTGAGATTTATGTTGTCCTAACACCTTTATGTGTTATAGGCTTCCCTCATAGCTCTTCCCTCATTGCTCTTCCCCCATAGCTATGGGCTTCCCTCATAGCTCAGTTGGTAAAGAATCCACCTGCAACACAGGAGACCTCAGTTCGATTCCTAGGTCAGGAAGATCCTCTGGAGAAGGGATAGGCTACCCACTCCAGTATTATTGGGTTTCCCTTGTGGCTCAGCTGGTAAAGAATCTGCCTGCCAAGCAGGAGACACAGTTACAATGCCTGGGTCAGGAAGATCCCCTGGAGAAGGAAATGGCAACCCACTCCAGTATTCTTGCCTGGGAAATCTCATGGACAGAGGAGTCTGGAGGGCTACAGTCCATGAGGTTGCAAAGGAGTCAGACACAATTTAGGGACTAAACAACATCAATGATCCTCTATCCCCCCTCGGTATCCGTTCGTTTGTTCTCTATATCTGTGTCATGGAGCTTTTGAAAGAAAAAAATGTGTTGAGGATATGGTGGTGGTGAGAATACAGCTTTATAGCAGGTGGTGAAGGGGGACCTCAATGAGCAGATGGCATTCCAGTGAATTAAGAAGGGAATGAGTTTAAGCAGTAGCTGGAGCAATGGAATTCCACGTAGCAACGGAATCCCAACCTGCACTCCAGCTAATGCCAACCATCTAAGACTGGAGGGAGCCTGGTGAGGCTGAAGCTGAGTCAAGCAGGAGGAGAACAGTGGGAGAGGTGTCAGAAGAGAGGCGGAAGCCGGGCATGACACATGCCCACCCTTCAGCCTAGCTCATCCTTGGTTCTTCTCTATAGGGTATCACGATTGGAAGAACCAGGGCTTTAGACTCCAAAAGACCCGCATGGGAATTCCTCCTTCACCTTTTGCCAGCTCTAGAACTTTGGGACGTGGTTCCGTCTGACCTGTGAAATAAGCACTTTTTGCCAGTCCTCTCAATTAATCCTTTGAAGTGCTCCCTGAGGGTTACAGGCTTTAGAGAGGATTCAATAATTTACTCGGAATTGTCAGCCTGAGAAATGACAGAAACACAAGCTGTGCTGTGTGTGTCAGGGACACGCGTGCGTGTGCTCGGCTTCTTCATTCATGTCTGACTCTTTGTGACCCCATAGACTGCAGCCCGCCAGGCTCCTCCGTCCATGGGCTTCTCTAGGCAAGAATACTGCAGTGGGTTGCCATGCCCTCCTGCAGCAGATCTTCCCAACCCAGGGATCAAACCCACGTCTTTTTTCTCCTGCTGGCAGACAGGTTCTTTACCACTAGCGCCACCTGGGAAGCTCATCAGGTACATCACGTGCCCAATAAATGTAATTCGTTTCTCTGTCATCACTTTGACGTGGTTCCCTGAGGTTGTCTGCCTTCTTGGAAGGGTGCAGCACCTCTGGGTGCTGTCTGCTCCTAGGATCCTCATTTTCACATGAGGACCCTCTTGTTTCCCAACACAAACCCTACCCACCATGCTAAATGCCTGTCCAGTATCACCGGCCATATGGCCTGGGGCAACGTACATCCTCTCTAGTAATCTGGGTTTGATGATGCTTGCTCTGATGGTGGACACACAAGAGGGAATCCCCGGAAGGCAGGTCTCACCGAGGCTTCCAACCTCTAAGAGGCGTCCGCCACTAGTTGTTACCATCATCATGCCTTCTGGGACTTGCTTTTGACCTTCCTGGCTGGTCTCTCACCAGCCGTTGACTGGGCCAGCCCCACTCCAAAGGTGGACAGGATTGCGTGTTCTCACCCCTTGTAGTCTGCTCAGAAATCCTTCGCATCATTGGCCCTGGCACCGGATATGACAAATACATCTGATTTTTTGAGCAAGTGTGTATTTTCTAATACTTTTAATGTTTTAGATACAGATGTGGGGGTTGGGGGGGGAAGGGCAACTAACTCCACCGGGGCCAATTTACCCTGTTTATGTACTTAGAATTTTCCTAGAATTCATATGCTGGAAGTAAAAGTCTGCTAATCATTACAATTTAGGACATGTTCCCTATTTAGAAAGATTAATATAAACAGGGCTGTGGTCTTGCACAGCACCAGGAGGTAATGTTCATGTGTTACTGGATGTGGAGCTTGGAACTGGGTGACCCTAGGTGCACAGAAGGCCTGGCTGTGTGTCAACCCACAGCTGCTGTGTCTCTGCTGGGTGCTAGCTGTCACCTCCTCCGGAGAACTGTCCTCACCAAAGGGAGCCTCCGCCAGGCCCACGAGGCCAACGGGAGGATGAAACAGTTCACCTGCAGAAACATTTGGCAAATGTTGCCTGTTCTCTCTGTTCCTGGTGGCAGGGGTGTTTCATGACTGGCTGACCTGGGACGGTAAACCACGACTCCTCATCCTAACTCAGGCCTCTTCTACTGGGTGACATTCTCTACGGAATCCAGCTCACTCTCACATCTATGGTTTTGATCCACCCACTCTCTAAATCAAAATTCAGACCTATCTCCCCAAGTTGGCGTTCTTTTGAGGTTGAACAAAAGTTATGAGTCATGGAGAAAGGAGGCCAAGAAGAGGCTCAGATTTCCAGCTCTAAACCTCAGAGAAACAGCAGCAAAATGTTTTCTTTGGAGAACCCAAATCCCTGCCCTGAAAAAACAAAAATCTCAATTGCCAGCACTCAAAGCAGAACCTATCAAAATAGCTAGGTTGGACTGAGTGTATTGAAGTTGTGATAAATTTCATGAATTACCATCAGTTTAAACAATGTAGATCTTAATGTTTGTCAGTAACTCTGAAGACAGAACAGCACTGTCCTGATATGTACCCGTTTGTGTATCAATATGTCATGCTTCCTTAAAAGAAGGCTCTAGAAAGGATTTAATTCAGAACTCCTTGAACTGATTTAATTCAGCTACTTAGATGCTTCAGTTTTCAGCTAACTGACCACTTTCTTTAAAAGTCACCTTACAGTATTAAAAGATATTAAAAAGTGATGATGTTTATTGAGACATAACCCTATCTCAGGCAAATTCTCTTGGATGTTAATATTGGAAATATAAAGAAAACAGTCAGTGCTTGGAATTTTCAGCCACAGAACCAAAAGAATATTAGAGCCCCATCTGGTGGATCTGATACTTATTCAGGAGACAAAAAACGAAATTTTTCACCAAGCCTTTACTGAGTGCTATGCTATTATTGCTTTCAGAACATGGCAGTTAATCTCTGTCTCTTCATTTTATATGTGGTGTATATTTCCTTTTATCTGAATGACTGGAGTTCTTTCTCCCTCCTGAATCTGGCTCAGTCCCTTTCTATTCAAAGAAATAGCCTTCAACTTGTGCGTGATTAGCACAGTTCTCTATATATTAAACATTATATACGAAATAACATTTCAAAAGGGTGTATGTAACAAAGATTATACAACTTAAGCACATAAATATATCACAACATAAACATTATCGTACATGTGATGTGTGTATCATAAATAATTGAATTTTATCATGTTAAAATATATATATTAAACTTCATGCTGTACTGTACTTAGTCTTGTCTGACTCATTGCGACCCCTTGGACGGTAGCCCACCAGGCTCCTCTGTCCATGGGGATTCTGTAGGCAAGAATACTGGAGCAGGTGGCCATGCCCTTCTCCAGGTGATCTTCCCGACCCAGGGATCAAACTCAGGTCTCTGGCATTGCTGGCTGACTTTTTACTGTTTGAGCTACTTATGCTGTCTCTGAAGGTATGTTAAATTAAGATTTTATCTTGGTGCAATATTATCACTTCTTTTCAGTGAAAAGCAGGACATATGAGCAAAGAAATACTGTCTGCATTCTCTACTGTCTCCTCTAATTACCCCTCAGTGTCCATAGGGAACTGGTTCCAGGACACCGGCCCCCTGAGCCCACCCTGCGAATACCAAAATCTGTAGATGCTCAATCCCTTACAGACAGACAGACCTCGTTTTATTGCCCTTTGCTATGTTGTGTTATGCAAATATTGCGTTTTTTTTTTTTTCACAAATTGAAGCAAGTGGCAAGCCCACATCAAGCTAGTCTATTCATTTCTCCAACAGCATTATTTTCTATATATGTAATTTTTATTTATTTATTTATTCTTGGCCGTGCTGGGTCTTTGTTGCCGCGTGGCTTTTCTCTAGTTGTAGTGAGCGGTGCGCAGGCTTCTCGTTGCAGAGGCTTCTCTTGCCGCCGAGCATGGGCTCCAGGGTCCAAGGGCTCCAAGAGTTGCAGCGTCCAGGCTCTAGAGCACAGGCTCAGTAGTTGTGGTGCGCAGGCTTAGTTGCCCCACGGTATGTGGAATCATCCCTGCTCGGGGATGGAACACGTGTTCCCTGCATTGGTAGGCAGATTCTTAACCATTGGGCCACCAGGGAAAAGAGAAGCCCCCAGCAGCATTAGTTTTACATTGAGGTATGTACACTGGTTTTTTGAGACAAAAACGCCACTGCATACTTAGTAGACTTCAGAATAGTGTAATGGTCACTTTTATATGTGCCAGGAAACCAAAAAAATTCATGTGCCTCACTTTATTGCTAAATTCATTTTACTTTGGTGGTCTGCAGCCAAACCCATAATATCTCCAAAGTAGACCTGAATAAAATGGCACAGTTCAGTTGGTAAAGAATCTGCTTGCAATGCAGGAGACCCCAGCTCAATTCCTGGGTCAGGAAGATCCTCTGGAGAAGGGATAGGCTACCCACTCCAGTATTCTTGGGCTTCCCTTGTGGCTCAGCTGGTAAAGAATCCGCCTGCAATGCAGGAGACCCCGGTTCGATCCCTGGGTTGGGAAGATCCTCTGGAGAAGGGAAAGCCTACCCAACTCCAGTATTCTGGCCTGGTGAATTTCATGGGCGGTATAGTCCATGGGGTCACAAAGAGCAGGACACAGCTGAGCAACTTTTACTTTCTACTTTCACTTTCTTTCAGTATTTTGCACATAAGCTACACACATTTTCCCATACACTTTACATCATTATAATATTTAACACAAGGTAAATGCTATGTAAATAGCTGTAAATACAATATAGATGTTATGCTTATAGTTGCAGTGTACAGCAAATTCAGGTTTTGCTTTTTGGGAACTTTCTCAAATTTTTTTTTTAATAGTTTTGATCTATGGATGCCTAACTGGCAGATAGAGAGGGCTGGCTATATTTTCCCAGCAAGGTTTTATACGATGAAAGTTGTGCCAAAAAAAAAAAAACTTTCGCCAGTCTCTAATTTATTGCCCCTCATCTCCAAGTGCGCCTTGCTTTGCTTTGCTTTGTCACTGTCACATGAAACACTTTTTCCTATTATTGTTTGGCCTTATTATTGAATGCATGTAGTTCCCTAATTTTCTCACAACATACCTGTTCTGCTCAGTAAAGTTTGCCATAGCTGGCATTTTGTTTTAAACATCTCTATATCCCCAGCACCCAGAAAAATAAGTCATGCATAACACAAACAGACATGCCTAGAATGAATGGCAATGGAAACGTCACAACTAGAATAAAGTATACTAAGACTATAACTATTATATACTCCCAGACTTAAAGAAGGTTAATGCATGTAGTTTTTTCTAGAAGATACATAAATATGAGGACTTCCCTGGTGGCTCAGACAGTAAAGCATCTGCCTACAATGCAGGAGACCCAAGTTCAATCCCTGGGTCGGGAAGATCCCCTGGAGAAGGAAATGGCAACCCACTGCAGTATTCTTGCCTGGAAAATCCCATGGACGGAGGAGCCTGGTGGGCTAGAGTCCATGGAGTTGCAAGGAGTGGGACACGACTGAGCGACTTCACTTACACTTTCATAAATATGATATGAAGCTTCAGTAATTAAAACAGGGTAGTATTGGTTTTAATTACCTAAATCAATCAAACAGATATAAGGGCTCAGAAACTACAAAGCACAAATGGGATTTTGTTATATGAAAAAGGCGGCATGTTAGATGGACTTGGAAATTAGGTACCTCTCAAAATATAATGATGAGGAAATTTACGTGTCTGACCACATATTTAAAAGAAAAGTTAGACTCCTGCTTCTTTACTCGGTATCCCCAAATTGATTCCAAATAGAGTAAGATTTAAATGGCTTTGAAATTTTATTTTCTGGTAATGGTGAGTTAGGTTAGTCAAACTCTCCCACAGGAAACAGCTAAGTATGCCAGATAAAATATTTTAAGATATTAACTGCATCAAGGAGCAACAGATAGAACGGAATTACTGAGTTAAAGGCAAATAAAATTGCATACCCAGAGAGCTACACTGACATGGAAGCCACTTATGCTCTAAAAGTACTTGCCAATCCAGGCAAACTTGAACTTTTGTTTGAGTAGACTCAGGGAGGAGAGTGGAATAGAGGAACTATTTGAAATTATAAAGACTGAGACATTTTCAGACATGACTCCAATAGCAACCAACCAACCAACAGAACCCCAAGTTGAATAAATTTTTTAAAAAAATTGTAATTAGATATATCATTGTGAAACTGCAGAAGACCAAACGCAGAAAAATCTTAAAAACAGCTGAAGAAAAAAAAAATCAGAGGTAAATTTCCTACCATCACAAAAAAACCATCATGAGTCTGACAGAGGACTTCTTTAGAAACAGTGGAAGCAAAATGAAGCCTTTCTCTCAAGTTACTCTATAGATCTTTGCCTTCAGCCTATATTTTCTGTTCCAGTATGTCTCTATCTCCCTTAAAGGGAAAGATTCAGAAATTTCAGTATTCTTCGCCATAAAGTGATCTTGGAGCACCCTCTCATTAGAGTTTAAAATAATTGAGAACAAAGCTCTTTGGGCAACTGCAGTGCTGCAAATACACTGCCCTGATTTAAGGTGAATCTACTTCATCGCGGAATCTATTTGCCATTTTCTTCAGGAATGTGAATCTCGTTTATGAGAATGGCACCTTTTATCGGTGGCCACTATTATTAGGCATTGCATTAGGTTCTTGATATATACTATTTAATTCAATATTCACAAGAAAGCTGTGAAGAATGTTTTTATCTCCTTTTGTCAGATGAAAAATTGAGGCTTAGAGAGATTTAATGTGTTTGATGATTGCACAGCAAATGCGGGCAGAGTCAGAAATCTAACATGTTCTCTGCCCTCAAGTTCTGTGTGTTTTCCACTCCTGCTATCTCCCCAAAGAACCCACAAGTCAAAGACATAATGACATAAATTACATGTTAATACCAAGTTGTCTGCTTCTGTCTACATGCTAACAATTCTGCATACTGCATCAAATAAACACACACAAAAGCATCAAGATATGAACAATGCAAAAAATTATTCTCAATTCCAGATGTTTGTACCTAGGGAATAACAACTGTTTTCCCCTATTCAGATGTCAGATTTAACCAGGACAGAACACTGAGAAGTTTCCACAATGGGCCACTTGCTGGGGATTATTTCTGCACGTAGATTTCCCAATAAAACAATATCTGTCTAAATACTGTATAATAAATTTTTTATTTAATAACAAGGCTGTTTCTTTTAACAGAAAATAATTCTCACTACACACCAAAGCCTCCTATTTGTTTCATGTGACAAAGAAGTATTTTACTGCCAAACGAGAGAACTTTTTTACAATGCATTGGATTTCTTAATTTTTATAACTCAATTTCAGATTCTTCTTTTATGGATAAGAAGAACTTAGAAGAAAGTAACTTTATTTTTTCCCCAACTGATTCAAAATTTAGTGTTATTTAACAAAACATTTGGAAGGGTATGGAAATCAGGCTTGTTGTTCAATTGCTAAGTCACATCCGTCTCTTTGTGACCCCATGGACTGCAGCACTCCAGGCTTCCCTGTCCTTCACCATGCCCCGGAGTTTGCTCAAAGCAGCCTGGATTCACTGATTTCAGCGTAAGTAATGATCTCTTGAGTCTTCACTGCCCAGTGTAGTAGCCACTAGCCCCATGTCTACTGAGTGCTTCAGTTCAGTTCAGTCGCTCAGTCATGTCCAACTCTTTGCGACCCCATGAACCACAGCACTCCAGGCCTCCCTATCCATCACCAACTGCCCGAGTCTACCCAAACTCATGTCCATCGAGTCGGTGATGCCATCCAGCCATCTCATCCTCTGTCGTCCCCTTCTCCTCCTGCCCCCAATCCCTCCCAGCATCAGGGTCTTTTAAAATGAGTCAACTCTTCACATGAGGTGGCCAAAGTATTGGAGTTTCAGCTTCAACATCAGTCCTTCCAAAGAACACCCAGGACTGATCTCCTTTAGGATGGACTGGTTGGATGTCCTTGCAGTCCAAGGGACTCTCAAGAGTATTCTCCAACACCACAGTTCAAAAGAATCAATTCTTTGGTGCTCAGCTTTCTTTATTGTCCAACTCTCACAGCCATACATGACCACTGGAAAAACCATAGCCTTGACTAGACAGATCTTTGTTGGCAAAGTAATGTCTCTGCTTTTTAATATGCTGCCTAGGTTGGTCATAAAATGTAGCTAATGTGAATTGGGATGCACTCTAGGTATAAATCCTGGAGGAGAGCATGGCAACCCACTCCAGTACTCTTGCCTGCAGAATCCTATAGACAGAGGAGCCTGGTGGGCTATAGTCCAGGGGGTCGCAAAGAGTTGGACACGACTGAAGTGACTTAGCACACACATTAGCTATAAAATGTGCATTAGTTTTCAAAAACTTAGTATGAAAAAGAAATGTAAAATATCTCAACAGTAATTGTTTTCTATTGATTAGAAATAGAAATGATTGTATTTTGAAATATTGGGTTAATCAGAATATATTGTTAAAAATCATTTTACCTGGGACTTCCCTGCCACATGCCGCAACTAAAAAATCCAACACGCCAAAACCAAAGATCCAGCATGGGCAAGGAAGATCCTGGGGGCCACAACTAAGACTCAGCACAGTCAAATAAATAAATAAATATTTTCTTAAAAAATCATTTTACTGGTTTCTTTTTATCTATTCTACTGGGACTACCAGAAAATTCTGAATTACTTATGTGGATTGATTTGTAACTCACACTGTGCTTTTATTGCATAGCGTCATCTTACAGAAAGGCATCAGCCCCCTAACTGGTGTACCTGCTTCCACGTAAGACACCTCCTTAGTCCATTCACAACAGAATAGTTCAGCTAAACCCTATAGAACAGGAGTCAGATCATGTCACTCCTCTCTGGAAACCCTCTCTCAAAGTGGTTCCCGTCTGAGCCAGAGTCTTTACAGCAGTCCCGTGGGCACTCTGCTTGATCCCCGTCCCTTCTACGACCTC
Organism: Cervus canadensis; assembly: GCF_019320065.1. Classification (NCBI taxonomy): domain Eukaryota; kingdom Metazoa; phylum Chordata; class Mammalia; order Artiodactyla; family Cervidae; genus Cervus; species Cervus canadensis. Next base: position 11,898,757 of record NC_057394.1, on the reverse strand, counting down.
CTTTCCCCCAACTCTCCCCCGACTCATTCGGCCCAACCACATCATTGTTCCTTATAAACCCTCCAGTGCTCTCACCTCGGGGCCTTACCACTGGCTCCTCTCTCTGTCTGCAGCACTCCTGCCCTAGTTATCCTCATGGCGGACCTCCTTTAGCTTCTTCAAAACTGCTTAAAACTGACTTTCCCCATGAGACTTAACTCTCCTCTCATTTAAAGCTGCAACACTTGGGGGCTTCCATGGTGGTCCAGTGGTTAAAACCTCACACTCCCAATGCAGGGGACCCGGGGAATGGGTTAGGGTTCAATCCCCAGTCGGGGGATTGAACTAAGATTGTCGCGTGCAGCACAGCCAAAAAAATTAAAGAAACTTTTTAAATAAATAAATAAAAATAAAGCTGCAACTTCCCCAAACTAGCACACCCCTTTCCTCTGCCTTACCTTTTTCTTTTTTTAATAGTCTTTATCATCTTTAAAACCTACCAAATAATTTACTTATTATGTATTACCTACCTTTCACTGTCTTTCAATAATTGTTGCATGGATGTGCAGAGGGCCATTATTACATAGTACAAATTCTTAGCACTTTCAAGAGATCCTTGGCAGTAAAAGCAGAAGAATTGTTACACATAGAAGAAGGAGGTTGGGGGGTGGGGCGGCGGTGGAGAAGAGTGGGGAAAAAAATTAACAGACAGAACTTCAGTATCATTACTCAAGACACATAGACAGTATCTTCAAGACAAGAACTGTGCCTTAATCAAACAGCTATCTCTTAGACCTAGCATAAAACCTATAGTATATTGATTATTTACTCTCCCATAGTAAAATTATGCATTCCTACTCTTGTCATGGGAGAAGCAAATCGAGTATATTTCCCCATTCATTGACTTCAGACTTGGCCATGTAACTTGCTTTGGCCAGTGAGAGATTAGCAGGCATAATATAAGCGGAGGTTTAAAACGTGTGTGCGTAGATTGCCTTGACCTTCTTGTGCTCCCAAAATCCTTTGTGAGAACACACTCCAGGTAGCCACTGATCATCCAGTCTGAGTCCCAGAGTGAGATACACAGAGCGAACCTGAACATGACCCACAGGCCCAAACCCAGGAACAAAGAATAAATGATTATTACATGCCACAGAAATTTTGTGGTTATTTGTTATGCAGCAAACGCTGACTAATACAGTACCTGCCACATAATGCTACTATAAATAAAGTATTTACAGAAAGTTTTCAAATATCAAATGAGAAGAAGTTATATCAACTGTCTGTCTTTCATATCTGATGTCTGATCTCCTGTATGGATGTTCAGAGCTTCAGTAACATTACTGAATGTGTCAACTTTTAGTACCAGTGTTCACTATTTGTTGCTCCTGACTCTTGATTGCACCTTTGGCTTCTGCTCTTTGCTTTGTGTCTAATGGAATGAACTGACCTACTTGGCCCCTGACTACTACTGACACATATCTCACTCATCATCTTGTTCCCAAAGCTTGACCTTGACTAACCCAGGCCTGGCCTCCTACCATGTCTAAACTCTGCCACAGACCATTGCCCAACCCTAAGTAACAGCAGGTCTGCCCAAAGAAGTAAAGAGCAGATAAACTTGAATAAGAGGGAAAAGGACACTGGGCCACATGGTTAAGAAGGAAAAGAAATTTAGAGTATGTCGAGAAAACAAACTTCCAATAATCATCTGAAAAACCCAGCCAGATACGTACAATAAATTCTGCAGAAATCCAGCTCTCAATGAGTCTGACATTTTCACCCAGCAGGAGGTAGAATTTATTTCACATTTTTTCTTTGTGCTCTCTTCTCAAAGGCCTCCCAAGAAGCCCTTGTCTACTACCTTGAGAAATCATCACACCTTCCCCAAAGTCCATCAGATGAAAGAAGTCACCTCACAAAATGGAAAACATCCTCCAGAAAAGATGACCTTCCCCATGCCCCTGCTATGGGACTCTTAACAAAACAATCCACTTTCATCTTCAATACCACTGCCATGCAAATGCTGAGGCATGGCTTTGGCATCAACTAAAATCTCCCTAGTGTGAAGTTTTCATACCTGCTTCTTTTGAATTCATTTGTAGAAATGCTTATTACTTGGCTTCAAAAGGACAGAGCTTGTAGAGACAATTCTCAAGCCGTCATAGGTTCTTCCCCTTTTCTGATAGTCTTCCTCTGGGTCATATTTATCAGTGAAGTCCATTTCCTTCATCAGATCACCAAATCAATTCACAGTAAGGTACAGGGCCAATGTTTTTGATGATAAATCCAAACTATTGGATGCATTTTACCCTGAGTCATCTTCTTTCTCTAATGATAATAATTTGTGGGCATTTTCTTCATGTGTGTGTTGAAACATGAAGAGGGACCATTTTTAACAACTTTTCACTGAAGTGCAACATACATCCCAAAAAAGGGACTGATCAAATATCTTGAAGACTTTTCACAAAGTAAATACACCAATGTATTCAGGACTTAGATCAAAACACCAGACCTTACCAGCCCCCTAGAAGCACCTACTACCCACGGTCCCTCACACATCCAAAGATAAACCACTATCTTGACTTCTAACACCATAAATTAGTTTTACCTGGCTTTGAACTTCACATATTGCAATCATACAGCATGTAAGCTTTTGCATCTGTATTCTTCCATTCAAGATTATATCATCTTTATTCATTTGCATTATGTAGTCATATTTCAATCATTCTCATTGCCATGTAGTATTCCACTGTAGAAGAGTACATTTGTTTTATCCATTCTACTGTTGATGGACATTGGGATTGCTTTTGGGCTATTATACACAGTGAGATGCAAACACTCTTTGATATATCATTTGATGAGCATACATGGACATATATGGAGCTCAGTGGGTAAAGACCCCACATGCAATGCAACAGATGTGGGTTTGATCCTTGGGACGCGAAGATCTCACGGAGGAAGGCATGGCAGCCCACTCCAGTATTCTTGCCTGGAGAATCCCATGGACAGAGGAGCCTGGCAGGCTACAGTCTCAGTTCAGTTCAGTCGCTCAGTCATGTCCAACTCTATGACCCCATGAACCACAGCACGCAAGGCCTCCCTGTCAATCACCAACTCCCAAAGTCCACCCAAACCCATGTCCATTGAGTGAGTGATGCCATTCAACCATCTCACCCCCTGTCGTCGTCTTCTCCTCCTGCCCTCAATCTTTCCCAGCATCAGGGTCTTTTAAAATGAGTCAACTCTTCACATGAGGTGGCCAAAGTATTGGAGTTTCAGCTTCAGCATCAGTCCTTCCAACGAACACCCAGGACTGATCTCCTTTAGGATGGACTGGTTGGATCTCCTCACAGTCCAAGGGACTCTCAAGAGTCTTCTCCAACACCACAGTTCAAAAGCATCAATTCTTCGGTGCTCAGCTTTCTTTATAGTCCAACTCTCACATTCATACATAACCACTGGAAAAACCATAGCCTTGTGGGGCTGCAAAAGAGTCAGACACAACTTCGTGACTAAACAACAACAATATGAACATATATTTGACAAACATGTACGTTTCTGTTGGGATTATACCTACTAAAAATCATTTTAATTTAGAGATTCTACCTGTAAAATCATTCTGAATATTCTTGAAGAGACTAGTACTTTTACATTCTGAGTTCGAGATCCAAACTCCCAGGAAGGGTCCTTTACATATTTTCTTATCTGGAAAGGAAACAGATCTCTGCGGAAGAAAGGGCCCCCAACACTGAAATGTATCCAAGTATTAATAACATCAGAAAAGTAGTTGAAAAGAATATTAACACTTAAGTAATTTATACCTTAGGTTCAGCATTTTGAGTTTCATTTTGGGGAGCATTCAAAATTTTGATTTCCTTAATATGCTTTAATCTCTAAGGAAAATGACTTCTGGCAGCCAGAACCCAAAGCCAAGCAGGTTTTGCTCTGTTCAGTCCAGCTTCAGTCTCCAGAGGGCTGGCTGACTGAAGGTTGCACCAAAGGAGCATAAAAAGAAGATCCTGCCAGTTGTCAGTGATCCATCTGCAGCTTTGTCTCCCCAGGACACATCAGCTAAGAGCAAGGACAGTCAAGGGACGTGGGTAACAACAATAATGCATTCAGAAATAATCGTTCAAAATGCAAAATGGTACAGCCACTCTGGAAGATAGTTTGGTTGTTTCTTACAGAGCTAAACAGAATCTCACCATATGCTCCAGTAATGGTGCTCCTTGGTATTAACCCAAATGAGCTGACAATGTTTGTCCACACCAACACCTGCACACAAACATTTACGGCAGCCTCATTCATAAGTGCCAAAACCTGGAAGCAACCAAGATGTCCTTCAATAGGTGAATGGATACACAAACTGTGAGACACCTATACAATGGAGTATCATTCAGGAAAAAGAAGTAAAAAGAAATGAGCTGTCGACCACAATGAGATACAACCTCTCATCCATGAGGATGGCTACTAGTAAATAAACGAATAAATAAATGATAAAAGAAAATAACAGCTATTTGTAAGAATGTGGAGAAATCAGAAACTTAGTATACTGTTGCTAGGAGTATAAGGTGAGGTAGTCACTAAAACAGTATGATGATTCCTCAAAAAAAAATGGAATTACAATTTTTTTAGATTCAAAAATAATCACCTTTTCTCCATACTATGTAATATATATACACATACATACATACATATATATATACATATATGGGGTTCCCTCTTAGCTCAGTTGGTAAAGAATCCACCTGCAATGCAGGAGACCCCGGTTCAATTCCTAGGTCAGGCAGATCCCCTGGAGAAGGGGTGGGCTACCCCCTCCAGTATTCTTGGGCTTCCCTTGTGGCTTAGCTGGTAAAGAATCCTCCTGTAATGTGGGAGACCTGAGTATGATCCCTGGGTTGGGAAGATCCCCTGGAGAAGGGAAAGGCTACCCACTCCAGTGTTCTGGCCTGGAGAATTCCATGGGCTATAGTCTACGGAGTCGCAAAGAGTCAGAGACAACTGGGCAGCTTTCACTTTCAGTTTCACACACACACACACGTATATATACACACATACACATGGGCTTCCCAGGTGGCACAGTGGTAAGGAATCTGCCTGCCAACGCAGGAGATGCAGGAGACTCGGGTTCAATCCCTGGGTCAGGAAGATCCCCTGGTGAAGGAAATCGCAACCCACTCCAGTATTCTTGCCTGGAGAATCCCACGGACAGAGGAGTCTGGTGGGCTACAGTGCATGGGGTCGTGAAGAATCAGACACGACTGAGTGACTAAGCACCCATACACACACACACACATATATATTCAGAATTACTGTGTGACTCAGCATGAGGGGCTCAAAGAGATACCTGCACGGTCATGTTCACAGAAGCATTATTTTCCATAGCCAAAAGAAGGCAGCAACCCAAGTGTCCATTCAGAGGAATGGATAGACAAAGCATGCTATTATCCATACAACATTCATGGATGAACACTGAAGACCTTATGCTAAGTGCAATAAGCCAAGCAAGCGTTAGTCGCTCAGTCGTGTCCAACTCTCCGAGACCCCATGGACTGTAGCCCACCAGGTTCCTCTGTCCATGGGATTCTCCAGGTAAGAATACTTGAGCGGGTTTCTATTCCTTTCTCCAGGGGATCTTCCCAACCCAGGGATCAAACCCAGGTCTCTTGCATTGCAGGCAGATTCTTTACTGTCTGAGCCACCAGGAGAGTTTGTATTCTAAGTGAAATGAGTCAGACAAAAGGCAAATACTATATGGCTCCACCCACGTGCAGTACCTAGCGTAGTCAAATGCACAGAGACAGAAGGTAGAATGGTGGTTGCCAGGGGCCGAGGAGAAGGCGGGAATGGGGAGCTGGACTTCAACGGCTACAGATTTTCAGTTTTGCAAGACAAAAGTAGCACTGGAAAGGGATGGTGGAGATGGTTGCACAACAATGTCAAAGTTCTTAATACCACTAAACTGTACACTTCAAAATAGTTATAATAGAAACTTTTCTGGTATAGATATGTTATTGTTATTGTTTAGTTTGTGACCACATGGACTGTAGCCCACCAGTCTCCTCTGTCCATGGGATTCTCCAGGCAAGGACACTGGAGTGGGTTGCCATTTCCTTCTCCAGGGGATCTTACCGACCCAGGGATCAAACCTGCATCTCCTGCATTGGCAGGCGTGTTCTTCACCGCTGAGCCACTAGGGAAGCCCAGTAGACATGCTGCTGCTGCTAAGTCGCTTCAGTCGTGCCCGACTCTATGCGACCCCATAGTTGGCAACCCACCAAGCTCCCCCATCCCTGGGATTCTCCAGCCAAGAACACTGGAGTGGGTTGCCATTTCCTTCTCCAATGCATGAAAGTGAAAAGTGAAAATGAAGTCGCTCAGTCGTGACCCCATGGACTGCAGCCTACCAGGCTCCTCTGTCCATGGGATTCTCCAGGCAAGAGTACTGGAGTGGGCTGCCATTGCCTTCTGCAAACAGACATGTTACCACAATTGAAAACAACTGAGAGGAAGAAAGAGGGAAGGAAGAAAGGAAGCTATCAAAAGAGTGAAATGAGTTGTCAAACAAAGGACATGGGTGGAGAGGAGGTTAAATGCATATTGCTAAGCGGAAGAAGTCATTCTAAAAAGACTACATTCTCTGTAAGTCTAGCTACATGGACATTCTGGAAAAGGCAAAACTACAACGATAATGAAAAGATCAGTGGTTACCAGGAGTTCAGGGGGGAAGGAGGGAGGGACATACAGGTGGGGTAGGGGAGAATTTAAGGGCAGTGAAATTATTCTGTGTGCTCCTGTGATGGTGGATACATGTCACTATACAACTGCAAAAACTCATAGAGCTATACAACATAAAAAGTGAACCCTAATATAAACCACGGACTTTAGTTAATAATATATGAATGATCATTCATTCATTTGAACAAATAAACCATTCTGTTTCAGTCAATTCAGTTGTCATAAGAAAGTATCAGAATACAGAAATTTATTTCTCACAGTTCTGGGAGATGGAAGACCAAAATCAGGGAGCCAGCATGGTCAGGAGACGGCCTTCTTTTCGGTTGCAGACTGACTGTTTCTCTGTTCTTCTTGTTCACTCAGTCGTGTCTGACTCTCTGTGACCCCACGGACTGCAGCACGCAGGCTTTCCTTTCCTTCCCTGTCCTTCACTATCTCCCAGAGTTTGCTCAAAGTCATGTCCATTGAATCGGTGATGCTCTCTTTCATAGTTAAAGGGGCAAAGAATCCTTCTGGGGCCTGTTTTATATAAGGGCACTAATTCCTTTCAGCTTTTCATGACCTAATCACCCCCTAAAATTATCATCTGGAGCATTAAATTTTAAACACATAAATTCTGGGGAAACACAAGCTTTTAGACCACAGCACAGCAATGCAAGATGTTAACAACAGGGGAAATTGTTGGTTGGAGTGATGAGTTTATATAGGAACTCTATACTTTCTGAACAATTTATCTGTAACCTAAAACTACTCCAAAAAATAGAGTTTACTAGGACTTCCCTGATGGTCCAGTGGCTAAGACTCCAAGCTCCCAATGCAGGGGGCCTGGGTTCAATTCCTGATCAGGAAACTAGATCCCAGACAGCAACTGAGTTCGCATACCTCAAATAAAAAGATCCCGCATGCGGCAACTACGACCCATTGCAACCAAATAAATATATAAATATTTTTTAAATGAAGCTAGCTAATTAAAAAAACAGTCTTGGACCCTGTCGTGTAATAAGCAGAATCCTGGAAATGGATTCTGCAAAGCTCCTCCCCTCTCTGGGAAGAGTCAGGTCACCATTCTTTTAGTGATCATGAAAGCCCTCCCAGGCCACCTCCAATGCCTTTGCTTTCATGATCCTAGCTGCCCCCAACCCTCCTATTTGTCCAGCACAGGCTCACTTCGCCCTGATTCTGTCTGGAAGACGTTGTTGCCATGATGGCAACCCGCCAGCCATCTCTGCGGAAGCTGCCCTGGCCTCTGACGGTGGTCTTGCTGGAGGAGGACACGGTCTCTCCCACCAAGAATGTGAGAAGCACAAAGTGACTGAATGGGGTGATCCTGATTTCTCAGTTTCCTACTGCAGTCTTCGATACCCTTTCATTAGGTCTCAGCTCTCCTATAACTTCTGCTTCTTTCCCATGTCCCAGAAACCTAACACAGGCTGCCCTTCAGACTGAATACTGTGTCTCATGGGTGACCCTCCACAGAATCACATGAAAAATGTCCCTTCGTGCAGGAAGCAAGTCAGTGATTAGGGAGATTATGCCCTCTGCCTTCCTCTTACCTCTGACATTTCCTGATCACCAAGAACATCACCAAAAACATGGAAGCCCTAATGTCTTACTACAAGGTCCTGTGCACCTCAAAATTAGCCACTTCAAAGACCATGAGACTCTTTTTCCTAATGGAATCATTGATTCTACATGAAATAGGTGTCTAAGAGCTCTGCCCTAGAGTTCCAGGGTTCTCTAGAACTGAGGTTCCCAACTGCTGGCCCTTGGCAAAGCACTCATAATTCCATAGCAAAATGAGAAAAACAATAGTGTAATGACTTTTATCACAAAGTCAAACTTGTTGTAGTTTAGTCACTAAGTCATGTCTGACTCTTCTGTGACCCCATGAACTGCAACCCGCCAGGATCCTCTGTTCATGGGATTTCCCAGGCAAGAATACTGGAGCAGGTTGCTATTTCCTTCTCCAGGGGATCTTCCCTATCCAGGGATTGAACCCTCCTGCATTATAGACTGATTCTTTATCAGAGAGCCCCATGGGAAGCTGAGTCAAACTTCAGTTCAGTTCAGTCGCTCAGTCATGTCCGACTCTCTGTGACCCCATGAATCACAGCATGCCAGGCCTCCCTGTCCAGCTAATTAAAAAACTCCCAGTCAACTCCCGGAGTTGACTCAAACTCATGTCCATCAAGTCAGTGATGCCATCCAACCATCTCATCCTCTGTCGTCCCCTTCTCCTCCTGCCCCCAATCCCTCCCAGAATCAGGGTCTTTTCCAATGAGTCAACTCTTTGCATGAGGTGGCCAAAGAATTGGAGTTTCAGCTTCAGCATCAGTCCCTCCAATGAACACTCAGGACTGATCTCCCTTAGGATGGACTGGTTGGATCTCCTTGCAGTCCAAGGGACTCTCAAGAGTCTTCTCCAACACCACAGTTCAAAAGCATCAATTCTTTGGCACTCAGCTTTCTTCACAGTCCAACTCTCACATCCATATATGACCACTGCAAAAACCATAGAATTGACTAGATGGACCTTTGTTGGCAAAGTAATGTCTTTGCTTTTTAATATGCCATCTAGGTTGGTCATAACTTCCCTTCCAAGGAGTAAGCATCTTTTAATTTCATGGCTGTAGTCACCATCTGCAGTGATTTTGGAGCGCAAAAAAATAAAGTCAGCCACTGTTTCCACTGTTTCCCCATCTATTTCCCTTGAAGTGATGGGACCAGATGCCATGATTTAGCTTTCTGAATGTTGAGCTTTAAGCCAACTTTTTCACTCTCCTCTTTCACTTTCATCAAGAGGCTTTTTAGTGCCTCTTCACTTTCTGCCATAAGGGTGGTGTCATCTGCATATCTGAGGTTATTGATATTTCTCCCGGCAATCTTGATTCCAGCTTGTGCTTCTTCCAGCCCAGCGTTTCTCATGATGTACTCTGCATATAAGTTAAATAAGCAGGGTGACAATATACAGCCTTGACGTACTCCTTTTCCTATTTGGAACCAGTCTGTTCCATGTCCAGTTCTAACTGTTGCTTCCTGACCTACATATAGGTTTCTCAAGAGGCAGGTCAGGTGGTCTGGTATGAGAGGAGCTACTCCATGTTCAAGGTCAGGAGGGGCGGCCCTGAGGAGATACCCTTCGTCCAAGGTAAGGAGCAGTGGCTGCGCTTTGCTGGAGCAGCCATGAAGAGTTACCCCACATCCAAGGTAAGAGAAACCCAAGTAAGAGGAGAGGTGTTGTGAGAGGGCATCAGAGGGCAGACACACTGAAGCCATAATCACAGAAAACTAGCCAATCTGATCACAGGACCACAGCCTTGTCTAACTCAGTGAAACTAAGCCATGCTGTGTGGGGCCACCCAAGATGGATATGTCATGGTGGAAAGGTCTGACAGAATGTGGTCCACTGGAGAAGGGAATGGCAAACCACTTCAGTATTCTTGCCTTGAGAACCCCATGAACAGTATGAGAAGGCAAAATGATAGGATACTGAAAGAGGAACTCCCCAGGTCGGTAGGTGCCCAATATGCTACTGGAGATCAGTGGAGAAATAACTGCAGAAACAATGAAGGGATGGAGTCAAAGCAAAAACAGTACCCAGTGGTGGATGTGACTGGTGATAAAAGCAAGGTCCAATGCTGTAAAGAGCAATACTGCACAGGAACCTGGAATGTTAGGTCCATGAATCAAGGCAAATTGGAAGTGGTCAAACAGGAGATGGCAAGAGTGAACATCGACATTCTAGGAATCAGCGAACTAAAATGGACTGGAATGGGTGAATTTAACTCAGATGACCATCATATCTACTTCTGTGGGCAGGAATACCTTAGAAGAAATGGAGTAGCCATCATGGTCAACAAAAGAGTCCAAAATGCAGTACTTGGATGCAATCTCAAAAATGACAGAATGATCTATGTTCGTTTCCAAGGCAAACCATTCAATATCACAGTAATCCAAGCCTATGCCCCAACCAGTAACGCTGAAGAAGCTGAAGCTGAATGGTTCCATGAAGACCTACAAGAGTCAAACTTAACTAAACTTAAAAGTTCGCCTTTTTGTCGAAAATTAAATCCTTCTGTCATAGGAAAAAGTAGGGCTATTTAAATGTCAGTTTCTAAATGAAATGGTGATACAAAAGTCTTTTTTTTCTTTAGGTAGATAATTATTTTTTAATTCAATAAATTTAAAAAAATCAGACGCTTACAGAAAAGTTACAAATATCAGTTCAGTTCAGTCGCTCAGTCGTGTCCGACTCTTTGCGACCCCATGGACTGCAGCACGCCAGGCCTCCCTGTCCATCACCAACTCCCTGAGCTTACTCAGACTCACGTCCATCGAGTCGGTGATGCCATCCAACCATCTCATCCCCTGTTGTCCCCTTCTTCTCCCGCCTTCAATCTTTCCCAGCATCAGGGTCTTTTCCAATGAGTCAGCTCTTCACATCAGGTGGCCAAAGTATTGGAGTTTCAGCTTCAGCAGCAGTCCTTCCAATGAACACCCAGGACTGATCTCCTTTAGGATGGACTGGTTGGATCTCCTTGCAGTCCAAGAGACTCTCAAGAGTCTTCTCCAACACCACAGTTCAACAGCATCAATTCTTTAGCACTCAGCTGTATTTATAGTCCAACTTTCACATCCATACATGACTACTGGAAAAACCATAGCTTTGACTAGATGGACCTTTGTTGGCAAATTAATGTCTCTGCTTTTTAATGTGCTGTCTAGGTTTGTCATAGCTTTTCTTCCAACGAGCAAGTATGTTTTAATTTCATGGCTGCAGTCACCATCTACAGTGATTTTGGAGCCCAAAAAATAAAGTCTGTCATTGCCTCTATTGTTTCCCCATCCATTTGCCATGAACTGATGGGACCGGATGCCATGATCTTAGTTTTCTGAATGTTGAGTTTTAAGCCAACTTTTTCACTCTCCTCTTTCACTTTTATCAAGAGGCTCTTTAGTTTTTCTTCACTTTCTACCATAAGGGTGATATCATCTGCATATCTGAGGTTATTGATATTACAAGTATAGGATAAGCAATGTCCCCCCTGGGACCATTGAGACTAAGTTGCTGACCTGAAGCCATAAGTACTTTAGTATTAAGACAAAGAAATTTTCCTCTATAACCACACCATCCATCAACACGTGGAGATTAATGTTAATATTTACATGGCAAAAGTAGTTTTTTAAAAGGCCTTATTTGGCTAAATACAGAAATCCAGAAACTTCTGTTGATCCCCAAAGCTTTTTAGAAGCTTTCCTGGTCCATAAAAATTCACTGGAATTCACTGTCCTAGATGAGTATACTGACAACTTCCTCCAAGAGTCTGAAATACATAGGAAAAAAAAATTGGATACCTGAAATCACCTCCTCACCCAGAAACTGTCCACAACCAAAAAGTTCCACCACCTCCATCTTACACCAAATCTTCTGCTGGAGCTGCCAACACAGACAGGCTTTTCTGTGCACCTTCCCTTCCTCTCTTCAATGAGTTACTAAGTTTAGGCAACAGAAGGGAGGAGACAGAGATCCAAGACTGACTCATCCATCTCCTGGAAAACAACAGCCTTGAAAACAAGGTTTCTCTGTAGCCCAACCCGTGGTGAGACTTGGTGCCCAGTCAGAACCTAACACACCAGACCCGAAATCCTGAATTTAATTTTCTGATTAACAGGAGCAGGTGTCAGGAGTGAAAGCACCGAAGGTCTCTCGTATAAATAACCTATTTCTCGGAGCATAGCCACCTGCAGGCTTAGCGTGGCTCTAAAGATCATAAGTTTGTATGCGATCTGCCTGTCCCTGTGGAGTTTTAAGAAGCTTCCACCAAAACCATTTTCCAGGAAGAGCATCCCACAGCACTTAAAGCAGGGGACAACACTGCCTCTACTGGAAAAAAGTTCAGTGGCTTTAGAAGAACCCCCTGGGAGCCATCCCACTAACAATTTCTTTTTTTCCAACCTCCAAAGTTAGATAACTCCATTATTAGTCATTAAGCCAAGATTTATATAAAAATTGGCATCAAGGAAAGTGTTGGCTTATCTAAGATAGAAGAAAATTTATTTACCCACATCCATTTTCAAATTAGGTTCGTTATTTCTCTCTGGCTTTGCATAATAATTCACAGTGAACTTGAATCCCTTTGCTGGTATCACTGAAAACAGAAGGGAGGTTGCTATTAGTTAATATAAGCATTTTGGAGACAGGGAAGTGGAGAGAGAGAATGAATCAGTAGACCAGCTGGGAAAAAATATCCCTTTGCTCATCACCATAGTTTATTTCCTGAATTCAGACTTTATTATCTTAGAATAAAGCCCCATAAGAACATATATATGTGTGTGTGTGTGTGTGTGATCTTAGTGGAAACACAATTCTTTGGCTTCTAAGATTCTCTATCACATATAATGTCTATCTGAGTCCTAAATTTGATCAAATGAAATGATGTACAGTGAGGTTTTCAATCTGCTACACAGACAGGGACAACATGAGGGGAGAAAAAGGGGTAGATGTGGGTGTGGGCATTAGCAGTGTTAAAAATCCACCCCTTGTTCAACCAGAACAAACCCATTTTAATATCTGCTTACATATTGTGTGTTTGTGTGGTATTTCAAGAAAATGTACATTCCTTTTTTAAAACAGAAAAAAGTACAAATTACTCATAAATATGAAAATGTTTTACAAACTGTAAGGCACCATGCAAATGTAGATTCGGTATATAGATTTTTCTACCACATACACACAAAGAGAGTGAAGTCTGCTCATTAGTGGGGATAAGCAAATCTTTATTGAATGTCCATTTTACAGATGAGAAAAAAAGAGGTAAATTCACACATTTAACAATATCTGAGAATGACTAATTCCAAAGCCTATGCTTTTTCTTCTTTATCAGTTTCTCTAAACTTTAAGCCAATGCATGTGTCTGGCTCCTCAGAAAATTCAGCAATCTTGGTAAAAGGTAAAACACCCTCAGTATCTCAGGAGAAGTTAAAGAGTGGTCATTTCAAGCTTTTAGTATTAATAGTATTTATTATTTTCACACTTAGGAGAGGAAAAATAAATTTCCTTCTACCATTCTGAGACCCCTATAATAAAAGATGGATTATTGGAAATTCCCTGCTTTCCAGTGGTTAGGACTCAGTGCTTTCCCTGCCTCCCTTATTGGGGAACTAAGATCCTGCAAGCCACACAGCATGACCAAAAATGAAAATAATAATAATACGAGAGATATAACATGTCTTGTCATATAACAAGAGATATAACAATTCTTGGATTGGAAGAATCAATATTGTAAAAATGGCTATACTACCCAAAGTAATCTACAAATTCAATGCAATCCCTATCAAACTACCAACGGTATTTTTCACAAAACTAAAATAAAAAAATTTCATGATTTGTTATGGAAACACAAAAGACCTCCAATAGCCAAAGTAATCTTGAGAAAGAAAAACAGAGCTGAAGGAATCAACCTTCCTGACTTCAGACTATACTTCAAAGCTACAGTCATCAAGACAGTATGGTACTGGCACAAAAACAGAAATATAGACCAATGGAACAAGATAGAAAGCCCAGATATAAACCCACACACCCATGGGCACCTTATCTTTGACAAAGGAGGCAAGAATATTCAATGGAGAAAAGACCGCCTCTTCAATAAGTGGTGCTGAAAAACTGGACAGCTATGTGTAAAAGAATGAAACTAGAACACTTCCTAACACCATACATAAAAAAGGATTAAAGACTCAAATGTAAGTCCAAAACTATAAAGCTCTTAGAGGAAAATATAGGTGGTACACTCCTTGACATATATCACAGCAAGATCCTCTATGACCCCCACCTCCTAGAGTAATAGAAATAAAAACAAAAATAAGCAAATGGGACTTAATTAAGCTTAAAAGATTTTGTACAGCAAAGGAAATAATAAGATTAAAAGACAACCCTCAGAATGGGAGAAAATAATTGCAAATGAAACAATTGAAAAAGGATTTATCTCCAGAATATATAAGCAGCTTATACAGCTCAACATCAGGAAAACAAACAGTCCAATCAGAAAATGGGCAGAAGACCTAAGCAGATATTTATCCAAAGAAGACAAACAGATGGCTAATAAACATATGAAAAGGCGCTCAACATCACTCATTATTAGAGAAATGCAAATCAGAACAACGAGGTATCACATCACAGCAGTCAGAATGGCTATCACCAAAAAAATCTACAAACAAAAAATGCTGGGGAGGGTGTGGAGAAAAGGGAACCCTCCTGCACTGTTGGTAGGACTGTAAGTTGATACAGCCACTATGAAGAACAGTATGGAGTTTCCTTAAAAAGCCAGGAATAAAATTACCATATGACCCAACAGTCCCACTACTTGGCATACACTCTGAGAAAACCATAATTGAAAAAGGCACATGTCCTCCAGTGCTCACTGCAGCACTATTTACAATAGCTAGGACATGGAAGCAACCTAGATGTCCATCAACAGATGAATGGATAAAGAAGGATGTGGTATTTATATACAATGGGATATTATTCAGCTATAAAAAAGAATGCATTTGAGTCAGTTCTAATGAGATAGGTGAAACTAGAGCCTATTATACAGAGTGAAGTAAGTCAGAAAAACAAATATCATATATTAACACACATATATGGAATCCAGAAAAAGGGTACTGATGAACCTATTTGCAGGGCAGCGATGGAGTTGCAGACATCGAGAACAGGCTTGTCGACACGGTGGAGGAAGGAGAATGAATTAAGAGAGTAGCATGGAAACATATACATTACCATATGTAAAATAGACAGCCAGTGGGAATCCGCTATATGACCCAGGGAGCTCAAACCCAGTGCTCTGTGACAATCTAGAGGGATGGGATGGGGTGGGAGATTGGAGGGAGGTTCAAAAGGGAGGGGACATACATATACCTATGGCTGATTCATGTTGATGTATGGAAGAAACCAACACAATACTGTAAAGCAGTTATCCTCCAATTAAAAATAGATAATGTTTTTAAAAGAAAATAATATAAAAGACTTCCAAAAGAAAAACACTCTGAAGTTTATTAACACGTATTCCTCATGCATATACAGAAAATATCCAGGAAACAATGAGTGACTCTCCAAGGTGGTTTATAATTCAGGCTTAAATAATACCACCTTAATAGAGAAGGCAGGGCAGGATGTAGGTCCCTCAAGCAGAGAGTAAATGATGTTTAGGAAAGATAAATGAGCCCTTGGAAGAACAGATGGAAGGTATGATAGTTTGTGAATAAGTTGGTCTGGGTGTGGGGTCAACTCCTGGTAACCCCTTCTGTAACAAAAGTCAGTCTCCCCTAGTTGATGAAACTCCTAGAGAGTTGAACTAGGACAGTTGAGTTCTTTTTGGAGGATTGGTCTTCAGGCAGGTAAGTGAGTTCAAAGAACGCCTCTCCCTGCGTGTGCTGTTTTTCTAGTGAGTATGGCCCAAATTAACCAGTATACCAAAGTGGTATATTCAGAGGAGGCACGCCCTGAATCCTACAGTCATGTTTGGGGGTGGTATATTCTGCAACTCTCCAACACCAGCTGTCAATACATGTTTTTAATTTTTTTCTATATTCTTTATTTCTTTTCTGAAATAATACATGTTCATTTCTTTAAAGCATATTCCTAAATTTTTCATTAGCAACAAAGCCACTAGGTTCTACATGGCATGGTGTATATTAGCCTTCATGAGAAAGAAACAGCCAAAAATTCTAATCTCTAAAAGTGTTTTATTCAGTCCGCACTGCATTTTCCTTTTTTTCATCAGCTACAGCCCATATGGATGAACCCGTCGCTTGAAAAATGATTGTCATCTTTCTCAATAATTCTGATGAGGAGCCTTATTTTTAACTCCAATCTAAAACACATTAGAGGAGCCATCTAGTGTTTTGAAGTTGGCATTTAGGAGTTATATAGAACATTCCTCCTCCCCAAATTCAATTTACCATCTGTGTTCTTCTCAATGTTCCAAAGCATCAACACAGGGTATATATTTCATTTGGGGGAGAAATAAGATTAAAATTAAGAGCTTGAAGCTGCCTCACACCTGATCCCCTGGTATTTGAATAAGGAACTTAACTCCAAAGTTACTGTCAGTTTCTTTTGAGGACTGGGTACAGCAAGGTGATGTGGAAATACTTGGCCCATCTGAAATAAACACATTGCATGTTCAGAAGTCTCCCAAACAGGAATCCTGGATTCTACTCAGCTATTTTTCTACACCAAAATAGGGCCAAACTTGGATGTAGGCAGTGCAGGTAACAGTTGACTTGATGAAATTTCCAGGAGCATCAGGAAAAACTGAACATCCTCCTCTGCCTTCTACTTTATGAATGCTGATTTCATAACAGCTTTACTGAGATGCAGTTGATGTATCATAAGCAGCATGTATTTAATAAACTATGCCATTCCATGAGCTTCAGCTTATGCACACACACAAAAAACCATCACCACAATTAAGATAAGGAAATCTTATTATCCCCAAAAGTTTCCTCATGCACCTAAGCCACCTCCATCTTCTCCTCCCCCCCTCATCGCCAGTAACCACTGCTCTGCTTTCTGTCAATAGAGATTAGTTTGCATTTTCTAGAATTCTATAAAAATGAAATCATACAGTATGTAGCCTTACCTGACTAGAGCATAGTGATTTTGAAATTCTTCCATGTTGTCATATTTATCAATATTTTGTTGCTCCTTATTGATAAGTAGGGCTTCCCTAGTGGCTCAGCTGGTAAAGAATCCACCTGCAATGCAGGAGACCCCCGGTTCGATTCCTGGGTTGGGAAGACCCCCTGGAGAAGGGAACGGCTACCCACTCCAATATTCTGGCCTGGAGAACTCCACGGACTGTATATAGTCCATGGGATCACAGAGCGTCGGACATGACTGAGCAACGTTCACTTCACTTCATTCACATTCACTGCAGCATAGGGATATGCCACAGTTTGTTGATCCAGTCACCTTTTGATAAATATCTGAATTTCAAGTATTTGGCTATTACAAACATAGCTGGTACAAATAAGCGTGTCTAAGCCTTTTAATTATTGGAGTATAATGCTTCACAATGCTGTGTTTCTGCTGTGTAATAAAATGAATCAGCTATATGTGTGCATATACCTCCTCCCTCTTTGAGCCTTTCTCCCTCCCCTCGTCCCACGGCTCTCGGTCATCACAGAGCCCCAGGCCGAGCTCCCTCCGACACACAGCAGCCTCCCTCCCACCAGCTGTCTGTTCTACAGATGGTAGCGTATACATGCCGACGTTAGTCTCTCAAACTGTCCCACCATGCCCTTCCCCTGCTACGTCCACAAGTCTGCTCTCTACGTCTGCATCGCTATTCCTGCCCTGCAGACAGGTTCGTCTGTACCCTTTTTCTAGATTCCATATATATGCATTGACAGATGATATTTGTTTCTCTCTCTGACTTACTTCACTCTGTATGACAGACTCTAGGTCCATCCACATCACTGCAAATGACCCAATTTCATGCCTTTTTGTGGCTGAGTGATATTCCACTGTATACATGTACCACATTCCTCTTTATCCATTCATCTGTTGATGGACATATAGTTTGCTTCCATGTCCTGGATACTGTAAATAGATACTTACTTTTCTCTTAGGTAAATTCCCAGGAGTGAAGCTGTTAGGTTGAGTGGTTGGTATACATATAACATTCAAGAAATGGCCTGTTTCCAAATGGTGGTATCGTTTTTAATCCCACCAGCAATGTATTAGAATTTCAGTTGCTCCAAATCCTCACCTACACTGATATTTTGTTTGAATAAAATAAAATTTTATCTCCTCCTTTACGATCTGTTTACCTTTTATTAATATTGCTTTTTCTTGCCTTTTTGCACTGGCTAGAACCTCCAATACAAGGTTGAATAAAAGTGGTAAGAGGGGACATCCTTGCTTTCTTCCTGATTTTAGGAGGAGAATGTTCATTAAGTATTTTGTTAACTATGGGTTTTTCACAATTTTCTTTATCAGAATGAAAAAGTTGCCTTCAGTTCTTAGTTCCTAGGGGTTTTAATCATGAATAAATATTGGATATGTCACATGCTTTTTCTCTCCCTACTAAAATGACCATATGATTTTTTTTTCCTTTTCTTTCTTTAAAGTAGGCTTTATTTTTTTAGAGCAGTTTTAGGTTCACAGCAAAACTGTGTGAAAGATACATAGGTTTCTTTTTATTCCGTTAATAAGTTGCTTCTCAAATGTTAAATGAATCTTACCCTACTTGGTCATGATGTATAATCCCTTTAATATTTTGGTGGACTGACGTGCTAAAATTTGTTTTAGAATTTTTCTATCTAAATTTTTAAGGGATACTAGCTTATAGCTTTCTTTCTTGTACTGACTTCCTTTCAAGAAAATTCTGTACCTGTAGAATGAGTCAGGAAGAATTTCTTTCTTCTTATTCTCTGGAAAAATTAGCCTACAATATACATTATTGTTTTCCTTAGATGTTTGGTATATATCATTAACAAAACCACTTTATCTTGAAATTTTCTTTTAGAAAGGTTTTTAGCTACAACTTATATAATAAATATCGGTTTATTTAGCTTATCTATTACTTCTTCCAGTGAGCTTTGGTAGCTGTTGTTTTTCAAAGTATTTATCCATTTCATATAACTTGTCAAATTCATTGGAGTAGAGTTGTTAATAATATTCTCTTACCATCCTTTCAGTGTTCTTTTAATGGTGTTCCCTCTCTCATTCTTGATATCAGTAATTTCTGTTCTCTCTCTTCCTGATTATTCTACTAGAAGTTTTTTCATTTTATTAATCTCAAAGAACTAATCTTTGTTTCACTGATTTTCACTGTTCTTTTTTTAAATATATCATTTACATTTGCTCTGATTTTTATATCCTTTCTTTTACTTACTTTGCAATTAAATTTCCTTTTCTTTCTGTTTTCTTGATGTGGAAGCTTAGAAAATTCATTGTACCTTATTCTATTTTCTAGCATAAGTAGTTAATATCATAAATCTCTAACTCTGATCACACAGCACTCCACAAATAATAATGTCATGTTTTCATCTTCATTCAGTTCAAACTATTTTCTTGTTTCCCTTATGATCTCTTCTTTGACCCATAGGCTATTCCAAAGTTTCCAAATCTACTCCAAAGATTTTGTTTCCAGTATTAGACAGTTCCAAGATCTCTTTCTGGAACTGATTTCTAGCTGAGTTCCAGTATGGTCTGTGAACACATGCTATATAACTTCAGCACTTTTAAATTTGTTAAAGTCTATTTTATGGCGCAAAATGTGATCTATTTTTTTAACGTTCTGTGCACATCCAAAAAGAATGTATGTTGTCTTGCTGTGGATAAAGTGTTAAAATGATTTAGAAAAATTTTAATTTGATCTAGATGACTGATGATGTTTTTCAAGTATCTATATCCTTACTAATTTTCTATCCACTTGTCTCAGTAATTATATTGACAGAGAGGTGCTGAATCTCCAACTATAATTGCGGAATTGTCTGTTTATCTATTCAGTTCTCTCCATTTCTGCTTCCCATATTTGAAACGCTGCTATTATGCACCTAAACATTTAGAATAATTAAAACCTCTCTTTTAAGAACTATTATATCCTCTTAATGAATTGACCCCTTTATCATTATGAAATGATCTCTTTATCCCTTGAAATAGTCATGATTCTGAAATCATCTTTGTCTGATATTAACAGCCACTTCAACTTTCTTTTTATTAATGTTTACCTGGAAGATATTTTTCTGTCCTTTTTATTGAAACCTAGCTGTGTAATAGATAGCAAATAATTGGATCTTGTGTTGTTATTTTATTTTTAATCAGTTGACAATCCTTGCCTTTTAAATGGATGGTAAGACAATTTATATTTAATGTGATTATTGATGTGGTGGTGGTTTTTAAATCTACCATCTTGATATTTGTTTCTATTTGTCATATCTGTTCTTTGCTCCCTTTTTCTTCTTTTTCTGTCTTCTTTTGGATGAACTGAATTTTTATGACTTTATTTTTTAAATTTATTGTTAGCTATATGTCTTAGTTTTTCATTTTCTTAGTAACTGACTTAGGGTTTACACTATGCATCTATAACTTACCACACACAGCCTACCTTCCAGTAATATAATATCACATCACCCGAAGTGTAACAACCTTAAAACTGTATAATTCCATCCCCCACCCCCATCTTTTCTGGTATTTTTGTCACACATTTTACTTTACATATGTTTGATTCCTTTAGACGCAGGCTACAATTCTTGTCACTATTCAAACACCTTTCTGGGTTCATGTTCACTGGGGTGTGAATGAAGCATCTGAACAGGTTTTTCTGAGAAATGGGGACAAGAAGAAACCTTGACAATTCTTGGTGAGTAAACACAACACCAAGGGATAAATAGGATGAAAAAAGACTATTTTAAACTTTTGAGAAGGCAATCCTAGCCAAAAGCTAATGGTTTGAGACTTCTCATCAGTTTTCCTACCAGACTCAAGATTTTGAATGCTGGACAGTACAGTTAGAGCAAGAATCTATGCACTTAAAAGGCACAAGAGTTAGTCAAGGTGAGGAGAGTATTAGATTGTGACTTTATTATCGGTATAACTAATAATAGTTCATTCAAAAATCAGCTGATTCCAAAGAGCAGTAATACCATTATTGTCACCACATGGGGTAAACAAATGGTTGAATGTGTATCCTTTTTCACTTTTCTGCTCTTATTTTCACTATCATGTAGGCCTGCTAATTTCTCATAGACCAAACCAAATTTATATTATAATAGAAATAAAGCAAAGTTAAAAATAAAGGAAATTTTACCAAACATCATGCTATACACACAATTATTCACTAGGAAATATTACAATAAACTCTTTGGGCTATAAAGCATAAAATGTTACAAAAAGACTCAGAAAATATGAAGTCTTCCTCTCTCTTATCATCCCTTACACCCACTCCTACTCTTCCATCTGCCTGGACTCCAACACCCAGAACAGAAAGAGACTGGAAACCCACCAATCCCATCGTCTTGGCAAGGTTCCAGGCTTAGGGATTCTAGTTCCTATATCTCGATGATATTGTAATATGTTACTAAGAATTTTAGGTATAAAAGAGTCATTGTAGATAGAAAGTCTTAGGGATTCTTTCTTTTTTTTTTTGCAAGAAATGTGTTGGCCAAAAGGAAGTTAGATCTAAGTTTTCTCTAGATCAGCTCATTTCTGTAATAGATGTGTCTTTTCTAGGGTGTGGCCTCTAATAAATTTCACTCTCCCTTTCTTCCTCCCTTTCTATTCTCTACCATCTCTTTCCCCCTTTTTTCCCCTCCCTATCACCCCCTGTTTGTCTCTTTTTTTCTCCTCCTTTTCTCCTCTAAATAGATATGACTTGCCTGTGCAATGAAACACTCTTGAAACTGAGCTATCATTGGAAGTTCATCTATCTAAACTTCCACTAGATTGTGAGGTCCTTGAGATCTCAGATAAGGTCATGCTCCATGGGTGCCCAGTAAGTGTTTATTAAATAAGTAAATGAAATTATACCTAATAACTATGTGAGCTGACAAAGAATAATAGAAACAGTGGTCTACAAGAAATGCACCCAATTTACCCAAAAGTTGGAAAAATGTAGGTAGTGTGTCCAAAAACACCAAGACCATGTGGAACTCAGCATCCACCCTACAAAAATTTTAAAAAGGAAAATGATCGTTGTGTTTATGCCCACCTAAATTAAGCATGATTAATGAGATAAAGCTACAACAAAATTTTATCTTAAGGCACTCCAAAGCAAAGTCAGACCAAATAATGTTTAATTGCCTGGGTGTTTTATTCAAACAATGTCATTAACACCACTTGAAATGCAACTTCTGAGATCATAAACTTTATGTATACCTGTCATCAAAGTCCTTGAGGGGCTACTAGTTGAAATGTGTTACACTATACAATAATTACATGATATTAAAGAAAGTAATGAGTTAACTTTTCAGTTGTTGAAAGATAAAAAAGGCTGTTGATGTGAGACGAGGAATTTATGTATCATGATCAAAGATGCTTGGCTCTTTGAGAATATCTTATATGTAAATGTAATCTCCCTTCAACACATGTTTAAGTTATGTGGCATTCCACTTTTAATGCTATCAGAATCCTAATGGTTCTCAAAAAACGCAATTGTTTCAGGACCCCAATTCAAACTCTACATGAAATACTGATTTTTAAAAATCTGTCAGAATTGACAGCCTTCACATCCTGGAAACATAAATTAGACAATTTGGCTTGAAGATGAGGCCAGGGAGAAACGTTCCTCTCATGTTATTGATAGATGTCCCAATCTGTCTTCAGATTAAGCAGATACGCTTCCAGTTTATTCATAGAGCACATTTCACACCTCCTCTGTGTCATAAGTTTAATTTTCTTCTTACAACATATTGTATCAAAATGCATCACTGAAATTGGTTCTGTTATAAACTGTTTAAAAATAACAAAATTCTAAAATCAGATTAGTACTGGGCTCTATTCATACCAAAAGATGTTGATGAAGGATTTCTATTTATTGCTGCAATTACTTTGCAGGAAAATAAATTACTATCAGGTACTATTTTTCAGTGTTAAAGTCACTTCCTTTTGAAATATTTGGATCCCTCCTCCCTTTAAAAGCTCATTATGATTTTGCAAAATATATTTGGTCCATAATCCATCTGATATTTACAATTCGATCACCTTTCAGTATTCTTAGCAGTTTTGTGACACCGATTATTCCAATGCAATTCAGGACACTTGTTGGCTAAACTGTCAAAATGGTTTTTTTTCTCCATTGAAAACATGAGTTATTATCATTTCAAATGTGCCCCTATATTCTTTCCAGAACATTCGATCCTGTGTATATTCGGTTGGCAACGCTGATCCATCATCAGTAGGAAATGCACTATATTATTCTGCTCGCTGTGAAAAAGGGTCTGTAAATAGGCATTTTTGCTCTCTCAAAATCTGTTCTCTGCCAACGATGTTCAGGGAGCATAGCTTTCTCTCAGCAGGGCTACCTGAACAATGCAGTAACTAAATTCATCACTGAGGTCACACTGGTACCATGCTAATAACCTGAGTTACCAAACCAAGACACTTTCTATTTTGGACACTCTTCTCACAGGTGCCATCAACAGACACCCAGTTAAACTGGCTCGGTCAAAACAGAGAACTGACGGGCTCTTGGAATAACTATTCAGTCTGGGGGCCTGAGTCCACGGCCAGCTTATGACTGAATTCACTGGCTCAACACACGACATCAGGGCAGGTGCCTCATCCTCTAACGTCCCAGCACCGACTTTCTCTGACTTCATTCACAGGCAGGACTTGTTCACAGTAGGGTCCCAGCTACGGGAGCCTTACCCTGACAATTAGCCACACGGGTAGAAAGAGAGTGTCTCTTTCCAAATTCCTGGGCAAAACCTTCATAGGTCTATCTTTCAACCGATCACAGTGCCCGTGGGATGGACAGGACACCCTTACCAGCCAGGACAGGTGATGCACCCCCCTCCAGTTTCAGCAGGTGGGGTGAGTCCCTCCTTAACTACGAACTGAGAACAAAAGAAGGGCTGTTCCCCCAAAGGAAGGTCTGTGCGCCTGCCCAGGAGACAGAGGAGCGGAGCTGGGCCCACTGGAACGACAGCTATGCACTCTCTTCTCCACGGATAGCAGACGAGGAAGACCCCGCGTCCCTCAGTGACCCCAAGCTGGTACCAAAGAAAACACAGCGAAGTCCCCCAACAGCAGAAAGCACACGTGGCTCTTCATGTGAGGATGAGCCTTCTCCCTCCCTCAGTAATTACAGAAAATGACCGAGCAAGTGGCTGACTCTTCTAGGCCCGTTTCCTTGCCATTTCATAAAATTCCCTGGACTAGGCATCGGACATAAAAGGCTTCAACAGTGATGCTCCCGCTGAAATGCCCTCAGTTTAAGGTTTTCCAGACTTAATACACTCGGGGTCCACTCATTTAACCTCTTAATTGAGCACTGGCATAGGCAGAATAATAATCCCACTTCTGGGCATACACACTGAGGAAACCAGATCTGAAAGAGACACGTGCACCCCAATGTTCATCGCAGCACTGTTTATAATAGCCAGGACATGGAAGCAACCTAGATGCCCATCAGCAGATGAATGGATAAGGAAGCTGTGGTACATATACACCATGGAATATTACTCAGCCATTAAAAAGAATTCATTTGAACCAGTTCTAATGAGATGGATGAAACTGGAGCCCATTATACAGAGTGAAGTAAGCTAGAAAGATAAAGAACATTACAGCATACTAACACATATATATGGAATTTAGAAAGGTGATAACGATAACCCTATATGCAAAACAGAAAAAGAGACACAGAAATACAGAACAGACTTTTGAACTTTGTGGGAGAATGTGAGGGTGGGATATTTCAAAAGAACAGCATGTATACTATCTATGATGAAACAGATCACCAGCCCAGGTGGGATGCATGAGACAAGTGCTCCGGCCTGGTGCACTGGGAAGACCCAGAGGAATCGGGTGGAGAGGGAGGTGGGAGGGGGGATCGGGATTGGGAATACATGTAAATCCATGGCTGATTCATATCAATGTATGAAAAAAAAAAGAAAAAAAAATAATAAAAAAAAATAAAATAAAATAATCCAAGTGGCCCAGTATAATTCTATCCTTAGAAAAACGTATAATACAAAAACTAGTGTGCATGTGTGTGTGTGTTAGTGGCTCAGTTGCATCTGACTCTTTGCGACCCCATGGACTGTAGCCCGCCAGGCTCCTCTGTCCACGGGATTCTCCAGGCTGGAATACTGGAGTGGTTAGCCGTTCCCTTCTCCAGAGGATCTTCCCGACCCTGGGATCGAACCCAGGTCTCCTGCACTGGCAGGCAGATTCTTTAACGCTGAGCCACTGGGGAAGCCCATGCAAAGTCCTGACAGTTTCTGTGCCTCAGCCACGATGGGGAAATCCTGGAGGTAATGGGCAAAAGGCATGAGAGTGAGAAATAAGAAGAGAGGTGCCATCTGCTCTTTCTATGAGTGACATGGGCCACCAGTGGTCCCGTGCTCTGCAAGGCTGTGGGCCCTCCCAGTACAGATGGAAACGTCTTCTCTGGAGCTTGAAGAGTGTGGTTGGTGCTGGAAGAACTCCCTGGAATACTGAGCATCAGTGAATATTTAATATTTCATATACTGTCTGACTCAGACTTAAATACTTGAATAAAGGATGAATACCCAAGTGGATGGGTAGACAGATGGATGGATGGATAGACAATGAGCCCATGGATGGGAAGAATGGTGGGCATATTTAAAAGCAATATAATTCTACAGAGAAAAACAACAGCTTATTCAACTTACACAGAACATATATTTATAAGTCCCAGGAAGAGAACCTCATACTGCTTTACAGAAAGTGTTCCTACCCTTCCGACTGTGATACCAGCAGGGCCGAAGGAAGCAGTGAGGAGGCAGAGGCTGGCCAGTGGTCCCTGACAAGGGCTCCTGGCTCACAACTTACTACTTCCTTCAGGGTCTCCTTCAGCTGCTTTGTGACCTCAACCTATCCTTCCTTTCCACCTCATTTCGCTCCCCCTTCTCCCCAGCCTTTCACAATGCCGTGCCTTTCTCTTCCATCAGAGCACAGTTTATTAATAGAAGGGAGCCTGACACATAAGGAAAGCCTGATAGATATTTGTCAGTACTTACCAATAGCATCTCAGCATCCTTAGAATAGCTTAATTCCCTCTAATCCTTAACATGGTGGGCTACAGTCCATGGGGTCGCTGCCTAAAATGTCAAAATAACTATATGAGGTGTGGTATTTTTGTGTGTAACCCAAAAGAAATGTAGCCTGCTTGCTACTGATTTGAGATCTAGGTTAGGTCTGTGACCCATTACAAGTAAAAAAAACAAAAAGCCACGATGAGAAAATAGCAAAGTATTCTAAATATGCCTATTAAGCCCCCATCTCCCTTAAGTTCCTCACTGCTGTCTCTCTCCAAAAACCAAACATCAAGAGGGCTTTCGGAAATGGTTCCTGGGCACCATACCCCTGCTTCTCTGGTCTTCCCTCCCCCGGCTCACTCCCCCCCACCTCCTGTGTGAGTGCTACGTTGCTTCAGCCGCATCCAACTCTTGCCAGGCTCCTCAGTTCACGGGGATTCTCCAGGCAAGAATACTGCAGTGGGTTGCCATGCCCTCCTCCAGGGGATCTTGCCAACCCAGGGATCGAACACACATCTCTTAACACCTCCTGCATTGGCAGGTGGGTTCTTTACCACTAGCGCCACCTGGGAAGCCCGCCCGTGATCTCCTGAGCAGGTAAATCC
This sequence comes from Cervus canadensis, assembly GCF_019320065.1. Lineage (NCBI taxonomy): Eukaryota > Metazoa > Chordata > Mammalia > Artiodactyla > Cervidae > Cervus > Cervus canadensis. The sequence goes on along the minus strand of NC_057394.1, from coordinate 11,871,704 downwards.
CAACTTCCCCAAGTGAATTACAAATTTCCCAGATCTCTTCACTTCCTTCCCCGGATGAGCACAATCAAGGCATGGGAATCAGAGGGCAGGGGAAATCTCGGAATGGCTGTATTTAGGTATCTGTCACATGTGATTTGTTGCAGTTGGGTTTTCCCCACAGCGAGCCGATTTTGTTCTGGGGAACGCCAGGATGGTCTCGGAGCTGGCTGAGCCTCAGAGGTGATGTGCGTGAATGCATCACTAGGTGGTGACAGAGCATCGCTACCAGGCCTTCACCCTCCGAGCTCAAGGAACACAACCGAGTTCACGCTCCGGGAAATCACTACCAACTCTCCTCTTATATCACAAGTCACTGAACCTTCTGTCACATGGCAAAGAAGGCCAGGCAGCAGGCCTCTACCAGTCTGTTCCAGTGAACGATTTATTGATTCTGTGGGCTGGCGTTTTTCACTTAATCCTTGGTTTGATTTAACTGAGCTGCGGGGTTTTGTTTTGTTTTGTTTTTTAAACTGGTCGGTCTTGCTAGAATTCTACCCAGAGAAAAATAAACCTTGTTTATAATCGCCTATGGTGGGTCCAGTAGTTCTGTGGATTCTAACAAGGAAACTAGCTCATGGGCACTGTTTAGTCCAGATGAGAAGAGAGCAGTAATGCTAACGAGGAAAAGGCCAGCAGGTGGGCGGCTGACTCCCAGGTGAAGTTATTCCAGCCTGTGACCCCAGGCCGGGCCCCTAAGTCTTAGTATCTGTTTGTACAAGTCATACGTCACAGAGAGGCTGGCTGCGAGTTGCAGCAGTCTGCTTCTGCTACCAGAGTCCAAGGGAGGGGACTCAGTGCCTCAATTTCATATGCAAATGACAGCCACAGCTAATCTATCCAAAAAAGCTTCGTTGAGTTTCCTAAAAGGTCCAGATCTTTGGTGGCTCTTGCTAAAGACTGTGAAGCCGCCAGCTGATTTCACAATCAATCTGATTTATATCAACAGCATAACTGCAGATTAAAGAAAAGTATCATAGTACCAAATGACGCTTCAAGATATCTTGAGGGAACTCTAACTTGCATTGATTTTTTGTTTTGTTCTGTCATAGCATGTTCTAGAAATCACACGTGTTAACTTCAGGAGGGGAAATCATTGTACCAAACTGAGGCTTAAAGAGTTTAACTGTTACACAGACACTAAACGGAAGGACTGGAAGTACCCTGGTCCTTTCCCCAACACTCTTACCTGACAGATTTTGGAGCAACAGTCTTCCTTTAATAACTAATTCATATTACTAAAGACGAACTATGGGACATTACAGTTGATTCACCATAAAATTTACCATTAAATTTTGCAAATGAGTTTCCAACTTGGCTTAATAAGACAAGCCAAGGGCAAATTCCTTGAACTAAAATCTTTCAGGTCTACAAAATCTGCATAGGGAGGGGCTTCATGTAGGGTTTTTGCGCTGTTGTTGAGTCACTAAACACAACACCTGCAGGAGACCTGGGTTCGATCCCTGGGTCGGGAAGATCCCCTGGAGGAGGGAAAGGCTACCCACTCCACTGTTCTGGCCTGGAGAATTTCATGGACTGTACAGTCCATGGGGTCGCAAAGAGTCAGACACGACTGAGCGACTTTCACTTTAGTCACTAAGTCGTGACTCTTTGCGACCCTGTGGACTGCAGCCCACCAGGCTCCTCTGTCCATGGAATTCTCCAGGCAATAATACTGGAGTGGGTTGCCATTTCCTGCTCCAGAGGATCTTCCCAACCCAGAGATCAAACCCGGGTCTTCTATGTCTCCAGCACTGCAACTGGGTTACCACGACCGCCACCTGGCAAGCCCTTCAGAAGCCAGAAAAGGCAACAAAAGAGATTCACCTCCAGAGCCTCCAAAATGGGACACAGTCCTGTAACAGCTGGCTTTTAGCCTCATGAGACCCATGTCAGACTTCTAATACACAGAAGTGTGGGAGAAGTTGTGTTTTAAACCATCAAATTTGTAATAATTTGTTGCAGTAGTAATACAAATCCCGACCCAGTCTCCCGCATCGCAGGTGGATTCTTTACCAGCTGAGCCACAAGTGGAGCCCAAGAAAGTGGACGGGGTAGGCTATCCCTTCTCCAGGGGATCTTCCCAACCCAGGAATCAAACCAGCATCTACTGCATTGCAGGCAGATTCTTTACCAACTGAGCTATCAGGGAAGCATAAATCTAATACCACTATATTACTCTAAAAATACTTTATATCCAACTGAACAAACTAAACAACTGCATGCGTGCTCAGTCACTCAGTTGTGTCTGACTCTTTGCGACCCCGTGGACTGTATAGGCCACCAGGCCCCTCTGTCCATGGAACCTTTCAGGCTCTTGCCTGGAGTGGGTTGCCATTTCCTCCTCCAGGGGATCTTCCCGATCCGGGGATCAAACCCGAATCTCCTGTGTCTCCTGAATTAGCAGGCATTTTCTTTACCACTCCGCCACCTGGAAAGCCCAACTAAACAACTAAATAAAGGATAAACTGGTTAACACCTAATTCCAAAGTTATAACAATTCTGACATTGTATGTGCTTGAATAACATTGCCTTAAGACATGCATGGCAAAAGTAGGAATTACTAGGAGGAACTGAAAACTTAACAAACTTCTCCATAACTGACAGATTAAGAAAAAGTAGTTAAGAAACAGAAAAGCTAAACATGTAATTCCAACTTTCACAGTGCAGGCAGAACCTATTGAACTTTATTCTGCTCTAGTGTTAAACAGAAGAAAATTGTAAGATTAGGCTTAAAGTAATCTGAGGAAGTATCATGATACAAAAGTAACATTTTAAGAAAAATTGGAGAACTTCCCTGGTGGTCCAGTGGCTAAAATCTGCCTGCCAGTGCAGGGGACATGGATTCGATCACTGGCCCAGGAAGATTTCACATGCTGAGGGGCTTTGCAACTAGTGAACCCATGTGCTCTAAAGACCACGCTCTACAGCAAGAGAAACACCACTGCAACAAAAAGCCACACACCGTGACTAGGGAATAGCTCTCGCTCACCACAACTAGAGAAAGCCCGCACCCAGTTATGAAGTCGAAACATAAAATCCCATTGTTCCTTTTCTACAGTTTATAGATAATGCTATCATAAAACTTCCAAAATATTCATGCTATTACAGGAAATATCAATGTTGAAAGATCATGTGATGTCAGAAACTAGAACTGAAAAATTGTTAGTTCAGCTCCAAGTCACAGTGGCTGTGATGAACGCTTGTTCCTCTTGGCGGCCAGGTCTCAGGTTACCTCATCACTAGATCTAAAAACAGTACAGGAAACACTGAGGAATGCCGTCAGGTCCTAACACAGGTATGTTTCACACTTACAGGGAAGCAAACAAAACGTTCAAGAGACAACAAAAACTTGGCCTTGCTTAGAGTTGGGTAGACACCACTGGGAAATGAATCAAATTGAAAATGCCTGGTGAGAGACCATTCAAAGTTGATGGGCCTGGTTCTACAGCACGGCCAGGTTGAGTTAAACGCATTCCCCACACAAGCAGAGTCATTATTTCAAATTCGAGCATCCTCTTGGAAGTCATCTTCTTAGCTCTGGTTGATTGCTTGGCTACATGAAAGGGACAAATTACCCCAAGGAGGTGAGCCGCCTCAAATTAATTTCTACCTTCAGGCCTCTTCCTATCAGAATTAACTCGAATGACACAGGGTGCCCTGTAGCTCAGGAAGGCCCAGTACACTGGGGACAGCTGTTTCTATGAAATTACAAATGGGGGACACAGGGGCAGCTAGGTCACCCCAGAGAAAGCTTGCCCTGCTCCCTCCCCCAACCCGACCTGAAGCTCTCTGAGTGAGTGAGTGCAAGTTATTCAGTCGAGTCCGACTCTTTGCGACCTGATGGGGTAAACAGTCCGTGAAATTCTCCAGGCCAGAATACTGGAGTGGATAGCCTCTTTGCGACCCCGTGGACTAAACAGTCCGTGAAATTCTCCAGGCCAGAATACTGGAGTGGATAGCCTTTCCCTTCTCCAGAGGATCTTCCCAACCCAGGGATCGAACCCAGGTCTCCGACACTGCAGGCGGATTCTTTACCAGCTGAGCCACCAGGGAAGCCCGAAGCTTTCTGAGGCAAGCTGATAACCCATCCACACAACAAGAGCAAGATGTGCAAGAGTTGAACAGGACACTGGAAACACAGTCTGGGTTGTAACTTAGCCTTCCTTGGTTGCAAAACAATAATGAAAAGACACAATTCATATTAATAGCTTCTCCTTCAAGTCACCTGTTAGGTAAGTCAGCACACCTAGAGCCGACACCCCACATTTATATGGGGTGCCTCATCTGAAAATCTTGGAGGTCCCTGCTGACTATCTGAGAGATGTCCCCAGTCTGTCTACACAAACATTAGCGGCAAGATACGCGGAAGTCCCTAAAGTTCGGAACGTTGAGAGATGAAGGGTGATGGGGAATAAATAGCAGGGGGACTGCCAAGCCGAGGTGGCAGCTCTGCAAACCTCTGAACCAAGAGGAACCTTGATCGGGTAAGGGAACGATAAGCAGCACAGTGCCCCTTGGTTGGAGGGCACAATACAATGGAGAAATTGGCAACGCTGGCAAGGCACGAGGCTGAAAAAAGCAGAAGTTGTGTCTTATTTGAAGGCAATGGTTCTCGGGCTCCTTTAGCAACAGCGGAACCACCTGGAGGGCTTGTTAAACCGGAGGAGCGTGCCCACTCACAGAGCTCCTGGTTTCATGCATCTGGGGTGGGCCATGAGAACTGCATTTCCAACGAAGTGATACGCGATGCTGCGGGTCCAGCGAACCATGCTTTTGAAAAATCACTGCTCCAAGACGTTGCTACATTATCCCAAATGCCTTGGACATGAACAGATACAGGCTTCTGGAGGTGTGTCATAGCCGACTTGACCAGCGCATGCTACCTGCCGAGGGCAAGGGCATGGCTAGGAGTCAGGAGGGCATGTGGGGCCTTAAGTGGAGTGAAGGTGTTTTGATACGGTTGTGGCAGAAAAGAACAGACAAACCTGTGCAGTGGTTCAGGTGGGTGGCTGAGCAACTGTTGAAGTATGGATGCAGGGGACTTCCCTGGTGGTCCAGTGGTTAAGACCCCATGCGCCCAAGGCAGGAGTGCCAGGTTCGATCCCTGGTCAGGAAACTAGATTCCACTTGCCACAACAAAAGATTCCGCATCCCGCAAGGAGGACTGAAGATCCCACATGCCACAACTAAGACCCAGTGCAGCCAAATAAATAAAAATAAATATACAAATAGAAAAAAAGTTTGGATGTGGTTGGAGACGGTACATTTATAGTGGCAAAATTTTACCAGTTGCCTGACTTTCCCAGCATAAGCAGGAAGTGCAGGTGTAACAAGAGAAGTACAGTGGTTTAGAATCAAATAAAAAGAAAAGGGGGAAGAAAGAGGGGAAAGTGTTGGACAGTGGTAGGATTTTGTAATTTTTAAAATTTATTTATTGTTAGCTGTGCTGGGTCTTCGTTGCTGTGTTCGGGCTTTCTCTAGTTGTGGCGAATGGGGGCTACTCTTCGTTGCAGTGCACGAGCTTATTGCAGTGGGCTTCCCTCGTGGCTCAGCTGGTGAAGAATCCACCTGCAATGCAGGAGACCTGGGTTCGATCCCTGGGTTGGGAAGATACCCTGGAGAAGGGAAAAGCTACCCACTCCAGTATTCTGGCCTGGAGAATTCCATGGACTGTCTAGTCCATGGGGTCGCAAAGAGTCGGACACGACTGAGCGGCTTTCACTTTCTTACTGCAGAGCATAGGTTCTAGATGCCCGGGCTTCAGTAGTTGCAGCAGGCAGGCTAAGTAACGGTGACTTGCTGGCTCTAGGGCACACTGGCTTCAGTAGTTGCGGTGCTCAGACTTAGTTGCCTCACAGCATGTGAAATCTTCCCAGACCACGGATTGAACCCCTGCGTTGGCAAGGCAGATTCTGATCTACTCTACCACCAGGGAAGTCCGTGATATTGTAATTTATAAGAAATACAGATATGGGCATTCAGATAAACCAGCTGTATTTCTTATTTGTGTTTGGTCTTTATGTATGCTTCCTGGCCCATAGCTCCCCAAAACCCTTGGAATTTCCTGATTGAAAAGACAACAGTAGTGTCTTTTATCAGTGTTAGGTCTCTAGTTCCCAACTCCCGAAAATCTTCAGAGCCAAAAAGGTGAACGGGGTATATTGTTATTTCTGACAAGTCCTCTCCACCACAATTGGGTTTAGGTTAATGAGATGACTTTTGTTTAGTCTCTATTCTTTTAATTGTAGTTGATTTACAAGGTACAGATATTTCTGATGTGCAAACAAAGTGACTCAGTTACACATACATACATATATATATATATACACACATTCTTTTCTATATTCTTTTCCATTACAGTTCCAGGAGGTTGGAAGTTGTTCCCTATAGGGCAGGACTTCATTGTTTATCCATTCTACATGTAATAGTTTGCATCTCCCAACCCTAAACTCCAAGTCTGTCCCGCCCCCTCCCCCTCCCTTGGCAGCCACAAGTCTGTTCTCTGTCTGCAAGTCTGTTTTGTAGACAGGTTTATTTCTGCCACATTTTAGATTCCACATATAAGTGGTATCATATGGTATTTGTCTCTCTGCTTCTGACTTACTTCACTTAGTGTGATAATCTCTAGTTGCATCTATGTTGCTGCAAATGGAATTATTTCATTCTTTATACAGCTGAGTAATATTCCACTGTATATATGTACCACATCTTCTTTATTCAATCATCTGCTGATAGACATTTAGGTTTTTCTATGTCTTAGCTCTTATGAATAATACTGCTATGAACATAGGGGTGCATGTATCTTTCCGAAGTGACTCTTGGAAAGCAGCAAGAGAACCAACCATGAATAGAAGAGTGGAACTTTCAGTCATACCCCCTAGTTTCTGGGGAGGTGAGAGGGGATGAAGGTTGAATCAATCACCAATGGTCAATGACCTAATCAACTGTGCCTATGAAACCAAGCCTCTGTAAAAACCCAAAAGGAGGGGGTTTGGAGCGCTTCCAGGGTGGTGAATCAGAATGCTTCCATATAACACTGCACTGGGTCCAAACTCCATGAAAGTTTATGTCTACATACCTTGGTCACCTACAGATGAGTAAATAGCATTTTAAAAGATGGATGGACATCAATAAACTGAAGGAGTCAATCAAAAACAATATTGTGACAACCATAGTGAGGGATGCAACTGGCAGACGAGAGGAGAACATACACACCCCAAGAAAGTTGAGTAAAGCTGGCTGCAGCAGCCACGTGAGTTACCTGTGGTGAGGAATACCCAAGACGCTCAGGGTCATATGGTATCTTTGTGAGTTGACTGCTACACTCTAAACGAGGGGTCCCCAACCTCTGGGTCATGGACAGGTACCTCCTCCAATCAGTGGCAGCATGAGGTTTGAAATAAAGTGCACAATCAATGTAATGCACTTGGATCATCCTGAAACCATCTCCCCAACCCCTGGGGGGGGGGGGGGGATTTGTCTTCCACGAAATTTGTCCCTGGTGCCAGAAAGGTTGGGGACCACTATTCTAAACCAATAATAAGTAAATAGCCCTCACCTCATCATAAAACTTGCTTATCTACAGTGTCTAAATAAGTGAAAGAAATTACAAGATACCCACCACACATGACCTATTTCTAATTGCAAATGGGTCAAGGGATACTCACCATTACCCCCAAACCATATCAAGGAGTGCTAGGCAACAGCTGTTATTCACCTCATTGAGGAGAACGTTCTATGAGAAGCGGGCCAAGTGTGGAACCTTTGGGAGGCCAGCCGAATATAGCACAAATTTCTATATTTGTGATCCAAGAGGGATCCAGAGATCCAAGAGCTGGCTTGCAGCTGTTCAGCTTTCAAAGACATGAATCCTCTTGGATATTTCTGGGCCAGAATTAGCACCCATGTCCTGTGAGCTCCCTTATGCTGTTCGGCTGACATTCTTCCTGCCCTTTCTGAGAAAGTAGCTGACCTGAGAAGGTAGGGTAAAAAGTTCCAAAGAGTTTCACGCTCTGCTATTTCCCTAAATAGCTGTGGTGTGTCTTTAGACCTGTAAAGAGCAACACAGCAACAGTGGATCACAGATGACCCTAACAAAGGAAATTACTGGACAAGGCTAAGCCTGCCCCTTTAACCAGATCCCGAAGTCCATGCTAAGGATGCTAAGGATGACCTTAGCATTTAATATTTTTCAACACCAAAAGCATTTTGTATTGGGGGTTTCCCAGGTGTCACTAGTGGTAAAGAACCTGCCTGCCAATGCAGGAGATGTAAGAGACGCAGGTTTGATCCCTGGGTAGGGAAGATCCCCTGGAGGAGGGCATGGCAACCCATTCTGGTATTCTTGCCTGGAGAATCCAATGGACAAGGATCCATAAGGTTGCAAAGAGTTGGACACAGCTAAAGTGAATGAGCACACAGCCAACTAACGATGTTGTGACAGTTTCAGGTGGACAGTGAAGGGACTCAGTCATACGTACAAACCTTAGCATTTCTGAATCAAGCACTGTCCTCCAACTAGAGTGGTGAAAAAGCATGGTGGAAAGAGGGCTGGAGTGGGATTGGAGGACTTGGTTTCTTATCATTAGCCTTAACCTAGTGACCCTGGGCAAGTCCACTGAATTCTGAGCCTTCATTCTCGCTGTCTTTAGAAATGGGGTGTTCACTGGCTCCTCTGGCTTCACTCTCCACCCCGCTCCAACCGGCTCTCTATCTTGGGAGGCTGACCTATAGGAATGACATCAAAGTATCTTTCACCCTATAGATTCTGGCTGGGAATCTGCCAAAGGGTGCTCCTGGTGATCGCAGTGAGCGGCGATGTGAAGCGAGATCTTACTTCCCTGTCCAGGAATTGAACCTTGGGTAGCCTGGAATCCTCCCTGGAGGAGGGCAGGGCAACCCACTCCAGTATCCTCGCCTGGAGAATCCCCATGGACAGAGGAGCCTGGCAGGCTACATACAGTCCATGGGGTCAAGCACAGCACAGCACAGCCTGGGATCCTAGCCACCAGACCAGCAAGGGCTAGAGGCTAGAAGCTTCTTTTCTCTGGATCTTTGCCCCCTGAAAAATGTGTTTCTCATGGAGGCCAAAACGATAAGTGTGCATACCCAGCTTATTATTAGAGATAACCACAGGTGGGAGCACACACAGAGCAACAGTTTAACAAGAGAGACGCAGAGCTGAGCTGCACGCCCCGGAGGAAGGGCGAGGGCACCCACCCCCAGTGAGGAGCACGCTGAAGAGGCGGCTAAGTCATTCGGACAGGGCCGTGTTTCTGAGTCTTTGTTGACCTTTAGCCAGTTATCTGTTGTCCATACCTGACCTATCCTAGGACTCTCCCCAACATGCATGCATTTTTTCCAAGATGGATTCCAGCCCAAAGGTGCACAGGATCACATTAGCCTCACATATAATGGGGTGGTGCCCCCCTCCCTTTCCACCCCCAAGGAGCTTTTCTGTGCACGTGCAATGTCTGCCTTGCCCCAAGGATGGGAAATATATGACCTTCTGATCCCTTACTCAGAAAAGGTTTAGCCCCTCTGTTCTTGCCAAGATTGTTGTTATCTCAAAGCCTCCACAGGAGACAAAGCCTATTAACTCTGTTTCAGTTGTTACTTCCACAGTTGTAAATATCTAACCTGGAGCCCACTGATCTCCTGTCTCAGGAAATGCACACAGGAGGGTCCTTGTAAGTGTCAGACCTGAAGCCCATATTTCTTTCTTGCCTCAATAAATCTAAACAGGAGGCCAGTTGTAAATGCCTAGCCTGGGGCCCATCTATCTCATGCCTCACTGGAAGGCAGTAGGAGGAAAAAGGAGAGTGAGACTGGGTATATACTTGTTTTTTTTCCTGGAGGGTCTTTGGGAGTGGCGGAGACCCTCTCCTGAAAGTCTCTGCTCTCTCCAGACAGCACCCCCTACACAGTCATCCTCCAAGCTCTGAGAGCTCGCTCAGCTTACCCTCAGGTCCACTGGTGGTTACAACTGCACCGTCAGCAGCCCTGAGGTATCCCACCACCTTGTCTGGTTCCCCAACCCTGCCTATGCTCTTGTAAATGCTTTAATAAATCGAAAGTCTCCTGGAATCACCCTAATTTGAGAGTGCCAAGTGCTTCCTGTTGGGGCTGTGACTAATACAATGCTAGATTAAGAGGTATACTGAATACCACAGACACTTCCAAGATTTTATTTGCATTTTGATTCAAACTGTATGGATGTTAACTAAATCTGATAGAAGACCATGAAACCAGAAATCACCAAATATGAGTTTTGGATTCTTCCAAATTGCCTGGGCTCCCGCGGTAGCTCAGTGGTAAAGAATCTGCCTGCAGTGCAGGAGACATGGGTTCGATCTCTGGGCTGGGGAGATCCTCCGGAGAAGGAAATGGCAACCCATTCCAGTACTCTTGCCTGGAGAATCCCATGCACAGAGGAGCCTGGTGGACCTCAATCCACGGGGTTGCAGAGAGTCGGACACAACTGAGCACACACACAGAGAAATTGCTTTACCCTTCTTGTTGACTGAGGCTAACGTAAGTCAACAGAACACCTTCCAACTTAAAAAAGGTATCTTAATAGCAAAATTTCACTTGACTGGTTTTGCAGATCCGTGTGTCATATAAGATTGTATTCGAGAAGGAAAACAGGCTTTTACTGCCTTCAAATGTTTGATAACCACCAATAGGTTGCTTCTGGGTTCCTTCCAAGATTCTAAGACTAGATATTCCTTTCAAGAGTTGAGCAATACCTAAATCTGTCCGCCATGCTTCTGGGAGATGAAACAGGGTGACAGCCCCCAGAGGTGAAGTACAGGGAGACCTCTACAGGCCACTCCCACCCCCGCCCAGGGTGACAGTCACTGGAGGCGGGACACCAAGAAGGTTAGGTCACGGGAAGCAATAGCATCCTCCCCACCCCCCATGCCCTCATCCCCTCAGTTCAGATGGCTTGTTCTTTTCCTCATCAAGATCTCTCCAGTAATAATATAATGATGCTCATAACTACTGACCATTTCTTTATAACCTACTATGTGCCAGGCACTGTGCTTAGAGCTTTAAATTTGTAAGCGGTCACTGATATGACAGCAGTATTCCAAAATGGAATGCTGTCAACCCAATTACCCTGCCCAGCAGGAAGTCCAGGGCCCCGCACCCCCACCGATCCCCATTGTGTGGGGGGTGGGGGGCAGGGGACTTCCAGGTAGTCCCACTGACTCCAACTTCTTAGGCTAAAACCGTCAGGAAAAAACTTTACCCCAAACTGGACGGGGCTCCCTTTAAGGTTATTCTTCTGAGCTGCTTTTTCTAAGGTCTAACTCTGCCCTCGGGAAGGCCAGGTAGGAGAAGGTAGCAAGCGGGTTGGCTTCTTGGGAGACCAAAAGCCACTTGGACTCTGCACTGTTCACCAGCTCAGGGCTGCAGGCCGGCCACCACCCCTGGGCCACACGTCTTTCTACCTTAGTGGTAATTTTACTTCAGCGTCTTCATCAGCCAGTCTCTGCTTGGGGTCCCCCTGGACCTTTCAGAAGAGTGTTCTGAACCTCGGTTCTTGGGGACAAGAGGTTAGGGTCTTGGTTCCCAGCTCTCTTAGAAGGTCCAGCGCTCTGTACGCGGGTGCTGAAGATCCATCGAGCACTCTGCTTTCCAACAGGGTATGTGATGGGAGACTAACGGAGGCATTCTCCCTGTGCTCCTCCCACCCAGTAATTCAGATCTTTTGCAAAGTAATATTTGCAGTCTCTACCAAAAGCTTGCCAAAGTTTTAGGACCCAAATCACCAAGCACTGCCAACTGTCCACATTCTGATTTTTCAGCTCCATTATTCCCATGTTACAGCGGCAGTCTAGAGTGTCCCAGATCCTAAACACAGGAAAAGACTGAGCTGTAACTGTCATCTTTCAGGGCAGAAGAAAATGCCAACAATTATGCCTATTTCTAATTTCTATTATGAGCAGAGATCTCTCGAATAAATCCTCCTGCTCTGACTTTAAAGTCATCCTGTATTGTCAGGGCACCAGATTCTAAAATAGAGCACTTGGGGAGCCAGGGGTAATTTTTAGAATCACAGTGAATTACAGAGCATGCAGAGCCTCAAAGTCAGAGTAAGGCACGTGTCTCTGATGAATGAGTTAGCAAAAAAAATTTGTTCTAGTTCAATTCAAACCCTGAAGTCAGACTCTGCTGTTTTTAGAATCTGTAAGGGTTCTTCTAAGTTCAACTCGAGTTCAATGGTGCAAAGAAGAGGCGTTCAATTGTCACTGCGATATAGGAGGAAGAACTCCAGCTTTGGAGGCAGGGGAGCAGACTTTAGTTCCAGCTCTGTCTCGGGTAGGCGTGTTACTTAACTTACCTGCAGTTCATCTATAAAAGAAAGACAGTAGTAGTGACTTGGTTGTGAAAAGTCAGAGATAACACAAGCTGAACCCCAGACAAGTTCTGCCACATTGGAGACAATAAAGCACCTGGTATTCACTCATAGACTATTCAGTAAAGTTGATTTCCTCCTCTGAGTTGAAGCATGGGTGTGATTGAGGTCATCCAAGGGGAGACCAGACAGTGAAAAGAGGGGATTCCCTGGTGGTCCAGTGGTTAGGCACTTTCACTCAAGTCCAGCAAGCTGCTCAGTGTGGCCTAAAAACAGAAAGAAAAGAGAAGGGCCCTGCAGGATGCAGGGACGGACGGGTGGTGCCCACAGATGACAGCCATCATGGGGACTGCCAGCTGCCAGGAGGTGGGGCCTGGGTGAGAGGAAGATGGAAGGAAAGAGGCTGATGAATGCAGAGATGTCCACCGGCTGGTGCTGAAGTTTAGAATGGAAATATGTCCGGGTGATTAGAAGATTAGGAGGCCCTTGGGTTCCAGGGTCAGGGTTTCGGCAGGAAGAGATGGCAGTTCCAAAGAGAGCTTCATAGAGACTATGTGGAAGGCTGGGGGCAGACTTAGAGGAAAGCGGCCAAGGTGAAGAACCTGGCACTGAAACAGCAGGAAGCCACTAACCCTTGGGCCAACCAGAGACGGGGGATCAGGTTCTCCAGGGCCCGCGGACACAAACTGGAAGAGGGGCTGTCCACGTGGGGTCTCGGGAGAGAAGGCACAGCCCTTCAGAGATGGCCAGATGGGCCGGAACTGCTGCTGACTCTCCCCTGTCCCTCCTCCCTCTGCCTCCAGTCTCCAGACCTCCCCTCTCCCTCTCCCCTCTCCCCACCTCCATCTCTCTCCACCTTCCCCTTATGCATACCCTCCCGCCTTTTCCCCCTCCCCTCCACCCTCCATCTGCCCCTTCCTCCCCCTTCCATCTCCCCCGCTCCCTCCTTCCCTCCCTCTCCCCTCCCCTCCACCCCTCCCTGCACCTCCTCCTTCCCTCCTTTCTACCCCTCCCCTCCACCCCTCCCTCCATCTCCCTCACCTCCCCTCCCCTCCACCCCTCCCTCCATCTCCCCTCCCCTCCACCCCTCCCTCCATCTCCCTCCCCTCCCTCCCTCCCTCCAATCTCCCCTCCCTCCCTCCCCCCTCCCTCCATCTCCCCCTCCCCTCCCCTCCTCCCTCCCTCCCCATCTCCCCTCCCCTCCCCTCCCTCCCTCCCTCCCTCCATCTCCCCCTCCTCTCTCCCCCCTCCCCCATCTCTTTCTCCCTCCCTCTCTCCCTGCTGGCCTCCACCAGCAGCCAGCAGTCAAGGGAATCCAGGTGGTGCCATGGGTGAAGGGTGGACCTGTGGCCCACCATCCCACCCTCAGTGCCAGAGCAGTTTTCACAGCAAGGAAGTAGGGAGAAGGTGCAACAAGCCCTCTACTGACAGCGGCTCTGGGCACAGCCCGAGTGTCTATGTAACCCTGAAAAACAAACCACTACACATTGCCACCTCCTATAAGGCTGCCTGTTGTTCGGAATGAAGACAAGGGCTCCCTGGCCTCTCCCCAGCCCCGGCTGAGCTAGGTGTTCCTGCCCACCGTCAGCGTGGCTGCAGATCAAGCGCTGTTGGGCACTACTCAGAGACACCTCAGCGGCTATATTGGATGGCAGCAAGCCACAGCACTGTTCCTCTTAGAAACTGTAATTCCCAGATCCGAAAACCCTTTGAGAAGGAACTAAAAAAAGGAGCGGAGCGTGTCTGCTCCGCTTCTCCCTCTTGCGTCATCACCGGGCAGGGATGGGAGATATTTCAGCTCCTCCTTGGAGGACAGACGTGCCCTGACCCACCTTCCCTCCCCCCGACCGCCCGGAGCTGTCTTTGAAACTGGGTCTGCGCTGGGGCCTTGTGTCCTCAAAACCTTGAAGTGAATCAAGCAGGCACTAAGGTCTGTGGGCGAGGAGAGGGGAGAGGGGCAGGGGCTTTTGCTTCTCAGGACGGCCCATCCTCTACCCCACGGGCGCACGGGCACTGGCTCAGTTCACGCCAAGGTCTGCGCCCTCCAAACTTGAGAAGTAGCAGGGCGTCACTCCCACCCCGAGGGGAAGCCAGACCTCCTGCAGGGTGCTGGAGCTACTTCTTCCCACCTGAATACCCCCAGGCCACGGGGCACATCCAGGGAGGTCTTGTGGCTCATGGAGCCGGGTCAATGCACCATCTCTCTTACAGACCCTGCGCTGCTCGCATCAGCAATTCTGACAGCCTCTGGTTTGTTCTATTTTCCTCCAGGCCCTGTTAAAACATCCTTTGCCAGCAATTTCCCAGACCTTCTGAATGTGAAATGTGACAAGGTCAGGGGATATTGTGGGCCCTAAGCGTCACTCTCCATCTCTTCAAGGGATTCCATCAGTTGACGCGTGGCTTGAACCATATGGAATTGCAGTTATTCTTAGGTCAAAAAAATGGTTGAACGTCAGCATTCGAGTAATCCAACCTAAATCACAGAAAGAACCAACCGTCAAAATACCAGCTTTATGAATGGCTTGGACGATGCCCAGGAACGTCCCAAAGGCAAGGCTGTCTGGGGAAAACTAGATTAGCTGAAGTGCATCCCCAGGCCTGAATGGAGTCTCCAGTTGCCTTTGCCTAGAACTGCTGACCAAGGCTGCGACAGGCTTCCCCCACGGGGCACGGGGAGAATGGGGGTGCCCCCTCCAACCTGAGGATGACTCACTGAGGTCTCCTGTAGAGGTCGCAGGAAGCATGGTAGGGTGAAGTTACTTCAGTTACTTCTGTCTGAACAGTGAAAAGTGGCCACCGAACAAGCTGTCCTGCATTTAGCCTGGCGTGTGGACACACTAAAGTGAAACTCGAAGAACAACTTGGTTGCAATGGTTAATTTTATGTCAACTTGGCCAGTTGTGCGTTGCTTAGTCACTCAGTTGTGTCTGACGGTTTGTGACCCCATGGACTGTATGTTTATTTTATGTCAACTTGGCCAGTTGCGGGTTGCTTAGTCACTCAGTTGTGTCTGACTGTTTGTGACCCCACGGACTGTAGCCCACCAGGCTCCTCTGTCCATGGGATTCTCCAGGCAAGAATACTGGAGTGGGTTGCCATGCCCTCCTCCAAGGGATCTTCCCTGGAGATTAAATAATCAGTTCTGATGTGTCTGTGGGCTCTTTCCAAATGAGATCAGTGTTTGAATCAGTGGACTCGGCAACATAAATCATCCTTCCCAATGCACGTGGCCATCATCAAATCCACTGAGGTTCTGAAGAGAATAAAAAGTGGAGAAAAGAAGAATATCCCTCCCCTTTTTTTTTTCCTGCCTCACTGCTTGAACTGGGACCCTTCATCTAATCTTATTCCACTCTTGGACTTGTGTTTATAGCATGGTTCTCAGATCTTCAGACTCACCTGAGTTACACCACTAGCTTCCCTGAGTTTCCAGCTTGCCGGCAGCAATCCTGTGAGCCAGTTCCTTGAAATGAATCTCCCTTCGTACATGAGGATTGTCTCCTACTGGTTCTGTTTCTCTGGAGAACCCTGGCTGATAGAATGGTTCAGCAAAAGAGCACCCTGGTACTTTGCTTCCCCAAGCTACTTGTGGCTTCCAGGGGCGTTAGGTAGAACCAAGCAGTTCCTACAGTCCTTACGTTGAGGACTCAAAAGGCAGCTGAGTTAAAAGTAGCCATGGGCCTGCCATGGTGAGAGGAGGAACAACCAGAAACAGTGGCCTGGGGTGGACTCCCGACCAGGGAGCTAATGCGGAGATTCACTGTGCTTAGAACACTAGTAAGAACCAAGGCCAGGTCACACGGGAGGGCTACCAGGCTCTATGTTACTTGTGAGAACAGATTAACACATTAGTTCCCACCAAGACTGTAGATGCAAACACCAGGAGGCTGTGTGCCAACCAGAGCCGCCAGGGAAACTCGCACCTGACCGAGTTGTATTGGTCACTGTCCACGCTCCACGCATCCAGAAGCCATCTTAGATGCCAGAGAACAGCAATGAAACAAACAACAGCAAAAACACAAGCAATGCCGACTTACTAAACACTCTACAACACTGACTTATTAATGGACCTGTTTACATTCACTAAATTAGACCAATTTTTTTCTCTACTCCTTAATGTGGTGATATTTATGAGAAAGACTAGATAGCTATAGAAGAAAATTAAGAAACATCTGAGAATAGCGTGAGCAAAATTTGTGACCCTACTATACTTATGAAAAATAATTTATTTTGAAGAAACAGAAAAAGACTACACTGTACCTTTCGCTGGAACCTTGCATAATCTGGACGGATTTTGGTACATACCACATAGGCATGACATCCAAAAGGCTTAAAGTACAAGAATGCAGTGGACAAAACTATTGGTCCCAACTCTTCCTTCATCCCTATATGCATGCCCTTTGTCATGTGATTTTGAAGTTACTGCTACACAAAAGATGGTGTGAATGTCCCCACCCTATGACATTCTATTTGACCATGTGACTTGGTTTAGCTAAAGAGAGGTTAGTAGGAACTAGACATGTGGTTACGTATTGAAGCCTGTTCTCTATTCTTCCATCACTGATAGGTAACAGCCCTTGGCTCATACCAAAAGAATGAGAGCTATTTGGTGCAGAGATATCCTCGCTGAGCTGGAACATAAAACAGTTGACTCAGCTGCCTCAAATTCACAAGCAAGAAATAAATGTTCATAGCTGTGTGACACTGAGATTCTGAGGTTGTTAGGCAGCTATAGCTGACTGACACAAAGTCAGAAGGCCGCCTAGAATGCCGGAAATAGTCCAAACTTAATCTAGGTGGTGGTTACACAGATGTATAAAATACATTGAGCTAATCACTTGAGATTTTTATTCCTTGGTGTTATATAAGTTATGCCTCAGATTAAAAAAAAAATTATTAATATTAGTATCAGTAAGCTTTTTTAAAAAATTGAAATCAGACAAAAATTTAAGATAAAATCTGCTTGATTTTCTCTCATCTCTTTCCCCTTGAAGCGTCTTTAGTTTGGAGAATTACCTGATATACTCAATGGGGACACATTTCTAAAACAAAAACAGTTGGCCATTTTTAAATGTTATGCAAAGCATAATGCAGTTAAATCTATTTTTAATCTTTTCTTTTTCACTTTACCTTATAACATGGGACAGTCTTTTCTTCTGCAGATCTTTCTGAACTGTAGTTAGTTGACTTGTAAAAAGAATGAGAATTTTCTGTGCCTCATTTGAGCCATAAGAATTTGTGAACAAAACCCTACTAGCATTCAAAAACATTTGGATGTTGTGAGGAATATTTAGAATATGTGATGTAGCATTCTAGCCTAGGGTAGCCTATGCACTAAATGTGTTTGTAGATTCCTTTATAATTAATGAGATTTCTTTCAGTGTAAACATTTCCCCTTTTTTAACTTCTATCTTTTGAATATAGACTGTATTCTGAAACATAAAGTCTAAGAAGTTTCTGACACTTTAGTTTAAATCACTAAGATACTAGACTCTCGAGCTTTGCCTCCCCTGGAGTAAAATGTATGTTGAATGGAGTTCCAAACAGACATACCAAACTCCAAACTGTAGCTTATCAGGGCACTTTAGGTAGCGTTGTAGATGAGGCAAGAGGCTTGTCTGCAAAAACCCTTTCGCTGTGTACTAAGGACTTACCTTTTCAGGGTCAACCCCAGATGTTCTTTGACCCCAGAATCTCCGTTGGAATCTACTCCCACTACCCCTCTGACCTCCTTCTCCTCCAGATATCTGAGGTTGGGACACCCCCTGACTACAGTGACTTCCCCACTGACTACTTATTATGAATTAGAGTGGTTCCCAAATCAGTATCACTCCCCATCTCTTTAGCAAATTCGCCTCACAGCACATCATCCATCTACCAGATAAAAGAACATTTAGCTACCACCAATTCTGCGAATGAAATGTGTTTTCCCTCCTGGGGAAAAAACAACCAAGGTAGCTTTTCATCCATCTCTGGGGAAGGGTGGGGGGACTCATGCTCCCCAGAGTTCCTCCCAAGCTTTTCTACTCAGCATCCTTTAGATCTAAAAATCTCCATTCGTCCCTCTGCGTGCACCACTACCGCTTCCCACGTGATGGGCACTGAGTTCGTGCATCATATGAACTGAAGCTGGAATAATGGCATTTAGAATTCCACACTGATTTCCTATTAAAAACGCTCTAGGCCTGTGCCCTTTGGGAACAAGAGTTACTTTTACAGGTTACCATGAATATATCAGTACTGAATTAATTTAGAATGTCCAAAGTGTAAAAAAAGAACTTTCAAATAACTATGACCACAATCATAAAAGTCAGACCGCAAGACTAAGAGACAATAAACAGGGAATGGTACTGATGCTTTTCAATCCCACAGAGCCTCTTACAAAGCAAAAAGAGTCTGAGCTGAAAACAAGATTTACACATTACCTATTTCCGTGGGTTTTTTTCCTTAGACACCACCTGGGCAGCTGACCTATTTCCCTGTCAGCAGCAATGGCATGAGGCTCTATGTGATATTTTCCTACATCTGTAGGTTTGAAAATAAACAATTTTGAAAACCTGCAGCTCAGCACTTGGCATTTCACCAGAACTTCCCCAACTCCCAAAAGCCAAATCTGTTTTTTATTCCACTATGCAGTGCCTCATCTATCTTTCCAGGAGAAAATATAATAAAAACTAGAGAATTTGGTTCAGAGGATATATAATGGACACTTAAAACAATTCTATAATAACAGTTTTTATGAAAAGCATATCAGACACAGATTTATATATATACATATATATTATATAAATTTATACTTATATACATAATTTACATTTAAATAGGTAGATTATATATAGGTATATTTATATTACATACATATGGTCTAGTAACCCAGTTTTTATTCTTCTCTCTCTCTCTCCATTAGGAGAGTAATAAAATTTGGTGTAAGAGATAGCAACAGAGCTAAATAAAAGAGGCAAAAGACCAGTCTTCTAGTATAATTATTTACAGAATCCTGAGGATAAATATCATAATACAGCTAACATCATACCTTTAGTCAAGAAGGGACAAAAGGGCTGGTGCTGTCTTTATGAAAAATTCATTTTTTCTCGGAAAAAAAAAAAAAAAGTGATAAAAATTGATCTATTCCTTCTAAGAAAAAAATTTACTATGGCAGAAACACTCAATATTGCAGTCATTTATTACAAATGTTGAATTCAAGAAATACAGACTTAGTCTGCCCTTGACTGGTCAGATTTATTTCTCTAGGAATAATCTGGAAAATCCCCATACAAATGTAAACCATCATGTGATTCAGGGTGGCCAAAGGCCTGACAAAGGCAGGGCCTGCTGATTTAAAACATGTACATGAGCAACTATGCTCCAATAAAAACAAAATAAAACATGTCCGTGTATTATGTTGACAGAAACTTTAAATGCTATCAAAATGTTAAAAGTGTTTAAACCAAAAGCCAATTACCATTTCCTGCAAAATAGGGCACCTAACCACCCACGCCATCTGCATTGTCAGGGGCAAAGGCTCGCCTCTGTGATTATTTGAAAAGGCCCCCACCAGTTCACCCAGGCCTTGGGGGACTCAAAGAGCTATTCTACTGCTTCAGCTGCCCACAATTCCAGCCCAGAGACAAAACAAAAGCAGAAGCTGTTGTCCCAGCAAGAAGAAAGCCACACACAAAGGGGAAGATCCCGCTGAGCCTGCCTGTCCTTTGAGCAGGTGTTAACACTGTCCCCACCTTCTGAAGAACAAGAAGGCTCAGCTGGTGGAAATGGCACACAGATGCACACCACCACTCTTGGTGGCTGGCCTGCCTTGGGCCTTAAAAGAGGAGTTCCCAAGTTCATTCTCAAGGGATAGACCTGACTAGGATGTCGCGTCTAAAGAAAGACACTTTGCACAGGTTAACTCAGAAGACAGAGGAGCTCTGGCTAAGCTGGTGGAAGCTTTCAGGACCAGTTATGATGACAAGATACATGCAGATCCCCCATCACTGCGAGGCAATATCACAGGTCCAAAAACAATCTGTGGTTCTCATTGCCAAAATGGAAAAGGAAGGGCTGAAGATTCTGCCACCAAACTGGGATAAAAGCACAATGTTAACTTTTCTGTACATAAAAAATATAGATTACCCTTCAAAAAGACTCAACCCCATAACAGTATCTGCACTCTCCAAATTCCCATGCCGCTACTATATCCTAGCACATGCAAACACTTGCAGGAATACCTATGATTGCATGTTGTTTTTTTTCCATTGAGTTAAGGTGAGTGACATGTCTTCGCTGGCTAAGTTATAATCTACAATTTATAATCTCCCCAAGTCTAGAAAACGTTTTCACTCTACCTTGTATTTTAATTGCTTGGTATCTGTTCTAAAGCTCTCCTACTACGCTGCAAGTTTATTGGGGGGAGAAAGTGTGTGTTACTCATCCTTGGACTTAACTGAATTAGGACTAAGATCATCTTGTTGTTTCTGTTGTCAAAGTTCCTCATGCGTAAGAGTATGGCAGCAAATGAGCAAAGCCTAAAGAGGGTCCCAGGAACTCCACCATGTACCCAGATCCACATCAGATATCAATCTCCCCACCTTTGGGATAATCTCAACACTGCAAGTGGTAAATGCGTTAGTAGTTCCCAATTCTCTCATGGTTGTAGGACTTAAAAGAACCAGCATCACACCAGATTGAACTATAATAACAAACAGATGCCAAAATTTTAGTGGCTTCTCAAATCCAAAGTTTCTTCCCTATTTATAAAATGTCTAATAGAGCTGCTGTCCTTGACGTGGTGACTCAGTGATAGAGGCCACCTCCCTCTGTGACTCCTCCACGTCAAAACAGTCACCACCAAAAGGAAGATTATGAAAACCTAGACTTCTTTAACTCCCTTGGACCAAAACTGACAAAAGTCCCTTTTGCTCATGACCCACTGGCCTTAATATAGGCACCTAGCCCCAACTCAATTATAAGGGAGGTTGAGAATTAAGGGTGTCCATGGAATTATCTGTTGAATATTGCTGGCTCGCCATACAACTGAATTTATAAAATGAACCAGGGACCAGTTACGGAATGACACTTAGGTAGAAAGATGGCTGTACCAACAGGGTACACAACAAAGATGTAATGTTTCATCGTATCATTGAATCAAGAGCTCCACCATTTTTATACAAGATCTAAGTTAAATAAGATCTAACATAAGATCTTATATAAGATCTAAGTTTTTGCAATTTACTTTTACCATTTTCAAGGAAAGCAAGTCCTATAATAAAAAACATGTTTTCTATTGCAGATAAAGCAATAAGGTGTTTTGATTTTGAAGGAAAGTTCTTAAAATAATATATAAGGCTCATCTGTTGAGGCCCTTCTGCTG
This sequence comes from Cervus canadensis, assembly GCF_019320065.1. Taxonomy (NCBI): domain Eukaryota; kingdom Metazoa; phylum Chordata; class Mammalia; order Artiodactyla; family Cervidae; genus Cervus; species Cervus canadensis. Next base: position 11,849,931 of record NC_057394.1, on the reverse strand, counting down.
CAGCTTGCTATTGCCCAGTTCGCTGTCTCTTATAATAGTAACCAGCTTTGAGGCCAAAATAAACCCTCTAGCTGTTCTTTAGGACACCCCATCTGCCACATCCTTCAACACCAGGAGTGCTTCCAGAGCTCTCGATGGTTATGGCAGTGCGTAGTATAAATCAATAGTCACGTGGCTTCACTCCATCCAGGCTAAAAAGATGTGCTCATTTCATCACTATTAAAAGAATATTTGAATTTTTTAAATTTCATACAGCAGTTTTCCTCATATCTCTAGCCTAAAGACCATCTTTGGGAAGGCAAATAAAAATTATCTAAAAACATTCCTTGGAGATCAAAATAATATCAGAAGAGAATAATCACACACAAAAAATGTTTTGCATCTTTTAACAAATGCATTTATTCTATTTATATGCACAGACTAATCAGTTCATCATAACCCTTTTCTCAGTTTACTAGAGGGAAAAAAAAGGACCTATTTTTGTAACTTATAAATAATGTTTTTATAACTCTAATAACTTCTTAAAGTCTGTGACAAAAAAAAAAAACAAATCAAAACAAAAAACAATTATAAAAATCACACTGGTGTTTCACAAATTCCAATAAAAGGGCATCCTCCAAAAGGCCAGTACTCTTCCAAACTGTCAAGGTCATCAAAAAGAAGAAGAGTCTAAACATCACAACCAAGAGGCACCTAAAGAGACATGACAAATAAATATACTGTGGTAGCCTAGATATAATTCTAGAGCAGGGAAAATATCATTAGATAAAAACTGAGGAATTGTGGATAAAGTATGGACTACAGAAAGTAGGATAAGAGTTACCTGAGGCTGGAGGGGGATGGGAAAATTGAAAGTGAAATCGTTCAGTTGTGTTCGACTCTTTGTTTGCAACCCCATGGACTGTAGCCTACCTGGCTCCTCAGTCCATGGGATTTTCCAGGCATGAATACTGGAGTGGGTTGCCACTTCCTTCCCCGGGGGATCTTCCTAACCCAGGTATCGAACCTGGGTCTACTGCATTGTAGGCAGACACTTTACTGTCTGACCTACCAGGGAAGCCCAAGGGGGATGGGAGTTATTGTTTAATGGGCAGAGTTTCAGTTGAGGATGATAAAAAAAAGTTCTTGAGATCAACAGTGGTGATGATTGCCCAACAAAGTGAATGTACTTAATGCTACTGCATGCCCACATGCTCAGTCACATCCAGCTCTTTGTGACCCCATGGACTGTACCCTACCAGGGTCCTCTGTCCATGGGGTTCTTCAGCCAAGAATCCTGGAGCAGGCTGCTATGTCCTTCTCAGAAGATCTTCCCAACCCAGGGATCAAACCTGTCTCTCTTGAGCCTTCTACATCGACAGGCGAATGCTTAACCACTTGAGCCACCTAAAGCACACATCAAACTGGGTTAAAATGGTAAATTTTATGTTGCATGTATTTTACCAAAATAAAAGCAATCATAAAGTGTGAAATGTGTTACAGTGATGGTATTACTCAGTTTAGAGATAGGTTTTATAAGTATCAGGTGTGTTCTCTATTCTCAAGGAGCTCCCGTATATTCTAAACATTAATAACAATGGGATGTAACTCCAAGTGAAGGCTCAGGAAGTGTTGATTAGTCAAGAACAGGGAAGCTTTCCAAAAAAACTGTAACCTGAAATCCTTCTAGAAGAAAAAGAAAATTTGGCTGAGGGGAGGTGTTGATGGAGAAGGTAACATTTGATCCAACAAATGTTCTTCTGCAAAGAACTAGGCTTCTAACTGATTTTGGATTTGATCTGCTTGAGTTGGATGCAGGCACAGAATGTGGCTGACTAACTCTGACTAGCCTTATGGTTGCCACCACCCCACCCACACCTTTGTAAAATAAACTTCCCCAGATTACCCAAATCTGAGTAAACCATCTGTGTCTTGTTAGGACCCTGATTGGCACATGGAATCAAATTATAAGCCACCGAGTTTGGATTCAGCCTTGGACAAAATTAAAAAGGAAACTGTAGGTAACACGATATTTGATGAGAAGTTTCTGGAAGAAATAATATGTTGACATATAATCTGCAAAATCAAAAAGATGCTGGTTACTATCCTTGTTGATAAGATGAGAGGACAGAGAAGATATAGGTCAGCCTGGGCTTCCCTGGTGGCTCAGATGGTAAAGAATCTGCCTGCAATGCAGGAAACCCAGATTCGATCCCTGGGTCAGGAAGATCCCCTGGAGAAGAAAATGGCAACCCACTCCAGTATTCGAAAATCCCACGGAGAGCAAAGCCTGACGGGCTACAGTCCATTGGGTTGCAAAGAGTCGGACATGACTGAACGACTAACACTTTCACTTTCAGAGCAGAAAGCAGGATGGAAAAGAGTAGAGAGTGTACCTGGAAGGGCAAAGGGAAGCTATCCAGCACATTCCACAAGAAAAATACTGTAGAAGGATTGTGAGCTCTGTCAATTATGATACTTTGGACTATAACAAATAGTAGACCCAACTAATTGAAGTTAAAATAGGAATTTATTATTTTACAGTAAGTCTGGAGAGGGGGAGGGGAGCTGTTTCTAGGTAAATCCATGATGTCCTCAAAAGTCAGGGGCCTTCCATTTCACAGGCATGAGAGCAAGGTCTCTCCTCTGGGCCACAAGATGGCTACAGATGTTCCAGATGTCACACAATAATCCAGCAACATCTAGTCAAGAATAAAAGTGTTTTGCCTCCACAGTTTTCTTCAGTGAGGAAAATCTTCCACAAACTCTCCATGTAGGATACCTCAGATCTCATTAGCCAGAATTCAAGCCTAAACCATTCCCTAGCAATGTGACTGAGACTGTCACTTAAATTCATCATGATTGACGTCTGGGATCGGGACAGACCCACAAATTCAGAGCTCTATCAACAAAGAGAAGGGTGGGAATTTCTGAGGGCTGTTTCCCAAAATGCCTATCTCAAGAGAGAATAATATATTAATAACATTCTTTTCTAGAAAGAGGCTTTCTTGTAGCTTCTCCCTCCTTCCCCCAAGAGATCTCCAAAGTTAACGTAAAACTTTTTAGTGACAGGAAGATTGGAAATTTCTATTCCTCTCTGCATCCCTGCCTTTAAGAAAGTGCACTATGGGGCTTTTTACTTAATCTTCTCCTGCTCTCATTCATTCATTTACCAAATATGTGTGGAGAACTTAACATGTGTCCAACCAAAATAACCAAAAATAAAAAGACAAAGTCCCTGAATTCTAGAAGCTCACAACTGATGTCAAGAGAGCGACCACAGAAAGCGCTCTGTGTATGGAGGAAGGGCAGGTGACTGCAGTCAAAGAATGGGCAAAGGTGGCCAGGAGATAGCTTCCACTCTGGAGAGCTGGGTGGAGAAAAGGAAGCCCCAGGAGACAGTTGCTGACAGCTTATTTTAGACACTGACTTTTAAAAACATTTTACTGAAGTATAGTTGACTTGCCATGTTGTGTTAATGCCTCTGTACAGCAAAGTGACTCAGTTATATATATTTTTTCATATTCTTTTTCATTATGGTTTATCACAGGATATTCAATATGGTTCCCTGTGCTATACAGTAGGACCTTGTTGTTTATCCATCCTATATAAACTAGCTTTCATCTTCAAATCCCAAATTCCCACTCACACTTTGGCAACCACAAATCTGCTCTCTATATCTGTGAGTCTGTTTTTGTTTCATAGATATGTTGATTTGTGTCATATTTTAGATTCCACCTATACGTGATATCATATGGTATTTGTCTTTCTCTGACTTACTCCGCTTAGTATGATAATCTCTAGGTCCATCTATGATCTTGTAAATGGCATTATTTGATTCTTTTTGATGGTTGAGTAATACTCCACTGTGTATAGATATGCCAATCTTATACACACACACACACACACACACCACATCTTCTTATCCATTCATCTGTTCATAGATATTGAGGTTGTTCCCATGTCTGGGCTATTGTAAACAATGCTGCTATAAACATAGGGGTACCTGTATTTTTTCAAATTATAGTTTTGCCTGGGTATACACACAGAAGTGGAACTGCTGGATCATAGGGCAACTCTGTTTTTTTGAGACGCCTCCATACTATTTTCCCTACTGGCTGTACCAATTTACATTCCCACCAATAATACAGGAGGGCTGCCTTTTCTCCACTCTCTCTCCAGCATTTGTTAATGATGGCCTTTCTGACCAGTGTGACGTGAACTCCAACTTTAGAAGGGAGATGCAAAGACCTAACTAGGATAAGAAATAGGGAAGCAGGACAAAATCTCTTTAGATGAAGGATGTATGGTTGACAGAAGCCCTCCCTGAGCTGGATCTCAGGAACCAGAGTGGAGCAGTGATGACTCATGAAGAACACCTCCTCATAAAAATGCAGGGAGGGCCATAGTGGGACATCCCAGCCAAGAGATATCACCAGAGCCAAGGTTCAGAGATGAGACTCCCAGAGCTAAATGCATACATGTGCAAGATAAACCTCCCTTGGAGCAGACGTCTATGACTACAGAATGGTGGAATATGGAATAGAGGTCTATGCCACATGCAATGAGTTCCTAAATGAACAATCCTAATGATGGCTGTAAAGATGACCACAGTGATGAAGACGATGACAATGACAACATCCTGATGGTTGACTGTGATCACTATCATAAGCCTGGTAGGATAATGTAGGTCTTTCCTTGACTACTCTTACAATGTCACCTACAGGTAAACTTGGGAACGACCTGACCCTTTTCATCGCTTGACCCATAAATCCTGACAACCTCTCTGATGCTTTTCAGGAGGATGTTGCTAAATATTAATATTTAGCTAAGTAATACCTCTATCACGTCACATGATTATCATTTCTTTTTTATAGTGGGAACAATTAAGGTCTAGTCTCAGGACTTCCCTGGTGGCACAGTGGATAAAGAATCCGCCTGCCAATGCAGGAGACATGGGTTCAATCCCTGGTCCGCGAAGACTCCACATGCTGTTGAGCAACTAAGCCCGAGCACCACAACTTCTGAGCCTGTGCTCTAGAGACCACGCACCTAGAGCCTGTGCCCTGCAGCAAGAGAAGCCCTTGCACCGCAACAAAGAGAAGCCCCCACTTGTCATAACTAGAAAAAGCCCATGAGCAGCAATGAAGACCTAGTGCAACCAAAAATAAATAAATAAATTTTTTAAAAAACTGAAAAAAAATCTAATCTCTTAGCAGCTTTGAAGTTTATAATATGTATTGTTTTCTATAATCACTATGCAGTGCATTGGATCTCCAGGATTTATCTACCAGTTCCAAGTTTGTACCTTTAAACAACACAGCCCCAATTTCCCTACCCCCGCCACCAGCCTCTGGTAGCTATGATTTTACTCTGTTTTGTACCAGTTTTCTTTCTTTGGATTCCACACATTAATGATATCGTTAAGTATCTGTCCTTGTCTTACCTTGATGCTTAGCATAATGGCTTCAAGATCCATAGGTCCATCCATCCTGTTGCAAATGGCAGAATTTACTTTTTTATTGTGGCTGAATAATATTCCATTATATGTATACACTCCTATATTCTCTATTCACCTATTGATGGGCACTTGTTTCCCTCTGTTGACTGCTAATGAATAAACGCTGCAATACACATGGGATTGCACACATCTCTTTGACATCCTATTTCCATTTCCTTTGGGCATATACCCAAAGGTGGAACTGCCGGATCACATGGCAATTCTACTTGTAATTTCTGGAGAAACCTCCATACTGTTTTCCACAGGGACGGCAAGATTTATATTTCAAGGAACAGAGAGCAATTACCTGAGGCTGTTCTTCCTGGAAAGTTTCTGGGAACAGGCAGTCGTGGTCTCCAGGGAGGACTCCTAGGCCCCTGACTGCTTCCGGGCGCAGCGCAGAGAAACGAACAAGCTCGGTGCGCTGGCGAGGCTCGCACGTGGGCCTGGCGCAGTCCCGGACCTGGCAGGCGTTAGATGGGGCCCCAGGGGCCCACAGCAGAAGCCTGGGGTCCTGGCGTGGCCCTTCAGCCTCTCAGAAGTCGATGCACTTGCCGCACAAGCACGGGCAGATCCCTCTCCCACTCGGGCCTCGGGTGTTCCGGCCCTGCACAGCCACAGGGGCCGGAGCTGGGGTCCTTAGAAGCTGGGGGTGCAGCTGGGACGAAGAGGCCGCCACACAGACTCACGACGAACGGCAAGAGGGGAGGCAGCCCCAGGAACGGCTTTGGCCCAGTAGGCGATGGGAACCAAACTCCATTCTGAGTGAGGCACCCAGGTGTTTCCCCTTTCAGGAACCTCTCGCCAACCTCTTACGAACTCGCGAGATCCTGTGAGGCTTGGCTTCCGCCGGGGAAAGGACTTCTGGGAGGAGCCTTTCGGGCCTGATTCTGCCATCCTCTGGGCTACTTCCTGCGGGCAACGCATCCCAGTCCATCTTCTTCCTGCCTTTCCATATGGTCTTTTATTTACCACCACCACCCCACACCCATACACGTTGTGGATCACAACAAACTGTGGAAAGTTCTTAAACAGTTGGGAATACCAAACCACCTGACCTGCCTCCTGAGAAATCTGTATGCAGGTCAAGAAGCGACAGTTAGAACTGGATATGGAACAACAGACTAGTTCCAAATTGGGAAAGGAGTACCTCAAGGCTGTATATTGTCACCATGCTTATTTAACTTATATGCAGAGTACATCATGAGAAATGCTGGGCTGGATGAAGCACAAGCTGGAATCAGGATTGCTGGGAGAAATATCAATAACCTCAGATATGCAGATGACACCACCTTTATGGCAGAAAGTGAAGAGGAACTTAAGAGCCTCTTGATGAAAGTGAAAGAGGAGAGTGAAAAAGTTGGCTTAAAGCTCAACATTCAGAACACTAAGATAATGACATCCAGTCCCATCACTTCATGGCAAATAGATGGGGAAACAATAGAAACAGTGATAGACTTTATTTTTTGGAGCTTCAAAATCACTGCAGATGGTGACTGCAGCCATGAAATTAAAAGACGCTTGCTCCTTGGAAGAAAAGATGTGACCAATTTGGACAGCATATTAAAAAGCAGAGACATTACTTTGCCGACAAAGGTCTGTCTAGTCAGAGCTATGGTTTTTTCAGTAGTCATGTATGGATGTGAGAGTTGGACTATAAAGAAAGCTAAGCGCCGAAGAATCGATACGTTTGAACTGTGGTATTGGAGAAGACTCTTGAGAGTCCCTTGGACTGCAATGAGATGAAACCAGTCAATCCTCAAGGAAATCAGCCCTGAGTATTCATTGGAAGGACTGATGCTGAAGCTGAAACTCTACTTTGGCCACCTGAGGTGAAGAACTGACTTATTGGAAAAGACCCTGATGCTGGGAAAGATTGAAGGCAGGAGGAGAAGGGGAGTGACAGAGGATGAGATGGTTGGATGGCATCAGCAACTCGATGGACATGAGTTTGAGCAAGCTCTGAGAGTTGGTGGGGGACAGGAAAGCCTGGTGTGCCGAAGTCTATGGGGTCACAAAGAGTCGGACATGACTGAGCAACTAAACTGAACCCATACCCAAAGCCACAAACACACCCTGCCAGCTCCAGTCTGCAGACTCTGCTTCCCTTCCTGGCACTATCGCCAGTGGTTGAGAACCCATTTAGTTCAAATTCCAGGTCAGACACTATTGGTTCGACCTTGATAAATTCCACAGAAAACATAACCAGATAACAAAACTAATCTTTCTAACCCTTAGCATCCTCATCTGTAGACTGGGCACAATAATATTTACATCATTGCATATACAAGAACTATACAAAGCAATATATGTAAAGTACAAAACACAGGGCTTGCCACATTTTTACCAGGGTGGAATTCTGGAGAAGGAAATGGCAGCCCACTCCAGTATTCTTGCCTGGAGAATCCTGTGGACGGAGGAGCCTGGTGGGCTGCCGTCTATGGGGTCGCACAGAATTGGACACGACTGAAGCGACTTAGCAGCAGCAGCAGCATAGGGCTTTTCAGCTCTCCAAACGTGAGGAAAGTGAATATAAAGTTATATAGAAATGTAAGTATATGTTCAATACACACACATACACTATAGATAGGTAACAAATAAGTTTAAACATATACATACAAAACAAAAATGTGTAAAAGAAAGTACAGTGATTGCGATGATTTTCTCTATTATACTGTTCCTGGATTATTTTTTAAATTCATCTATATTTGTATATTTTCTGCAATAAACATGAATGACTACTTTTTGTAAAATTTATATATATATTTAGCTAAGGTGATATATATGTATATCACATTTAGCTAAGTGGCTCAGTGGTAAAGAAGCCACCTGCCAATGCAGGAGACACCAGAGATGCAGGTTTAATCCCTGGGTCAGGAAATGGCAACCCACTCCAGTATTCTTGCCTGGAAAATTGCAAAGACAGAGGAGCCTAACCGGCTACAGTCCATGGGGTCGCAAAGAGTCGGACACGACTGAGCACACATACACAAGGATTTGCAATTAGATTTTCAGTCATACCAACAGGAGCACGATCATCCTGTTTGAAAGGCTCCCACTTCAGAAACCTGTACCACCCCACAAGTTAATGAGCTTTTCTATACATAGTTTCTTCCAATGTATAATTACTGGCCTGGCTTCATATTATTTTAGGATAGTATCAGCAGCTAATCGTGGTACAGTCTGAATGCTCTGAAATGAGTTCGGCTGAGGATGAGAATAGCTCAGCAAATTTAGGGCTGTGTGTGCATCATTTTTCAAGTCTATTGTTTAGAAGGACACTGAACATGGCAGATTAATGGTGGCGTCCAATTCAAAGGGCAAATGACTGTGGAATCTGGCCTGCCTCACATTTCACTTTGAACTTCCTAAAGTGCTTGTCACATGCAACCATCATAAGATACTTGAGTTGACCTCAGCATGCAGGGGAGCCTCAGGTCCTGGCAGGGCTGAATCCCTAATATTGCTGCAGGCTCTTGTAGAGAAGGAAGCGTTTATTTCCTCCCCACCTCAGATTTCCCTTAAAAGAAGGGAACTCCTTTCCATTCATCTGGAGGCAAAAATGCATGCAGAATTCTTCTGGCCTCTTTTTTCTTCCTTTTTTCATTCCTTAGGGTATTCCTTAGAGTATGTTATCTGATGGATCTTTGGGAAAATTAATGACATTACTGACTTAGTCACCATCACTCACTCTTTCTGTTACTCCTGTTTGGGGATACAAGTCTTTTCCACATGAAAACTTGCCCCTGTAGGGGAGACTTGTACTTACTATGGCAAGCTGTGTTTTCCTGACAGTTTTCCCAATAATTAATGAAATAATTTAAAGTGAAAGTGTTAGTCACTTAGTTGTGCCCAATTCGTTGTGACCACATGGACTGTAGCCGTCCAGGCTCCTCTGTCCATTGAATTCTTCAGGCAAGAATACTGGAGTGGGTTACCATTCCCTTCTCCAGGGGATCTTCCCATGGCCCACGGATTGAACTTGGGTCTCCCGCATTGCAGGTAGAATCTTTACTGTCTGAGCCACCAAGGAAACCCAAATTCCACATACTTATTGAACCAAAAGTTGTAATATAACTACAGTGGGAGGATAGGGGAGATAGTGAAGTACAACAGAGCTGAATACTTATCTACTATCATGCAAAACTAATAGACAATGTCTAAAATTCACGAGTCATAAGATAGTGCAATATGGAATTCAAATACGTAGGACAGCATAGATGCCAGAAGAAACAGTTTAATCCATCTAAAATTGTTACCAATAGGAGAAAAACCAGGAGAAGCAGGGAAATATGGAGGTACGAGTCTGCTCAGACTGTCATAATGAAACACCACTGGGGGAGAGGGGCGGGGACTTGGACAACCAAAATGTATTTTCTCACAGTTCCTATGGCTGGGAAGGTCCAGATCAAGGTGCTAGCCAATTCAGTCCCTGGTGAGGCTCTCTTCCTGGTGTATAGATGGACTCCTTCCCATCATGTGCTCATGTGGCCTTTCCTCAGAGCCTGCATGAGGAGGGGGAGAGCAAGCTCTCTGGTGTCTCTTGTTATAAAGGCACTAATCTTATCAGCTCAGGGCCCTACCCTTATGACCTCATTTAACCTTAATTCCTTCTTTAAATACAGTCACACTGGGGGTTAGGACATCAACAAAGAAATTCTCAGCCCATAACAGAGGACTTCTGTGTCCTTGTACATCTGGGAACTAGTCTGACATAGCTAGACCGTGGTGTTCTCCTGTTGCACATAAACCACTTCATGGGAGACCATCATCAGTCAAGGTCATTCTGTGACTGTGATGAAGTAAGACAAATTAAGTTCACATCTAAATTGTGTGTTTTTGTTCAGTCACTAAGTCATGTCCGTGTAAGTAAAGACAAAAATAAGATTTCTCTGCTACCCACAAAACACCAAGCATTCTCCTTCTTCGCTAACAAGAGTGGCAACTGCCTTCACCAATCATAAGTTTATCAAGTTCTAGTCTGCCTCCTCTAACAAAACTAGACATGAAGTTGGAGAGACGGGAACGGACTCTGATGGTAGTGAAACCATGCAACTCAGAGTGGGACTTGAACCCACCAGCCAAGACTCGAACCTAGCCAAAACCCAGATTGGGACTTGAATGCACAGTCTCTCAACTGAGATCACATCTGATCTCAGGATTTAAAGAAGCTCAGTTTCTTTATGTCTCTTTGAAGGAAAAATTCAGTGAGAGACAAAGTGATAGGTAAGAAATAGATTTATTTAAAGAGAAACACTCCACAGAGTATGGGCCATCTCAGAAAGAGAGAGTTGCCTTCAGGTATGAGGCTGTCAGTGTTTATAGACCAATGAGTGGAAGGAGTATTCCAGATATTTTGGAGAAGGGGCAGGCCAGGAATTGGACCTCCGTGGTGGCTCAGACTGTAAAGAATCCACCTGCAATGTGGGAGACCCAGGTTTGATCCCTGGGTTGGGAAGATCCCCTGGAGGAGGAAATGGCTATCCACTCCAGTATCCTTGCCTGGAGAATTCCATGGACAGAGGAGCCTGGCGGGCTACAGTCCAGGGGGTCACAAAGAGCTGGACACAACTTAGCAACTAAGCGCAGCACAGCAGATGAGGGATTGAGCTGCTGCCCACTTTTTGAACTTTATCGTTGGCTGCAGAACTGTCTTGGCACCTGTGGGTGTGACATTTAGCTTACTGGTGTGTTCCAGTGAGTGTATGCTGAGGTTCAAGATCTAGTGGAAGTTGACTCATCTGCTATCTTGGACCTGTTTGGTTCTAATCAGTTTATGTCTTGTCCTCAGGCTATGTCATTCTTTTCAAGACTGTGCCCTGCCCCCCTCCCTCCTGTATCATTACTGCCAAGGGCCTATGTTCAATCCCTGGTTGGGAAACTAAAATCCCACAAGCCATGTGATGTGGCAAAAAAAAAAAGGGTACTAGATCTATCTGTATGAATATTAATATGTTTTTAAAAAATGTTCAGTGGAAAAATCTGGATGTAGATCAAATATATTGTATAACATCACTTATATAAATTGAAAGCAATAACCTCACGAAACAGTTTTATATACTGATTGTAGATACATAAATACATGAAAAGAAGATGAAGTGAGCAAATACCTACAAAACTCGTAATACTGGTGATGGAAACAAGAATGGAACATGAAGTCAAATGTCACTTAAATGTTTATCTATAATACTTAGTTAAAAAATGAAATGATAAATATAACAAAAATATTCCATGTTGATCCCAGGTGGTTAGAAACTAGTGCTTTTTACACTATTCTTTTCTATTTATTTTTCCTACCTTTCTATCCATGTAAGAAATAGTCAATCTATTTTACAGCAATTAGCTGAAGGAAAAGGAAAGTCATTTTGCACATTTATGCCCATATGAGATTATTTTTGCCTTGAGGAGATAAAATCAGATCTCTGTTTTGGACTCAAGAAGAAGATTAAAATGTTTTCCTGCCTTTTTGTGGGTAAAAGAGGCCTTTTAGAATTCTTATGAGGCCTCTGTGCCTTTGGGCCTTGGCAATCACTTCCTGTTAATACTCTTCAACAACCTCAGAGGTAGGGTCAATATTGCTTTCTTTGTTTTACACAAAGAGGTCTGTTCACACAGTCCTTCAACCTACATCCAATCAATTAATTTAAAAGCAAAAAAAAAATCTCTCCATCTCTAGGATGAAGTCCAAGCCCTGAGATATCATGTGGGCTGGTAAGAAAGTTTAAAGCAAAATACGGATTTAGGCTTATTGATTTCATTGCTTTCATTCATCTGGGGGCCTGGATGGATCCCAGTCTCATTGGTTGTGATGACTAGAAAGAAAAAAAGTGAATTACATTTAAACTACAAGGTAATAATCAGGTACTTCCTGCTGGTGCCTGAGGGAAAGACTATGTGTGGTGATTCAGGTGGGAAGATGGAGTGGGTCCACTTCTTCCTCCTAACAAGCATTTTTTGTAAATCTTAGAATTCATTTTTTTGTAGAGACTTCTGAACATGTATCCAATTCCAATTGATATTGATGTTAAAAATCTGATCTCATATTCCTTTAGTTTATCTCATTTACATTTCTACCAGATCTTAAATTTCTTTATGCTGATTTCAACCTCTGGAACTGACCTTCAAGGGGAAATTGATCTCTATCATTCCCATGCTTAAGCCCTAGCCTTCAGACTCAGCACACATAAAAACAGCGATTTCTCTTCTCTTCTCTGTGGCAAGTGGTGGTGGTTTAGTCGCTAAATCATGTCCGACTTTGCGACCCTATGGACCATCGCCCACCAGGTTCCCCTGTCCATGGGATTTTCCAGGCAAGAATAGTGGAGTGGGCTGCCATTTCCTTCTTCAGAAGATCTTCCCAACCCAGGGATCAAAATCAGGTCTCCTGCATTGCAGGCAGATTCTTTACTGACTGAGCCACCAAGAAAGCCCTCTCTGTGGCAAGTGATATGTTTATTTCTCAATACTTGAGTATGAGAAAGTAGGCACTTCTCTCTAAGCCAGGTAAATCATGTAGATTCCCACTGGTGGTGATCGTGGTCAAGAGAGGCTCTCTCCACAGTTCAAGGAATTATGAGACTCCTGGTGCCAGAAAGCAGGAGAGGGCTGGTCCAGGGCTTTCACCTCACTGCTGGGGCTCCCTCTGGGATGTTGCCCAGGTCCTCTCTGGGTGAGCCCTCACGTCAGGCAAATGCAGGAGTCCCTCTGTTGACCATCTGTGGAGCACAGAATCTTCCCTAGAACGCATCACTGCTGCCAGCCTTGGTCATCCACAGAGATGCCCATTGTACAATGTTTCAGGGGATGGAGGATAAATGAGGAGTTTGGGATGAACATATGCACACTACTGTATATAAAACTTCCCCTGTAGCTCAGACAGTAAAGAATCCGCCTGCAATGTGGGAGACCTGGGTTCAATCCCTGGGTTGGGAAGAGCCCCTGGAGGAGAAAGATGCTACCCACTCCTGTATTCTATCTGAAGAATTCCATGGATAGAGAAACCTGGCAGGCTACAGTCCATGGGGTCCAAAGAGTCAGACACAACTGAGTGACTAACACACACATACATATAATAAAACAGATAACCAACGGGACTTACTATATAGCACAGGGAAATACACTCAGTATTTTTAATAAACTACAAGGAAAAGAATCTGAAAAAGAATAGATACATAGATTATATGTATTATATATATATAATACATGTATATATAATTGAGTCACTTTTGCTATACACCTGAAACTAAAACAACATTGTACATCAACAATACTTCAATAAAAAATTAAATTTTAAAAATCATATTAAAAAACAATTTATTAAATAAACTGTACCAGCAGGCAAGGACCTGTATAGGACAGTGAACTATATTTAATATCTTGTAATAATCTATAATGGAAAAAAATCTGAGAAAGAATATATATATTTTCCATATGTACCTTTTATAACTATATCTATATATCTTTTATATATGCTGCTGCTGTTAAGTCACTTCAGTCATGTCTGACTCTGTGTGACCCCACACAGACAGCAGCCTACCAGGCTCCCCCATCCCTGGGATTCTCCAGGCAAGAACACTGGAGTGGGTTGCCATTTCCTTCTCCAATGCATGAAAGTGAAAAGTGAAAGGGAAATCGCTCAGTCGTTTCCGACTCTTCATGACCCGATGGACTGCAGCCTACAAGGCTTCTCTGTCCATGGGATTTTCCAGGCAAGAGCACTGGAGTGGGGTGCCATTGCCTCCTCCACTTTTATATATAGATTCAGTTTAATATCTATATAGATACAACTATTAAATATAACTATATAAAAAGATTCTATTAAACTGAACCATATCGCTGTATATCTGAAACTAACACAACGTTGTAAATCAACTATACTTCAGTTTAAAAGAAAGTACCAACAGGTACATTTCTCCGGGAAAGAAGCCTGCTATGTGTTTCTAAAGGCCCTGGGCTGCCACCAAACTTCCACCTCATCATCTTCCACGTCTCCATTCCTTTCCTGGTGAGGGAGAAAGTTTTTATTTCTCATACCTTTTGAGACTAAGGAAAAATAAACATGACTGATCAAATTCTACCCGCCAAATGAACTCTGTTTTTAAAATGTCTTGACATTTTTCCCCAGACTTCCACACCAAACATGAGAAATTAAACATTTAAATGTTGACACACATGCATAAAGAAACCTCATTTTTTGACATAAATACTAATTTTTTAATTAAAAGGATGATATATATTTTGCAGATTTTAATGTGTTCATATCTCCCCTTGCCTTCTTACATTTTATGAATTCATCTCTGGGTTTTGCCCATCATCTCACATCAATCTCCCCCAGAAAAGGAAGGGTGACAGTTATGAGTCTATCCTGGAAGATAGTAAATTGCATTCTAACTTAAAGAAATCGTTATCAAACATCAGTGCTTTATTATAGACATAGATAAATTGTGGAATGCCTGACCGACAGATGCACTCAAGAACTCATTCTACCGCATTTCTGCTTCTATATTATTTCAACCTTTCCCACTCTCTAAGGCCAAACCCAAACATGTTTCTCCTTCCGCATTCCCCAGGGTCCCCACCTGCCTCCATTTCCTGCTGGGCCAGAGTCCCGTCCTTTCTCTGGCTTAAAAATGCCAACCTGACCAAGTCACTCTCTCCTGACTGCTTACTGCTTTGAGAATAAAATCCACAATACAGCCTCACCCCTGGGAAAGTGGTGTGGGGTGCCTGCTTCTCCTTCCCTCCCCCCAAACCCCCTCCTCTCCCCTAAGCCGCCCCCCCAATTCCCCAACAGGCTCCAATCAGCAAAGACTCTGCCTGGAATACCACTTCCTCAACCTGTCAGTCCACCCTCCTCTCTCCCTGACCACCCCTCCCACTCAGCATCACCTTTGCTAATTCACATACTTTTAATGCAGGTGGGATCTCAGACCAAACTACTTGGGTTCAAGCCCACTTATACCTCTGTGTGACCTCGAATGAGACACTTAATTTCTCTGTGTTTTAGCATCCATAAGTGTAAAATGGATATATGTGCTAAGTCGCTTCAGTCGTGTCCAACTCTTTGAGACCCCATGGACTGTAGCCCGCCAGGCTCCTCTGTCCATGGGATTCTCCAGGCAAGCATACTAGAGTGGGTTGCCATGCCCTCCTCCAGAAAAAACAGATATACTGAGATGTTAATTTAACAAATAATGATTGTTGATTAAAATAATGTTAATAACAGCACCTATTGGCAGAGTGGTGCTAAGAATTAAATTAGCTAATAGCAAACCCTGGGAGTTGGTGATAGACAGGGAAGACTGGCGTGCTGCAGTCCATGGGGTCGCAAAGAGTCGGACAGGACTAAAGGACTGAACTGAACTGAAATACTATTCAATGCTTGGAGGAAAGATCAGCAGGTAGGAAAAAGATACCACCAGCTCTGCTCCAGCTTGATCTCTGAGGAGTCGCCCCTCACTCCTCCAAACTGCCTCCAGCTTCTCCTGCCTGTGTTGTGATGGTTTGCTCCGCATTAGATAGAGGGTTCTTCAGGTCATTGATGTCTTTGTCACTACCTCTGCGCCCAGAGCAGATCACATTACAGTGAAAACAGTACAGATACTGGCATTCAGCCTGACCACAGTTTTCCAACCCTAGCTGCACATTAGAATCACCTGGGGGAGCTTTTAATATGCTGCCTGGGGCCCCCCAGCCATGCGAATTATATTGAGATCTCAAAGGATGGGCTCCTGACGTCAGTACTTTCTTTATAAGCCCTTCCCTAGGTGATACTAAGCTTCCCTGGTGGTTCAGACGGTAAATTGCAATGTGGGAGATGTGGGTTCAAATCCCTAGGTGGGGAAGATTCCCCTGAAGAAGAAAAGAAATGGCAACCCACTCCAGGACTCTTGCCTGCAAAATCCCATGGACCAAGGAGCCTGGTAGGCTACAGTACACGGGGTCACAAAAAGTCGGACACGACTGAGCAGCTTCACTTTTTCTTTCAGGTGATACTGACATTCAGCTAGGAGTAAGAACTATTGCACAACATACACCCAGGCTTCAACTTCAACTCTTCCTCACTTACTAGCTCAAGGGCCTTGGGCAAGTTACTAAAAATGCCCAAGTCTAGACGTGGAAAAAAAAAATGTCTAACTGCAAAAGTCGCGTGCAGAATGTGTCGCTGCCGCCCTCACCTCCTTCACAAATACCCGGAGAGTCACAGCCGCCATATTCGCCCTCCACCTCCTCCATCCGCCACACACATCAGGGATAGACCCGGCGAGGTCAGGGCATTTATTTCTCGGCCTTCCACGCTCCCAGGTCATCTCACACGTCTTGAGTCCCTCCCCCAACGGCCACAACTGCTGCTGGGCCGTGCTTGCCTACGGTCAGAGTAATGCTCTCCCTATTGTGGTTACCATAGCATTCCCTCGCTTTTCCAGCGCAGGCGCCATGATGGCTGCGTGTTCTCTCTGTCCTCACAAATGTTCAGTACCCTTGTTGCTTCTCCTTAACCGCCCATGTATTTACAGATAATCCTTTGGTTAAAATTTCCCATAAGTCCCTTCGAATGTGCCATCCTTAATCCTGCCAGGATTACATCGGGGTGGGAATCAATGACAATAAAGAGAAGAAATTAGAGGAAAAGTGGAACGTATGGTTAAGTGTTTACGAAAGTGTAAACACACACACCCCCTCCTAAACCCTGTCTTTACTTGCAGAATTCTCCCATGGAGCCCTGTGCTGTGCCGTCTGTGCTTAGTCGCTCAGTGGTGTCTGACTCGGTGACCCCATGGACTGTTGCCTGCCGGGCCCCTCTGTCCATGGAATTCTCCAGGCAAGAATACTGGAGTGGATATCCATGTCCTCCTCCAGGACATCTTCCCAACCCAGGGATCGAACCCAGGTCTCCCGCATTGCAGGCAGATTCTCAGCCACCAAGGAAGCCCTCTAATACTGGAGTGGGTAGCCTATCCCTTCTCTAGGGGCTCTTGCTGATCCAGGAATCCAACTGGGGTCTCCTGCATTGCAACCAGTCTTTACCAGCTGAGCTTCCAGGGAGCTCTGCTGCTGCTGCTGAGTCACTTCAGTCGTGTCCGACTCTGTGCGACCCCCATAGACATCAGCCCACCAGGCTCCTCCCTCCATGGGATTTTCCAGGCAAGAGTACTGAAGTGGGTTGCCATTTCCTTCTCCAATGCATGAAAGTGAAAAGTGAAAATGAAGTCACTCAGTTGTGTCCGACTCTTAGCGACCCCATGGACCACAGCCTACCAGGCTCCTCCATCCATGGGATTTTCCAGGCAAGAGTACTGGAGTGGGGTGCCATTGCCTTCTCCGACCAGGGAGCCCTAGAATGCTTCAAAAGTATTCTGGGTAACTATGGTTCACTATTTGGGGGAAGAAATAACACAGCAAACTGGATTTTATCTCATGTTTCTCTGAGACTTTGTTTCAGACTTTCTTTTTTTCCTAATTCATTGTATTGTTCCCTTCTTGTTTTCTTCATGTTGGCTTAAATCATCTAACAGGATCACTGTGAAGATTAAATAAGATACACCATGAAATATATACCTTGTGGTAATAGTGCAGTGGAAGAAGCTTGGGCTCTGGTATCCATGTAGATAGATATTTGAATACCAATCCTTGTTCTATAACTAGACATTTTTGCATATTGCCTCTGAAAGTGGGATATGAATTCTTATCTTACTGGGTTGTTGTAAGATGATATATCATAATTATGATAATAGTTATTATTTCTGAGCACCATTGTGTGTCAGGCAATGTGATATGTACTTTGCATGCCTTAGCTCATTTAATTCTCATGAAAACCTGTGAAGTAAGTGCTGTTTGTTATCCTTATTTTACATATGAGGAAGCTGAGGATCTGGGAGGTTAAGGAATTTGTTCGAGATCAAATAGCTAGTAAATAACAGCATTAGGCAATAATGCATGATGTAAGGTGACTGGAGTGCAAATTAGGTACATATTAATGATATTCTCTGATATTTTGATAATGATTAATTTTCCTTCAAAAAAAAAACCAAGATGAGTTCAGGATAATATCATGAAGTTCCCAAGCTGAGTAATCGTATCATTTGTTTCCTACCTCAACAGTCTAGGTTTCAAAGTTTTTCTGTCTGGAAATTGAATTGGGGTATAAAGTGCAGTATTTTTACTCCTACAAATTTTCCCAGTAGAGAGTTTTATTCTTTTTTCTGCATATTCTTTGCCGTGCACCTAAGCTTTCTCTAGCTGCAGCAAGTGGGGGCTACTCTTCCTTGTGGTGTGTGGCCTTCTCATTGCAGTGGCTTCTTTTGTTGGCTTCTCTTGTTGCAGAGCACAGGCTCTAGGTATGTGGGCTTTAGTAGCTGTGGCTTGAGGATTCTAAAGCACAGGCTAAGTAGTTGTGGCTCACGAGCTTAGTTGCTCTGAGGCAGGTGGGATCTTCCTACACCAGGGATCAAACCCATGTCCCTGCGTTGGCAGGTGGATTATTAACTACTGGACCACCAAGGAAGCCCAAGAGTTTTATTCTTAACCATCTAAAACTGGAAACTACCCACTGGATAATGACAGGTGAAAGTCTCTCAGTCATGTCCAACTCTTTGAGACCCTCGTGGACTATATAGTCCATGGAATTCTCCAGGCCAAAATACTGGAATAGAGAGCCTTTCCCTTCTCCAGGGGATCTTCCCAACCCAGGGATCAAACCCAGGTCTCCCATATTGCAGGCGGATTCTTTACCAGCTGAGCCACCAGGGAAGCCCAAGAATACTGGAGTGGGCAGCCTATCCCTTCTCCAGGGGATCTTCCCCACCTAGGAATCAAACCAGGGTCTCCTGCATTGCAGGTGGATTCTTTACCAACTGAGCTATGAGGGAAGCCCAGAAACTACCCAAATGTCCATGGATGTAAAATGGAGGAATGAATTGCAGTACAGCCATGCAGGGCTTCCTGATGGCTCAGAGAGCACAGGAGCCGTGCACCTCCTTATTCCCATCCAACAAGAGAGAGTAAAGGAAGGACCTCCCTTTACTCTCTTCATAACAGAGCTGTTTCCCTGGTGGTCAGTGGTAAAGAATCCTGCTGCCAATGCAGGAGACACAGGTTCGATCCCTGGTCCTGGAGGATCCCACATGCTGCAGAACAAATAAGCCCATGCACCACAACTATTACACCTGTGCTCCAGAGCCCGGGAGCTGCAACTACTGAGCCCACATGCCACAACTACTGAAGCCCGTGCACCTAGAACCCGTGCGCCACAAGACCAGCCACCACAGTGAGAAGCCCGTGCACCTCAACTAGAGAGTAGCCCAAGCCTAGCAATGAAGACTCAGCACAGCCAAAAATAAATAAATTTTAAAAAAATTTTTTAAGGGAACAGAGAACTTACCTAGAAGTCTCTAGCAACACCCTGCGTCTCTTCGGCCAACATTGGATCACTCACATGTTTATGAACTAATTCACTAGTCAGAGGATTCAGTTATTCTTAGAACAGTCAAGCGTGCCCTGGAGGAAGGACAATCTCCCAGAATGCACGCTGCTGCTCAATGGGGAGGAATAAACTTGGGAGCGCCAGCCATAATATCCACTAGAGGAGCTTTAGGAGACCAAGGCTGGAAGGTAAGGGCTAACCCAGATTATGGAGATGCTTTAATAACAGACCGAGGAATTTGGATTTAACATAACAAGGTGCAAGAAAGCAACCTAATGCACTTGATAGTTGTAGGATTGAGAGAAAGGTATTGGATTTGAATTTGCAGGTTCCAAGTCTGGTTCTGCTGCTTGCTGACTGCCAAAAAGTGGGCAGTGGCCCAGTTTCTGGGAAATCCCCACCCTTCCCCCAAATAGCAAGAATATTCCTCCCTCTTGTTGGGCTATGAAGTTATACAATCCATAAAAACCCTTGACCCCATGCCCTGGGGCTGCTCACACTTTCTGAGATGGTCAAGATCTGTCTATGGAATGTGTATCTGTCACAATAATCTGATTTCCCTTTACTTTGGCTCGGTCTTGATTTCCTCCCTGGGCGAAGTCAAGGACCTTCACTTGGCAGTCCATCCTAAGGACTCCTGACTCTTCCCTGTCCGGTAACATCAACGTGTACAAAGTATTAAAGGATGCTGTCATACTTGATCAGCATTTAGTCAGGATTAAAAACAGGATTTAGATATAAGAGAGAAAAGATGTTTCTGAAGGTTGATCAGAGCTATCACAGACAGAATAGTTGACAAGGTAAAGCCAAGTTGTCCCCTGAAGACAGTGGGATGTGTAAACTGGAAAGTTCTAGATCTTGCAGAAAAAAAGTAATTTCTCCTTCTCTAATATGCTGCTCCCTGATGTGAAGAGCTGACTCATTTGAAAAGACCCTGATGCTGGGGAAGATTGAAGGCAGGATGAGAAGGGGACGACAGAGGATGAGATGGTTGGCTGGCATCACCAACCCAATGGACATGAGTTTGAGTAAACTCTGGGAGTTGGTGATGGACAGGGAGGCCTGGCGTGCTGCAGTCCATGGGGTCTCAAAGAGTCAGACACGACTGAGTGACTGAACTGAACTGAACTGAATCTGAGATCCTCTATTTTAAAAGGGAAATGTTTTTCTGCAATTACATCATACATATGGTTAAGTGCCTAAATCTTAAGTTTACAGCTCGATGAGTTTTCACAAAAGGAGCCAACATTTGTAATCTCCACCCTGAAGAAACAGAACATGACCAGCCCCTGGGAAACCCTACATGCGCCACTTCCCAATTCTTACTTTCTGTCACTGCAGAAACCTCCAGTGTTCTAACTGCTAATCATACAGTGTACTTTTTTTGTGTGTTAGAATTTTTACTCAACACTACATTTGTGAGATTTATCCATGTAGTTGTTTATAGTAGTTTTTTTTCATTTTCTTTCTGCATAGCATTCTATTGTATGGGCATATCACGATTTATCCATTCTACCATTGATGAAAATATGGATGTTATCAGTTAATGATTATCACAAATATGCTGCTCCATGCATAATATTACATCTTTTAGGGATATATGTGGACACCTTTCTATTGTGTATACCTGGAAGCAGAGCTACAGAATCATATAGCCTAGATGACTAGCTTTTAATAAATAGTTGTACTGGGAGACTCTTCTGAAAGGATTTTGTTTGTGGTCAATTTGCATTAAGAACGTATGTATTGCCGATGTAGAGAATGGACTTGTGGACACAGTGGGAAAGGAGAGGGTAGGACGAATTGAGAGAGTAGCATTGGCACATAGACATCACCATGTGTAAAATAGATAGCCAGTGGGAAGCTGAGGTATAGCACAGGGAGCTCAGTCTGGGGCTCTGTGATGACCTAGCGGGGTGAGATGGGGTGATGGGAGGGAGGCTCAAGATGGAAGGGATATATATATATTTATGACTGATTCATGTTGTTGTATGGCAGAAACCAACATGATCTTGTAAAGCAATTATCCTCCAATTTTAAAAAATTAATTAAAAAAACATATAGCAGGGAACTATATTCAATATCCTGTATAAACCGTAATGGAAAAGAATATGATATATATGTGCACATGTATGTATACATAACTGAATCACTTTGCTGTGCAGCAGAAATTAACATAAATTAACAGTAAATCACTGATGTGTGTGTTAGTCACTCAGTCGTGTCCAACTCTTTTCGACCCTGTGGACTGTAGGCCGCCAGGCTCCTCTGTCCATGGGATTCTCCAGACAAGAATACTGGAGTGGGTTGCCATTCCCTTCTCCAGAGGATCTTCCCACCCCAGGGTTCGAACCCGGGTCTCCTGCATTGAAAGCAGAGTCTTTACCACTGAGCCATCGGGCAAGCCCCCCTAAAATTGCCTATACTTTAATAACATAAAAAAATTTTTTCAAGATAATTATAATCCATAGGGTGCTAGAAATAACAAAAATAAAAACAAACAGAAAAAAAAAAGATATATCAGTTACTGCTGCTGCTGTTTAGGCACTTCAGTCATGTCTGACTTTGTGACTCCATGGACTGTAGCCCTCTGTCCATGGGATTCTCTAGGCAAGAATAGCAGAGTGGGTTGCCATGCCCTCCTCCAGGGGATCCTTCTGACCCAGGGATTGAAGCCAGGTCTCCTGCATTGCAGGCAGATTCTTTACTGCTGAGCCACCAGGAAAGCCCCATCAGTTACTATGTGGACCATAATAAACCAGACCAGAATGCAGAATCTATTTTGCTGTGGTGATTCATGATTCTGTAGATCAGCAATTTGGTTGGCTAAACCAATAACCTTTTCTGCTGGGGTCACTCCTGTGGCTGCAGCTATCTGACAGCTCAAGGACGTTCAGCGGGATAAAACATCCTTACTTATGTCTTGGCTGAGCTCTCTGTCTCCAGCAGGACAACCTGTGCTTTTCACAGGAAGCAGAATTACAAAGGATGAGAGCTGAAGCTGTAACACTTCCTGAGTCCTGGGCTAGGAGGCCGTACAGCATCACTTCTGCCGCATCCCATGGGTCAGAGCAGGCAAGCCACATTCAAGAACAATAAACACCTCTTTTTGAAAAGACAGCCAGCAAAATATTGTGCCCACTTTTTTTTTTCAAGTTCCCATTATCTTCAACCTGACCACAATTACTTATTTTCCTCTCACAGGCAAAATAGGCTTGTTTCCACCCCAGGAACCCCACTTGTCTCATCCAATTATGGCATCAGGTTCAAAGTCTAAGATCTCACCACCTATGAAAGTGTTAGTTGCTCAGTCATGTCCGACTCTCTGCGACTCTATGGACTGTGGCCCGCCAGGCTCCTCTGTCTGCGGAATGCTCCAGACAAGAATACTGGAGTGGGTTGCCATGTCCTTCTCCAGGGATCTTCCCAACCCAAGGATCGAACCTGGCTCTTCTGCTTTGCAGGCAGATTCTTTACCATCTGAGCTACCAGGGAAGCCCACTTAGTCCAAATGAGGCTCCCTGTGTGCTATCCTCAGGTGCAACTTCTATCATTGTGGACACCTGCACCACAAAAAGGCAAGTTTTCCACTCCCCACACACCCAAAATATATTAGGAAGGCAGGATAACCACAGTAGACACTCCCATTCAAAGGAGGGGGAGGTTGGGAAGCACATCAGTGACATAGTCACTGTTAATGGAAATTCTGAAATATGGCAGAGCATATAGTTACTAAGTCCCCCTGAATCAGAAATAGGAAGGGTTTCTTTTTTTTTTTTTCGTATTCTTTTTAAAAAATATTTATTTATTTTTATTTATTTATTTGGCTATGTCAGGTCTTAGCTGCAGCACATGGCATCTTTTGTTACGGCTCACAGGCTCGCTAGTTGTGGCCCATCTGCTCAGCAGTTACCGCTCGCAGGCTTAATTGCTCCCTGGCTTGTGGGATCTTAATTCCCCAACCAAGAACCAAAACGAATCCCCTGCATTGTGAGGCAGATCCTTAACCACTGGACCACCAGGGAAGTCCCAGAAAAGTTTCTTGATCAGGGTCCATCACCGCTCCCTGGGTATTGAACCATCCAATCCATTTTTCTGGAAGCCTCTTGACTCAGCTCCTATCAGAAATGCCCATTTTGCAGCTGAGTGGGTTTCTCAGCCTGCTACCTATAGAGAGTTGACAGCCCAGAGGTTGTTTATTCGCTATGAACTGTCTTGGTTCCTTTTAGTCTCAGCTGGCAATGATTTTGCCAGCAACACTCTCTTTAAAATTTTGTGGATTTCCTCTGACTCTGATACAGGTCTACTCAGTGGGGCAAAAGTCACATTTACAGTAATTTTTGAGGCTGATCTCTTTCTATGTTGGGTCATAAGTCAGGCAGCAGTCGGACAATGCTCTTTTGTCTCCTGAGAGAGTCTAGCTGACACTGCCTCAAATTGTCCAATGATCTTAAGTGTGACATTACAGCTGTATGCTGGATTTGGACCTTGGCCCCAGGCCTCATTTTATTTTGAGAATATTATTTGCTATGGACACTGGGCATAATAAACAATTTTATTTTCCAGCCGAGCACATCTTGGATACATTATGTTTTTCTCAAAACTGTGCTTGCAACTTAAGCTGTTGCATTTTGACCTCGTCCGTCTCTTCCTGGTATCTTATCATATGCATCTGGGACCAACAAAGTGACACTCACATCATTCTGCCTGGGGATTTCTTTAGGCAAATCCAAAAGCTTATCAGTAGCATTTCCTATCTTCCAGGTTATTAGAGACTACGGTTTTGTACATTGTTGGGGCACTGCATAACGCCACATGCCATTACCCACATCACTGATGAAGTTTTCTCACTGCTTTTCTGATCCCCACTAAACGGTTGGTTTGCCACTAATCCAGCCTTTACTGAAAGTTTTCTCATCACTGTCTGCTCTTTTTCTGCAGCAGGATAGTTTATTGGGGTGGTAACCTTGAGCAATGGGTTAGTAGCTCCCCAGGGATAAGGAGCAGGCTTGCTTACTGCTTGCTCTAAAAGCAGTGGATTCCCCAATCTCAGTGTTTCTCAGCCGCATCCCAAACCCACTTCGTAGAGAGCGCTCATCTGGGCCACATCACATCACCCACACAGGACCAACGGCAACGAGAACTGAAGCAAATATGCTGATGTGCGTGCTGCCTGCTCTGCCATGAATAATAAAGCCCCACATCTCAGCCCCGGGAATCTTTGCCTATTGCCAGCACTCAGGAAACAGTCACAGGCTCGATGATTCCCTTTTAGTAGGAAAAACCAAATCCCAGATCTAATAGTCTCCGTCTCCAGGAGGCATTCTCAGTTTAATTTTCAATAAAACTTAACACTACCAAAACCTGGCCATGACCTGAAAAGAAGTCTCACTTTCCAAAGATAAAAGGGGGAGTGAAAAAAAATTTTTTTTTCAAAGTTAAGAACTATATCACAATTCAGAACTGAAAGCAAATCCTGTTGACATCTCTGTACCCATGTTACTTTGTGTTTCCAGAGCTGGCCTGGCCTCAGATCAAAAGACAATATTACAGCATTGTTGAAAATTGTGTATTCTCTTCAAGAAAATGTTATCTTTTAGGCCATTTATCAATCCAGCAACAGAAAAATTCCAACAACTAGCCAGCTTCAATGATTTATGTAATTTCTAAACAAACATAGTCATCTTTTAAGTACTTTTTTGAAAACAGTTTCTTGACCACACCATGCGGCATGTGGGATCTTAGTTCCTGAATCAGTGATCAAATCCACGTGCCCTTCATTGGGTTTGGAGTGTGAAGTTTTAACTGCTGAAACACCAGGGAAGTCCCACGTAGGTCGTCTTTAACTCTGTGATCCCCAAATATGTCTATCTTGTAATACAAGACAGACAAATACTGTATGGTATCACTCAGGTGTGAAATGTTAAAAATTCAAATTCACAGAAACAGAGAGTAGATTGGTGGTACCAGGGGTTGGGGGGTTGGGAGAAATGGGGAGATGTTGGTCAAATGGTACACACTTCCAGTTGTGAGATGAATAGATCTTAAGAATTAGATTTGAGGATATAATGTACAACCTGGTGATTATAGTTAACCAAAGTGCATGGCATACTTGAATGAACTTACTTACAAAGCAGAAACAGACTTTGAGAACAAGCTTCTAGTTGCCAGGGGGAAGGATAGCGGGGAGGGCATAGTTAGAGAGTTTGGAATGGGCATGTACACACAGCTATATTTGAAATGGATCACCAACAGGACCTCCTGTAGAGCTCAATGTTACGTGGCAGGCTGGGCGGGAGGGGAGTTTGGGGGAGAATGACTCCATGTATATGTAGGGCTGAATCCCTTTGCTGTTCACTTGAAACTGTCACAACATTGTTTGTGAATCGGCTCTATCCCAGTACAAAATAAAAAGTTTAAAAAAGTGTATTGTATACTTGAAAGTTGCTAAAAGAGTAGATCTTAAGTGTTCTCACCACAAGAGAAAAAAAGATTTAAAAAACTATGTGTTAGACATGGTAACTAATACTCTTGAGGCAATCATTTCACTAGGAATATGTATATCAAGTCATTGCATCACACATCTTAAAACTTACACAGTATTATATGTCAATTATATCTCAATAAAGTTGTGGGGAAATTCATGGATCACTTACCATATGCCAAGGAACTGTAAAAAGTTATTTTACTGACATTGATGTGAAACTTTATTATGCTTGTTGTTTTAATCTTTTAAGAAACAGCATAGCTTAGTGCCTGAGACCACAGGCTCTGGAAGCAGACACCTGGGTTCACAGCATAGCTGGCTGGTAATTAGCTCTGAAAGGATAACTATTATTTAGCTGCTCTAGGCTTTGTTGCTTCATCTGTAAAATGGGGGAAATATTGGCTCTGAATTCACTGGGGCGTTGTGTTGAATTAAAAGAGTGACACATGTAAAGTGCTTTCCTCAGGGCAAAGATAAATAAGCGGAGAGGATGAGAGAGGAAATTCCTCCAACAGTCAGGATCAAGAATGACAATTTGCAGGACACCCTGAAAATCCAGAACACAGGGATGTCTTTAATGCCTAAATTTCTGGATAATGATAAACAGACTCTGGAAACTTTTTTTTTTCCACTTCAGCATCTTTCTAAAATCTAGGAATCTAATTTCTTTGATCTTGGGTTCTAGTCTCCATAACTGTGAGACATTACATTTCTGTTGTTTAAGCCTCTCAGTTTGTAGTACTTTGTGGTGGAAGCTCTAGAAAACAAACACAAAACACTAGGGCAATTCTGTCATTTTCTTTTTTTTAAATTGAGATATAATTAATTTACAATGTTATTAGTTTGAAGTGTACAGGAGAGTGATTCAATTATACGTACCTATATTCTTTTTCAGACTCTTTTTCCATTATAGGTTATTGCAAGATATTGAATATTATTCCCCATGTATTTTCTTTTCTAATCAAAGTAAGACATAGCACTGAAAGGCATTATGACAAGTAACAACTTCCTGCCCCATCCTTCCCCTCTCTCAGTGCAGTTCTTTTAAAGGACCCTTTATAAGTCAAACAGAGAAGGAGAAATATCATATGGCATTGCTTATAAATGGGGTCTAAAAAGAAATGATAGAAATAAACTTACAAGACAGAAAGAGACTCACAGTCAGAGAAGGAATTTATGGTTGTCAGGGTGAGGGACGGGGGAAGGGATAGTTAGGGAGTTTGGGATCGACATGTCCACACTGCTATATTTTAAATGGATGACCAACAAGGTTCCCAGGTGACTCAGTAGTAAAGAATCCGCCTGCCAATGCAGATGTGAATTCAATCCCTGGGTTGGGAAGATGCCTTGGAGTAGGAAATGGCAACCCACTCCAGTATTCTTGCCTGGGAAATCCCATGGACAGAGGAGCCTGGTTGACTACAGTCCACGGGGTCATGGAGAATCGGATACAACTAACTGACTAAGCATGAATAGGGGAATAATAGCTCAACACATTAAACTCAGTACTCTTCCTTTCATCTTTTTTTCTTATACCGCACAATTGTTTTATAATCTCTTTTCATGAGGCCAAGATCTCTACCTGTCTACAAATTTTTGCAAACAAATTTTTAAAAGCCAAAACATTTTTTTTCCTCCTTCTGTCCTTTCTTTCTTCCTTCTTTTTTTCCCCCCCCTTTTTTTCTTCTTTTTTTGGAAAGAGTCAAAAAGCAAAGCTCTGAAGATGCCACTGGTGAAGTTTATCTTTAAACAAGACCTGGGAGGAAGTTGGGTTTTTCTGGGTGAGGATGAGAACTCTGGGGGGTGGTAAAGGGAAGAGGTAGGTCCCCCATTCCTGGAGGTTCCTCTCCCCAAGGAGCAGAGTCTCTTCAGCCTAGCCTGGCCCCTCCAGGTGAGCATCTTTGATCTCAGCTCCTGGAAGTTAGGCTGGGAGCTCAGTCAAAGCTAGCAACTTCCACTGCCATTCGGAAGTGCTTCCTGTTGCAGAGCTAAGAGGCTGCAATGGTTTTGTTGTATCCCTGGAGGGCCTCTCAGCAGCGGCCATCAATGTCCCAGGTGACTCTCGGCAGGAGGGACTCCTGTGAGCAGCTTCAGACTTTGTAGAGCCCATCCAGAATCACTCAGGGCCCAGGACACAGGTCTGTGTCTGACTCCTTGTGACCACCAGGCTCCTCCGTCCATGGGATTCTCTGGGCAAGGGTACAGGAGTAGGTTGCCATTTCTTTCTCCAGGGGATCTTCCAGACTCAGGGATCAAACTGGAGTCTCCTGCATCTCCTGCATTGGCAGGTGGATTCTTTACCACTGAGCTACCTGGGAAACCCCTCTGTGTCCCTAAATGTATCCCGATTCTTAAGCAAAATACCAGATATCTTCAAGGTTTCATTAAGGATGCAATAACCGACCTGAAAGTATCCAGAACAGAGTCAACCTCAGCCCTGCGGAGGTTTGTTTTCTTAGGCAGGCCCATCTCTAACTCCAGTTACACAGCAATCGGTGGAGTGCCATCGCCACCTGAACAAAGTGTCCTATTTGCTGATAACTCACGTAGCGAGAAAGAGGGAAAAGAAACACCAGTCACCTCACTGTGTGACTGTACATTATGAGGTTGGTTCTCCCGAAAGATGGGCATCTGACCCTGAACAAAATTCCCCACAGAGGAGGATCCACACAATTTCGAGCAGTGGTGCCGTCACTGGGAAAAGCATGCAATCTCCCTACTTTGAAGATCAGCACTTACTTAGGTGTGTGAACTCTAGTGACTATTGTTCACTTTTCTAAGTCTCTTTATGATGTAATTGACCTCCTGAATATTATGAGACACTTGTCATTGTTTAAGATGCTTTAAATAAAGTTTATGCTTCTCAGAAATCATTAGAACCACAAAAAAGTCTACCTGGGCTATAAAATTTTTATTGTTACATTTTTATTTAGTAGTTACACCTCTTCCATCACAAGGCAACAAATGACATCAGTATTTCCTGAGTAAATACCAGATAACTACATTGTTATAGGCAGTGAGATGTTACAAAGGAAAAATTAGACAGGCGGAGATCTGACCAGAAAGATAAGACAAGGTAACAGCGAAATCAATGGGGTGGGGGGGGGGGGCGGGAGGGTCAACTAGAAATATGTTTAACCATTTTTATAATTAACGTCAATTTTTTACAAGGCCAAATTTGCAAGGAAAATACTTTGTTGACTTTTTATGTTCTTCTTAGCTTTGTTCACATTTATCATGATTTCATTATGCTTTTATTTTCAAGCTCACTTTATTTTTTACTATGCCGTACTCACTATTTAAAAAAATATATTTATTTATTTGGCTATGCCAGGTCTCAATTGTGACATATGGATCTTGTTCTCAAACCAGGGATGGAACCTAGGTCCCCTGCGTTGGGAGTTCAGAGTCTTAGCCACTGGACCACCAGGGAAGTCTCTTTATTTGTTTTAAGAGGAGATGATGAGATCGAAGTAAAATGTGCCGCCCTAAAAATTAGTTGCCATAAATATTCTCCAAGGAAAGAATTCTTTCAATGACAGCATTTCTGTTTCAATTTATAAATATACAAACTACTATTAAAATCTTTGCATTACAATATTTGCTCATGTACACATGAATGGGAACATTTCTTAGAGGGAAGTATATAGGTTATATGAAGCCCATTTGACTTAAAAGGAAATGTACATGAAGGGGTTGTGTGACTTCTCCAAACTCTCACCATGAGTCATAAAAGCAGAAATCAAGTTTCCTGACTTAGTCTTCCGCTGTGTCCACTTCATACTGTGTTCACTGATTTTTAAAACGCAGCTACTTCAATCTGTTTTTAGATTCTTTTCAGAGCTGGTTATAGTTATGCCTACAATGGCTCAGGAAAATATCTGTATTTTATGTGTCTAGTTTTCTCACAGGACATTGACATCTTCACAGGACTTCAGAGCTGGAGCGGGTCTCTGAGAGCTAGTCCAACAGTCTCATTTTATAGATTGGGAATCTGAGGCCCAGAGTGGTTCAGAAGCTCCAGGAA
Organism: Cervus canadensis; assembly: GCF_019320065.1. Classification (NCBI taxonomy): domain Eukaryota; kingdom Metazoa; phylum Chordata; class Mammalia; order Artiodactyla; family Cervidae; genus Cervus; species Cervus canadensis. The sequence goes on along the minus strand of NC_057394.1, from coordinate 11,819,516 downwards.
AGGAGATGCTCCAAGGTAAACAATGGTATAGAAATGGATCCTATGAAAAAAGGTGAAAGGCACTGACGTTGCTTCCTTCAAACAGCTAATCAAATATGACCTCTGAGTATTAGAAGTGTTATGATTCAGGAAGTTTAATAAGGAAGTTGTTTCCCTCTGTCTCTACCAAGCACAAAAGGGAATGAGTTTTGCTTAGAGTGAGCAAAAAAAGAATGAGGATAAATATAAAAAAGAATTTTCTGGCAGCCAGAATGGTTAAAAAAACTGAGATAGGAAACCTAGAGATACAGTTCACCTACTGCACAATTCCTCTATAGAAGGTGTCAAAGTCAATGGTTGTTAGTATAATATAGTCACAGTTGTGCAACGGTAAACATAATCCATTTTATTTATTTTTTTTTTTTAACATAATCCATTTTAGAACATTGTCATCAGCTCAGGAAAAACCCATACCCTTTAGTTTTCGCTCACTGTCCCCTCCTTTCTCCTAGCTACAGGCAACCCCTAATCTACTTTGTCTTTACAGATTGATCTATTCTGAACATTTCATGTAAGCAGAATCTTATAATATGTGGTCTTTTGTGACTATCTTCTTTCCTTAGCATCCAGTTTTCAAAGTTCAATGTTGCCGCGTGTATCAGTTCTTCATTCCTTTTTTTAAATATTTATTCTCTATTTAGTTTCGGCTGTACTGGGTCTTAGTTGCTGCACATGGGCTTTCTCTAGTTGTGTTGAGCAGGGGCCACGCTCCAGCTGTGGCATGCGGATTTCTTACTGCGGTGGCTTCTCTTGTTGCGGAGCATGGGCTCTAGGCACTTAGGCTCAGTAGTTGTGGCTCACGGGCTCCAGAGTGCAGGCGTGGTTAGTGTGGCTCACGGGCTTAGCTGCCCCGTGACAGGTGGGATCTACCCAGACCAGAAATCGAACCAGCGTCCCCTGCATTGCAAGGTGGTTCCTTAACCCCTGGACCACCAGGGACGCCCTCTTCACTCCTTTTCATTGCCAAAATAATACTCTATTGCATGGATATACCACATTTTGCTTATCTGTTCATCAGTTGACAGGTATTTGAGTTGTTTCCAACTCTGGCCTTTGTGAATAATGTTGCCGAAAACATTCATCTGCCAGTTCTTGTGAGGACATCTGTTGTTATTTCTCTTGGGTATGTACCAAGATTGTGGAACTGCTGGGTCAAATGATAACAAGTACATTTAACTTTTTAAGGAATTGTAAGACGGTTTTACAAAGTGGCTGCCCTGGTTTTTTTTGTTTCTTTGTTTTAATTTTAATTGGAGGCTAATCACTTTACAATATTGTGGTGGTTTTTGCCATACATTCATATGAATCAGCCATGGGTGTACATGTGTTCCCCATCCTGAACCCCCCTCCCACCTCCCTCCCCATCACATCCCTCAGGGTCATCCCAGTGCACCAGCCCTGAGCACCCTGCCTCATGCACCGAACCTGGACTGGAGATCTATTTCACATATGATAATATACATGTGCCCTGTTTTCACTCCCACCAGTCATGTAAGAGGGTTTCAATTTCTCTGCATTCTCACCAACATTGTTATTATGACTTTTTGATGCTAGGCATTATAGTGGGTGTGAAGTGATAGCTCACTGTGGTTTTGATTCTTATTTCTCTAATGATTAATGATATGGAGCATCTTTTCATGTGTTTATTGGTAATTTGTGTATCATCTTTGGAGAAAGTTCTATTCAGATCCTTTGCTCATGAAAAAAAAAATTGACAGGTTAAGTGCAGATTAGATTCTTAGTCTCTGGGTTGCTTCAAATCGGATCCTCTATTATATAAGAGTCCTAGTTGCATGAGTTTGAATTGTTCCAATTCTGGTTCCATGAATCTACAATTTGGAAGAATTTCTGTATTTTAAGTTTGAATTTTATAGACGGAAAGGTGAGGAATAAAATGTTGCAAAAGGTCCCCACTTCCCACAGAGATGAACTTTAGAGTTAGAAGAGCTACAGAGATGCCTTTCAGGAAACTCCTCAGTTTGCATGGTAAGTCCTGCAAAACAGGTTTTCCATATCGGCGCAAAACCTGGCCCAGAAAGGAGCCAGTGGGCAGATGTGCTTAACTTCCCAAGACCTTTGAAAAAAATAAACCCAGTTTTTATCTGAATTACACTATGGGGTGATCCATCTTCAACCAGCTAAAAGGGTAGCTACGTTGTTCCACCAAATGTATGATGTAGCATGAAAATATACATCCCAAGAAAAGCAATTCAACAGGGTCTCATTATAGACATGCTCATGAAGGGTCCAGTCTTGGCAGGGAAAGCCAGCACTTTGCTTCTAGGCCATTCACTTCTTCTGAGTTCTTATGTCACTTAACTTAAAGATGAACATTTAGGCCCTTCCCTGGGGTCCAATAGTTAGGACTCCATACTTCCACCGCAGGGGGCACCCAGTGGTTAGGGCTGAATACTGCCACTGAAGGGGGCACAGGTTCAATCCTGGGTTGCAGAACTAAGATCCTGCACCCACACGGTATGACCAAAATAAATAAATAAAATAAAGATGAACATTTAAATTTGTTTTCATTTTTTTTTTTAAGTCTGCAAGCTCTGCATTCCCATGTACCAGGTTGTGAGTACATAGATGTAGTAGTTTGAGGTTTGAGAATTTAGGGTAAAAAGGTGTGACCTGGGGCCAGGGAAGGCACCATAGTTGATCATTTAAACACAGTATGAGCTCACTGAATATTTAAGAATGAGTGACAGGAATTTTTCTTTTTTCAAGAACGGAAGATATTTACATTATCTATCACTAATATGCCCGTCACCATCTCAAACAGAATTAAAGTGGTGAAGTCTACATGAACAGGATTCAATTCATTAAAGGATTCAAACCTATTGTTGAGTGAAAAAGGACACCATGTCTAAGTAACCATTAGAAGGTTTACATTTTAAAAAGAAGAAGAGATCACGGTGGTTTCTGATTATCCAAGATTCTTATGGCTCATTTTGTGCCTAACACGGTGCGTGCATGTTCAGGCACTTCAGTCACATTGACTCTTTGCCACCGCATGGACTGTAGCCTGCCAGGCTCCCCTGCCCATGGGATTTTTCAGGCAAGAATACTGGAGTGGGTTTCCATGCTCTCCTCCAGGGGATCTTCATGACCCAGGGATGGAACCCACATCCCCTGCATTGCAGGCAGATTCTTTACCACTGAGCCACCCGGGAAGCCCATGCCTAACATGGAATAGAAGGCAAATAAGGCTGCAAAGCATCCACCCCAAGTCCCTCTATACCTGGTCTTCTAGCCTACCCTTACCACTATGATGCTTCCCACTCAACTATTTTTCCATCAGTTGCACCTGCTGATGAAGAAATCAATAGATAGTCCCCAGATTACAGTCTTTGGTATTGGTTTGAAATGCCCAAAGGTCAGCCAGGGCAGCCAAGGTCAGCCAGCAACTGGTCACTTTCCCAGGGGCTAGAGGAATGGCTGAGATTCATTCCTTTAATATGTTCGTCATACGTCTTACAATCACCTTGTAATCAACCATTGATTCTTAATCTGTATAACCTCTGATTTTGGACTCTTGGTAGGATCCTCAAGCAAAATGCCATGAGGACACCTCACAGACGTGAGACCTGCCCAGCAGCCAAAACATTAGAACAAACAACACGTGACGGAACTGGGGACAAAGAAGTGGGAAATTGGCACCAAAGAACTTTCAGGATTGGCAGGAAGAGCTTGAAAGTGCTGAGACCCCACATTTTACCAAGGAAAAAAAAAACAACAACAATGTGACCTTTACAAAGGGGTGTGCATCTGTTTTATGAAACAAATTTATAAACTGAAGAAATTAATTTTCAGTCATTAGTGATGAAAATTAAGAAACAGAAGAAATACTAAACACAGAGAAACTAGGTCATCAAGGACAATCTAGGCCAAATTTGATCAATTAAAATATCACATAAGAACTTTAAAACTACAGATCAAAATGCCATACACTTATTTAACAGGGCATTGCCTTCTGCTTCTATATAAATTTATCTTTATCTACTTGAGAAATCAGTTTCTCTTTTCAGTACTGAGTAGTAGAATAGAAGTGAAATCCTAGGTCAAGAAGCTAAGTAGTTTCAAAACTGAAGTTGTTGATATATTTGGAGTCTGAGTAACCCCCAACCGCATGAGTTGTCCCTTCTGTGGCTTTGGGAACAGTTGGGTCAGCTAATAATAACTGAACGGCTGAACAGCCTGGGAAGCTTGTATGGTGGGCAAGTTGAAGGGGGCCAGCAGCGTGGCACTGCTGACCTGCAGCGGGTCACAATGGCAGTCAGCGGTCTCCATGGTAACGTCTCTGAACCATGAGGTCAGAACTGTGGGATGAATGACATCCCACGACTGGAGCAACCATAGTGCTGAGAACAGCTTTGACTACGGTAAGTCATCCCTGGACTTGAGATATAAATGAAAAACTGGAAGAACTCAATCCATACTGAGGACAAATTCAGGAGATTCTGGAGGGCAAGTCTTTCATGTGAGATCCTGCGGGGTCTTTTCACTTTCTCCCCATCTGCGGTCCCCAGAGCAGTACCAACAAGGGAGAAAAGGCCAGAAAAAGTGATTCTGAGAATGGATTAGACAGAAACCAAGAAAGAAAGAATGTGAATTCTGTGACCGCAAGTTATTCCTTGAAACTGTGTCTTAAATTAGCTGTTGACCGACTTCGTGTATTTAAGGAAGCATCATTTGGTTAGAGTTGCCCAAAAGAATGTAGACCATTGCCCGAGTGATCTGGGTGGCCATTCTGAAAGAGTTAGAAATGCGTTTTTGTTTCATTTAGGTGGTTCCGGGAAGAAACTTTTCCAGGACCTATGTATGGGTACAGCTGTTTCCCCTGATCAGTATCCTTGCAGCACCCAAGTAAGACTAAAATTATCAGATACATTTTATTCTATCTCTGGCCACTGCTAACTGCATTCTTTGTTTGCTTTATAACAATGTACCTACTATTTTCTTCTACAGTGATGATATTCATTTCTTGATCATTTCACCTTCCAGTCATCAATACATTGAAATCCAAGTCACCAGGATTTTCCACCTGACTTTCCTACAGAAAAATAAGCACTTAAAAGCAGTTTGACTCTTAGGGTCTTTCATTTCTCAAGTGTCTCAAGATAAGCTCTGTTTAAAATCTTTAGAATTTCCATCTTAGGCCTCTATACATCCTGGCTGCTTCCTCTCAGAGGCTGAGGACACATTATTTTCATTTTCAGGGACTACAGACTAGTAAAGGAGGGATAACATAATTCATTTTCATTGTGGGAAAAGCAGATCACTAAGTAGTCAAAAGACTACTTACTTGATGGGCTACTTTATTTAACTATTTCTCTGAGAACTTAATCCCCTAACAAGGTATGTGAAGATGCTCAGTCGTGTCTGACCCTTTGCAGTACCATGGACTGTAGCCTACCAGGCTCCTCCACTCATGGAAGTTTTCAGGCAAGAGTACTGGAGTGGGTTGCCATTTTCTTCTCCAGGGGATCTTCCCAACCCAGGGATCAAACCCAGGTCTCCCGCATTGCAGGCAGACGCTTTACCATCTGAGCCACCAGGGAAGCCCAACAAGGTATAAAAAAGCCAAAATTACAAAGAAAATTATTAGATACAGATGACTTGTCTGTGGCAATGCTCTTATTATTTAAAGTCTAATTTAGACCTTCCTAAACAGTTTTGCTCCATGTTTTTAAATGTGTTTAAACATATATATGTTGGAACCTCCATCACACTAGCAGTAAGAGGCAGCTTTGTACTGGGGCATTATGTCTGCACCTATTAAACGTTTGGAATGCAATTAGGAAGCCCTCAGTGAAAAATATCTGAGTGGCCAGATAATAGTAAAGCTCATGCATGGAACTCTACAGAAAATATACTTATTTTCCCTATTTCATATACCATTTAATATACTTGGTTATTCAGTCTCCAAAGTCCACAGCAAACCAGATGATGAGAGCAGCTGACAAGGAAAGACGGCTGTCATTTTATGTTGGCAGCTATGAAAAGTGGCAGAAGACCTATGTTCTATCCCTGGGTCGGGAAGATCCTCTGAAGGAGGAAATGGCAACCCACTCCAGGACTCTTGCCTGGAGAATCCCATGGACAGAGGAGCCTGGCAGGCTACAGTCCGTGGGGTCGCAGAGTTAGACATGACTGAGCGACTATTATGCACACACTCACTCATAAGAATTAGCAGCTGAACTGACAGGAAAAATGAAAAATGAAAAAGAGAAAATTTCTAAAAGCCAGGCAGATATAAGACCTCAAATTCCAGAGGTGCAGAACAACTTTGTTTCAGGACAAGCCATCTAAGTGCCCTCTGTAGTCATCTGTTTCAACAACAGTGAGATAATTGACTTAATTATCCTCAAACCTTGGTACTAGAAAGATTTCTTGGGACTTAGCCCAACTCTCCCAATTTACAGATGAAGAGATGGAGGTCTAGGGAAGCTCCAAGGGCCTGGGTCAGCATTGTAGCAGGTTACCAGTGGAGCTGTAGTTGGAACCAGTTTTATTCTGACCCCAATAAACTTTTCTCTTGACAAAATGGTTGAAGCCTCATTGGTTAAAGATGAGGATTGACTGAGATAAAGTATAGATGGTGCATACAATAACAGAAAGAAACTGAAATCTTATTAGCTATTATTATGAATTTTTAAATCTGATCTAAAAAATGGTTGAGCATTTTTAATATGAATCTTTTAAATAACATTTCTTCTTCTGAAAATTAATTTCCATGAAGCAACCTATCCTTGAGTGCTAAAACATCACCTCTTCAGAAAGGTTCTCCCTGATCACCCTGTTGAAAACAGTGCCTCTTTCTTTTACTTTCTGTCTCCTTACCTTGGTTTAATATGTCTCATAACCTATCACCATATGAAGTTATATATCAGTTCAGTTCAATTCAGATGCAGTCATGTCCACCTCTTTGTGACCCCATGGACTGCAGCACTCCAGGCTTCCCTGTCCACTGCCAACTTTCAGAGCATGCTCAAACTCATGTCCTTCAAGTCAGTGATGCCATCCAACCACCTCATTCTCTGTCGTCCCCTTCTCCTCCTGCCATCAATGTTTTCCAGCTTCAGGGTCTTTTCCAATGAGTTAGTTCTTTGCATCAGGCGGCCAAAGTATTGGGGCTTCAGCTTCAGCATTAGTCCTTCCGATGAATATTCAGGACTGATATCCTTTAAGATTGACTGGTTGGATCTCCTTGCAGTCCAACGGAGTCTCAAGAGTGTTGTCCAACACCACAGTTCAAAAGCATCAATTCTTTGGTGCTCAGCTTTCCTTATAGTCCAACTCTCACATGCATACATGACTACTGGAAAAATCATAGCTTTGACTTGACTTTGATGGACCTTTGTTGGCAAAGTGATGTCTCTGCTTTTCAATATGCTGTCTAGGTTGATCATAGGTTTTCTTCCAAAGAGCCAGCGTCTTTTAATTTCACGGCTGTAGTTAGCATCTGCAGTGATTTTGGGAGCCCAAGAAAATAAAATCTGTCACTGTTTCCATTGTTTCCCCATCTATTTGCCATGAAGTGATGGGACCAGATGCCATGATCTTCATTTCTTGAATATTGAGTTTCAAGCCAGCTTTTTCACTCTCCTCTTTCACTTTCATCAAGAGGCTCTTTACATCGTTTTCGCTTTCTGCCATAAGGGTGGTGTCATCTGCATATCTGAGGTTATTGATATTTCTCCCGGCAATCTTGATTCCAGCTTGTGCTTCCTCCAGCCCAGCATTTCTCATGATGTACTCTGCATATAAGTTAAATAAGCAGGGTGACAATATACAGCCTTGATGTACTCCTTTCCCAATTTATATATATATATATATATATGTATATATATATGTGTGTGTGTGTATATATACACACACATGTATACACACACACACACACACACACACACACATATATATATAGGCTTTCCAAGTAGCTCAGTGGTAAAGAATCTGCCTGCCAATGCAGGACACACAGGTTCAGTCCCTTGGTTGGGAAGATCCCCTGGAGAAGGAAATGACAAACCACTCCAGTATTCTTGCCTGGGAAATCCCATGGACAGAGGAGACTGATGGGCTACAGTCCATGGGGCCACAAAGAGTCACACATGACTGAGCCACTGAACTGAACAACAAATTATATATACATACACACACACACACACACACACATAAATGTAACATTATAACAAGCCTAAATTGTAACATATAACAAAATCCCTTTATAATGATAGGTGTTTAGATATAAGTACCAATATTCCCACCTTAAACTGAGTTCTATCAAGATTTTCTATCTGTAGTTAGGATTTAAGAGGAAATATTTGGGCTGTGGTAGAGGTGAATTCATGTAACAAGCATTCTTTTTTTTAATTAATTTATTTATTTTAATTGGAGGCTAATTACTTTACACTATTGTAGTGGTTTTTGCCATACATTGACATGAATCAGCCATGGGTGTACATGTGTTTCCCATCCTGAACCCCCTCCCTCCTCCCTCCCCATCCCATCCCTCAGGGTCATCCCAGTGCACCAGCCCTGAGCACCCGGTCTCATGTATCGAACCTGGACTGGCGATCTGTTTCACATATGGTAATATGCATGTTTCAATGCTATTCTCTCAAATCATCCCACCCTTGCTTTCTCCCACAGAGGCCAAAAGTCTGTTTTTCACATCTAACACAAGCATTCTTATCACACGGTTTCAATGTCACTGTTACTGGACATGGCAGATAGACATTAGAACACCTTCCTGAATCTTCCCATTTACTTTCTATGTTCTTTAAAAGGGCCTGGACTATTAGCCAGCTCTGATGATCAAGCAAAAACTTAAGTGTAAACAAAATTTAGATAATAGCTTAGATTGAGATGGGAAAAGAATAGCACTTGACATTTTAGTTTTGATTTGATCTAATTTCTTTAAATGATCATTTTAATTCCATTTTGTTAAAGCAAGGTTTCTAAGAGAGGTGGAGAAGCAGATGAGATTGTAGGAAGGCTGATAGTTGAAAATTTAGAGAAAATAGTATTTCCTCAGCACTACCACCACTACTACATCTCCCAAAACATGAAAAATAAAAATAAGGGGACTTCCCTCATGGTCAGTAGTTAAGACTTCGCCTTCCAATGCAGCGGGTGCACCAGTTCGATCCCTGGTCAGGAAACTAGATCCCACATGCCTCACGGGCAAAAAAACCAAAACAGAAACAATATTGCAACAAATTCAGTAAAGACTTTTTAAAATTGGTCCACACCAAACAAAATCTTTTTTAAAAATCCCCTCAAATAAAATGCTGTGCAATTGACATTTTCTGTAACATTCGTGCCTACTTGTTCCTTCAACTATCTTTACTTTCACCCTTAGTGGATTCCTAGATGTTAAAACAGCCCTTGCAAGCAGATCAAAGGAAATTAGAATATAAGGGGACATGTTCATTGTGCCAGTTCCCTCTTACGATGGTATGTGTGTTATGTACGAATTAGAAACCTCCATCCTGTGTTAGGATGTCTCAAGGCTGAGTCCTTGGCCCTCCTCCCTCTTCCCCAGGCAACGTCACCCACTTCCACAGCTTTAAATGCCACGAATGTGATGGCTGAAGTTGGTATTTCCAGCTCTGCCCTCCTGATCACCTGGCCTCTCTGTCCAACTACTTGCTGGACATTATCGCCCAGGTGCCTAGTGGCATCTCAAATTCACCATGAACAAAACCCAACTCTTGTTTTCTTCTCTCCAGACCTTACCCCTAACAGATCTTCATCTAAATGGCATCACCGGTTCTCAGACCCCAAACCTAGGCATGCTTGATTAGCTTGATTCGTCCATCTCATCCTCATCAGAAAAGGATCCACCATAAAGCTTGTGAAGTTTCATCTGCCATGCCTTCCACATGCATAGGACCCTTGCAAGGCACCACATTTTATGTTGGGGTTTTCATTTTTCTTACAGAGGGTCCTCAACTTGTATATATTTCAGGTTCCATTAAACTTGGATCTGCCTCTGCATCCTACCTCCTGCCCTATTTCGTAAGAAAAGTATTCCAAGCCACCACCTTCTCTGACCTCGAGTACAACAATGACCTCCTAATGTTCCCCAGCTTCCTCACTTCCCTCTATATAGCAGCCAGAACAATCTTTTGAAACTGTTTTCCAGTCGTACCCCTTACTTAACCCACTGGCTTCCCGTTCCACTTAAAATAATGAGTCACAGCACTGAACCATCACAATGCCTGTGGTCATCTGGTCCTTGCTTAGCTCCCAGTCCTCTCTCTGCGCAGCTGACTCCCCTCTAGCTGCACCCTTCTTTCCTTGCTGGAATACACCACAGTCTTTTTTTACCTCAAGGCTTTTGTACTTGCCCTTTCTCTGGCTTAAGGGAATTTCCCCCATTTCTTCCCTTGTCTCCTCATCATTCAAGTCTCAGCTCAAACGTCACCTCCCCTCAGAAGACTGTGTCCTTTGGGTGGAGATTCAGCTCCACCCCAGTCATTCTTGATCCCATTATCCCCTTCTTTTCACTTGTCACAATAAGAAACTATCTACTCAGTTTTCCTTATTGTCTGACTTCTTTCAAAATATTATGTACTCCGTGAAGGTTCACTTGCTTACCACTGAATCCCCACAACCTAGCAGTACCTACTGCAGAGAAGGTTGCCATAAAGCATTTGCTAAATAAATGCACAAGTGAAATGTGTGTTAAATAAATACTAATATAGTAAAATATGCTATGAAGAGGTACTACGCATAGAGTTAGTAGGATGGAGGAATACGAACTTTTTATGAAGTTTTTTTTTCACTTCTTCCTTGTTAACTGTAGACTGGTAAAAACCTATCCTTCCAGTGGATGCAAATTTGAGATGTGAATTGATGTCACAATTAATACTACACTCTGTACAGCATCATAATATGTGAGCTAAAATGTATATGTCATTGTGTCCAAACTGTAAGATACTTGCCATAAGTAGCAAGTAAATGGAGAAGAAAATATACAGACTGAATCTCATCTGAATCTCCCCATTCTTCTTTCCCCCAGATATTGGTTCAGGAGTGCTCAGGTTTGAGGGTTATGAATGTTATTCATATATTCTGAACAGAGTTACATATATTGTGAAAAAAATTGGAAGGAAAAAATCAGTGAGATCTGTGTCAATTTCCTTCAGCTCTCTCTCTAAGGAAAAGCATTTTTAAAGTATCTGCTTTATTGAGATATAACTCATATACCATTAAGTTCAGTCTTTCAAAGTGTACAGTTGAGTGTTTAGTATATTTACAAGAGTTTCACATCCATCACCACAATCACCTTCCAGAACATTTCACTCCCCCAAAGAAATCCCAGACCCATTACCAGTCACTCCACGTTCCCTCCCCTCCTCTCTGACTCAGCCCTCCACCTCCAGGCTCCTGGCAACCACTAGTCCACGTTTGGCCTCTCTGAATTTGCTGATTCTGGAAATTTCATAACCATGTAACCAAAAAATATGTGACTTTTAACATTAGGTTTCTTTCACTGATAATGTTTTAAAGGTTCTTCCATGTTGTACACTGTGTCAGTATTTCATTTTTTTTTAATTGCCAAATAATATCTCATTGTGTAGACAAGCAACATTTTATCTATTCATCAGTTGATGGATGTTTGGATTGTTAATTCTTTTTGGCTATTATGAATAATGTTGCTATGACCATTCACGTACAAGTTTTGTGTAGATATACGTTTCCATTTCTCTCAAGGATATACTTCAGTAGAACTGCTGAGTCATATAGTAATTCTATGTTTAACTTTTAAAGAACTGTCAAACTGTTTTCCAAATTGACGGCTCCATTTTACATTCCCATCCATAGTGTATGAGGGTTCCAATTTCTACACCAATGTTTCCACCAGGACTTGCTATTGTCTTTTTTATTATAGTCATCCTTATGGCTATGAAATGGTACCTCATTATACTTTTCCCTAATAATTAATGATGTTGATCATCTTTTAATGTACTTAAAGCTATCTGTATTCATATATCTTCTTTGGTGGAGTGTCTATTCAAATATTCTGCTCATTTATTAGTTTGGGGTTGTTTTTTTTTTTTGGCTATAGAGTTGTATAGTTCTTTATACATTCTCATGTAAGTCCCTTAACAGCTATATGATTTGCAAATTATTTCTCCCATTCTATGGATTGTCTTTTCCTTCTCTTGATGGTTTCCTTGCAAGCGCAAAAGTTGTATCTGTTTTTTTCTTTGTCTTTTTGTGATTTTGGTGTCACATCTAAGAAACCAATGCTTAATTCAAGGCCATGAAGATTTAATCTCATGTTTTCTTCCAAGAATGTTATAGTTTTAGCTCCCACATTTAGATCTGTGCTTCATTTTGAGGTCTACACACTGTGCAAGATAGCAGTCCAGCTTCATTCTTTTCCTATGGATATCATGCAAAAGATATTATCAAGTGTACCAGCAATCTTTGTTAAAAAAGAGTGTTCTTTCACATTGAGTGGTCTTGGCACCTGTATATATCAGCATTCTCCAGAGAACCATTAGCATACATTATAGAGAGATTTATCTTAAGGAATTAGCTACCATGATTGTCAGGCCAGGCCTGTCTGAAATCGTAGGGCAGGCCAACAGGTGGAAATTCAGATAAAAGTTGATTTTGTAATCTAGAGCCGGAACTTTGCAGAGCAAGCTAGCAAGTTTTCCTATGTTGCCGTCTTGAAGCAGAATCGCTTCTTCTTCTGTAAACGTGCCTTTGCTATCAAGGCCTTCCACTGTTTGAATGAGACCCACTCACCTATTCAGGGTAATCTGCTTTACTTAGATCACCTATTGTAAATGTTACTCACATCCACAATACCTTCCCAGCAACATCTAGACTAGGGTTTGACCAAACAACTGGGCTTCATAGCCTAGTCAAGTTGAAACATAAGATTAACCATCACAGCACCCTTGTCAAAAATTAACTGACCGCAAATGTATCATATATTTCTAGATTCTCCATTCAATTTCATTGATCTATATATGCCTATCCTTACGCCAGCACTGCTGGGGTTTGATTATTGTAGCTTTATGCTAAGCTTTACAATCAAGGTGTGAGTCCTCCAACTTTCATTTTGTTCAAGATGTTTTGGCTATTTTGTAGTCTCTTGCAACTCACATGAATTTTAGGACCAGTTTGTCCTTTTCTGAAAAAGAAAAAAAAAAGAAGTTGAAATTTTAAAAGTTACTGTCTTAAATCTAATTTGAAGAAATACTGCCATCTTAATATTAAGTCTTCAATTCATGCACATGGATTGTCTATTTATTTAGCTCTTCATAAATTTCTTTTAGCTATGTTTTATAGTTTTCAGTGTACAACTCTTACTCTTTCATTAAATTTGTTCCTGAGTATATTATTTTTTATGCTGTTATTCAGCATTAAATGGGATTTCCTTAATTTAATTGTTTTGATTGGTCATTGCTAGTTTATAGCAATGTAATTGATCTTTCTTTATTGAGCTTGTGTCCTGCAACCTCACTGAGTTCTAATAGCATTTTTGTGGATTCATCTGGATTTTTTTCCATACAAGATCATTTCATATATGCGTCTCCAGTACAATGAAAAATAGAAATGATGAGAATGGACATTCTTATCTTATTCTTAATGTCAGGGAGAAAGCATTGATTTTTCTACCCAGTAAGCATGATATTAGCTGTGGGGTTTTCATCAATGGATATTATCAGTTTAATGATGTTTCTTTCTTTTCCTAGTTTGTTGAGTGTTTTTTATTTTGAAAGGGTGTGGGATTCTGTCAAAGGCTTTTTCTGCATCATTGAGATGACAATGTGATCTTTTTACTTCATTCTATTACTATGATATATTACATTGATTGATTTCCTTATGTTATACCAACCTGGCATTCCTGGGATAAACTCACTTGGTAATAGTATATAATCTTATTTATATGTTGCTGGATTTACTTTCTTTGGATTTTGTTGAGAATTTTCGCATCAATATTTATATTGGTAAGTGGTTCTCCTGAGCTATCTGTCTTTAGTTTTGATATCAGGTTAACATTAGCCTCATAGAATAAGTAAGTGTTCACTACACTCTTGTTTTTTGAGTTTAAGAAGGACTGGAGCTAACTCTTCTTCGAATGTTTGGTAGAATTTACAGCGAGTCCTGGAATTCTGTGAAAAGTTTTTTTAAAATTATTAATTCAATCTCTTTTCATTTTTTTTTCTTTTTATCAATCTCTTTTCTATTCAGATTTTCTATTTCTTCTTGAATTCACTTTCAAAGTTGAGATTTTCTAAGAATTTCTCCATTTTATTTAGGCTATTTAATTTGCTAGCATATGATTCCTCATAGTATTCCCTTATAATTCTTTTATTTCTGAAAGTTTAATAGTGATCCCCTCTTGTCTTATTTTATTTTGGGGGGCTGTGCCATGAGGACTGGGGGATCTTAGTTCCCTGACCAGGGGCTAAACCTGGGCCACTGCAGTGGAAGCACTAAGTCCTAACCACTGTACCACAAAGGAATTCCCTCCTTTTTTATTTCTAATTTTAGTAACTTGAATCTTCTTTTCTTGGTCAACCAAGCCCAAAGTTTGTCAATTTTTTGACTTTTCAAAGAATAACAATTTTTTTCTATATTGTTTTTTTATTCTCTATTTCATTTATTTCCTTTCTTTTTATTTCTTCTTCTTACTTTGGGTTTAGTTTGCCCTTCTCCTAGTTTCAGAGGAATTAGATTATTGATTGGAGATCTCTCTTCCTTTTTAATGAAGATCCTTACAACTCTGAATTTTCCTATGAGAATTGTTTCCACTGTATCCCCTAAGTTTTGATATCTTATGTTTTAATTTTCCTCCATCTCGGCACTTTCTAATTTCCCTTGTGACCTCTTCTTCAAGCCACTTGTTATTTAGGAGTGGGATGATTAATTTCTACTTATTTGTGAATTTCCTCTGTTCTTGATCTCTAATATCATTCTACTGTGGATGGAGAACATACTTCACATGACTCCAATCCTTTTAAACCCACCGAAGCTTGTTTTATGGTCTAACATATGATCAATCCCGGGGAATGTTCCCCATGCACTTGAGAAGAATGTGTATTCTGCTGTCATTGGATGGAGCGCTACAGATAGATGTCTGTTAGGTCTTCTATTTGTTGTTGCTTTTCTGCCTAGTGGTCCTATTCGTTATTCAAAGTAGAAATTGAAGTCTCCAACTATTTTATTGAATTTCTCTCTTCAGTTCATTAAAGCTTCACTTCATATATTTTGGGGCTCTATGGATAGGTACATATGTTTATAATCATTAAGTCTTCTGGACTGATTGACACTTATCATAATAAAATGTCCTTCTTTGTCTCTGATAACAATTTCATTTTAAAATCTATTTTCTCTAACATTAATATAGCCATTTCAGCCCTCTTTTGGATACTGTTTGCATGTATATCTTTTTCTATTCTTTTAAGCTATTTGTGTTCTAAGGAACAACGTTAAACTTAAACACTAAACTATCGTGCTAAGTATATTTTTGTCTCAGGTATTAGAATGCAGCAAATGATGGTTTTAAAATCCATTTACCACATTTAAATGAAAATAGTATCTAAATAATAAAAGATAGTCTTCCACACCCCACCCCCCCATCTCTTAACCAGTCCTTGATTCAACCCATAATGGTTTATTCCACAGGATTAAATCTGGAGTCTTACTTACCTTCTAAAGGTTCACCAATCCATTTATTGTCAAACCAGCAGGGAAAGGAGATTCCTCGGCAAGGAACACTGCTTAGAAAGTATTGTACCATGTCTCCAAATCCCTGAGAATCAAGTCCGGGAAACTGGAAGCAACAGAGAGCACTAGAAGGTAACTGGTGTTCATTTGAGTTCCCAAATCTAAGTGAACAAAGTACTCAGGACACCTGAGTTAGTTCTATTATTTTATTCTCTGGGAAAGCACTGTCCAATAAAAATATAATGTGAACAAATGCAAATAACATATGTAAATTTTAAAGTTTCTAGTAGCCACATATTATTAAAAAGAAGAAAAAGCCAAATTTATTTACTTATTATTTAGCTAATAATTACAGTTTATTAATACATATATTTTATTTAACCCAATATAATATCATTTCTACACATGACTAATACAAGACTATTATTCTCTGTTGTTGTTCAGTACTAAGTCACGTCCAACTCTTTGCAACCCCATGAACTACAGCACACCAGGCTTCCCTGTCTTTCATTATCTCCCAGAGATTTTCTCAAATTCATGTTATGCTTAATTTCCTACTGAGTCTCTGAAATTTACACTTAAAGCACAACTTAATGAAATCTAGCCACTTTTCAGATGATTAACAGCCATAGTCACTAATGGTTACCACATTGGACAGTGCAACAGGAGTATTTAAAGCTGAAAATTAGCCTTGAAATCCTCTATGATGACCAAATCAAACCTAAAATTTTTTTCTTAACCACAATTATTATCCATTGCTTATATAATAGGAGCATAAAAATATAATAACCTAACAGGTGGTACAATCAGAATTAAATTTACAAAATTTGAAGGTTCCAATCTGCATTGGTTCAACAGACTGCATGGAACAACAGACTGGTTCCAAATCAGGAAAGGAGTACATCAAGGCTTCATATTGTCACCGTGCTTATTTAACTTATACGCAGAGTATATCATGTGAAATGCCGGGCTGGATGAAGCACAAGCTGGAATCAAGATTGCCAGGAGGAATATCAATAACCTCAGATATGCAGATGACACCACCCTTATGGCAGAAAGCAAAAAAGATGTAAAGAGCCTCTTGATGAAAGTGAAAGAGGAGAGTGAAAAAGCTGGCTTGAAACTCAATATTCAAGAAATGAAGATCATGGCATCTGGTCCCATGACTTCATGGCAAATAGATGGGGAAACAATGGAAACAGTGACAGACTTTATTTTTGGGGGCTTCAAAATCACTGCAGATGGTGACTGCAGCCATAAAATTAAAAGATACTTGCTCCTTGGAAGAAAAGCTGTGACCAACCTAGACAGCATATTAAAAAGCAGAGACATTACTTTGCCAGCAAAGATCCATCTAGTCAAAGATATGGTTTTTCCAGTAGTCATGTATGGATGTGAGAGTTGGACTATAAAGAAAGTGAGCACCGAAGAATTGATGCTTTAAACTGTGGTGTTGGAGAAGACTCTTGAGAGTCCCTTGGACTGCAAGGAGATCAAACCAGTCTAGCTAAAGGAAATCAGTCCTGAATATTCATTGGAAAGACTGATGCTGAAGCTGAAACTCCAATACTTTGGCCACCTGATGCAAAGAGCTGACTCATTTGAAAAGACCCTGATTCTGGGAAACATTGAAGACGGGAGGAGAAGGGGACGACAAAGGATGAGATGGTTGGATGGCGTCACCGACTCGATGGACATGAGTTTGAGTAAACTCTGGGAGTTGGTGATGGACAGGGAAGCCTGGCGTCCATGGGGTCACAAAGAGTCGGATATGACTGAGTGACTGAACTTACTGAATCTGCCTTGGTAATGATTTCTAAGATTTATTAAGCATTTGATCTGTGCCAGGCACTATGACAAGTATTTTAAAACATGGTGAAAGTTACTTCTGTTATCTCGATTTCATGGAAGAGGAACCTGGGGCTAAGAAAAGTTAACTAACTTAGGCAAGATCAAGCAGCATGTGAGTTGTGAAGTCTCTTTCTGGCTGGCTCTGGAGCCTAGCCTCCAAATTCTACTGCCTCCCTAAAATGAATCAACCACCTGCAGACATACAGTGAATTTCACATATAAAGCTATGAGAGAGAGTCCAAATTTCCCCTGAGTGTGTTCAATTCAGCAATTTGCTGAGGGCCTATTGTGTTCAGTGCCCTTGGGAATCAGGTTTCACTCACCCCTGGCTGGCATGCTCTCTGACTGAAACTAACTGCTTCAGAGAGGGGCTTGAACATTTTGATAAAAAGCAGTAGAAGAAATGTGAACTGTTCAGCATTTTTTATTTTCAGTAAATAGCTCTTCAATAGCTCTCAACTTTTTCTGCTTGCTCTCATCTAGGCAATTGATAACATCAGTAATGGAAAGAGTTATAAATCTTATTTATCAGCCAAGTGTCTACTAACTATTCTTTGATTCATCCACGTGCTATTTTAATTCATATAATTGAAAGACTAATAGAAACTATATTTTATACACACAGAAATGTGATTACACATTTATATCATATGTAGCTTTAAAAGTAATTGTTTAAGGCCTGTTTATTATTTAATACCCAAATCCATCTAACTAATGATGGCTGCAACTGCCAAGTAAATATGATACAGATGCCACACTATGTACATTTACAAATGTTATCCTAGCTTTTACAACACTCCTATGAAGAATTATTATTCCCATTTTACAGATGAGGAAACATAGCCAACTTTTTTTGTTATGTTATGTTATTATGTTAGCTATTAATAAAATACAAACATCTGTAAACAATATCATCTCCTTAAACCTGTGTACAGTAACAGATGATAATGCTTCCATTTACATCATCCAAACTGACTCTCATAATAAGTCGTGATACAGAAAGCCCATGTGCTTACAACTACCAGGATAGGTAACTGAGGTTCTTTTGGAGTCCTGCGGCAACTTTAAAAAAATTACAAATTGTTCATTCAGGAGAATCTTATTTTATTTACATTCAGCACCTAATGCACCAAAAATGACAGACAAGACCAAATTCTACCACAGCTGACGGGAGCTTTCACAGAAGTTTTATAAGCTTCATTTGTCCAGCCTCCTGCCATTTCTAGGACAGGCCCATCCACGTGGAAGCCCAGGAAACCAAGGGCAGCAGCCAGAGAGGACTCTGAGGCTCTCCTTTGCCTCCTGTAGCTTTATAAACAGACTGATGGCCAGTCAGCGCAATGCCTTCTCACAAACTTCAAATATCCTCAACTACCTAGACATCAGGTCCCAGCTGACAGAAACTTGCAGCTTTCCATTTTTCCTACCTCACCGTCTTTTACAGGGAGTTGTAAAGGCCCTAAGCAACTATGCCTCCAGAATTTAATAGAGGTCTGGAGAATTCCAGACTATACAGTCCATGGGGTTGCAAAGAGTCAGACACCACTGAGCAACTTTCACTTTCATTAGGACAATAAGCATCAAGAGCTGGCAGTTTTCCCAGTTAATCAGCCCAAAGCAATGCCAACCAATTGGGAGTAAGACTCAAAAAGTTTTCTGCTTCTCCATTTCCTTCCCAATTATAATGTTAGAACTTTTGTGATTAGTAATATCATACCTTATCAACCATTATTATTCCTTTTTATAGATGAGACATTGAGCTTTAAAGACATGAAGTGCTCACTGAACTTCACATGACTAGTAAGAGGCTAAAGACCCAAACCCATTCAACTGAAGTTCAAGGTTCTTTACCTTAAACCATCTAATCTCCTTGGGAAATAAATCTCTATTCTTGTGGACTGCCTTTATATAATATCTGAGCTATTTTCTTATGGGGAGATAATACTCAAAAAACAAACTGTATTATCTCCATGGGAAACTGGTTCCAGTGCAGTAAATTCCTAGAAAGCTGAGCATTACAAACTCTTCTAAGGTGGCAGGCAGTCCTGCTGCTGAGAGGACAGTAGGTCCTGCAATCTATCCACCTAGTAGGTTTTCTAGACGCCAAAACTGGTCTCAACTGTTAGGATGCCTGTTACCTACCCCAAGGTTATAGGAATTTCTCCCATTTGGGAATCTCCTTATTCATTACCCTTAAAAATCTGCTCCTTCTCTTTTGATTAGATACTTACAATATTAAAATAAAGATGGGCTGTCATCCCATATTCTAGCAGTTGATGTCACCACTAATACTAACTTGTGTTGTTTCTAGCCTGAAATAATTTTATGCTTTTTTGCCTCATCAAACTTCCTATTTTGACAAATCTGTAGACTTAGGTTGTGGTTTAGTCACTCAGTCACGTCCAACTCTTTGCAACCCCATGGACAGTAGCCCACCAGGCTCCTCTATCCATGGGATTCTCCAGGCAAGAATACTGGAATGGGTTGCCATTTCCTTCTCCAGGGGATCTTCCTGACCCAGGAATCAAACCCACATCTCCTGCATCTCCTGTACTGGCAGGTGGATTCTTTACTGCTGAGCCACTAAGGGAGCCCTAGGCTTAGGTTGGAATTTCTATTATTTGAGAGTTATTAAATATATGTAATCTACAGAGTCATTGCCTATAAACACACATACTACAGCAGGTGTTAGATCAGGCCATACTCTGAGCAAGCCTGTAGGTAATTCACTTACTTCATAGGTAACCTAGTCATTAAAAGTGATTGTTGTAATATGTAATTCCCCAAATCCTAATAAACCTTGGGTGAGGTTATTAAGCCTCCTCAGAATCCAGACATGTCCACTGCAAAAAACAAAACCCAAAACTTACCCCAAATTAATATACACAATGGTTTGTCTTTGAAGAAATAACGTGTTGTAAGAATGACAAATTGTCACATCTAAGAAACATCAATTGTACAAAGCTAGGTTGGCAATCTTCTTATAGACAACACCATCACAGTTAGAGATAAAACTTTCTAAGGGAGTTTTCTCCATGAATCAATCAGAATTCTTTAAAAAATATCTTGGCCAGCAATCATAGTTTCATGTGGATCCCTGGCAGCTCAGCTGATAAAAGAATCTGACTGCAAAGTGGGACACCTGGGTTGGGAAGATCCCCTGGAAGAGGGCATGGCAACCCCTCCATTATTCTTGTCTGGCGGGCGACAGTCCATGGATTCACAAAGAGTCAGGCTCGACTGAGCAACTAAACACAGCACCCAAGCCTTGGCCCACAGATTCTGGACACAGTGGTCTAGACTCTAAATGTACAGCCAAGGTTTATCATTCACTCAAAAGCAAATGTTTCAAGACTTTCAATGACTAGAACCTCAACAGAATAGTCAACAGAAAATTAAATCCCCTAAATAAATACTTTGAGCAGCTAGAAGTGTAGTCATCTCTATGTACTCCATGTGGAACCTTCTCATTACAATGTGTCTTCTTGAGGCAAAAATGAATTGTTGCTTTCTTCACTGTCACCTTTAGCCCAATGCATTGGACACAGTAGGAGCTCAACAGAAGTGCCCTTTGATTGGAAGACTACTACTCCCTCAGCCTTTGGCAGCTCCAGTGAAGGCAGATTGGGGGTATTATTCATTGAGTGAAGCGAAAGTGTTAGTTCCTCAGTCCTGTCCCACTCTTTCCGGCCTCATGGACTATATATAGTCCACCAGGCTCCTCTGTCCATTAATTCTCCAGGCAAGAATACTGGAAAGAGGGTAGCCATTCCCTTCTCCAGGGGATCTTCCTGACCCAGGAACAGAACCTGCATCTCCTGCATCGCAGGCAGATTCTCCACAGTCTGAGTCACCAATCTATGGATTGGGCTTCCCTAGTGGCTCAGAGGTTAAAGCATCTGCCTGGAATGTGGCAGACCCTGGTTCGATTAGTGAACTTCAAACTGAAACCAGGTCTCTGAGCTCTTAAGGACTGGTGTGAACCAAACACTTAATGAAAGATCACTACAAGCCAGTCTTTCTTCAGGAAAGGGGATGGGGTCTTAATTTACCCCAGTCATTGAAAGAATGACATTAACGACTCAATGGACAAGACTTTGAGTAAGCTCCGGGAGTTGGTGATGGGCAGGGAAGCCTGGCATGCTGCAGTCCTTGGGGTCGCAAAGAGTCGGACACGACTGAGCGACTGAACTGAACTGATTGAAAGAAATGTGACCCCAAAACAAGGAAATCAAAGGAATAGTCTAGGATCCTGGGGTGATAAGAGGGGGAGGAAAGTGTGCTACGTGGCTATCTCAGGACGACAACGGGCTAGGGGAGGAGGGGAGGCCTCGCGGCAGGGCCCGGGGCTGAGTAACCCCTCTTCCGGGCAAGCCCAGGGCATGAGTCACCGGTGAGCGTGGCGGGAGGAAGGGGCGGCCTGAGTCACAGCCCCGGGGAAGATCGGAAGGTCTGACTGACGAAGGGATCTGTGGACCTCGGGGTGGAATGGAAGTAGGAGGTGGATTTTGAAACCCACTCTCTCCCTCTGGGGCGGGAGTGGCTGAGGGAGTGGGGGGGGTCTAACCTAGGGTCCCAGGGGCTGGGGGCGCTGCAGGGGTCGCAGGGAGGGGCTGGCGGACAGCAAGGGGGAGGAGACCCGCCCGCCTGCGGCGCCGAAATCTCCCGCGCTCTGGAGCTGGCCCCTCCTCCCCAGCCCGGTCTCACGCCCCCTCGCAACCCGGCAGGCTGGCCCACCGGCTCCTCCCGCTTTCCCCGCGACACAGCCGCGACCACAGCTGGGCCACCAAGGCCCCGCCCCCGCCCCGCCCCGCGCCCAGCCGGGCGGCCGGCAGCGCGCTGCCAGTGACGGCGCTGCAGGGTGCGTGACCAATCGGCGCGGCCCCCGAGGAGGCGGCCTCGGCTCCGCCCCCCCGCCCGGCGTCCAGGGCCAATGGGGCGCTGGCGCCGGCGGCCGCGGCGGGGGTGAGGGGTCACGAGGCCCCGCCCCGTCCTCCCCTTTCCCCTTTGCCCCGCCCTTTCCCGCCGCCCCGCCCCCCCGCCCCCCACCTCAGTCCCGCGCCGCGGCTGGTGCCGGTCCCCGCGCAGGGCCCGCCCCCGCCCCTCCCGCCGGCCCGCCAGCGCGCCTCACGGCTCCTGTCTCCCCTCCCTCCTTCTCTCTCTCTCTCACGCCTAGCGCAATGGCGGCGGCCGCGGCGGAGCAGCAACAGTTCTACCTGCTCCTGGGAAACCTGCTCAGCCCCGACAATGTGGTCCGGAAACAGGCAGAGGTAACCGAGCGCGCCGCCCCCGACTCTCGGCGCCCTGGGCCGGCGCGCCGACCCTGCCCCCCGACGCCGCCCGCCCGGGCCTCGGCCGGTCCGCCGCGGCGGCGGCGGCGCAGGCCGGGCCGGGCGGGCGGGCGGCGGCCGCGCAGCCCACGTGTGAGGCGGCCCGCGGCGCCCCCGGGCCCTTCCGGCCCTTGCAGCCGCGGCGCCCGGCGCCAGTTACCTCCCCGCCGCCGCTCGCACACACGTGCGGCCGCTGCTGACACGCTGCCCCCGCCCAGATGGGGAAGCCGGGCGGCGGGGAGGGATGTGGGGTGTGGGGCGGGCCCCTCGGTTCCCCTCGCCCCTTTCCCGCTTTTCTCCCGCTGGGAGCCTCCCCCGCCCTTCCAGCTGCGGTCTCCACCCTGCCCGAGCCCTTTGGTCCCCCCAAACCCTGGCTGCTCACTGAACCATCACCCCTGCTTTTCTTCTCCTGCCCCTCAACTCTTCACACCACCGTCCGTCCCTCCCTTCCCCGATCCCTCCTGCTGAATTGTGTGCCTCGTCTTCTTTCCACCTATTTCCATCTTGTCCTCTTTCTCAGTCCAGTTCCTAATATCAGAAGCCGGATTTTCATTCCTCTCCGCCCCCCACCGCCCCCCACCCCGCCACCACACACACAAGTTTTTGCGAAGTTGCCTTTAGGATTTTTTTCTAAGCAGCTTGCACCTTACTTTGCTCATTCTTCAGATAAATTTTCTTTGGTCTCTAGAGACTTGTGGTCTCTTAAATGGGATATCCTCGGACTTCCGTTGTCTATCTCGGCCAGTGCCACATGTTTAAGGCTTTTTAAATTTCACCCAATCTAACCTGAATTTCTCTTTTTTTTAACCATCTTATTGGCTCCTGACCTCCAAAATGTGGAGCTGTGGATAAAGTTTCAAGAGACAGTGTTTGAAATGTATCTGCAAGTTCATTTATCAGGTAGCGGTAAGGCACACTTGGTTCTGTAGAAGACTGTTGTTCGAGTGTGTTGAGATGCGATTTGAGACATGTCAAGGGAAGGGCAGAAACTTTCCAGTTTCTGTGAAGTGCGTTATCAGATCCTATCCTCAGACTTGATTACATACGGAGTTCTTTGTCACCACGTGATTAAAGATTTTTATAAGATTCAGTGAGGAAAAGAAAAAGATTCAATGAGGGATGTTCAGCCACATATTCTTATAGAGCAAACATTTATTTTTACATAGCTAGTGAAATCCTTTTCAGGACTTAAGAAATTTTATAGTTATTTTTAAAATCACAGCATCATTCCTACTTTAACTAGGTAGAGGATCTGCTGGTTACACTTAGTGGTTTTATGATCCCTGAGGTAAATACTGTATGAAAATCAGTTTAAACTATGGTTAACTTTATCCTAATGACTTTCGATGCACTTCTTATACACGTGATGCATACTGAGGGTAAAAAATTCAAATTGCAAATAGTTTTTTATCCCATTCCCCAAAAGTAACTACTTTTAAGTGTTGTATGCATCTTCCTTGCAAAATACCTTTACGTGTATATCTGTATGCATTTATTTTTACACGAATGGGTTTATAATATGCGTCGTATGGCCCAGCTTGGAATTTTTTACTCAGTCTGTCTTCACATTGCCCCATTAGAGGGTTATGTTTTGTTTTTTAAAGCAGCTATGGATGCCTTACTCAGCCAACCTCCTATGAATGAACGTTGAAGTTTCCAGTGTCCTGCTGGTGAAAACAGTGCTGTACATAGGAGTACATGTATACTATCTTTTCAGACTTTTGCCAGGTTTACTTGTATAGTACTTAAAAGTTCTCTTTTCCTCAGAAGTGATATGCATTTGTTAGTTTCATCGCTTTGCACTGATACCAGTGAGATGTGATGATCCTATAAAAATGTTTTAATGCTGTCTGCTAACTCTAGAGGTAATTTTTCACCAAAATAAGTTCTTAATCCCAACCCATAATAGAAATTTCCATGTGTTGCAAAGCAGAACAGCATTGTAATTAGTAAGCTAGTTTAATTCTCCCTCTTCCCTCCAGTTGCTTAAGTCTCTATTGTCAAGCCTAGTGGGGAATCTCTCTTCTATTGAACTAAATACCAATGTCTGGTTCAACTTGAATTCCAATTGGTGCCTGTTGTAAATCTTTTATCTCTCCCATCACTTTGGGGATAGTTAGCAGCATTCAGCACATTTTCTCATCAAGAACAATTGAAAATAAGTACTGTTACGCTCTCAGTCTCTTTATTCTTAGTGAAAACATACAGATACTATATTTTTCCTTTCATTGTCTATCCTGGGACTGTGTTAACATGTAAAGTACTATAATACACAATTTTCTTAATTTGACAGAAAAGGTAAATGTTTGAGAGGAAGCTCCCTGGCACTATATAATATAGCACTAAACTCATCTGTAGATAGAGCTCCTTAGTAAAGCAAAATATTTGAAACAAATGTCCGCATGAAATGATACCTTAATACCACCTTCTTCTCTTTTTTGCCTTCCAAAGTGAACCTTTTATAACTACTCAAACTAAATAAAATTGAATATTACAGTTTGTTATAATGTAACCTGGAAGCCATCGGGCTTCCCCGGTGGTTCAGCAGGTAAAGAATCCACCTGCAGTACAGGAGACACCAGTTTGATCCCTGGGTGGGGAAGATCCCCTGGATAAAGAAATGGCAACCCACTCCAGTATTATAGCCTGAAAAACTCCATGGACAGAGGAGCCTGGCAAGCTATAACCCATGGGGTCGCAAAGAGTCGGACATTACTGAAGCGATGGAGCACACACATACACGCCACAGCAGATACAGAATTGTTTCTTAACTAAAGAACTGGCAAGGGCTCAGTAAGTATTTGTGTAATTTACTCAGCCAAAATAAAAATACTTAGTTGACACATAAGTACCAAACCGTTGACTATGGTGACTTGTTTTGACTTCACATATGAAGTCAAGTACATTTGAAAACTTATTGTTATATATTGAAATCATTGAATGGCTTCGGAACTTTTAAAAGTTAAAGCTTTTTCCATTGTACAAAGCACTTGGTAGGCTTTATTTCTATTAAATCTTACTCTTTAGCTTTACAAAAAAATGTTTCTGGTATTTGAAGAAATGATTTAAATTCCCCTAAGTCCCAGAATTCAGTAAGTTGAATGTCCATGGCATTCATGACTAGACATTTTTCTGTAACATAAGCTTGAGTATTTCACTAATCATATATGCATGGATTTTATATTCTCAGTTGTTCCCAATGACTTCTAGTCTTCATTGATTCTAGTACGACACTTCATTGATGAGATTTGAAGGAGGGCAACGTATTATAAATATTACCTGAACCAGAGTGTTCATTAGATAAAAGTTGATTGTCCTCTCTTTACGTTTCCATGTACAAGGTATGTGAAAGTGTTAGTCACTCAGTTGTGTCTGACTCTTTATGACCCTGTGGATTGTAGCCCACCAGCCTCATCTGTTCATGGGATTTCCCAGGCAAGAATACTGGAGTGGGTTGCCATTTCCTTCTCCAGGGGATCTTCCTGACCCAGGGATTGAACCCAGGTCTCCCACATTGCAGGTAGATTATTTACCATCTGAGCCTACCAGGGAAGCCCACATACAAGGTAGGCTTGCCATAAATATGTATGGAATGAGTGAGATGAGTGCATATTAGCATTTCTCCTTTGGGAGGGTTAGATGAGGTCTGCTTTACATTGTGTGATTGTTTTTGATGGTATCAAATGGAATTTAACTTTTATTATGGTGACACTGCTCACATTTCATTGAACCTGCCTGGGCTGGTGCTAGGAATATTATTAGAAAAATTCCTTGTATTTGCTGTACTCTAACCTGCTCAGTGCTGGGAATACAACCAAAAAGTGATACCATTTCTATCTTTGTGGAACTCCTTCTACTTAGGCTAAGAAAAAGTTACTCTTTTGACTTCACGGCTGCCAAACTATCCTGACAATGTTGTGGTATAAATGTAATATTAGATCTGGATTGCCACACTGAAACATATCAAATGGGGAGAACCCTCTTTCAGGAGTCAGGGGTCACACTAAACTTTCATCTAGTCGACTTCTAATTTGTTATGGGATTGAGTTTAATAAGTTTTCTGAGCATGGTATCTTAGTGAAGAATATTTTTTCCCCAGAACTTGATTTAGACCACTGAAAAGTTAAATGTTTATAGCATCTACAGGGCAACAGGGGCTAAGCTAGTGCAAGGAACAGAAAGATATTTTTATTGTACTGTGAGAGTTTGTTTAAATGAAAATACCTTTACATGAATTACATGATTTCTGGATAAATCCAGACCCTCTTTTCTCCTCAGCTGTGAATGCTTTTGGTCACAGTTTTCAGCAGTGTTATGTTCTTATATGTTTATGTACTAGAGAGGAACTTGAGGTTATCAGAAGATTTTGTATTGTCTTTTCCTCAAAATGTGTTCTTCCCCAAATTCAGATATGTTTGAGAAGTTTGAAAACTGAATGGCACTGGTTTTTTAGGACAGTTGGGCTCCAGAGGTGAAACCCAGAGAGAGCATTCAGTGTCGGGGAGATTCGGGGTATGGTTAGTCTCAGAAGACCAGAGTTGTTTCCACTATTTATTGTCTGTGATATTGAGCCAGTTGTTTAACTTCTGAGCCTTTACTTCCTTATCTGTCAATATCCCAGGGTACCACAGAGCACTAGACAAATGGGAGATGTGGATTCAGAGAAGTCCAGTTTTCCTTTCCTGGTCTTCATCACTTCTGACTAGAAAGAAACTAGGTAAATTATAGGGCACAGAAGCTGTTAAAGTGCAGGCCAGCTCTTTAAATTTAGACTGCGGAGAAATTAATGTGTTATCTACATGTTATACCCTTAAAGTGGACAGATGAGAATAGAATATTTACTAAGAGACTTCTTGGGGAAAACAATTCCAAGTGTTTTCCAATTAAAAGAATGATTTCTTTCCCACATTATTTGCATGCACATGAATCTATTTGTTGTTCAGTCGCTAAGTCATGTCCAACTCTTTGCAACCCCATGAATTGTAACCCGCCAGGCTTCTCTGTCCATGGGGATTTCCCAGGCAAGAATACTGGAGAGGGTTGCCATTTCCTTCTCTAGGGGATCTTCCCGACCCAGGGATTGAACCTGCATCTCCCACAGCAGCAGGTGAATTCTTTACCACTGAGCCACCAGGGAAGTCCGCATGAATCTATACCTCTCTTCAGTTTACTTCTGTAGGCATCATATACTTAGGTCTTAGATTTTGATCCACTCTAACAATCTACCTTTTAATTGGTGTCAGGTTTTGTTTTGTTTTGTTTTGAACTGTTTTAACAGTTCGCTCTCATTATTTATGTTATTAACGGAAAAGGGAAGAAGTGTCCTGAGTTATAAAACCTAGATTTCTAGATCTATTAAAGTGATATTAAAGAAATGATACGAAGTTTTCAGGCCAACTTTCTCCTGACCTTTTGTTTATGTATATAAAATGGTTTCAGTATAATCCTTGCTTGAAAGAAAATGTAGCATAAAGAATTTGAATACTTGCCCTTTCTCTGACTTGTGTCATCTGAGCTTATTTCTCTGGTGGTTATAATTAGTAATTTGAACCAGTTCTACATCATCTGATCAAAACAATGTTGACAAAATAAGCAGTTTTCCATGATGGAAGAGGATATTGAGTGAGCACTTAACTTTGCAGCATGGTAGCCCAAGTCCCATTGATCAAGTTTTTGGTTCTCTTAGGCCTAGAGTTTTTGTTTTGTTTTGTTTTTTTCCTTTTAATTAACTTATTTATTTTAATTGGAGGCCAATTACTTTACAATATTATAGTGGTTTTCGCCATACATTGTCATGAATCAGCCATGGATGTACATGTGTCCCCCATCCTGAATCCCCCTCCCAGGCCTTGAGTTTTATTAATCAGAGGACCGTAAGATCCTGTACATCAGAAAAATCTATTTAAGAAGCGTGGAAAGGATCTTAATTAAGTCACTTATTTGATACCTTCCCTTTCCTGGCCTGTCCAAAGTATGTTCTGTCACAGGAGAAAACTTTCACACCAGACCTAGATTGGTTGACTCATCATGCATGAATCTTTGCTGCTCTTCCTTGTCATTTCCTTTCACTGGTATACTCATGAAGTTTTCTAACATTATATACTAACCTTTAATGTTTTTCCTTTTCATGTAGGAAACCTATGAGAATATCCCAGGCCAGTCGAAGATCACATTCCTTTTGCAAGCCATCAGAAATACAGCAGCTGCTGAGGAGGTACTTCTTTAATACCTGAGAAATGTGACATTTTTTTACAAACAAGTTGGGTATCAGATGGTGGTCAGAGTGGGTAATGCGAACTGTTGTTTACTGCGTAGATATTACCAGAACCCTGAACTTAATTCGTTGTGAAAAGCTACTTGGAATGATAATTTTTTTAAATACTCTTGTTTTAAGAGTGAGGATTTCTTTTTTTCCATGTAAGATGGTGTATCCTGAATGTTTTCAAATTAATGGTTCTTAAATAATTACATAGAAATTATTAAATTAAAGTGATTTTTTTAATAGCTATAAAATTTTTTCTTCCTAGGAACAGTTCATTCTAAAGGAGGAAATTGAGTTCAGTGTTTTAATGTGTTGCCAAATGAAAAAATACTTTTTGTCTTTGAAGTTTTTATGCTTAAGCTATCTCTGGATGGTGAATTTGTGCTACAGATGCATATGAACAAGGACACACTTTGTTAGAATCCTTTAAAAATCATGACTTTTAGCAAATTACCTAGCTTCTGTACTAAATTCAAATTTATAGTTTGTTACTGCTCTTCTATTCGTTTAGCAGCCAACTTTATCTTCTCAAAAGTAATATCCTTATATATAATGAATGTTCATTGAATAGCCTCCCTCATGGAAAAGACGTCAAAATACCCAAGTCTAAAAAACTTACTCCAAGTAAAAAACATGGCATTAGAATTTTGTAAAGTGATACTTTATTGCTAGCAGTCACATTAGATGTAAAATGCTTCTATTAACACATGATGGAAATGAAGTCACACTCATCTTCTTATAGTGTTACACCTGCCTTCTAGTAGGTCAGTTTAAGCTGGCAATTTAGTGCTTTCCAGAAACACTTAGGAAACACTATAAATGTGCCTCATTTTTTTTAGAACAGGTGATAAAGGCACTTCTTCACCTTTGTAACATACTGTTTTTCTTTAATTCAAAATAAATGTCAAATGTGAGGAACAAACATAGAAGTAACTTAAATCTCTAAAATAGTTGGCTGTTTTCATTCTTGAAGATCGATGCAGGTTAGCTGTGAAATGTTTCAAGCCAAGAATAATGTGAAAATTATTGAATTTTGTCTTTAAAAACCTATTTTGAACCCTCTTTAGATCTTACTTTGATTTATGAACTAGCCTCAGAACCTTCATAAGTCAGTGTATGTGTGTGAAGAATTGCACTAATTTTAACCATTGTTTAACTTTTCTGTGGGGCTTCCCTGGTAGCTTGGATGGTAAAGAATCCGCCTGCAGTGCTGGAGACCTGGGTTCGATCCCTGGGTTGGGAAGATCCCCTGGTGAAGGGAATGGCTACCCACTCCAATATTCTTGCCTGGACAATCCCCATGGACAGAGGAGCCTGGCGGGCTACAGTCCATGGGGTCGCAAAGAGTTAAATATGACTGAGCAACTAAGCACTGCATAGCAACCTCTCTGAATCCTTTGTAGAGCATAAATTAAGTTTTGCTCTCTGCCAGAAGTGATTCAAGTAAGATCCAGATAATGGAAAAAGTGGCAAATTTTATTTTTATGGCTTCTTTTTGTTGTCACCGTATCAAAATAGTTACAGTGATCATGAGTACCCACGTCCAGAAAAAAAGATGAAAAATTCAGTTTAATATTTTCAGTGGTTTACTGACTTATAATGATGAAATTTTAAAATGGCATTTGTTTCAGCTTTCTTTTAATAATCAAGGAATATTATGTAGGAAATGCCAAATTTAAATACATTTTACAAATTTGAAAGTGGGTTAGTAATACACATGCTGAGATTAGTTAGTACTTTTTAGGTGTGGGGAACTTGTTATATTTATTTGCATGAATGAAATATAAAGACAAATGGATTTGATAGCATTTTATCTAAGAGGCTAATGAAAGGGTAATAATATAGTAAGATAGGCCAGGCTGGGAGCATAAGATTAAATAGGAAAGGTACCTTATATACTGGAATGAGAGCCAGATAGAGACATAAGAAAAGACTTATTATAGGATTTTTGACTTATATTAAGATTTGCTTTTCTCCAAAGAGAATATTAAAAATAGAAATTAAAGACAGGTTCATCATTACCAAGATTCAAGGTATAATATGCTCAGGACTTTCCCTCAGTTATAAACAAACAGCTTTTTTGTGGCATTTTCTGTACAAAAGACTAATGTGATTAGAAAGATTTTTGTATTTTTTATGTATTTTACCTTTTTTTTTTTAAACAAAATGCTTTTGAAATGAACTGTAAAAATAGAATAGTGAAATATATCAATGGCAGTGTGAATGTAGTTTGTTGGAAATTTTTTCTCCAGTAAGACACCAGGTCATTAACAATGTTATCTATTTATAGGCTAGACAAATGGCTGCCGTTCTCCTAAGACGTCTTTTGTCCTCTGCATTTGATGAAGTCTATCCAACTCTTCCCTCTGATGTTCAGACTGCCATCAAGAGTGAGCTACTGATGATTATTCAAATGGAAACACAGTCTAGCATGAGGAAAAAAATTTGTGATATTGCTGCTGAACTGGCCAGGAATTTAATAGGTGTGTATGCAAATACATTTATCATTATGTTACAGAAGAAAGTGAGTACATATATATATATATATTTTTTTTTTAGTGGAATCTTAAGAGGAAGAGTCACAAGTACTTGAGTATCATTTATTCTGTTGGAAATGAGAGTGATTGTGGATTTTGCGTTTAAAGCGAAACATTACAGATGTTGTGAAATGCAGATATAATTCTTACCTCTTGATCTTCAAAACCATTTCTCTATAGAGAAATAATTTTCTAGTTTCCTTTACAATTGTCAGTTTTATCTTCCTCTTAATCTGTAGTTTTGAAAGTGTAGTCTGACTTACAAACCTGCCAGTAGAAGTAGAAATCATGAACTCCAGGTGATTTTGTGCTGTTATATTTGTGTTTATAAATTAAGCACATGTGTTTATTATACTATTATAGTTTGTTATTCAGTACCACAAAATATTTTTAGAAATTAGGTTAAAACATTTAAAAATGCATTTTATCAGCAGCCAGAACTTCTTTTGGTCACACTTAAAACAGTAGTAGTATAATTGGATATGCTGTTAACTTTCTTTCTTTTTTACAGAATCATCATAAACTCCGTTCACTTAGGTGGTATTTTTAAAGGTTGAAAAGAATAATTCACTAAGATAAGGCTAACTTAGAGAATATTTTTAGTTGTGCTTAGTAAATTATGACATGACTTTTTAAATCTCCTTTCCTGGTGGCTCAGTGGTAAAGAATCCGCCTGCAATGCAGGAGATGCAGATTTGATCCCTGGGTCAGATCAGAAAGATCCACTAGAGAAGGAAATGGTGACCCACTCCAGTATTCTTGGCTTGGGAAATGCCATGGGCAGAGCAGCCTGGAGGGCTACAGTACATGGGGTCGCAAAGGAGTCAGAGGTGCCTGAGCAGCTAAGCCATTGCCACTAGTAATGCATATGTTCAACTGACTGATACAGCCAGCTCTTAATAGGAAGTGTGTTAAGTTTTTAAGTAAGTTCTAAACCCACAGAAACTTGAATTTTTAAGTAACTTGGGAAGTTCTGTTTTCAAGTTTTTTTAAGTTTGCAGATGAAATTTTTATAGGTTACATCACTCCTAACTCAAAATCACTTAATAATGGAAAAAGTGCTCTCTCCATAAATTTTTTGTCATCACACTTCTCCTTTCAGAGAAGTTCAGCAAATATGGGGGCAATTTTTTAAAAAGAAAAATTGCATAACTTGTCTATATTCTCTGTAACTCCTAAGTTCTTTGTGACAGTAAAACCAACAAGTCTTAACTGGTTCAGTAGATTTTTGTGGTTCATTTTTATCACAAGGTATCACAAAAATCTGTGTTATGAAATCTTGTTAAAAATGTCAACACATTGATAACATCCTGTAGCACTTAAAACTGCAAAGCGTGAGCAGTGCTCTGCGATTCCCACTCTGCAGTTTGTAAGTAATAAGTATTTTGGTTTCAAGACTTGTTATCATATATTAACTTTGCCTACTTTTTAGGTTCTTTAATAGCAATAGTATGTGTGAAAGATTCAACTAGTCACATAGTCAAAGTGTGCTTTCTTTTCTCCAAATCCCCCTCCTGAGAAATAACCACCACTAATATCTGTACTTCTGTAACTCAAGATTTACACAATTGTTTTTTACTAGATTATAATGCCATTTTATGGTTGAAGGACTTGATTTCATTAAAATTTTTGTAAAAACAGAGCAAGTGATATTTTCTATAGCCACGTATTTTGAATGAGGCTTATGAAATGAATTCACCATCAGTATTTTGAAGGTCTAATTTTCACACCTTATGCCTGGTTTTCTTTACTTTTAGATGAGGATGGCAACAATCAATGGCCTGAAGGTTTGAAGTTCCTTTTTGACTCCGTCAGCTCTCAAAATATGGGACTGCGAGAAGCTGCCCTTCATATTTTCTGGTATATACATTGGTCTTATATGTTTGGAAAAATTTAATGTTATGAGTGCCTGAAGTGCAATTTAATTAATTGATTGTTTTACTCTAGTTTAACTTTTAAGCCTTAAAGAATGCCTCTAGATAACCTTTGTACTTTTGTTGGAAGCAAAATTGGAAAGAACAAAGCTTTTCATTTTATATTATGAATCTTTGTTATATAAGGATTCTCTGCAATTTTTATTTCTTTCCTTTGTCCTTTATGATTCTGAAAAAATTTCTGGGACAGTTTCTTCTTCAGGAGATTAACAGTACCAGCTGTAACTTTTAGAAAGCCATTCTAATATTGGCATCTGAAAGAAAAGAAAGAAAATGGTGGTGAACCCCCACTGTCCTCTGGGTCTTCTGTGACCAAGCTTTATAAAAATGTATTATTTTAATTACCTCATTTATAAGCAGATGATCTAAGTTTAGGATTAAATGATTGTCTGCATTTAAAAAATTTGACCCACTGTACAGTTCTGCATTTAAAATAATATACAATTGAATTTATAACTTAGCAAGATCATATACATTTTTTTTTTAATGAGATCTACCTTGACCCTCTAAAGAAGGGTAGATATTACACCATTTTCTACTTTAGTTGTCAAATGTATCTTGTTTCTATCAAAGGTTCAAACTGGAGAATTAAGTAAAGGTATTCAATTTAATTATTTACCAAATTTAAAATAGAGCAGAACATGGACTGCCTGGAAAGCAAGACTGGGAGCACCTTCTGAGCTTGGTTAGTACAGTTAGCCCTGAACCCCTGTGCTCGCTCTTGTCCCGTCGTGCACCCCAGATCAGCTTCCTGCTGAGACAGCAGTAAGGGTAAAACAGAGACTTGGGCGGGTGTGCGCCTGAGTCCCCTCTTCTCCCAGTCTGATCTCCTCTGCTGCGTTTGTTTCCGTTCACCTGAGCCCAGAGTAGAATTGCTTGGAGGTCGGGTAGGTGATGTCCACCCTTAGGGATTAATGTAAACTTTTTGAGTCATGTAAGTAAACATAGAATTAGATGTTCTAGCTGACACCTTCCTAAGATATAACATAGTTTTTAAAGGATGTTTTCTATCATTGTTTCAGGAACTTCCCAGGAATTTTTGGGAATCAGCAGCAGCACTATTTAGACGTCATCAAACGGATGTTAGTTCAGTGCATGCAAGATCAGGAACATCCATCGGTGAGTAATTTCCATTCCATTAATGTTAACACATAATTTAATACAGCATCTGACTTGTGAAAGAAATCTATGTGTTTGGAGATTGTCTTGGTTCTTATACTTGAAATAAATACTAGTTATGCTGATAAAGAAAATTTCATCTTGTGGAAGAAAACTTGAATTTGCACATCTATCAGAAATGTCTCATGTTTGGCATTTGTCCTGTCTTCATTTTAGATCCGAACATTATCTGCTAGAGCTACTGCTGCGTTTATACTTGCCAACGAGCATAATGTTGCTCTGTTCAAGCATTTTGCAGACTTGTTACCCGGTTTCTTACAGGTAAGAAAATAGTTTAGGTGATAATTATATCCTTAACTAGTTTTCTGTTGCTTAAATTCTCATCAGAGTTCTGTATTGCATTCATTTATTCATTAAATATTTATTGTCTGCTGTGTGCCAGCTAAGGATACAGCAGTGAACAAAACATGTACGCCTCTTAATATTTTTTGCCTTTGCTATACCTTGGGTCTCTTTGTTTCAAATTTTTTCTTTAAGGCAAATGATAATAAGCAATGTATGCTTATTATTGAGTATATAATCACAGTAGGTTATTTCTGTTCGAATAACCAAATAACCTATGAAATGCCCGTTTTACAGGAGAAGCTAAGGAGGGGATAAGAAACTTGCCCGAGGTCACAGGGTTGAGTGGCGTGTGGTGGAGTCGTGCATATCTGAAAACCAGATTGGACCACAGTCTTTACTGTTAAATACAGGGCTTGTGACAGTTTGTGTCACAAAGTAATTTTCTAGTTAAACATTATTGGAATCCAAGGATAAGTTATTATTTTAAGGACATCTGCCCCAATGAGAGAGTAAAAAAACTTGGGGCCAAGTTAGAGTAATTGGTCTCAACCTTGTCAGACTTCAAACCTCCTTTTATAACAAGTATTTTGTAATTTTCCATATTCTCTCTTAAAATGAAATGCATGGTAACAGCTCATGTACGCACATAAGTTTTTAAAATATCAACGTATGGTTGTAAGTGGATACGAAGGAAAAAGAAAGTAATGTCTAGTAAAATGACATGCTTTTCCACATATTAATGCTAGGGCCTGACCCAACAAAGACATAGGAGACTAGGTGATTTCTACACAGTCTATATGAATGCAGTAGCTAAAAATGTGGACTGATACAGAGATATCGTTGGCAATTTGAACACCATGATTTCTGTTACTGTTGGTGTTTTGAACTGGTGATTTCTAGAAAAGGTACAGTTCTGGATGAAACAAAATATGTGTCCCTTCTTTATTTGTACAGTATCTGCATTAGAGGGAAGAAATATATCATGGTACATTAAAACCAGGCAAAAAGGAATTTGTGAGTTAGGGTCTAGGTTGAGACCACTATAAATGAGTTTTTTATATATATGTTTGACATAATCATGTAAAGATGCATGATAAGAAGGTCAAATTAATTCCTCATAAGCGTTTGTGTCACAGGCGTGGGACATCTAGTACCCCAGCCTTTCCATGTCCTCAATCTTGTGACAACCGAAAAAACACCTCCTGAGAGAGAGAGTGCCCTGCTGAGGGCCGGGTTAGAGAGGGTAAGGGGAGCTGAGACTAGAATGTTCCTGTGTGATGGAGTTACTGCCAGGACTTAGTAGAAACTTCTTTTCCCATGATATTAAGCTGAAAAGATGGTTTAGTCAATGACAAAACATTAGCTGATGAAGCATTCTATTGTTTTATATTACCAACACATCTTGACTTACTATTTAATTTCATATTTTCCTTGTCTGAATTTAGAGTTAAGCTAAAATGTTAACCAGAACTTCTAGGAGTTATGACTGTGATACAGGCAAACGTAGATACAGAATGCTACATTAAAATTCCGCAGTGACTGAATTTGTCATTAAAGAGAAATTCAGTAATATTGGACACTTTAAATATATCATGGGATCTAGTATTTCCTATCTGTATGAATATTGGAAGGATAGAGAAAAAGAGATTCCTTCTGGTTATGAAAACACTTCCTTGCCGGTCTTAAGTTTTATTGTTGTGGTTATTGGAGATTGACTGGTTTTAATTTTGACTTAGGTTTAAATGTTTATATTATACGTTTCTAGTTAACATTAGACTAGAGGAAAATATGTACGTAGTTGTAGGTAGAACATCTGCATAATGTTGATTGCAAAGTTATTTAGTGAAAAACAGTACGCTAGTGTTTCTCTGTTGTCCTTGCCTCTTAATATTCTGGCTAATGAGGCATCATAAAGTGACTGTTGAACACAGACCTTTTTTTTTTTTTTTTAAATCTGCTTCATCTTTTCTAGGCTGTAAACGACTCCTGCTACCAGAATGATGATTCAGTCCTAAAATCCCTTGTTGAGATTGCAGACACAGTTCCAAAGTATTTACGTCCTCATTTGGAAGCCACTTTACAGCTGAGTCTAAAGGTAAATTAAATACTGCAGTGAATGTTCTGTTTCTTGTTTTCAATGAATCAACTACTAAATGTGTACAAATATATCTTCTTCGTAGTTGTGTGGAGACACTGGCCTCAATAACATGCAGCGCCAGCTTGCCCTGGAAGTAATCGTGACCCTCTCTGAGACTGCAGCTGCTATGTTAAGAAAACATACCAACATTGTTGCACAGACAAGTAAGTCAAAAGTCTTAATAAGTTGTTTAAAGGTGGCAAAATTGTCAGATAGGTTTGCTGAGAGTTGTGCAAGGCCACAGATTTATTGGAAGAGTGAACGTCCTTTCAAACCCAGGTGAATCCATGGAAATGCACCAATACATTCTTAACTGCACAGGCCCGATGTAATGGCCATGGTCCAGCACCCGAAACCTCAGTGTAGCAAGCATGGTTTATCACACTTGGAAATAAAAGATGTGTAAGACTTCTGGGGAGAATTGGGTGACACATTGAAAGACTAATAAGAGAACCCAGTGTCAATACCCTTCAAATTAACCTACAAATTCAGAATAATTTCAACTAAAAATTATAATAGAATTGGTCATGATAAGGTAGAGTCTAATGTAGGGCCTGGAGTAGCCAAGACAATTTTGATGACTAAAGCACAGGTCTTGCCTATCAGCTATGAAGACTTAGAGTTTGTTGATGGTGCAGCTATAGACAGATGAATCAGATGGGACAAAGTGGCCCAGGAGCAGATCCACTCACGTGGAAACAAACTGAACTTTGATAATTCATCAAAGATAGTTGGCACGACTGTTTTCTATAGGGAAAACATACTAGAACCTCAATTTTCAGCTGATTAGACATGAAGTAATACAGATACATTTTACATGTAAAGCTTAATAGTAGAAAGTGATTTTTTTTTTTAAGACAGAGTCAAAACCATAAGTGCAAAACATTGCTAAATTTGTACTAAAACAATTTTTTGACCAACCAAATACACCATAAGTGAGATCAAAAGATAAACTAGACTGGAAGAAAGTAGTTGAGTGCATACATCAACAAAAAGTTTTGGTGTGCGGAAAACAGTGGTTGGAAACAGGAAATTCACAAAAGATAGAGCTGTTGAACACTGCTCAGTCTCAATAAACACAAGTGTAAATAATTGTCAAATACCAGTTGTCAGAAAGTTTGACACTGTCAAATGTTGATTGATGAAGGGTATGGAGCAGAGAGGACTCACAGGACCATGTCACACCTGTGACGTAAGACAGGCCGCCCTTTGAGCTTCCCATAGGAATTAAGTTTATGGTGCCACTATGGAGAGTGTTTGAGTGGGTTCTAGTGATAAAGATACTTGTAACAGTTTCAAATACAGAAACAGAGAGGAAAGATTTATTTGTCCTGGGTTGTATAGACTGGGTTTAATATCTGTTATCTTCCTTTTCCCAATGCCCTGAACTGCTCTTGTCAAGGAGATGTATGTATCTCTTCAAACCACATTTTGTAATGTCCAACGACAGGCTTATGTAATGGAATGCTGTGAAGCAATTCAAGTGAAATCCATGTGTCTTGAGAAAAAAGCAAGTTGCCAAAGGATATATGTACCATTTATTATATTAAAAAAAAACCTTTGGATAGTACTATATGTTATACGTAGATAGAGAAAACTGTAGTTCAAGTGTAAAAAAGAAAAAAAGTTTG
This sequence comes from Cervus canadensis, assembly GCF_019320065.1. Classification (NCBI taxonomy): domain Eukaryota; kingdom Metazoa; phylum Chordata; class Mammalia; order Artiodactyla; family Cervidae; genus Cervus; species Cervus canadensis. The sequence continues at coordinate 11,780,626 of NC_057394.1, read as the reverse complement.
GTAGTGAGAAACATTGATTTTATTACGGTCTGTCTTTTGTGAGGGAGGGAAAAAACAACAGGACTTAGAAATTTTGACTTTTCTCCTTAATATTGACTTAAAAAAGAACCAAATCTAAAGCCAGGGTGATGAAAAAAGTGAAACTATATAACAAGCCACCCCCACTCCAGTACTCTTGCCTGGAAAATCCCATGGACGAAGGAGCCTGGTAGGCTGCGGTCCATGGGGTCACTGAGAGTCGGACACAACTGAGTGACTTCACGTTCATGCATTGGAGAAGGAAATGGCAACCCACTCCAGTGTTCTTGCCTGGAGAATCCCAGGGACGGGGGAGCCTGGTGGGTAGCCATCTATGGGGTCGCACAGAGTTAGACATGACTGAAGTGACTTAGCAGCATAATAAGCCACATGTGGGGAGCACAGACAAATAAGTTTTTTTGTTTTACTCTTAGAGAGTAGGTCCTTTGTGTTTTACTTCTTAAAATTCTTGTTGGTGACATTGACAAAATCAAAGCGTAATGGTCTTTGGGTATGAAGTAGTTCTTTTCTTTAGTTCCGCAGATGTTAGCCATGATGGTTGACCTTGAAGAGGATGAAGACTGGGCAAATGCAGATGAACTGGAAGACGATGACTTTGATAGGTAATCACACACACCAAACACTGTACAAAGGTTCCCTGACGGGACAGAGCAAGGCCAGGTCTGTGAGAGCTTAGGGTTACAAGGTCTGTCTCTTCCCCACGTGGTGTTCTATAAATCTGAGGTTAAGCCTTTAAATTCGAAACGTGGGACATTTAGGCTTTCTCCATGTGTGTTTTCCTGTATCAAATTTTGTAGATATTTATTTTTAGTGAAGTAGCTATCTTTTCTACCCCATCTTACTCTAAACTGTAAAGAGTATCTTCTGAAATATATATGAAGGAGCTCTATTGTGGTAAGTACCTTTATATATGTGTTGACCTTAACTTATAATATCTGTTTCAGCAAATTCCCTGTGTTTTCCTCATATAATGCAATTTAACTGTAGAATGGAAAAGGGGCAATGATGGTGAGATTTATACACTGGATAACGGTAACACTGAAATTACTATTTTACTTGTTTCGACTCAGAAGGCACCCATGAATACAGATTCCTATGGAAAAGTCCCCAAAATGTATATTCACTGTGAAATAGTGAAAATGGCCCCTTACATATGTATGAAACATAGCACTTCAGAGCTGCCATTTTATCCTTTCAGTGGGCCTAAAGATTTAGTGTCATTTTAAGTGCAGAAATAGAGAGGAAGGATTAAGTGATTTGTCCAGGGCTTATGGCCAGTTAGTAGACTGGACTTAAAACCAGTTCTCTTATTCTTCCCAGGACATCAGACTGCCTAACCTCCTTTTCTTAAAAAGAACTGAAATTATTTCCCTGAAAGATTGGTAGTCAGTGTAAGCTACTTTTACAGATACAATTAAAGACATTCGACTTCGAGAACATATGGTATATTTTTGAAGCTTGATCCTGTTATTAGAAATGACTGACTTTTGGCCTGAATACCCTAGAGAAGTATATGAAAATAACCCTTGACTGGAAACGCCTAAATAGGACTGAAGAGGAGACTGGGCTCTGATCAGGTTTCCTTGTCGTGGTTCAATTACCATGATGTGTTGCTACCTGGCTTTTAATTTGCCCTGTAAAAGGTATATGTGGTGTTAAGAAGCTATTTTTTCCTGAACTAGATGAATAAGATTTTATCTCTGAGTAAGTAGGACATAAATACATTTTCAAGGTCAGGCTAAGTCTTAAGAGCCTGTTTTCAAGGTCATAGTGTCGTCTTTCTGGTCTTGCCTTCACAGAGCAGTTAGAGGTCATGTATGTGGCAGCTGCTAATCTTGAGGTTCTAAAACAGAATAAATGTGCAAAGGCGTTACTGCCCAAATTTCTTCAGTTTTCAGTGAAAAAACTAGAATTGAGTTTGACTTACGCAAGATATTTTGCAGGGCAGGTTGCACCCCTTTAAAGATGAATAAGCAAAAAAAATAAAAATATAAATAAATAAAGATGAATAAGCTCCCAGTTTAGAGAAAAATCACATACAGGCTCAGCACCCTTTTCTGTTTTCTGTGTTCTGATAAGTTTGAAGACTGTATTTCCAGGAAATGTGATTCAAAGGCTCTCCTAAAACACTGCTGATCCTCTGAGTCTTCAGTGTCAGAAGCTAAGTTTTAACTTAGCTGAGTTGGGGACAGAGGGAAGTCGTGAAAGATCAGATTCAGACATAAGACTTTAAAACTATTAATGAGGCATAATAAAAATTTTATCCCCCCCCCTTTTAAATTCTAGACTTTTTAACCCACAACTTCACTACATATATTAGAAAATACTACTCGAGCTATGCTTCTTCAGCCTCAGTTTAAAAACATGTCCATGTTTGTCCTGTTCTTACCTGTTGCATATGTCGATTGCATGGTTCTCTGTGTAGCAATGCGGTTGCTGGTGAGAGTGCTCTGGACCGGATGGCTTGTGGACTCGGTGGAAAGCTTGTCCTGCCGATGATCAAAGAACACATTATGCAGATGCTTCAGAACCGTAAGCTGTTACCTCTTTGAAATGCTGGAATAGTGGAGCTTGGCTTAGACTGTGTCTAAAAGTCAGTCTGCCTTTTTTTATATTCTCTGTTCAACCTACTTCTCATATTGATAAAATACTACTTGGTCATCTTTAGAAGCACTCAGTCTTATGGTAAAGAATGTTTTTTCCTCAATACTGCAGCTATTACTCTATTCTCCCTCCTCGGAATTAGCTTTGGTATATAGGGAAGAGTTTTTAATTCTAGGAAATATTGAGTTTTGCTCCCTACTCAGAAATACCTAAGTTCGAATTTAACGCACCAGTATTTGCAATGTTTATGAAATATTAGTGTATTTGATTTAGTCTTCCTTCATCTAATATCTTTTATTTAAAAAAAAAAAATGCCTGGTACAAATCAGAGGAGAAGCCATGTCTGTATCTGGTTTTATATTCTAACAAATACTTGGTCACTTACTAGCCTTGAACCGTGTAATTTTTTTTCAATGAGAAAAATTGTCATTTTTGTGTTTTATATTACAAAGTTAATGTGCTTGACATTTTTTAAAAAGTTCAAATCTGAAATGTATAAACTGAAAGCCCTTAACTGAGATTCAGAGGTGCTCGCTGTTAACTGCTCTCTGAGACTTGAGTCTCTGTCCTCATTATGCATATAGGCAGCTGTGTTTAACGTGAATGAAGCACCCAGACCCCACGCTTCCGGTAGCTTCTGCCCCACCGTGTATCCTGTCACCACGTGATAACCTCCCATTTGTTTAACAGCCACATAGCATTGCACAGTTCCCCATTAAACCGTACAGTTTTGTTGGTAACAAATAATGCCACTGCACACAGTTAGAGAAGTCCTGGCTTACCTGTATTAACATGTATGTTTGTAGTATACATTGCAGGAGACAGACTTGAGGGTCCAGCCTTTGATTCTGGGTCTTCGTAACAGCTTCATACCAGCCTTTCTGTTTTGTATTATGTAGGTCCTCCTTATGCTATAAAGCTCTTACTTATCCTAAAAGGGCACTGTCCAAAACCATTGTTTTTTTAGGATGATGGTGATTTTACATCTGGCTCTTGAACAATAGCTTCCCCTTTTATTACCCCTAAATTTTGAAGGATTTTTCCCCAAACAGAGACAGCATCACAGGCTGATCAACCTGTAAGAGCTAGTAGACAGAGTCTAGCTTTTCCATTTTAAGATGAAGAACGTAAAGGCCAGAGATGTGAAAGTTTGCACAAGGTCACCCATTGTCATGTTGCACACTGCTTAGTGCCAGTCTTCAAATATATTGTGGACCTGCTTATTTGCAGTTAAAGAATTTGATTGTAAGTTTCTGCTACAATATTAGCTGGCTACAGAAGGCTTCACATGTATTACAGTGAACTCGCATGTATTCACAGTAAGGCAGTGAACTCTTAGTAAGGATTTGCTGTTGTTAAATGTGTAGCTTGGAGCAAGTCTGGACCTTTGGTTTTCTTGTTTGTGGGGAAAAAAAAATAGGGTCTTCCCATGGAATTAGGATCCAAAAGTGTATTTAGTGTTAATACTACATGTGAGAAGGAAATGGCAACCCACTCTGGTATTCTTGCCTGGAAAATCCCATGGACAGAGGAGTCTGGTGGGCTGCAGTCCCCGGGGTCACCAAGAGGCGAGCATGACTGAGCAACTACCGCTTCACTACATGTGAAAAGAGTGTTAAAAATGACAAACAATACTTTTTCTCTAGCAACTTAACATCTCAGTTCAGTTCAGTCACTCAGTCATGTCCGATTCTTTGCAACCCCATGAACTGCAGCATGCCAGGCCTCCCTGTCCATCACCAACTCCCGAATTCACCCAAAGTCATGTCCGTTGAGTCGGTGATGCCATCCAACCATCCTCATCCTCTGTCGTTCCCTTCTCCTCCAGACCTCAGTCTTTTCCAGCATCAGGGTCTTTTCCAATGAGTCAGCTCTTCACATCAGGTGGCCAAAGTATTAGAGTTTCAGCTTCAACATCAGTCCTTCCAATGAAAACCCAGGACTGATTTCCTTTAGGATGGACTGGTTGAATCTCCTTGCAGTCCAAGGGACTCTCAAGAGTCTCCTCCAACACCACAGTTCAACAGCATCAACTTAACATCTACCCCACTGTAGTTTAATTTTTTTTGTTTGTTTATTTTCTTTTTGGCTGTGCTGGGTCTTCACTCCTGTGTGGACCTCTCTCTGGTTTCAGAGAGAGGGATCTGCTCTCTAGTTGTGGAGCACGGACTCGAAGATGCTTGGGATTAACAGTTGTGGCTCCCAGGCTCCGGGACACAGGCTGAATACTTGTGGCGCGGGCTTAGTTGCTCTGCGACATGTGGTATCTTCCCGGATCAGGGATCGAACCCTTGTCTCCCCATTGGCAGACGGAGCCACTGAGCCACCAGGGAAGCCCTTGTTTTTTTCTTGCAATGATAAACAGCAATTTTTTTAAATCTTAAAATTCAAAGCAGGAAGACCATTTTCACATCCCAGTACCATCCCATCACATTTGCCGAATATACTTCCAGGAACTCTGCCCATTGAGAATATATGAGACATACTTTTTTTTTTTTTTTCTGAGACATACTTTTTTAAATGTCCAAACCAAATATAGACGTCTTTCTATTTCAATATTTGTTGCATTAAAGTTTTTTCCTTTACTATTTATTTTTGTTTGAGTTACAATTGACATAACAATATATAGGTTTCAGATTTATAGCATGGTGATTCCAGTATTTGTATACATTGCAAAATGACCACCACAGTGTAAGTCTAGATTAGTATCTGATATTGGTTTCTTAAGATTCTTATTCCTCAGTTGAGAAATTCTGGCTTAATAGTATAGTGATAACTGAATCACATTTAAAGCGTGTATATAATAATGTTATCATAAATAATAAAGTTTTAATGTTTTGCAAATCATTTAGCAACTTTTCAGAAAAATTAGTTACAACAGACATCTTTACATGAGTTTTGGGCTCCCCAAAGGGAAGAATTAAGTCTGATCTCTAATTTAGGATTTTCTTTGACAACTTAGTTAGCTCTTAACCCAGCAGTTCTCAAACTTTATAATCTCAGGACCCATTTACAAGTGAGGATCTCCAAGTGCTTTTGATTTTTGTTTTTTTAATATGAACATTTGCTCCCCTTTATAATAATGGTGAGAGCATTTTTTTCATTGAATATAGTTAATTTACAATGTGTTAGTTCCAAGTGTACAGCAAAGTGAATCAGTTATACATATCTATCTATCTATAGATCTGTATCTCTACTTTAAGATTCTTTTCCTGTATAGGTCATTATAGAGTCGAGTTGAGTTCCCTGTGGTATAGAGTAGGTCCTTATAACTATTTTATGTATAAGTGTTAGTCGCTCAGTCGTGCCCGACTCTTTGCGACCCCATGGACTGCAGCCCACGAGGCTCCTCTGTTCATGAGATTTTCCAGGCAAGGATACTGGAGTGGGTTGCCACTTCCTTCCCCAGGATTTTATGTATAGTGGTGTGTATATGTCAAGCCCCCCGTCTCCCAATTTATCCTTCCGCCTCCCCCTGGTAACCATAGGTTTGTTTTCTACAACCGTGACCCAGAGTGCTTTTGTAAAACTGTGACATGTTAACAGAAATGACATCTTTCATGAAAAATGACTCTCTTTTCCAAGACAAACAGGAAAATATTAGAATGTCTTTTTTTGGCGGGGGGGGGGCATTTTTGTAAATATCTTAGGTAAAACTGAATTCTTATGTCTGCCTCTGGATTGATTTTCTTGATATTTCACATATACTGTAATCCTGAGAATACTCTCTGTACTCTCAAAATGAGAGTGAAAGAACAATGTTATTAGGAGAATGATTTTGACCTTGGGAACCCCAGGGCTGAGTCTCAGGAAATCCCAGGTTCTTGAACCCCGCTTGGAGAACCGTCGCTGTACAGGTTTCTATATTGAGGGGTATCTTCCTTTGTTCCACACGGAAGTTAAAGCAGCCTTAAAGTGAACGATGATATAGTAAAAACAAATATTTAGAAATGAGAGTCAAGGAAATTATGTAGAATACGATATGAAGTCCAGTAAAATAAACATTGGTTTTAGTTATATTCCCTTAACCTAAAAGCAAATAGCCATTATTAATGTTAGAATACAGGTAAGGTTCATTCATACTCATTTACCATATTATTAAATAAAAATTTTTCGAAAGCAGCATCTTTTCTCCTTGGCTTTATTTCTTTTTAGAGAAATATGACTGGAGATCATTACATCTCTGTTCAACGAAGGGCAGTATGTGACACAGAAAATCCATATAGTCATTTCCCATAGTCAATCTGAGGGGGAATGTGTCTTATTTTTAGGTGGTTGGTATAAATACTGACAAGCTGTTTGCCACCACGTTGCCTTTTTAACTTTCGGAGTAGAAATGCTTGTGTGACGTAACCGCTGTGACAATGAAGTAATGCAGTCAGGCACTTTTTCTGTTTTCCTACTTAATAGCCATGTATAACCGTATTTTGTTACTGTCATACTCCTGATGACCGGAAGGCCCTGTCGGGAGTGCCTAATCGCTCTTCCCCCCCATGTAACTGTTCTGCAGCTGACTGGAAGTACCGGCATGCAGGGCTTATGGCCTTGTCCGCCATTGGGGAAGGATGCCACCAGCAGATGGAGGGGATTCTCAATGAGATAGTAAATTTTGTTCTGCTTTTTCTTCAGGATCCTGTAAGTACCAGTAAATGTTCGATTTGTTAATATATTGCCATGGTTTTGCAGGGGACCCTGTTGCCTTTACTAACACACGGGCTCCTCTTCCAGCATCCCAGGGTAAGGTATGCGGCCTGTAATGCTGTGGGACAGATGGCTACCGACTTTGCACCTGGCTTCCAGAAGAAATTCCATGAGAAGGTAAGTAATGAGTCTGCAGACACTGAAAAACTCCGAGAAGAGGGGTGGCGTTTGAAAAGCCTGTGTGATTTCATTTCACAGGTGATTGCAGCACTGCTGCAGACCATGGAAGACCAGGGCAATCAGCGTGTCCAGGCTCACGCCGCCGCCGCTCTCATCAACTTCACAGAGGACTGTCCCAAGTCACTGCTTATTCCGTACTTAGACAGTTTGGTGAAGCATCTGCATTCCATCATGGTCCTTAAACTTCAAGAGGTAAGTTTTACGGTCTTTTAAGCTCTCTGTTTGGCTGGTAATAGGGGAAATCGGAGGGAAAGGTGATTCTGAAAGAGACTTCTCAGGAAATGTTAGCAGTTTCTGCCACTTTGAATTTAAAAAGATGAAAGAGAAGGAAGCAAAAAGTGCTGACCACTCTCTTAACCTGAATGACAGACATAGAGAAGATGTGAAAAAAGGATATCCTTAACATGTTGAATTCTTAAAATAAGGCCTGGCCATCCAAATAGAAGATGGTTTATAGTTTACAGCTTAAGTAAGAGGCAACCTAAAAACACGTGAATAATGTCAGTGCAGCAGCATGAGAAAGACAGGATGCAGGTAAGACAGGCAAAAACAAAACAAAACAAAAAAAGGCAAAAACAGAAACCTGGTTTGTTATCAAGTAGAATGACATGAAATTTCTGCTATAAGATAAAAAGGACACACAAAATAAAAGCCTTTTAACTCGAATATTCAGCAAACATAAAGTTACTGTCAAATTGCTATAAAAATTTTTATAAACACTCAGTGTCTGTCCTTTGGCTCATGATGAACTGGTAACAGTTGGTAAACCACACTTCACCTACCCTGGTCTAAAGGAGAGCAGAGAGGAAGACAGGAAAGTACAAGGTCCTGGAAGGCAGAGAAGGGCTTTGAGGCAGAGGATGGGCACTCGGTGTACTGTGATAGCAAACTAAGAGCATGATACAGGAACATGAGTGTACGTGAGGACGGGGAGGTGGTCGAGTTGAGGGCAGATCAGTGAGGTTAAATCAGGAATAGATGCATCAGATAGGACCTGAGAGTAGATGAGGGTAAAGGGCTGAAGTGTGAAGGGCGGCTGTGTGTAACCCAGCTCCCCCACGGGACCCCCGTGTGAGGTGCAGACTGAAGGAAGGGGCTGCTGAGATGGCCTGGGGGAAGAGGGTCGTGTGTGTGAGAAGAGCTTTGAGGAGAGAGAGTAGCCAAGGAAGAAGGACGTTCCCGTGGGATCACAGGCCGGTCATGACGTTAACCGCAGAGTAGATGTGAGCTGCCAAAGGAAGGAGTGAGCTCCCCTCTCAGAGTGGTGTGGGGACTCTAGGTACCAAGTAGAACTAGAGCTCTGCCAAGAGTGGCTGTGGTTGATGAGGGGGTGAAGGGTCTGGAGCGGCTGCTGGCTCAAGTATCTCTATCAACCCACAAGGAATTACAGAATAACATTGCCAGGTGCTGACATGGCCTGACCGCAGGTACCCAGGAAGGATTTTCCTCAGCAGGTCAGAGAACACTGGATCACTGGTGCAGGGGGAAGGCTGGTCTCACCTGTTGCACCAGGATGGGGAAGGAGGCACCTCTCAGGGGTGTCCTCAGTGGTATTTTTCTGGAGAGAAATAGAAAATAAAGGAATGGGCCATAAAGGGAACTCTCTCCACGACCTAGTCGGACAGCACAAGATACGAAATTAAGTAGTGAAAATAAATGAGGAACAATGAGTAAAATTAAGCTTGCTGGATACAAAAATTTAAGGGAGTTCACATTTATGCTCAAGAATTAGCGGTGCTTTGAGATAAAGTGGACACAAGTGAGGAGCACTTGCTGCCAGGAGAGAACACCTCACACAGATAGTTCAGCGGGGCTCTTTAGTTTGCGCCGAGACCTAGTCACTCTGGCTGCCGGAGGCTGGGCTCAGCTTGCAGTCTCAGAGCAGCCCTCGGGAACTGGCTGGGAGTATTTGCCCCATCTTCTCCTCTGTGGGGCTTATGTTCTGTTGTCTTCCTTCCAGTTGATCCAGAAAGGCACCAAGTTAGTTTTGGAACAAGTTGTGACGTCTATCGCATCAGTTGCAGATACTGCAGAAGAAAAATTTGTCCCCTACTATGACTTATTCATGCCATCACTGAAGCACATTGTCGAGAACGCAGTTCAGAAGGAACTCAGACTTCTCAGAGGAAAAACTATTGAGTGCATCAGCCTCATTGGTCTGGCTGTTGGGAAGGAGAAGGTAAGTGACTTGTCAACAGTGTGTTGGGTTTGTTGTGTGTCATCTGGCTTCTGGGGCATCGAGGGTACCAGAAGGTCTTTTCTTTCTGATAAAAGGTTTTCTGAAGACTTAGTGTTTTCCGTCATCTTATTCTTGTATTACTTTAATTTTATATATAAATTGTTGCCTTCATATTTTCATTGCTAATAAGGTTTCTTCTTAACTGAGTTATGCTTTTGAAACCTTCCCTTACATGTACGGTCTTATCTCTGGAGGCTTGTGGAATTCCAGGCCCATATGTTCAGTTTCACCCATATTTAAATATGTGCTCGGGGGACCCAAGTCCAGTGATTGAGACTCCGCCTTCCAATGCAGGGGTTGTAGGTTCCATCTCTGGTCAGGAAACTTAAGACCCACATGGCTCAGGGTGCGGCTGAAAATTTAAAAAAAAAAAAACACACACAAAAAATGTGCTTGGGAACATCCCAGTTGCATTCCTATTAATCCCAAAAGCATTGAGTGTCCCAAGAGAAATACGCAGTTAGTTCTTCAGAAAATAATTATAAACTAAATATGCATTTAGATCTTCAGAAAAGAATTTTTTTATTTATTTATTTTATTTTATTTTATTTTATTTTTTTTTAGATCTTCAGAAAAGAATTTAAAAGGACCATTGGCCAATGTATTTTTCTTCCTAGCCAGCATCTCAGCTGTCAAAGCTAACCCTAAAGAAGTTTCTGTTATCAGCCCCTCCCATTCCAATTCTCAGAGCTTTCAACATAGAACCTTTCTCTCTGGTCTCCTCCACAACTAGCATTTTTATCTTACAATTTTCTGGGAGACACTGAGAACCTAGTCAGTAAAACATTTTTATGTTCCATACTCTGTATTTTGGCTTTCAAACTATCTTTGTGAAACACTGCCTGTTTATACAGTGGAGATTGCCAAAACTAAACAGAGAAGTGAAAATCACAGTTTTTGCATGCTCAGTCACTCAGTCGTGTCCAACTTTGCAATCCCACGGACCATAACCCACCAGGCTCCTCTGTCAGTAGTAGGATTTGGATACTGGAGTGGGTTGCCATTTCCTCTTCCAGGGGATCTTCCCGACTCAGGGATTGAACCAGGGTCTCCTGCATTGCAGGTGGATTCTTTACCACTGAGCCGCTAGGGAGAAATCCAGAATTGCTTTTCTGAATTTGAGTTATCTTTTTACTGCTGGAAATGCATAAGCCAAGGACCAAAACTGGATGCCACCAGAACTATCTTTATACTGTAATTCATTTTTACTTTAACTGGAAAACATTTTTCTAGAAATTCTAGAGCACTAAATCCATTGCAATATATGTGAACACTTCTCTATATAGTACTTTTATCTGAGGGGTTAAAACTCATGTGGGAAATGTTAATAGATTTGGGGGGAAAGACTTATTATTATGTAAGAAACAAAATTAGGTAGCAGCAGTATCTCTGTGATGTGATACACATGAATAATATGTGTCTTCCCCAAACATTTCCTTCCAGTTCATGCAGGATGCCTCTGACGTGATGCAGCTGTTACTGAAGACGCAGACAGACTTCAGTGACATGGAAGATGATGACCCTCAGGTAAAGCAGCGCTCACGGTCCCCTCCATCCTGGTTGATAGGCCTGATAAATACTGAGAAGAGAAATTGAGCAGTAGGTTTCTTGAGATAATACCAACCCCTGGTTTCAGGGACATCCTTCACTGGCTTTCCACACCGTGCACACCGTGTGTGCATACACGTGTTTACTTTTGCACACCATGTTTTTTTTCTTCAGTCGATTTTCAAGCTGCTACTCTTGTGACTGAAGGTTTTTGGTGCTGTTCCATTATCCTAGGTGCTCACATCTCCTCATTTCCCTTGAGCAGTGTCATCCACAGTCATGGCATTGGTTTTCCTCCATAGCATTGTGACTTCAGTAGCTGAACGCAGGGTTTATTTATCCAGCCACTTCCAAGACATGTCCGTTTGGATGTCTCCTGGCCCGTTCAGTGCCACGTGACTTCCTTCCCCTTTCGAAAGCAAAAGAAATGTCGCAGCCAACAATTTTAGAATGTGTTGTGCTCTTTTCTCTGCCTAGGAATAAATATCCTTTAGCTTGGAAAGAGCCGTCCCCACTCAGCCTTTCTAACTCCTGCCCAGATTTCCTAGCTGGTACAAGTCTCAGTGGTGGGTGCTTAGGACCTTGTTGTAATAATGTTGTAAATGTCTATCCTATTCTTGGTGATATTCCCAGTGCCTGCTGAACAATGAGCATTCAATAAATAATTGTTGGATTAAATTTTAACTTTACACAGCCATGCTATAGTTGTTTTCCATACTTAAAAAAATTTTTTTTTTCAAACACTTTTTTTGGTTTTGTTTTTAAAATTAGGAGTAGGGGAGTGTGTTTGCACATGCAGCCGCATGAGATAAACAAGTATATAAATAGATACTGGCGGGTAAAAATCCCTTTGGGAGCAATAGAGATGAAGTAGAACCAGATTCTCTGTAGGTACTTAGCAGTGATTAAAGTCTTGGTAAATTGAGTAGTAAGAGAAGAGGTGTCTTAAATGTCGACGACCCCCTGCACAGAAAACTTAAACAGAGAGGAGAAAGCGATGATTAATACTGACTGAGTGGAGTGTTAGGCTGTAGGCAAAGTCAGGTAAAGTCCTGCCTTGGGGAAAATTAGCAGCCAGGGGTTGATAAGTCTAAGTGGATTTTTGTTACATGATTCATGTGCTGTTATGGACTGCTTCTTGAAAACAGGAAAAAATAGGACATAGCCCTGGTCTGTCCCTTGCCTCACCTGTTGTCTGTATCCTCATGTAGAAGTTCTCAGTGACTTTTTATTGTTTCTGAACATTTTAAGTGTGTGATCTTAGCGCACTTGTTGCTTAAAGGGCCAAAATAAAACATCATTTCTATGAGAAGGGGAAGGGGCTTTACACATTTTTGAAACATCAGTTTAAATTTAATTTTTAATTGTTTTCCCCCCAGATCTCTTACATGATCTCCGCATGGGCCAGGATGTGCAAAATCCTTGGAAAAGAATTTCAGCAGTACCTACCGGTGGTGATGGGGCCTTTAATGAAGACAGCTTCAATTAAGCCTGAAGTAGCCCTTCTAGATAGTAGGTATCTTCATGAGGAAGTGGCACTTGTAGGATTTCTCTTTGTTATCGTTTTTAACAAAGTTAAAATGAATTTGCTCTGCTTCTTTGTTAATAGCTCAAGACATGGAGAACATGAGCGATGATGATGGTTGGGAATTTGTGAACCTTGGAGATCAGCAGAGTTTTGGTATTAAAACTGCAGGGCTGGAAGAAAAGTCAACTGCTTGTCAGATGCTGGTAATTATGTTTACCGAACTTTATTTTACAACTTCTCATGAATACATGTGTGTGTGTGTAAATATATTTCATAGGAGTGCTTTTTATAGATACTGAAGAAGTTAGTTTGAAGAGCCAGGAATGTATTCTTTAAGAAATAAGATACAGAAACCTTTACACTCAACATTTCCACTTACGGATTTCAATCCTAAAGAAATCATGTGGATGAAACCTTTCATTACCAGTGCTGTTTTTAATAACAAGAACAAAGTGAATAGCCCAAATACCTGTTGTTAGCAAGACGATCAGGAAGCACTGTGCCTTGGAGTGTTACAAAGCTAACCGAGGGAAGGGTTTCTGTGCGTTTTGTGCTCAGTGTGTGACCAGAGGCTGAGGAGTGGTTTTCAATGAACAAAAATGTGCTCACAGTATTAAAAATAAAATAGATATGAGTTCATTGTATTAAAAAAGATGTGGTAGGAGAATCAGGATATTTACAGTGATTATCTTAACTGTATGAGCATGTGTTGTAGACAGGGGTAAGTTTTGTTTTGTTTTCAACTGGTTAAGAGATTATGGTAACACAACTTTGCGAGTCAACTAAACATCAGTAAAAAAATTTTTAAGAGATTATGATATAAATCTAGCAGTTCAGTAAGCCTAAATAAAAACTAATGGCTTCAGTTTTATTTTTCTGTTAACAAGGCATTGCTTTCTAATTCATTTAAGCATATCTTTGGAACTTACTCTTACCAGTGCCTGTGTGCTGACGTACTCTGTTGTGTTAGACTCTGTGACCTCATGGACTGTAGCCCACCAGGCTCCTCTGTCTGTGGGATTCTCCAGGCAGGAATACTGGAGTGGGTAGCCATTACCTCCTCCAGGGGATCTTCCCGACCCGGAGATTGAACTGCATCTTGTGCATCTCCTGTATTGCAAGCGTATTGTTTACCACTGAGCCATCATATTTGCCTATAATTTATAAATATTTTAGAATTTTTGTAGTATCTTTCAACTTGAGAAAAAATGTAAATGTAACAGCTTTTACATTTGCATAAACACAATTATCTTTTAATGTAGTAAAAGAGAAAAGAATTACTTACGATGGGTTTTTTTTGTTTGTTTGATTGTTGTAATGATTTTTTTAAAAATTCAAAACAGAAACTCATAGCTGCAGATTTACAGAAGTGATGTGCCGTGATTACATTTTCACGGTTTTGAAAATAACTTTTTATATTGCCTTAATTAAGTGGTATCTTTCGTTTGAAGTATTTTCAGAGTACTGAAGCTTTTGCCAAATTCTTCCCCACACTAAATAAGAATATGAAGCATTCCACCTTATGAATGACATTATATTTTACAGTTGTTTCATGGCTCTTTCCCATTTTACAGTTCCATGAGTGAGATGACTAATTTCGTTGTCCTGCATACAGCTTTAAAGTAGTTAGCTCTAGTTAAGGTAGAGCATTCTGTGGTCCATAGGTTTTGCAGTTTGTAATAAAAAACAAATGTATAACATGGATCTTGATTTCTCTTCCAATACTTTCGTTTCAGGTTTGTTATGCTAAGGAGTTAAAAGAAGGCTTTGTGGAGTATACTGAACAGGTTGTCAAACTCATGGTACCTCTACTGAAATTTTATTTCCACGATGATATCCTGTAATTTTTGAACAGAAAAGATTTCTAGATATACTTCAGTTGTGGATTGTTGAAGTATTAGACTTTGTGCTAGCTGAAGTAAATGGACATTACCAGTATTCTGTTTGCACTGATGGTGGTTTCAGATTCTTTGCTTGTGCCTTTGTTTCACTTGTGCCAAAAACCTGAAAAAGAAAATGTCAGCTATCCACTAGTTTGACAGTTCTCTGTGAAGCACTGAAGAGTTTTAAGGACTGGGATTTTATTAGCAAATATCTCTAACTTGTGTAATGCCACTTTCCCCAAATATCTTTTGGTGATGTTAAGAAAGTAAGATTCTTTTTAATAGGTTAGAGACCAACTTAACTTTCTAGCTCATTTCAAATGTGGATAACACCTCTGGGGAGAAATGTCTCTTAATGAATCTGCATGTAACAATTGTCCTCTTCAGTACAATGGTAGTTGTAATAAGTATAGGTATATTTTTATACCTTTTTGCACACATACACACTTTTAGATGGGTTAAAAAATGACAGCCCAGTGTCGTGAGAGCCACAGGCGCAGATCTGAGACCCCAGAGCCGCTCGGTGGTGGCTCCCCACACAGCATCCTACAGCAGCGTCCTGCACAGAAGGTGGCTTTTCCCCAGCAGACATCCCGTGACGCCTGAGGGCAGGGCAGAATCATTTCTGAGAGGAATTCTCAAGGCCTTGATATTAGGTAGGGTGAAACAACTCTGTGGAGACCAATTCAGGAAGAGATCCTTGGTAGTTTTCTTAGTAAATCATTACTTCAGTTGCCTTTGTTAGAAACGCGTTACCTGAAGTTTGGGGATAGGTATATCCTGAGACACGCTGTGAGAATCCTGGCTGTTTGCTCACTTATTTTTGTGTTGAGGGGTTATATTTGAACCTTTATTCCTGTTGTGTTGTAGGTGATGGGAAAGACAGGAAGTATGTCTTGAGGCAGGGAGACTTGTGTTTTTATACACAGGTTATATTGAACACAAGTTCTTGGAGAGCACTCTTAGATAAACAGAAGTTGCCTAGCACTCCTGTTAATAACTCAGTGAGCACTTCAGCATGTAAGTGAGCAAAACAATAGAACAATCTTGAGGATAGTAATCACACTAAATGTTGTCTAAGGTTCATTTGAGTACGTTTTCCTTAACAATAAAACGCGTTCGAGTGGCAGCAGCAGAATCCATGCCTCTTCTCCTGGAGTGTGCGCGAGTTCGTGGTCCTGAGTACCTCACACAGATGTGGCATTTTATGTGTGATGCGCTAATCAAGGCCATTGGCACAGAGCCAGATTCAGATGTCCTCTCAGAAATAATGCATTCTTTTGCAAAGGTAAATATTTTTCTCTTCAAAAATAATGTATAAGGTTGTGTGTCCATATATTTGTCTTGCTAAATAAATGGGATTTTTTTTATGCTGTAACATAATTTGCAACCAAAAATGTTTAATATTTTGATGTTATCACTCTTATCCTTACTTTTTTTCTCCTTACTTTTTAAGACTAGCTAGCTGCTCTTGTGTGCTAGTCTTGATTAGTTTCCATCATCATTTACCTAGTAATCCAACCACAGAAACTTGGGTGTCATCCAAGTCAAGTCTGGTCTCTGTCCCCTTCTCTCTCCCCTAAAGTCCTCTCTTTTTTTTTTTGCTGTATCTCTTCGTTTTGCTTTAGCCTCACTTGATCTGCTCCAGAAGCCATTCCTTCTTTCCCTCACAGTTCAGTCACCTTTCCTCAAGCATTAACTTGCTCTTGAGTCACTCCCCATTTTCCAAGGCTCACAGCTCCGGCACTTGCTTCACAATTGGGTTTAAAAACCCTTTGTCCCCATTTGCACTCCTCAAGTTCAGATTTGCTGTTACTTTTCCAAAGAATGCATGCTTCCATGCCTTCGCTTATCTCATTCCTTCCGTTTATGACACAAGCTTAGCCTTCCTCTGGCACCAGAGTACACATGTGATAACTGAGCTTCTTAAGAGCTGGTTGGTCTTTTCCATCTTTGAATTTGCAATAACCCAGCATAATTCCTGGCACTTAAGACATGCTCAGAAGATGTTTAAAGGAAAAATATTTTTAAAATTCTCCTCTTTAAAATACTGATGTGGTAGCAAATATAATCCAAGTGTACCTACTGTTTAATCTCTGGGTAGGGGTTACGTTCATTTGTCTCATGCCTCCATCTGATTCTTAATGGAGTTTAACACTTAAATCTTACGAGTCGCTTTGTTTCCTCAAACTCATTTTTAGTGCATTGAAGTCATGGGAGATGGATGCCTTAATAATGAACACTTTGAAGAGTTGGGTGGTATACTGAAAGCTAAACTTGAAGAACATTTTAAAAACCAAGAACTGCGGCAAGGTAAGTTTTCCACGCTTTTATTTCTGGATATAATTCTTGACCATTTTTGGCGACCATTTAAAAAGACATTTATTTGGGTGTGTTTTAGTTAAAAGACAAGATGAAGATTATGATGAGCAGGTGGAAGAATCACTACAAGATGAGGTCAGTTACTTCGTTTAGAACTTAACTTATGTGACCATTTGCATTAATGCTTTAGTTTCTGATTCATCTGACTTCTAAAATGTACTTCTTAGTAATCGTCAGCAGAAGAATTTGATGTGTGTTTCATTTATTAATTTAGAGATTAAGTGGTTTGAAGTTAGCTGGTTTGTGTTTAGGGTGCTGTGTGTGTACTTTGTTGCAGTGACCTTACACATAAAAGCACTTTGGAGTTCCCTCGTATCTCCTTCTACACCTCTCACAACACTCATCTGTGCCCACGGGTGCTTTCACCGTTTTGAAGATGAGTGAACTCAAACTCAGATGTTAAGTGATTGCCTAGAGCCACACTGTTGACACTGTCGTGCTTAAGGCCAGGTCTTTCTGTAACACCAGCTCTCTTTCCACTGGAGCACAGAATTGTGCAAATTTCCCTATAAACAATAGGCCTATGGTTGACATAATCACGTTGTTACTCAAAACTTCCATCAGACCTCTTGATGCCATCAGCATATGTCAGCTCTGTATGTAGGGTCTGCCGTGTGTGGCATGTGGCCATCTGATGGACCCGTGCTGGCTCGTGGGGGTCATCCCTGTCCTCAGCAGGTGCTCACCCTGACATATACATGGTTCCCAGGGATGAGGTGTTGTAAGTAACTGACCCCACATCTCCCCACCATCCTGCTCCAAAACTAGAGATGTCCTAGAAAACAAACAAAAAATAGTAAAGCAAAATCACTCATTTCAGAACTTTGAAATTTGGGATAGTCTTTCAGCCATCTATTTTAAGTACATTCCATGGAAAGTGTTTGCAGTCAGTTCAGTATTTGCCATGCTCCTTCTGTCTTCATTGCCAGACAAGACATCACTGGAGTAACCTCAGTCTCTGGATTCTGGCTATGCTCTTAAGAAAGTGACAGGAAATTTAATTTTCTATGTTCCTTAGATTTTTTTATAATAAATGTTAAGAATAGTGAGGACACTTTTGAAATACATATGTACTTTTTTTTAACACATAGTATGCCCACTTGGTTTTTTAGGATGATAATGATGTTTATATTCTGACCAAAGTGTCAGACATTTTACACTCAATCTTCAGTAGCTACAAGGAAAAAGTGTTGCCATGGTTTGAACAGCTGCTTCCGTTAATTGTCAACCTAATTGTGAGTATTACCTCTTTTTGACAATTATTTTAAATAGTTGACCTGAACATCTATTACAGCATTTGAAAATTTAACACTTTCAGGTTAAAATGGATCCTAGAAATCATAGAGTTTTCACCGTACCTCTTTAATTTACTGAGTTGATTGCATTGCCTTGGATATTTTCTCAGTGTATGCTTGGAAGTTTACTAATTGGGTTTTCTGTAATCCTATTAATTTATAATACAGTCTAAAAATATACAACTGACTTTTTATTATTTTAGATTATCTATACCCTGCTAAATTAATAAATGGAAACAAAATAGTTACAGGTTATTGTTTTAAAGTAGATGCTAGAAAGTTCAGTTTTGATCTTTATTATGTACCACCAGCAATCATAGGTTCTGGATGATAGCATTACATATTCAATTTTTTAAAATGTATTATAAATTAAAAGCAGTCATCGGGTATTTATCCCCTTTTGGCTTTCAATTTTGTGTTTTGTGATACTTAGCAGTGCAGTATGTCTTTAAAAATGATTCAGGCACGTGACACCCTGTTGAATCAGTACTGGATTCCGGCACGTGACACCCTGTTGAGTCAGCACTGTGAAGTTTTGTGGCTTTTGCTATTACTGCGCTTTTTAAATAGAGCATTGCTGTTATCTTTGCTGTAAAGTGAAGGTGCCTACATGCCTGCTGCTGTCACTCCTCCTCATCCTTGGTAATTTCAGGTGGTGGGACATCTGTAGAGTAGGTTGAGGGTTATTATTCACAAGAACTGATTGCTGTGGTGTTTGTTTTTCATTACCTGTATCAGGAATATCCCTGTGAGATGACAGCCAGTAGTAAATATTTGTTTCTTTACAGTCTTCACTCCAGTATCCAAAGCTTAAAAGAGTATCTCTTTTGTAGTGTCCACATAGACCGTGGCCAGACAGACAGTGGGGACTGTGCATCTTTGATGATGTCATAGAACACTGTAGTCCAGCCTCATTTAAATATGCAGAATATTTCTTAAGGCCAATGCTCCAATACGTATGTGACAGCAGCCCAGAAGTCAGGCAAGCAGCTGCGTATGGCCTGGGAGTCATGGCACAGTATGGTGGCGATAACTACCGTCCTTTCTGCACAGGTACTTCTGTTTATCTGGTTATGCGCATTTCGCCCCAGACATCCCTGTTAGCCCTACCTTGCTTTCTGCCCCCACCCTGAAAGTAGTATACACTGCTTCCTTCTTGTATCCTTTTGCAAACACCTTATTACAGCACGTAGACATTTACCATCCTCACTCGTGTAGAGATGGGAATGAAGTCTGAGTGGGACCAGCGCCTCTTTGCCCCGGTCCCAGGGTACAGTTCATCTGGAGCTTGGAGGATGTGCTTTTAAGGCATGCCTGGGTCCCTGTGAGTTCAGCACAGGAATAGAGCTGGGCAGCTTTTAAAAGCTGTAGTACGTGGAGGTGATCAGGAGTGCAAGTCTGGAGGCTGCTAACCTCTTAGGGCCTATAAATTAACGTAGTGCGGCTGGTCCTAAGCACACCGGGCAATCTCCCTCTCCCCCGTCATGGTTCTGAAGTCATGAAAACAAAATGCTCCTTACACTTGGACATTTTCTCACTGTAATTTGTAGCTGGACCAAAAATAACACATATTTTTGATCATTTGCATGAAAATGAGCCTTGAACTGACTTCTTTCCAAATGCTTATTTTAGAAGCACTTCCACTGCTGGTAAGAGTTATTCAGTCTGCTGATGCCAAGACCAAAGAAAACATCAATGCTACTGAGAACTGCATCTCAGCGGTGGGGAAAATGATGAAGTTCAAGCCTGACTGTGTGAACGTTGAAGAAGTCCTCCCACACTGGCTATCTTGGCTTCCACTGCATGAGGATAAAGAAGAAGCCGTTCAGACTTTCAATTATCTTTGCGACCTGATTGAGAGGTAGGCAGCGGGACAGGTCGACCTCATTTCCTTCCCCTTCACGTAACTTGGCACTTCCTGTGCACGCCTTTCAGGCGTTCAGGTTCTAATAATGCTGTCTTTGTAAATCAAGTTAAGAAACCTTATCACAGTTAGGAGTGCCTTATAATCACATCTAATTTTGAGTTACTTGTGGGATTCAGTTCAACAGATGAGGCATTATAGAATAAGATGTTCAAAGAAGGTTCTGTTCTGTCTCCCACCCCACTCATTCGTTCTTTTATCCATTCAGTCATTAGCTTTACTGAGGCATCATTGGCATATCATTTATTAATAGAATGAGATGAAAGAACATGGGTTAGTACTGTTATTTGACCCTCTGAAATACTAGTGTTTCTCTTTGAATTAAAAAATCAGTGGTCTAAGGGAATTATACCAGATGGGCACTCAGGGTCTGGCCTTTGACCTCTGGCGTTGTTAGTGTCATTTTGTGTCTATGAGTATTGCTAAGAATTAGAACAACCAGGAGGTTACAAACGCTATCACATCAAAGTTGTGTCCATTGGTGGTCTGGGCTCTGTCACTATTAACTGCTGCTTTTAATTCATAAATAAATCCAGGGGCTACAACCACTCATTTCATGAAGTTTGTAGAAATGGGCCAGTGGCTGTATTCCTTCACGCCTAAGTTCTCATTGGTCATACAAATACTGGAAGTCTTTGACTGAGGACATCGTTAAGGAATGCTTCAGAGCCATTGTGGAGATGCGTTAACCTGCTCTTGCATGTGAAGTGACCCGTTCTCCATCATGCTATTAATCTTCTCCCTTAGAAATGACTGCTCTGGAATTTTCCTGATGAAAAAGATGAAACTAGTCAGATTCACTGTTAGGTTTCTTTCCGTTAAACTTGACTGGAACTTATTTCCCAGTTTACTTTTGAAATGCCCGTACATCTTTTTGAACTTCAGATTTATTTTAGAAACCATTCTGTAGTACCTAAATAAAATTTATATTAAGGAACTATTCTTATATGTATGGTTTACATGGGAAGAAACTGCAAAGCTAATCAGGTTTCCTCCTACTGGATTTAAAAGGCAGTTGATTTTAGTGCGTAACCATTGTATAAGTGAAAGTGAAGTCGCTTAGTCGTGTCCGACTCTTTGCGACCTCATGGACTGTAGCCTACCAGGCTCCTCCGTCCATGGGATTTTCCAGGCAAGAGTACTGGAGTGGGTTGCCATTAAGGAAGGACCTAATAACAGAATTTGGTACTGGGGGAAGGGTATGGGAAAGTATATGAGTGCTTGAGTGATTTTCTGTTACAATTCTCATTTATAATGGTTTTCTTCTCTTGTTTCAGTAATCACCCAATTGTTCTTGGCCCAAACAATACCAATCTGCCCAAAATATTCAGTATAATCGCAGAAGGAGAAATGCATGAGGCAATTAAACATGACGATCCTTGTGCCAAACGTCTGGCTAATGTAGTTCGCCAAGTACAGGTAAGCTGATTTGGTTAAATTGGGAAAGAAGAACTAAAATGGTTTTGGGGTTTTATTGTTTAGTTGTGTTTTTCTGTATTTTTTCTGTTAGAGGAAGAGAATAGAAATTCAACGAGCTAAGGAAATTTCACTTTTATATTATCTTGTTATCAAGCCTCAAATGGATTATTACCTATTAAAACTGGAACCTTTGTCTTAAATTTGAGATTAGCATATACTCATTATGTTGTTGTTTTTCTGTATATATGTGAAAACAGAAAGGCGAGATGTTAGTTGTAGTAACTGTCAGCTACCAACGTTTTATAATCGACTTTTCCTCCCTAAGTGGATGTGTGTAGATAACTTGAACAGGTCATCAAAAGTGTAGCTTTATCAATGTAAAAATGAGAAAGCTTACTGTAAGTGAAACAAACTTCATAGAAATGAAAAGATGTCTTGCTTCTACAATGATGTTCATCAAGCTAATCTACTGGAAAAAAAGTATATTGCCATTACAGTCTGCCTAATGATGGTTATGAGAGTACTGCCCAGTGACCGTTTCGCCAAATCTAAACATGTGACGTTGTTCTTTCCTAGACTTCTGGAGGACTGTGGGCTGAGTGCATAGCGCAGCTTAGTCCCGAGCAGCAGGCAGCCATACAAGAGCTCCTGAACTCTGCCTGAAGGGCCTTATACCACCACCAGAAAACTAACTCCAAATAAACGTTTACCCTTTTGTTTAGGTTTCTTTGTTTTGTTTTTGAGCAAAAGAGAACGGTAGAGTTGTGTGTAGGCCATTCTTCTGCAGCCACAGCAGCAGAACGAGAAGCCCTGGGTTTCAGGATGGTGTGTAAGTGGATTCTCCCCCCACTCCTGAGGAAGTCCCGTGAGCCCTGCAGTAACACTGAAGAGTATTTTTCTATTGGTGTAACCCACCCATGTGAAGGTGAAAGGGAAATAAAATTAATTTTCCTTACTAGATACAAGGAAACTTAAGACAAAACAGCTTTAATTAAGATCCGTTCCTCAGCATAGATGTGTGTTAAAACAAGTTGCTATACACCTAATGTTCATTCTGTTAATTGGAGTGTGAGTCTTTTTGTGGGGTAGAAAGAAGCCTTCTACCCAGCAAGCTCGTAGATCCAAACATTGAAGAAAAGCTGAAGACAAAAACAACAAGCATGAAAATGTTACTTTACGTCAGTTTCGATCCTTTTCCCCAAAAGGCTTATGCAGTGACTCAGTTTGGAAAGCTTTTTGGCTTCCAGCCCTTGAATGTGAAGTGTCGTTGGCATGTCTGGCAGTAGTCTCATTCACTCCTCAATAAACAACGTTGAAATACGAAAGAAGTTTGTGTAAAACTTCAGTACTGTCTGGCTTTGATTCATTTAATGTTTTTAATATAAGAGTAATATTTTTTAAACTGATAACGATGGCTCTGAATTTTGTTTCCCCCTGATATTTTCCTCATGCAATTTAAAGTTAAAAGCATCTAGTTTTTACCATCTTCCACTTTAATTTAAGCTAAGTTATGATACACCTACTCCATTCACAATTGATGTGCAAACTTCAGTCGTTTTAAAAGCTAGCATTGTTCTTGTTAGAAAAAAAGAATTTGGCTTAGTATTTTTATTGCAAATTGTAATTGCTATGGAGCCACACACAACTTTTAAACTTATAATTTTATGATAAGTATTATGGCTAAAATTATTTACTGATAAATTCAGTAAAATGTGTGAATGTTTTTTTCTTTATGTATTAACCTCATAGCAGTAAATGACTTGCTGTTGTTTCTTTAAGGAATTTTTCTAAGAGGTCTTACTAGATTTCTGTTGAAACTTGAGTGTTAACAATTTTATAGTTTGTACTGAATTTAACCGTGATACAAAAATGAATTTTATGCCTAGATCAGAAATTAAAATTAAAGGTTTTTTTCTTTAAATGATTTGCATTACTTTATTAAAAGTAAATCTGAAATGAAATAGAAAGTAGAATAAATTATATAAAGATGGTTTGGTTGGGAGCAAATACCCTTCACATGTATTTTGTTTCCAGCCCAGAGGCTCTGGTATCTGGCAGGACAAACACCATGTTGAATGACTTCTCAAGAAGATCATTGTTTTCGGTGGTACCTGTTTGGCTCTCTCAATATGGTGGGAGGGGATATTTGAAGCTCCCTAATAGCCTGTGTTCCTGTTGGAGTAAAATGTGGTAGGACAATCCATCAGTCCTTTCTTAAACAGAATGCTGTTTAGAAAGCTCGTTTGTGTACTGATGGCAATCAACTGGAGCAATTTAGATTTCCCTTTTTTTTTTAACTTATTACTATACTTAAAACATGTTTAAAATGTGGTGTGTGCTCACCTCAGTTGAGATGGAATATGGTCGGAAGATGGGTACGTTTTTTGGAGAGTTTAGTGTTTGTGGGGGGCTGTGCTGAGCACTTACTTAAATGTTTTTGGAAAAAGTCAGAAGACATACCCATCACAGGGGTCTAAGGTCCCTGAAAGAAGTAGGTGGGTGCAAATCAGTCAACTGCAGGTTGACTACATCCTTCTGCATAGAAATAGAATAAATAATCAGAGTTGAACCAAATTAATCAGAGAAGGTTGGTTTTAAAGACAGTGTGACATGATCCTGAAATCCAGGGCTTGTAACTAATTGTGACACACAACTCTTTGAAATTATCTGGGGAAACCTTTTTAACACCTCATTTTGTCTCTACAAGATGAAAATTCATGTTTTTTCCCTTTTGTACAAAGTTTAGTGGCCTTGCATGACAGCCAATAATGATATATTTATGAATCTGAGCTATTTCTAGAGGAAAAAAATGTGTGTGGCCCTTACATTTTCTGGGTCTTTTGTAACACACAGGGTTAAGCTACGTGCACAAGTGTCAGAAATTTTTAGCGTAACTCATTTGGAATATTTTCTTAATGCTGTAAATCTGAAGAAAAGCAAAATTGTCTTAAAGCTCATTTGATGTTTCCATAATGAGAGTCAACTTTAGCGTATCTCTGTAGCTGTCGTTTGACTAACAAAACCATCAGTAAATACATAAGGAAATAAACATCCATGATGCACCTGGTCTCCTGATAAGTAGGGGCAGTGCATACTTGCAGTGCCTTGAGCGTTGTATCCTCGTGATCTCATGTTGAATGACGGCCTGTTTGGAGTTAGAAGCAATTTGGAGGGCTAGAGAGCTAAGCTAAACGGTTCGCTTAGTAATTAGTGCAGCTTCGTTCTGCCTACAAGTATTGCATCAAACCATCTGGCTCTCAGCTTGCTCTGTAGAAATCACTTTGTTCCTCCTAACCCCCTGCCTCAAAGGAGTCACAGCCAAAATCTTCTTTCATTTCCTCAGCCCTGAAGGTATGAAGCTTTAGAAGGAAGTGAATTACCTGCAAGGAGTGGGATTGGATTTTTACTTCCAACACTTGAACTTCTGACCAGGTGGGGTGCTGGTGGGCAGTTAACTGTTAGAACCATCCTGGCCTGACTGACTCCACCCTCCCCCCCTGTTTTTTCCTCACACAATCTGTAATCCTAACAGCCATTTGCTGAACAATATTTGGTCATGTTTTTTCTGTGTATGTTGTGTGTTTGAGTGGATGAATACAAACTCTTTGAATATAAACTGTAGCTCAGTTACTCATTTCTAAGAAATCCCAAAGCAGTGTGATCTTAGTTTTTGTGTAAAACACCACAAAAATTGGTTTTTGTGTTTTTTTTTTTTAAATTCCAGTTAGAGTAGCAGAATATAGTTTTGAAATGTTTAGACAGTACTTAATGGGTGTGCCAGTAGACTACAGAAACAAGATGGGCCGTCATGCCTGACAGCTGATTAAAACCTTTGCTTGGGTTCCAGAATCTCAGGGTACATGGTACATGTGCCGAGCCTCCAGACAGGCTAACTTCAGTACGTTAGTTGCCTTCTCTTTAAAATGGGAATAACATAGTACCCACCTTATAGAAAATTGAATAGAGTTTAGAATTCAGGCTTGGTATTAGCTATCATTATTTAAGTTGTCAGATTTTCAAAATCAAGTGTTTTTTTGCAAATTCCTGGAAGAGCCTCAGCGTTGAGAGGAAGTTGTGAAAAGGATCAACATCTTTGCAGAGTCAGCAGAGTGGTACCAGGAGTGTATCTGGCCGATGGAAATGCGATTTTACTTGCTCAGTACCAAGTGGCTGGTGTTTGAAGATGTGTGCACGTGCTGCAGCCCCTGAAGCCACCCATTACCTCATCTGCACTGCGACCTCAAGAAGGGTTTGTCCTCGACTAGGGAACACTTCCAGCCTTGGATGGTTCTGTCCACCAGACCAGCTAACCAGGGACTCCTGCCCTCAGAGTCACTCCCCCCCCGGAGGAGGAGGTCTTCATGGTGGCCATGCAGAGGTGGGCAGCCTGACTCCACCCTCACCAGTCTGGACCCTTGGCAAGCTCTTCAGCCTTTCTGTGCCTCAGTGCTCACTTGGAAGCTGTCCATCAACAGTACCTCCATCTGGGCATTCCAGCGAACTGCACCAGACACTGAAAGTCTGGCCTATCCTGGCCACTGAAAAGCCTTCCCTGAGGAGGCGGTCTCTCCAGGCCGGCTGCTGCCACAGGCTGTGTCGCAGACAGCCCACGTGGGAGCATTTGCAGCCAGCGTGTAGCGTGTGCTGTCTTGGAGGGTGAAGGAACCAGCAGCAAAAAAGGCTGCATCTCTCCAAGCCCTCTCCCCACACCCACCTCTGGTTCCTGCTAGGGACTGTATTGCTGCTAAGTCATTATTGGGTTGGCAGTGAAGTTCAGTTCTGTTCACTCATGTCCGACTCTGTCACCCCTTGGACTGCAGCACACCAGGGCTCCCCATCCATCACCAACTTCCGGAGCTTACTCAAACTCCTGTCCACTGAGTCAGTGATGCCATCCAACCATCTCATCCTCTGTTATCCCCTTCTCCTCCAGCCTTCAATCTTTCCCAACATCAGAGTCTTCAAATGGGTCACTTCTTCGCATCAGGTGGCCACAGTCTTGGAGCTTCAGCATCAGTCCTTCCAATGAATATTCAGGACTGATTTCCTTTAGGATGGAATGATAGGATCTCCATGTAGTCCAAGGGACTCTCAAAAGTCTTCTCCAACACCACAGTTCAAAAGCATCAATTCTTCGGCACTCAGCTTTCTTTATAGTTCCACTCTCACATCCATACATGACTAGTGGAAAAACCATAGCCTTAACTAGCGGATGTTTGTTGGCAAAGTAATGTCCCTGCTTTTTAATATGCTATCTAGATTGGTCATAACTTTTCTTCCAAGGAGTAAGTGTCTCAATTTCATGGCTGCAGTCGCCATCTGCAGTGATTTTTGGACAGGACTGGTCAGTGAAGAGAATGATAAATTGTAGCCCTTTTAGAAACTTGGCCCCAACCCCTGGATGCACTTTGTTGTTCAGTTGCTCAGTCGTGTCTGACTCTTTGCGACCCCATGGACTGCAGCACTTCCCTGTCTATCATCTCCCGGAGTTTGCTCAAATTCATGTCCACTGAGTCGGTGATGCCATCCAACCATCTCTTCCTCTGTCGTCCCCTTCCGCCTTCAGTCTTTCCCAGCGTCAGGGTCTTTTCCAATGAGCTGCATTTACCCTCTTATTTTACCTCTTAGTGGGGCAAGCAGTCTTGTTTGTTTCTGGCCTAGCTGTCAGTGGCTGCTGCTTTCCACTCAGTTTCACACACTGCTGGATTTTCTCTAACCCCTCTTTCCCTTGGGGGCTTCCCTGGTGGCTCAGATGGTAAAGAATTTGCCCGCAATGTGGGAGGCTCAGGTTCAATCCCTGGGTTGGGAAGATCCCCTGGAGCTGCGGCTGCTAAGTCGCTTCAGTCGTGTCCGGCTGTGCGACCTCATGGACTGCAGCCCACCAGGCTCCTCTGTCCATGGGATTTTCCAGGCAAGGGTACTGGAGTGGGGTGCCATTGCCTTCTCCGATCCCTTGGAGAAGGAAATGCAAGCCCACTCCAGTATTCTTGCCTGGGGAATTCTAAGGACGGAGGAGCCTGACGGGCTGCAGTCCATGGGCTGGCAGTTGGACAGGACTGAGCGGCTGACACTTGCACTACTTTCACTTTCCTTTCCCCTTGGAGGAAAATTATAGTTTTAAATAGTCGTTGAAATGAAGTAGATCCCCCTTTGATCAGGAAATAGTGAAAGTTTATAGAGTTACAACCCTGTTGCATCTTCTTACTAAAAAATACACATTGAAAGTTCATTATTAAAAGGCCAGAAAAGATAGTTCTACTTTGGGAAAAATACAGCCCATCAATGTTGTCATATTTGTGAACTGGGTCTCATGGGGAACGATTACCACCACTATGAATGATCAATAAGCCATAAGGCAGATAAGCTCTGTCTCAAGACGAAAGTAAAAATACAAATAGCATCACCAATTCAGAGACTTTATAATGCCTTGAAATAACCATGTCTTAAAAGAGCAGTTAGTGAAGGTGCATAAGCGGAATGGAGGTTGCACTTGAGGACACCGACTCACTTTTTAGTGTCACAAAAGGGATTGCTCCTCCATCCAGAGTTAGAAACCTCACGGGCCCTGTCAGCAGAAGCAGAGTGAGGGGCATCTCCCTGGCCTCAGACCCACCATTCACCCTTCAGCAACTTGTTTCACCCACACAGCCTGCCCACCTCCAACAGAGCAGCCAGCTCCTGGAAGTCACTCCCGAAAGCCTGCAAACGGGTCGGCCAGCCAGGCCCGAGCCCATCCCGGCATCTGACTGGTCACCGTCCCTTTCAGTCCCAACTCTTCTCACCTGATAAGGAAGCCCTAGAGGCACAGGCTTCCTGCCTGAAAACCACTATTTCCACCTGAAGGTAAGAAGGTAAGAATAAAGCCGGCTCCTTGCTTTATTACACAGTATACAGAGAGCATTTGCACCCAGATAGCTCAAAGGTCAAGATGGGATGTTTGCAATGAACCAGGTTGAGGTAAGAAGCAAATACTCTCCCCATGAAAGTGAAAGAGCTCAGTAACACTTCCATACCAAAGTATTTGCTTCTTACCTGGACCTGGTTCATTGCAAACATCCCATCTTGACCTTTGAGCTATCTGGATGTTGTTTAGTCACTAAGTCTTGTCCACCTCTGGGAACCCCATGGACTGTAGTCCGCCAGGCTCCTCTATCCACAGGATTTCCCAGGCAAGAATACCGGAGTGGGTGGCCATGCCCTTCTGCAGGGGATCTTCCCAACCCAGGGATCAAACCCACATCTGCTGCTTGGCAGGCAGATTCTTTACCACTGAGCCACCAGGGAAGCCAGTAGATTATGTTATTTCCAAATAGTTTCTTCTGGGTGTTCCAAAGGCTTCCTCTGATTGATGTGTGGTAGAAGGTGGTGATGAAGATTGAATGAAATACCGTAACCACAGTGCAGCCTGCTCGGGGAACTCCAGTAGTGGCTGTTACTTGACAGCTGCATCCAGACCTGGGGGACCAGTCCCCAATCAGACAGACATTCCAGATACCAACGGAAGTTGAGAATTTATTAGCAATCTGAGCTTCCTGCTTCTGAACACTTTACTGGAAATATTGTGGAAAAAAACTGACATATTTTCTCAATTCAGGTGGTAGGAGCAAATGGATAAGTAAGGGATGCTCTCTGCCTTTAGTTCTTATACGTTAGAAAAATATGTGGGTATTTTGAGAAAGGGGCCCAAACTCTGGAGAGTCTTAATTTCCTTTTTTAATCACTTAAATTTCACAAAAAGGGCCACCTGCACCTGGTTCAAAATTTTAAGGTTTATAAAACATTATTCGCTGAAAAGTCTCTTACCACACTTTCTCCTCAGCTACCTCCGCCCAGCTCTACTCACAAGGAGAACTTGGTCCTTCCAGAACATTTTTGCTTGATGCAATTCATAACCATCTTCTGGAAGAAAATTAGCATCCCTGATGAAAATGCAGGTGTGTCTTTCTGTGGATATCAGTCTCAGGTTAAGAACTACTCTGAGAAACTGCCCACTCTCCTAGGTAACCTAGCCTGAGTTCTTGTAAAACATTTGGTTATCCTCTTTTTTTTTTTTTTCCCCATTAAGTCAACAGTGATTATCTACCCTATTTTTTCTTTTGGCCTCTAAATACCTCTGCTATGAAAGAAATTTTTGAAATTGGCCAACTTAAGGTCTGTGCCGTTGCAATAAGTGTATAATAAAGTTCCCACATAACTAAATTATCTGCAAATTATTTTTTAAAACATTCCCAGAAGGAAAGATTGTCTATTTTAATGTATCCTTCCAGGGTGATAAACATTCAAATGCATTTTTGGAATAAAAGTACCGTCATTTTGGTTAGGAATTAATTCTCAATATTGAACTTTGTTAAAGATGGAGGTTAAATGTCTCTTGTCCTTTCCAATAAATGAGGATATATAAAGTAGTATGTGCAGTGCTGGTTACCATCAAAATTTTAAAACTAGCTCATTATATTGATGAGCTCATTTCATCTTAAACTAAGTGACATCTGGCCAAAATCCTGTATACTAAATCAGCATAAAAAGTTCCACTCTCTTTAGGGAGCATATTTTCAAGAATGCATTTTCCTAAATTAATTGTCTCATCATTTATTTCATTTCATCTTTGTTAAATTTAATAACACTGTTCTGTTTTTAATGTGTGTATTTTGTGGTTGCATGCTATTTTAATAGCAAATGATATCAGTCTGTGTTTCATTCGTAGTAGTAATTTAAAATTTTCTTTTTAAAAGTCACTGAGTGGACTTTTTAAATTATAATGTAAACAGAGGCACAATTGCTTTGAGGTATGGCAAGTACATGGACAGTATTCATGAGTGAAGTTCAGGAAACACTTTTTCTTGCATGAGGTTTGCAACACAATTGTATAGGTCCAAGAAGTTTTGTTCTACTCGATTAGAAGAAATAGAGTGGTAATTATTCTGTCACTTTAGATGAATAAAAGCCAGCAAGAAGAATATGGCTCAGCCAGTGAGACACTTGGAGGTATGAATCAGAGGAAAACAGGAGAACTGCATAGGTTTGTCGGGGACAGGTTACTTTTCATTTTGAAATAATGCTCAGTTTATGAGAAAGTGTAAAACAACAACAACAACAAAAGACAAAAACTCCCAGGTATCTTTTATCCATATTTTAAAATACTGTGACATTTTCTCTCTGACTCCCCTGAGAGTGACAAAGACTCTCCTTGACCCAAGTTCTAATCAGACTCCTCTCAGCTGTTTCCTTCACCTTGCTGTTGTGGCTCAGTTGCTCAGTCTGCCTCTTTGTGGCCCCATGGACCGCAGCACACCAAGCTTCTCTGTGCTTCACCATCTCCTGGAGCTTACTCAAACTCATGTCCGTTCAGTCAGTGATGCCATCCAACCATCTCTTCCTCTGTCGTCCCCTTCTCCTGCCTTCAATCTTTCCCAGAATCAGGGTCTTTTCTAATGAGTCAGTCCTTCAAATCAGGTGGCCAAAATATTCAAGCTTCAGCATCAGTCCTTCCAATGAATATTCAGGACTGATTTCCTTTAGGATGGACTGGTTGGATCTCCTTGCAGTCCAAGGAACTCTCGAGTCTTTCCAGCACAACAGTTCAAAAGCATCAATTCTTTGATGCTCAGCTTTCTTTATGGTCCAACTCTCACATCCATACATAACTACTGGAAAAACCATAGCTTTGACTAGATGGACCTTTGTTGGCAAAGTAGTGTCTCTGCTTTTTAATATGCTGTCTAGTTTGGTCATAGGTTTTCTTCCAAGGAGCAAGCATCTTTTAACTTCATGGCTGCAGTCACCATCTGCAGTGATTTTGGAGCCCAAGAAAATAAAGTTTCTCACTTTTTCCATTGTTTTCCTGTCTATTTGCCATGAAATGATGGAACCAGATGCCATGATCGTAGTTTTTTGAATGTTGAGTTTTAAGCTAACTTTTTCACTCTCCTTTTTCGCCTTCATCAAGAGGCTTAGTTCCTCTTCACTTTCTGCCGTAAGGGTGGTATCATCTGCATATCTGAGATTATTGATATTTCTCCCAACAGTCTTGATTTCCAGCTTGTGCTTCATCCAGCCTGGCTTTTCCCATGATGCACTCTACATATAAGTTACACAAGCAGGGTGACAATATACAGCCTTGACATACTCCTTTCCCAATTTGGAACCAGTCCATTGTTCCATGTCCAGTTCTAACTGTTGCTTCTTGACGTGCATACAGATTTCTCAGGAAGCAAGTAAGGTGGTTCCTTCACCTAGGGCTTGACTTTTCAGACTGCCATGTTTGTCTCTGCATCGTCCAATCTTAACAAGAATCCTGCCAAGTCTGTTTAGCCACCCTCCAAACGGCCATGGACGGAGGAGCCTGGTAGGCTGCAGTCCATGGGGTCGCTAAGAGTCGGGCATGACTGAGCAACTTCACTTTCACTTTTCACTTTCATGCATTGGAGAAGGAAATGGCAACCCACCCCAGAGTTCTTGCCTGGAGAATCCCAGGGACAGAGGAGCCTAGTGGGCTGCCATCTATGGGGTTGCACAGAGTCGAACACGACTGAAACGACTTAGCAGCAGCAGCAGCAGCAAACAGCCATATACAGCATTTACCTTTCTCTCTGGTTTAGTTCACTAAGCATAATACTCTCTAGCTCCATCCACGTTGCTGCAAATGGCAGAATTCCATTCTCTCTTTTTTTTTTTTACAGCTGTACAATATTTCAATTTCTATGTGTGCCACATCTTTATTCATCCATCTGTTGCTATACACTTGGGTTGCTTCCATATCTTGTCTACTGTAAATAATGCTACTGTGAACACTGGGTACATCTGTCTTTTCAAATTAGTGGTTTCATTTTCGTTGGATGTAAATCCAGGAGTGGGATTGCTGGATCATATGGTAATTCTGTTTTTAATGTATTGAAGACCCTCCATACTGTTCTGCACAGTGGCTGCACTGATCGACATCCCCACCAACACGGTGCAAGGGTTTCCTGTTCTCCAACATTTAAGCATGGACTTCACAGTGAGACCAGGCTGGATTTGGAAGTCACTCAGTCCTGTCTGACTCTGCGACCCCATGGACTGCACAGTCCATGGAATTCTCCAGGCCAGAATGCTGGAGTGGGCAGCCTTTCCCTTCTCCAGGGGATCTTCCCAACCCAGGGATCAAACCCAGGTCTTCTGCATTGCAGGCGGATTCTTTACCAGCTGAGGCACAAGAGGAGCCCAAGAATACTGGAGTGGGTAGCCTATCCCTTCTCCAGCAGATTTTCCTGACCCAGGAATTGAACCAGGGTCTCCTGTATTGCAGGCGGATTCTTTACCAACTGAGCTATCAGGGAAGCCCCATTTGAATTGCAGGTATCCTCTTTATTAGTTGTGTGGTTTGGAAAATGCATTTGGCATCATAACCTCTCTACCTCAATTTGCTCATTGTGAAACAGGGAAATACCTGCTCTGCTGGGTCTCTGAGAATTCAGTAAGGTCAGGCGTGCAGACATTTTGGTGAAAGTTGGGTGCCCCCCATCCCTCTGACAGACACATTGTGCCTGTGGAACCTGAAGGGAACCTGTTCACAGCAGTTTGCAAATCACTTAAAACACCTTTTCAAAATTTGACCTTTTACAATGTCTAGTAAATTCTTTTATTGGCGAGCAAAATTGAGTTGATAGGTTGATGATGGACAGAAAAATAATCAAAATTGAATTTATTCTGACAGATATATACTGTGGGTATTGTTTAAGTTTTTATTTGTTTATTTATTTATCTTTTGGGTGTGCTGGATCTTCACTGCTGGGGCAAGCTTTTCTCTAGTTTCAGCGAGCAGGACACATGGGCTTAAAGGCGTGTGGGATCCTCCAGGACCAGGATCGAGCCTGTGTCTACTGCATTGGCAGGCAGATTCTTTACCACTGAGCCTCCAGGGGAGTCCCTGTGGATATCTTAAAGTCTAAAAACATTTGAAAAAATGGTTTTGCTGGGTACTCCTTGGTGATCCAGTGGTGAAGACTCTCTGTTTTCACAGCAGAGGGCGTAGATTCAGACCCTGGTTGGGGAATTATGATGTTGCAAGCTGCGTGGTTTGACCACCCCTCCAAAAGAACCTCTTTGGGTTTTGTTTTGTTTTGTTTTTTCTGTTTTTTTTTTTTGCTCTTTTACCTTAAAATATACACAAAATACATTTTAAAGATACATTATCCTTGAATTTTGCTCAGTGGAAAGTAAACAGTCACCCATGAAATAAATGTCTGGAAGATAAGATTACTGGTTTTGTTTGTTCATTTTTATTTGTTTGTTTTTGGCTGTGCTGGGTCTTAGTTGTGGTGCGGGCTTTTCTCTAGTTGCGGCGAGTGGGGGCTACCCTCAAGTTGCGGAGTGCGGGCTTATTGCGGGGGCTTCTCTTGTCATGGAGCACGGGCTGTAGGCGTGTGGGCTTCAGGAGTTGTGACTCGTGGGCTCTAGAGCTCAGGTTCAGTAGTTGTGGAGCACAGGCTCAGCTGCTCCGAAGCATGTGGGATTTTCCCGGACCAGGGATCGAACCCATGTCCCCTGCACTGGCAGGCGGACTCTTCACCCCTGAGCTACCAGGGACACCCCAAGATGACTGCTTTTAAATAACTGATGCTCTCAGTAGTCTGCCCCGTGAGCAACATGTGTATGGTTTTTATATTCTACTTGGGATAGGATTGGGGGTGATTTAAGATTTGTCTCCCTGGAGAAAAAAATGTGAGAACCTTGAGGGGGCAGCAGAGGAGCATCACTGCTTTAAAGAGTTAGCGAACAATGACTTTTTGTGTTTCATCCTTTTGGAGAAAAAAAATGCTGAGCTGTATGGAAGCTGATTCTGAAGAATATACCGCTTATATTAGAGACACTGCAACACTGAGGCTTTCTCTTAGGTCAGGTGGATAATGTGGCTGTCATCTTCTTCACAGGCCAGGGTTACATTTTTATCCTTCTGTGGTCAGTTTTCAGAGCATAAATGGGCAAGAAATGCTGATTATCGTGAATTAGAGCCCTTGGGGCAGAAAAGATAGCAAATGATTCTCAAGTGGAAAGATTCTCTCCTGGCTTAATTACTAGTGTGTTTCTATTATCATTTCTGACCCTCCTTCATTGTTGAGACAAATAATTCAATTAACAACATAAACTTGGTAAGGCTTAAGTCTTGAGCTATTATTCTGAAAATTTTCCACAGTGGAGGACTTAAAACTTTCTGTACTTTCAGTGTCTGATATATGCCAACCAGTTATTTGATCTTCAATAAATATATCATGGAGAATTCAATGCCATTTGATATCTAGGATTGTTTTTTACAGCAATATTTAGAACCCAGCTTCTAGGCATTCCCTTCAGAATTAGAGCCTCGTACAATATGGTGAAGCAAACGAGCTAGAAGAATTTGAAGAAACCACAGGCAAATATGATCACATGAATAACACAATTAAGGGACTCATTGAGGACAAATATTTTAAAATATGAACAATTACATCTATTACCCTAAAATACAGGTGAAGCTAGCTCTGTATTCTTAACACATTTCTGAAAAGGAATATGTATACAATATGGTGAATACTTTTTACATTGTTATACATTTAGCATATGCCTATGGAGAAAACAATAGCCTTTGTATATGATGAAAACAGTACTGAATTTCTTAAGTATGTCTTTTATCGTTAGTGGTCGTAATATGAATACATTTAATTCTCCCACACTAAACAGGCAACATGAACACTCAGTATATTAATTTTTGTGTATAATTAAAGTTTGTGAATATTAAAATATGATTTGGTTAATGATGGTAAACATCTTTCCATGGGCTTAGTTGCCATCCCTAATTCCTGTTTGATGAAATATTTATTCATATCTTTTGCCCATTTCACAATTAGATTGCTAGTCTGTTTTTTTTGTTTTTTTCTTTTACTGTCAAGTTCTGAGAATTCATTGTAGATTACAGATATAAGGTTTTTGTCAGATATGCGATTTGCTAATTTTTTTCCCATTTGGTAGCTTATCTTTTCACAGTCTTTTATAGCACAAAACGGGGCAGAATCTGTATGCTCAAAATCACATGTTGATTAAATAATCCAAAGAAGACCTGGATAAATGTAGAGATATATTGTACTCTTGGTTGGAAGACTCAATATTGTAAAGGTGTCCATTTTTCCCCAAATTGATGAACAGGTTTAACACATGCATGCATGTGTACATGTTAAGTTACTTCAGCTGTGTTCTGACTCTTTCCGACCCCATGGACTATAGCTCACCAGGTTCCTATGTCCTTGGAGATTTTCCAGGCAAGAATACTGGAGTGGGTTGCCATGCTCAACTTCAGGGGATCTTCCCAATCCAGGGATTGAACCCAGGTCTCCCGCATTGCAGGCAGATTCTTTACCAGCTGAGCTACCAAGGAAGCCCCAAGTACTGGTAGGTATACCGCTAACATTTTTTTTAACATGGCTACTTATTGTCCTCCTGAAAGGACAAACAAAAATGGAAAGACTCCCGTTTAAGCTACAATATGCACTACGTGTCCTTATTTAATTCTCCCGCCTTGGTTCCTCAAAATTCCTCTAATTCTGGTCCTCCCGTCTGCGAAGAAAGCATAGAAAACCCAAGATTATTGAACCACGTGCTTTTAAATTGGTTTCCCAGTCGTGCTGACAGATTTACCCACGCCATCTCACCCAGACCCATTCATTTAGGAGGGCTGAAATCAAAGTGCAGTTTGTATTAATAACTATGTTAGGAGCAATGTTAAGGGTCCATATAGGGACTGAACCCATGACCAAGGCCTCTTCCCAGCTGCCCCCAAGCCACGAAGACAGCGGATGTCCAGACAAGTAGCTTTGCAAGAAGATTCTTTCCAGAGATCCTTACTGACCAAAACCACCTTTTGAAGCAAAGAAAACAAGCTCATATTGGTTTTCTGCCTTGAAACAGCGTCGTGTTTCTCTTCTTCCTCCAATATAAGATTTAATAATGAGTTGTTAGTTTCAAAGATTCATTACACAGCTGTTGCTGCTAAGCCTCTTCAGTCGTGTCTGACTCTGTGCGACCCCAAAGATGGCAGCCCACCAGGCTCCTCTGTCCACGGAATTCTCCAGGCAAGAACGCTGGAGTGGGTTGCCAGTTCCTTCTCCGACATAGCTGTTAAGAATCAAGAAATAATCTCCCATTGTCTTCACTCAGCTTGCCAACAGCTGAAGTTCTTCACAGTCAAGGGAGAGGCTCGATCCTGCTCTTTACACTTACTGAGCACACCCCGCAGAGTAGGTTGTACACAGAGTTCTTCGTCCCAGGAAGGTGCCAGCCAGTGTGACCGCGCTGCAAAGAGTGACTGGTCTTCCCTTGAGGGGTCTTCCCTAATGAAGACAGACCCCAGGCTGGGTAAGTCTGTAAGCCTCGAGGATAAGATAAAAATGAGATGGTGCCTGGGCTGAGCCTGCCAAGGTCATGGTGGCCTCTGATATTTGCACAGTGGATATGCAACTGAAAGTGGGGTCTGGCTGCTTGCCGCTCAAAAGCCAATAGAGTCCAGGTTGGTGAAATGGAAAGTCTGCTTTCTTTTGGATGCCAGCCTCTGGTGGGGAGGGCAGACGCCTTCCAAAGGCCGACTCCCACCCCTGACAATCAGTGGACAAGAGCTTTTATAGACAGAGGGGGTACATGCAGAAACAGCCCAGTCCTCCCTGACATTCATGTGAGATTGGTCAGCAATGATTGGTCTGACCAGTGTCATCTTGGTTGTTCTTGTGCAATTAATCTTCCAGATTGCATTTCTTTCCATTTCTTTGAGGCCAAAGACAAGAAAACCTCAATTTTAAGACTGAAAAATCAGGGAAGACATTTACAGAGAAATTTAGGACCAAGCATCACCATCCAAGGTCAGTTACCCCATCAACTTCTTGTGCTTTGAGAGGAGAAAAACAACATTTGTAAATCCTCAAAAACAGAAAAGGCTGCCATTAAAAACCATTCATTTCAAGGATTATTAAAAATGGACAACTGAATTTGCATCTCAAAAGTAGACTCTAAGCAAAGATAAAATTTTCCCTACGACTAGTAGGGAAAATCTTGGTGCAAATTATATTGTCTTAATGGAAAATACAATATGTAACAACAAGGTATAAAAAAGGTTTTAAAGCAATGATATTAATGATTTAACAATGATAGAAAGATGACAGTGAAACTAAGTGTTCCTCTAAAGGAACTTCATACTATTTTTTTTTCCCATTTATTTTTATTAGTTGGAGGTAATTACTTTACAATATTGTAGTGGTTTTTGCCATACATTGACATGAATCAGCCATAGATTTACATGTGTTCCCCATCCCGAACCCCTCTCCCACCTCCCTCCCCATCCCATCTGTCTGGATAAAACTAGAGCCCATTATACAGAGTGAAGTAAGCCAGAAAGATAAACACCAATACAGTATACTAATGCATATATATGGAATTTAGAAAAATGGTAACATACTATTTTTTAAAACCCATAAATAGCAAGAGTAATGTTCAATTCATTTCTTTATTCAACAACTGTTTACTGAGTGTCTACTGTGGATCAGGCTCCATTCTAGAAGCTGGCATTCAGAGAGGTCAATTCAGGGCGGTCCTGGCCCTCACACTGCCCACAGGCTTACAAAGGCAGATGGACAAGCAGACAAGGTTGTGCCATGTGCCATGGGGTGCTCTTCAAGCTCCACAAGGAGACGAGGAATGGGCGCCTGCCCCAGACTAGGAAAGAAAAGGCTCCTCAGCAGAGGGAAGGCCTACTTCCAAATTTCTCAAGTAGAGAGGAGTTATTCAGGCAAAGAGGGAAATCCCAGGCAGTGGGAAGAAAACCCCCGTTCAGGCACATAGCGAGCAGGTGTGCCCTGCAGCTCAGGGCAAAGAAGGCTGTACCCGGACAGGTTGGGCAACGTTGGGCTAAGAAGGTTCTTGTATTCCACGTGAAGAGTTTGGTCCTAATTCTGAAGGCAACGGGGAATGTTGGAGGATCTTAAGGCCGGGGATACACAGTTTTGGAAAATGACTCTGGCTTCACTGAGAGGAACAGAACTACAGGCTGGGAGGGCAAGTAGAAAGATGAGGTAGCAATCCAAAAGGAAAACTCTGAGGACTTGGCGGCAGGTATGAGTTACATTAAGGAAAGAGAATCAGCAGGTCATCGACTGGGCTTGAAATGGGGGGCAGGTAGGGTGGTCCCCAAGGTTTCTGACTTGGATGGCTGGGCTTTTAGGGCATAAAGAAGGTGGTAAGTTCTATTTATCAAATGCCAAATGTATTAAAATCGGAAGCACTGAATAGTTCATCAAACCGGAATGTCTCGGCCTCTTACGTGTATGAGAAGTTTGTTCAGACGTGGAGTCCACTTCTGTAAGTCTGGGAGGGGACCCCGAGATTCCCACAGGTTCCCGGGTGATGCGCACGTTGCTGCACCACCGGCCACACTTTGAGAAGGAAGAATTTCCACTGCGAGGTTGATTGGATAACTTCATCTTCACACGGAGGAAATGAGGAAATACCTATTTTATGATACGTGACGCTTAATAACACAAATGTGTTGAGACTAAGAAGAACAGACTCAAAGTAGGAGGGCTTGGGAGAAATGCTTTGTTAAGTGCCCTGGGTGGGAGGTGAGGCCAGAAGCACCAGGGAGCAGACAGCTGGACACCGGCTTCGACCGAGCAAGAGGGGGGAAGTTCTCGTGGTCCGTCCGCGTCCTCCCCAATCAGCAGGCTCGCAGAGGGGGCGTGGCGTCTGTGCGCGTGCGCACTTAGGGTGCGTGGGTTGGGGCAGGGCGTGTTTCTGAGATAGAGCTGGGTTCTGCATCTAGGCAGGCAGTGCACGGCCAAACGCAGAGCCAGCCGCAAGGGTGAAGTGGACCAGGGGCCAGCTGACATCCGGTTGTGGAAAAGACCATCTTAACGAAGATAAACACACACGTGACAGTTACCACAGGGACCGATTCCTCTAAAAAGGAAGAGTCATCCAGTGAACTTAAAGACCAAGTCCAAAAAAAAAAAAAAAAAAGACCAAGTCCAAGCATTTGATAGATTTGGGATTATGTCCAAAGACCCATTTAAAGAAAAAAAAAGCCAACTAAAAAGAACGCCTGTCCTAATGTAAGAAAGGCAGGAGTTTAAAAAATGAGCTCTGACAACACAGACTTAAGCAAAAGCGAGAGGCAATAGCCACGTTGTCATGTCAGAATGATGAAAGGCACAGTAATGAAAACATAGCAGATTCATTAGGTACCACGGACTTCCTGACTACAGAATGTATGAATGAAAAGGTGACAGTGATCCAAGAAGCAATCAGTGAAAATCTATCAGGATTCCTTAGAACTTCGCTTCAGAATATGGCAGATCACATACAGGAAAGAATGCCTCTAAAGATTCAGCGCTCAACAGCATCACTAATAAGGTAAGATTAACAGAGTTTTAGACAACTAGATGAATTAGAGAATCTACCTTTTCAAAATGTGTATGAGTTTCTCTCACACTCCAGATAATCATAGATGGAGAAGTTTCAAGTAAATAAAAAGAATGTGCAAACAGCACATATATTGATAAAATTAGAAATATAATAGCAAACACTTGCATGGTGTCTGTTATGTAACAGACATTGTTCTCTCTGTGCATGTTTACAAATATTAACTGATTTAATTTTCGTTAAATGAAGCCTTATGAAGTGGATTTCATTATTATCCTCATTTTACAAGTGGAACAACTGAAGCAGAGAAGTTAAGTAACTGGCCAAAGGCCTTACTAGGACATGACAGTGACTCCACTGTATATACACAGAGGTGGCCATTCAGTTTGCAACAATTCTTTATTCTGTGACCCCCACATGTCAGGGGCCCTGTCTGTGATGTTCCTCCCACTGGACCCAGAAGCATTCACCTGACCCAAGCTGAGCCAGTCAGACTTTCTCTTCCATCTGTTTAAAACTGACCCTGAGCTATCTGGAGTCTTGACTTGATTTCCCAGCTAGGCCCACAAGGGGGTGCCCTAGAGGGGCTCCCAGGCACTTAACTTGGATTTGAGAGCTGGCTGTTGAGCTCTTTACTATTCAGGACTGTCCAGGATCCTTCTAGTACTTTCTCCCTTTGCATAAGTTACCCAGTAACCAGAAGAGCCTTCAGGAATACCCTACAGCATTTAAAAACTCCCCCAGGAGAGCATTGGAGTCTGTCCACCAAAACCCATGAGTGCAAGATGCTATTTAGAAGAAAGTACATTTCTCTAAATATATCAATAAGAAGGCAAAAGGAAGATAGAAAATAGATCTCATAAGGGATTTAGAAAAGAAAGTAATTGCTCAACAGAACTGAACAAACTAGAAACTTTAAAAAAGAAAAAAGAAGAGTACTTAAACTAATGATTATTTCCTCAAAAGGTTAACCAAAGTAACAAATGATTGGATCAACATTAAAAGTTAAAAAAACACACAAAATAATTAAAGTTTTAGAAAGCTATTAATTCCACAGGAGGAGGGAATTGGCAGTCAAATAAGACAACCCCTGTTGTAATATAAATGCATGGGATTAGCTGTGTTTATAGGCTTAAATTACCCATTTATTAAATCTGTGTATGGCTCAGCTACTCTATCTTTGCCTCTTACCAGCTAATCTCTTTGGTTTTCTGGCATTTTTTTAAAGTGCCATGTTAAGTACAGCTGCCAGGAGTTACAGATCACAGCACTCCTGTCTCGGAGGGTGGGAACAGCTTGGCCAGGGGTCAGACCCGGGTGCCTGGAGGACCTCCAGGACACAGGAGCTGCACTCGGGTCCTCTGAGCTGAGTGGGCACTCAGGCTGGTGGCCTTTCTGCGGCCCATGCCCCTGTCACCAGTGCCACGCACAGAGATCCTTGCCGCTGCTCCCATGCGGGGTGCGGGGTGCCGGGTGCCGTCTGAACCCCATTCTCCATATTCGAATTCCACTCCCACCCCCCGGGGAGCTGGCATGTCTGCTAAATGCAGAAATCCCCAGATCACCACCCTGGCCAGTTCAGGGGAGCCTCAGAGCACCTCTCCCTCCCTTCTGCCCCTTCCTAAACCTCTCATTCCATCCCGTCACCTCTCGAAGCCTTGGGCACCCACAGCCAAACACAGCAGTGGGGATTGTCCACTGGGCGCCTGGTATTTCTGCTTTTGGCTCAGCATCCCCTAAACCACTAATGAACCCCCAAAGCCATGAAAGGCAGGTTTTTGCTTCCTGAGAAAAGAGAAGAGAGAAAAGACAGCAGCAAGAGACAGACACAAATTAAAATCTCCCCAGACCACTGGTCTCTGGTTCCCTGTGGCTTCCGGGGAGGGGTCCTCAGCTCCTTGAGTGAGAACTGGCTGTGGTTTGAGCCCCAGAGTTGAGCTCCTTTGGACATCCACCAAAGAGTGTGGAAAGGAGAGGATGGGCCACAGAGAGAGGTGCTGAAGCCTTGGCGGCAGATGGCTACCATTCTGGCATGTTCTCTGTAAGACAGAAAACACAGTTTTTAAGAGGCTAGGAGATATTGTGCTTGTAAAAAGAGAAACGTATTTTTTTTATTTTCTGAAGGAAGTGAATATATTCCAAAGAAAGCCAAAGGAACCTTTAACAATAGCTAAAGTCTGGAGCTTTATGAATTTTCTTTGAGAACGTTGGTTTTTGTTCAGTTCAGTTCAGTCGCTCAGTCGTGTCCGACTCTTTGCAATCCCATGGACTGCAGCACGCCAGGCCTCCCTGTCCATCACCAACTCCCGGAGTTTGCTCAAACTCATGTCCATCGAGTCGGTGATGCCATCCAGCCATCTCACCCTTTGTCATCCCCTTCTCCTCCTGCCTTCAGTCTTTCCCAGCCAGCATCAGGGTCTTTTCCAGTGAGTTGGTTCTTCTCATCAGGTGGCCGAAGTATAGGAGTTTCAGCTTCAGCATCAGTTCTTCCAATGAATATTCAGGACTGATTTCCTTTAGGATGGACTGGTTGGATCTCCTTGCAGTCCAAGGGACTCTCAGGAGTCTTCTCCAACACCACAGTTCAAAAGCATCATTCTTCAGCGCTCAGCTTCCTTTATAGTCCAACTCTCACATCTATACATGACTACTGGAAAAACCATAGCTTTGAGTAGAGGGATGTTTGTTGGTAAAGTAATGTCTCTGCTTTTTAATATGCTGCTTAGGTTAGTCATAACTTTCCTTCCAAGGAGTAAGCGTCTTTTAATTTCATGGCTGCAGTCACCATCTGCAGTGATTTTGGTTTTGGTTTTTGTTAGCAATAAATTATTGCAAAAAATACCATTGCTAAAATACACTTATTCATAAGTTTTATTACTGAAGATGTGGCCAGTGTTTTAGGTATTTGTTATGGAACACCCATTTCTGTGGTCATCAGATTAATACTCTGAGATTTCTTGTCATTTGGAGTTGTAAAATACAGGAACATTTTAGGGTGTAAAAATATATCTCAAGATGCACGGTTACAAAGCACCATGAGCACTGTGCTATTTTAGTTAGATTAAGAAATTATTTGGGGACTTCCCTGCTGGCCCAGTGGTTAAGACTCTCAGCTCCCAATGCAGGGGGCCCAGGTTCGATCCCTGGTCAGGGAACTAGATCCCACATGCTGCAACTAAGACCTGGTGCAGCCAAGTAAATGAATAAATATTAAAAAAAAAAATTATTTGGAAGGAAGAACACACCAACTTGCTGATACATTATATTTAACAATTTATATTTACTGTAGCAATATGATTATGATAATAACAGAACCTACTATAATGGCCAGTAGACTAAGCACTAACTCATTGCCTATACTTTTCTGAGCACTGTATAGGTATTAACATATTAAATCCTCACAAAAAGGGAGGACTTTTTTTTCTAGCTAATTAAAAAAATTTTTTTTTCAGCTTTATTGAGGTTTAATTGACAAAGTTATAAGGTATTTAAAGTATACATAGTGGTGATTTTTAAAGTTTACTCTAAAGTAAAATTAGATTTTTAAAGGTTACTTTCCACTTATAGTTATTACAAAATATTGGCGCTCTTCCCTGTACAACACATCTGTGTAGCCTGTCTAGTAGTTTGTGCCTCCCAGCTCCTCGCCCATACATTGCTCCCCCACCGCCTCACTGGTAATTACTAATTCGTTCTATCTGTGAGTCTGCTTCTTTTTTTGTTATATTCACTGTTGTTGTTTTTTTAAGATTAAAAGGCAGCTTTTATTACTACCCCTTTTTTTTTAGATGAAATTTGAAACCTCAGAAAGTTAAGACACTTGCCCAAAGTCACACAGCTACTGCGTGGTCAAGCTGGGACTGGAACACGAGAATTATAGCTCTCATTGTCCCTTTTCTGTCTTTATTAAAGTAGTCCAAGCTTCCTGCCAATGCAGCAGACTTAAAAGAAGCGGGTTTGATCCTTGGATCAGGAAGATCCCCTGGAGGAGGGCATGACAACCCACTCCAGTATTCTTCCCTGGAGAATCCCATGGACAGAGGAGCCTGGCGGGCTCTGGTCCATAGAGTCGCACAGAGTCGGACACAACTGAAGCGACTTAGCACACACAGTACAAGCTTAGTGGTTAAAGGAAACGACAAGATGGCCCCATAGGAAAAGCTTCTTCTTTACTTGTCCTCATGATTGTAGACCAGCATAACAAGCCAGCATCACCAGCTCAAGGATGGATTCCCAGTGATTTCCACCCTGTAGCATCTGTCTGGGAGCTTTGTTACCCAGTATCCCTGTTGGCAGATACTCACTGAGTTCTACCAGTGTGGAACGTTAGCAAACCTCCCCATCACCCAGCAGGCATGGCCATACCCCCTTCAACAGGTCTGTATGCCCGCCTGGGCTGGGGACGGGTCCTTCTTTCAGGTTTCTTCCTTTCTTAGATGCTCTGCCTTGGCCTGGAGGTAGTGGTTGCTCCTTACACCTTCTTTTCAGGTAATTAGTTAACAATTCTTTCCATTAAACTCTCCCTGTTTGGATTACTGTGTGGTTTCTCCCAATTGGACCCTGACTGACACAGTGAGCTATTCCCATAATTTATAATAAAGGCTACCATTTGTTGAGTGTTTCTTACGTGGGAGATACTGTTAAGTATGTAAACACACACACACACACACACACACAAAACATTATTTGATTTAATCATACAAATAATGCTGCAATGTAAATGACATTATCTGCATTTTCAGATGAGGAAGTTCATGTCAGTGTTGCCTGGGTAAGAATGACAGGTCTGATGGAACAGACTCAAAGTGTGTGCTCTTAACGTCATGCCAT
Organism: Cervus canadensis; assembly: GCF_019320065.1. Classification (NCBI taxonomy): domain Eukaryota; kingdom Metazoa; phylum Chordata; class Mammalia; order Artiodactyla; family Cervidae; genus Cervus; species Cervus canadensis. Next base: position 11,735,643 of record NC_057394.1, on the reverse strand, counting down.
GATCAAGGGCCATTAAGGAAACAGTGCCATCTGACACAACTAAGGCGTAGGTGCCAATGTACCGGTAACTAGTCTCCATTACACATCTATTCCACAGCAGAAATCACAAGCTGTCTTGGAAAGCCCATAAATAACTAAAATCGCCTTCCCTTGAAGTATGTCCCTCTGCTCCAGGGCAAACTGTCTTCCTTGGCAGTTTTCAGCTCATCAGCTTCCCCAAAGGCCAAAAAAATTAAGGGCAATCTCTGGTCCACAGATGGTCTGTGATTTTTACTTTATAAACCTTGCCCTGACTTTGCTCAGTGACATTTGATTTATAGATAATTCATCTTCCTTGTATGTAAGTTCAGTTTCAGCTGGGCTTTTAACTAAACTCATTTCTCTGAATTGCCCTTTGACAATTCTTCCTGGAGGGCCCTCTGAGATCTTTCTGTTCGTGTGTTCATGGGAGCCTGGAAAAGCATGAACTTTGCGTGTACACCTCAGCTGGACCCCTGGAGTCCTGGCTTGCTTTCTCTTGGTCCCTCTGGTAAGTGTCATTCTGAGCCAGTTAAGCTCTGTATCTTTTTTGTTGCTGTTTTTAATGTGATTTATTTATTTTTGGCTGTGCTGGGTCTTCCTTGCTTTGCACCAGCTTTCTCTAGTTGCCGAGAGTGAGGACTTCTCTTTGTTGTGATGTTTGGGCTTCTCATTGCAGCGGCCTCTCTTGTTGCAGATCTTGGGCTCTAGGGCACACGGGCTTCAGTGGTTGTAGCATGTGAGTTCAGTAGTTGCAGCTTTGGGGCTCTAGAGCATGGGCGTAGTAGTTGTGGCATGTGGGCTTGGTTGCCCTAAGGCATGTGGGATCTTCCCAGACTAGGGATCAAAGCTGTGTCCCCTGCAATGAGAGGTGGATTCTTATCTACTGTGCCACCAGGGGACGTCCTAAGCTCTGTACCTTGCGCACTGATTCTACTTCCTGGCCTAGTCTGGTTCTGCTATATCCGTGGCCATTGAGTGGTGCGACAGGTCACAAAGTGACGATTCTCTGGGAACGTGGCTTTGGGGGAGCTCCAGAGCTGTTCTTCCTCCACGGATTGATGGACTGCTTTTCCAACTGTGGTTCTAAGACTGTTGGGTTCCAAGACTACTGCCGAGCTTGAGAGAGGGTGCAGAGTAAGGCGAATTAAAATGGTACAAGATCATGGTTCTTACCAAGATTCAGCCTGTTTTCTTGAAGAAGCACTTTTTGGGTTGTTGTAAGCCTTTGGTTAATTTTCAGAGTTCTGAAAATTTTGTTTTGACCCTTTCTGCTGGTGTTCCCATTGCTTTTTTTGAAGATTGGGTGTTCAGACGTCTTTACTCCCTTGTTCTAAAGTGTTTTGATAGAAGCGTTGAAATAAATAATAAATTTGAGGCCTTGATTTGACTAACATTATTTTCAAACAACTACAACAGAAAACAGCGTGGAACAAACAACAGGAATCAGCTGCACAAGCCTCTAGAGTTACCTTATCTCGCCTAAGGCAATTTTTCCATTGCAGGGTTTTGGGGAAATTTCTGAACAAATCGATTTTTGTTATCTTTGGCTAGCTCTGGAGGAGGTTAATAAATTAAACTTTAAAGTCTCTTAAATTAAAAGGGCACCTATTCTGATTGATTTGTGAAGATGGATAAACGTAATTTAAAAACTCTCTGAGTTGCAGTATATCAAGTATTTGAGCTTTTTCAAAGGACTAACCTTTGTAAGCATGTGGAGTTAAAATTTATTTTTTCTCTAAGTGTTCTTGGGTTATGTTGTGTTGATTTATACAAGCATATGTTAATCTCCATAAACTAAAGTATTGCCTTTACTTGTTAAATTATAAGGTTAAAAAGCAAGAAAAATACAAGTTGTTTTCAAGCTAAAAAATAATATACTAAAAAACCCCACAACTTTGCAAGAAAATGTAAAGATTTGGAAGATCTTGATATATAAATACAGAAAAATTGTATAAGGGCAAGTGCAGGTAATGTTAATAAGTATGATTCATCTTTGAACAGATTGTACTGCTTTGATACTTTTGGTTTAAAAAGAATTATGTTTTCTCTATGATTTTTTAGCAGTATAAACAAAAAGCATAATATTCTAGCTGATGTAAGTCCTGAGTTTATTCTCACACAGAAAACTTAATATGTCCTTAAATTTCCTATTCTGTTTTTTCATAGTCAAATAATATTTTCACTAAATGTTTAATATTATAAATGATAAATTATCATAATTGATGTCTTCCAAAATACAGCTGACCCTTGAACAGGGATTAGACGTGTCCACCCTCTGACCCTCTGCACAGTCAAACTCTGTGTATGAATTATAGACAGTCCTCTGCATTCCAGGTTCTGCATGTGCAGATCCAAACCTCCATGGATGGTGTAGTATATAATATTTACTACTAAAAAATGTCGTGTATAAATGGACCTAGGCAGGTCAAACCCCTAGTATGCAAGGATCAACTGTAATTTATTCTTACAAATTTCACACAGGCTACAGAATGGCCAGGTTGTCTAACGTGCCAGACTCAAGCTCAAACAAATTTCACATAATGCTGCAAATTATACAAATTGTGGTTTTCCATTTGCACTGTGTATAAAATTTCAGGTACCATGTATTTCTCCTAGATACATTTTTTTTTTTTTTTACTAAGCATAGGTTTTAGAGTTTTTTCTTTTAGTTTTTTTTTCTCTTTTTAAATTTGTTAAATTTTTAAATTTTATTAAAGTATAGTTGATTTACAGCATTGTGTTAGTTTCAGGTAGACAGCAGTGACTCATTTATACATGCGTATCTGTTCTTTTTCGGATTCTTTTCCCTTATAGGAAATACTGAGCATAGTTCCCTGTGCTATACAATATGTCCTTGTTATCTATTTTATGTGTAGTAGTGTGCATATATCAATCCCAACCTCCTAATTTATCCCTTCCCTTCGGTAATCACAAGTTTGTTTTCTGTCAGTGAGTCTATTTCTGTTCTGTAAATAAGTTCAAGAGAAAGAGCGAACTTTTTGGCCCAACCCAGTATATATGGTTCTGAAACTACCCCCATCCCCAGAAGTCCCCCAGTACTTCGTTTTCAATACCTCCTCCATCCCCAGTTCCTAGCAACCACAAATCTGTTCTGTCTTCCTAGAGTTTGCTTTTTCCAGAATGTCATATAAATAACGTATACAGTATATAAGTTCTTGAGACTGCCTTCTTTCACCTAGGCTAACATTAATACTTTTGAAATACTTGATCAGTGTTTCTCCATCCTAGATATTTTCTGGCAACCGCCATTTAGTAATGTTATAAAAGTGTCACCTCCCACCTGCTTATCACCCTACTGAGGGTCTCTGGGTGCAATACCCTCTGAGACCCTTGCCAGTGTTATTAGCGTGTTGTCACTCACAATGTGTGACTCACAACAAGAGCCCACTGCACTTCGTTGACCAACAGGTGTGTAAATACCGCTAAGAAAAGTGTTTCCAAACTCAAGTCCAAGTAACCCGTGGGAAAGAAAACCTGAAATGTGAGAGTGATATGGGCATTCTGCTGGCCTATTCATGAACTCTCTAACATTTTCTGCTTGTTTTTATTCTTTCCTAGTTTTTTTTTTATTTAGTGGTGATGGATAAAACTATTGACACTAGTCTCCCCACAACCTCAGCATCTCAACTTCTCACTCTCCAGGGGTCACTGTTTTAGTTCTTTAACTGATTATTTTATTTTTCTTCATCTCTTTACATAACACGCTTATTGTGATATTTCTTCTTCAACCTTAAGCAGTACCCGTTGACTTCCTTCTCTCTGGTAAAGAATCTGCCTGCAATACAGGAAACCCAGGTTTGATCCCTGGGTTGGGAAGATCCCCTGGAGGAGGAAGTGGCAACCCACTCCAGTATTCTTGCCTGAAAAATTCCATGGACAGAGGAGCCTGGCAGGCTGTAGTCCATGCGATGACAAAGAGTTGGACACAACTGAGTGACTAATGCACACTTGACTTCCTGTGATGGAATATAAGGATTTAACTCTTTCTTACACCTCTTACACCTTCTTATCCTCCTAATAGAACAAGAGTATAATTTTGCTTAGAATCATTTTCAGTGTCACATTCTTAGGACCATATAATTGCAATTGATACATCTGTTATGCAATAAATTCTGGTTCTTTTCCTTTTCTATAAAAATTTTTTTAACTGGAGGGAATAATGATAGTTTTTTAATATCCCAAGTTTTCCACATTCTTTTTTTTTCATTTAAAAACTTTAAATTTAATTTAATTAAAAAATTGAAGTATAATTGATATATAATACTGTATTGGTTTCAGGTGTACAGTGTAATGATCCAATATTTGTGTATATTGTGAAATGATCACCACAATAAATCTAGTTAACATTCATCACTATGCATAGTTACAAAATGTTTTTCTTCAATGAGAATTTTTAAGATCTTTTCTTTGGCATCTTTCAAATATATAATACAGCATTATTAACTGTAACCACCATACTGTGCATTATATCACTAGGACTCACTTTATAACTGTCAGCTTGTCTTTTTTGACCACCTTCACCCATTGCACCCATCCTTGCATCTGGCAACCACCAATTTGTTCTCTGTATATATGAGTTTGTTAGATTCCACATAAGTGAGATCATTTTCTCTTAATGTAGGCATTTATCACTGTAAACCTCCCTCTTAGCCTTGCTTTTGCTGTATTTCATAAGCTGTTTTGAATATAATTTTGTTCATTTATTTATTTGTGTTTGACTGTGTTGGGTCTCTGTTCCTGTGTGAGTGGGTAGGGGCTACCGTCTAGTCGCAGCGTGTTGGCTTCCGATTGCGATGGCTTCTCCTGTTGTGGAGCAAGGGGTCTAGGCCTGGGGGCTTCAGTAGCTTCAGTAGTTGTGGTGCAGGGGCTTTAGTTGCTCTGCAGCATGTGGGATCTTCCCAGATCAAGGATTGAACCTGCATCTCCTGTATTGGCACATCTTTACTACTGAGCCACCAGGGAAACCCATCTCATAGGTTTTGATATGTTGTGTTTTCATGTTCACTTGTTTCAAGATAGTTTTGAACTTTCCCTTAATTTCATCTTTGACCCATTGGTTTCCAGGAATGTGTTGTTTAATTTCTACATATTTAATCATTGTGGTTGGAAAAGATACTTTATACGATCCAAGTTTTCTATATTCTTATCCCCAAACTTTCCCCCATTTATGTAATAAATCTCCCCTTACCATTTTTATATGCATTAGGTTTCTTTCTTTCTCTTTCCCTCTCTCCCTTCTTCTTTCTTTCCCTCCTCCCTTTCTTCCTTCCCTCCCTCCCTATTGAAAGAAATCTCACTTAGAGTATTCTAACATACTCCCAAAGAGATCGGTTGATCTCTGAACTAGTTGTGCAAGTTGCCATCTTGCAGTTTCTTTTGATCATCATGCTGAGAATTCCCTCAATCTTTCTCTATTGTTGGAATCCCATGTTTTATTACTTTTTGGTTAACTACTGTTTTTGTAGAATGTATCATCGATTAGCTCCCTGGAAGGTACATTCTTCTGAGACCTAAAAATGTCTTGATTTTGTTCTTCTTGATGGGTAGTTGGGCTGGTACCAGGTTCAAAGTTAGATATCTTCTTTTCCTGGAATTTTTATGGCATTTCTTCATGATCTCAAACTTCCAATGTGGCTACTACTGAAAAGTCTGCTCTTCTGATCCTCGGTCCTTTGTATGTAAATTTACTCTCCCTCCAGGAAGCTCTTAGGATCTTCTCCTTGTCCCCAGCATTCTGAAATTTCAGAATAATGTGTCTTAGTGTCGGTCCTGGGTACAGGGCAGGGAACTTTTCAATCTGAAGGCTTTTTTTTTTTTTCCTGAGGTATACTTTACTCAAAATACACTCATTTAGGATGCATGGGTACATGTGTTTTGACAATTACACACACCGTGTAATCATTCTGCATTATCCATTTCCCACCATTGAAAAAAAATTCCTTTGTTAATCCCTCCATGCTAAGCCCCAGACAACCACTGATCTGCTTTCTATAAATACGGACTGGTTTTGCCTGTTCCATAACATTGTACAAACAGATTCACGTAGTGTGTATTCCTCTGTGTCTCCCGCTTTGGCAGAGCACAGTTTCTGAGACTCAGACATGTGTATGGGTACCTGAAATTCAGGCCTTTTTTTCTGCTAAGCAGGATCCTGTTGTATGGATATATCACAGTTTGTTTCACTGGGGGATGACACTGGGTTATCTCCAGTTTGGGACTATTATGAATGATGCTGCTATGAACATTGACACACAAGTCTTTCTGTGGACATGTTTTAATTATCTTGAGAAACTCTAAATGGTTTTCCAACATGACAGTACCATTTTTTTTTTTTCACTGTGATTAATGGTAAAGTTTAAGAACTGACCCACGAGTGTCTTTTTGATGTCCTCTGTGCCTGATACTATCACCATTGAGCTGGTTAAAAAAATAAATAAAACACCTGTGGTATAAACACAGTTGTTGAGAAAAATTTCCTCCCCATTTTTCTGTGGGCAAAACTAAAAACGCTTTGCCTATTTCAAAAAGTTTTGACAAAGCCCGTTTAATGTACCTCTCCCTCTCTCCCCCATCTCCATAGATGCCTATGTGCTGACACCCTTCATACGCAGTTCAGTTCCGTTCAGTTGCTCAGTCGTGTCTTGACTCTTTGCGACCCCATAAATCGCAGCACACCAGGCCTCCCTGTCCATCACCAACTCCCTGAGTCTACCCAAACCCATGTCCATCAAGTCGGTGATGCCATCCAACCATCTCATCCTCTGTCGCCCCTTCTCCTCCTGCCCTCAATCCTTCCCAGCATTAGGGTCTTTTCCAATGAGTGAACTCTTCGCATGAGGTGGCCAAAGTATTGGAGTTTCAGCTTCAGCATCAGTCCCTCCAATGAACACCCAGGACTGATCTCCTTTAGGATGGACTGATTGGATTTCCTTGCAGTCCAAGGGACTCTCAAGAGTCTTCTCCAACACCACAGTTCAAAAGTATCAATTCTTTGGCACTCAGCCTTCTTTATAGTCCAACTCTCACATCCATACATGACCACTGGAAAAACCATAGCCTTGACTAGACGGACCTTTGTTGGCAAAGTAATGTCTCTGCTTTTTAATATGCTGTCTAGGTTGGCCATAACTTTCCTTCCAAGGAGGAAGTGTCTTTTAGTTTCATGACTGCAATCACCATCTGCAGTGATTTTGAAGCCCAGAAAGATAAAGTCAGCCACTGTTTCCCCCTCTATCTGCCATGAAGTGATGGGACCAGATGCCATGATCTTAGTTTTCTGAATGTTGAGCTTTAAGCCAACTTTTTCACTCTCCTCTTTCACTTTCATCAGGAGGCTCTTTAGTTCCTCTTCACTTTCTGCCATAAAGGTGGTGTCATCTGCATATCTGAGGTTATTGATATTTCTCCCGGCAATCTTGATTCCAGCTTATGCTTCCTCCAGCCCAGCATTTCTCGTGATGTACTCTGCATGTAAGTTAAATCAGCAGAGTGACAATATACAGCCTTGACGTACTTCTTTTCCTATTTGGAACCAGTCTGTTGTTCTATGTCCAGTTCTAACTGTTGCTTCCTGACCTGCCTACAGGGTTCTCAAGAGGCAGGTCAGGTGGTCTGGTATTCCCATCTCTTTCAGAACAGATATCTGTCCTGGTGAGGATGGTAAATTGCATGGCTTCCACCCATGCCGTGGGCATCACTGCTGTGAGGAGGAGCTGATTCCCTTAGCGCTGATACATTAGGTGAGTTGACGTGTACTCCTATTTATGTAAGCACAGGGACTCATACATAATGATAAAAATATCTAGCATTTACAAGAGCTTGAAATATTCCAGGCTCAGTTCCAAGTACTTATATGCATTAATTCTTTTAATCCACCAAAAACCTTATGAAGAGATTCTGTTATTATCCCCTTTTTACAAGTGAGAAACCTGAACTTGGTCAATGGTTCACTGTTCCTGGTTGAGCTGAGGTCCAAATCCAGGCAGCCTGGTGCCAGAGTCCTGCACTTTACTGTGGAGGGGTGTGTGTAAATACACACACACACACACACACACACACTCCACTTCTGGAATGAGATAAATATCAGTAGCTGCCTCTGGGGAGGGAAGGTTTTAAGGGGTAGGTGTCTTAGTGAAAGCAAAATATTTATTACTGAGCACCTTTTGTGTTAGCATATATTCTTTTTTTCAAATAACAAAATATTAGTCCATTTTGACAAGTCATATGGGTTTGAAGAATGACAAAATAGAATGATTAAAATATCACATCTGTGACTATATTGTGGGGAATATTTCTTTTGTCCTCACTCTTTACCTCAACTTCCTGGTCAGCCTGCCATTGACCTTAAATCCTTGTGAAAAGACTTTTTGTATTAGCTGCATTTCATGGCACCTTTTTGAAACTAGAGCATTGGAATAGCTTTTGTTAACATTTGGATGGTAGATAAAATAATCCCCCTCTACCAGCAATTGCACTTAGTTCTATAAACCAGTTATTAAACCCAGTTTATCACTGAAAAGAGAGATTTTTAATATTTATTTGTATGTGGCTTACCACCAGAAGCATCACACATAGTAAGTGCACAAGTTACTTTTCTGTCTATAGTGGGACCCAGTTCAGTTCAGTTCAGTCGCTCAGTTGTGTCCGACTCTTTGCGACCCCATGGACTGCAGCACATCAGGCTTCCCTGTCCATCACCAACTCCCAGAGCTTGCTCAAATTCATCTCCATCGAATCAGTGATGCCATCCAACCATCTCATCTCCTGTCATCCCCTCTTCTGCCTTCAATCTTTCCCAGCATCAGGGGCTTTTCTAAGTAGTCAGTTCTTTGCATCAGGTGGCCAATGTATTGGAGTTTCAGCCTCAGCATCAGTCCTTCCAGTGAATATTCAGGACTGATTTGCTTTAGGATTGACCTGGTAGAAAACTCAGAATGTAACCAACCAACCTTCCGATTCTCAAGACTGTGGTTTGATCAAACCTGAATATCTTTACTTCTACCCATGTTGGCAGAAGGGTTGTTTAACACTAGCGCCACCTGGGAAGCCCAGTCATTCACTAGGTCCTGACTGATCTCTTCCACTTGTCACTTTCTGTGTAAACTCTCTTAGGTTTACAAACAAAGCTAAAGAAAATCTACTACGTACTTGTAAAATTCTGTGTTTTTTTTCTTTACAAATAAAACATAAAGGGTCTCTATAATATATAAATATAAAATATAAAGAGCAAAAATCTTGACATGTGCATCAGTGGCTGTTCATAGATAACTTGGAGGTGTTGGTCAAAATATGAAATGCCTATGTTTGGGTACTGAAATCAACAACCCAGAAAGAGAGGAGCTAAACATGGATCTGTAGAACAGGGCTGATTGTGAGCCAATTACAAACCAACAGGCTGATGAGGCTGCTAGAAAACCCAATGCAGCCTCCAGCCAGCTCACTAGCAGGCGGAGACAGATGAAGGAGATAAGGATTTGCTGTCCTTTCATCACAGCCAGTCCTCTGTTAAGACCCAAGAGCCCTAGTCTGAGAGGATCCTGGAGAGTCAGAGTGTATAGATGGAAGTGGCAGCCGTGGGGTTATAAAGTTGGGATTGCCCTGCAGAGGAACTTGCCCTTCAGCCTCAGGGCGTGCAGGTAACGGGGAGCCTTCCAGTCACATTGCCTTTAGGCTCTACTCAGCCTCTGGATGAAGCTGCACTGTGCCCTGGGTCTTCTCTGGTGGCTCAGATGGTGAAGAATCTGCCTGCAATGCAGGAGACCCAGGTTCGACCCTTGGGTCAGGAAGATCCCCTGGAGAAGGGAATGGCAACCCACTCCAGTATTCTTGCCTGGAGAATCTCATGGACAGAGGAGCCTGGAGGACTACATTCCATGGAGTCGCAAAGAGTAGGACACAACTGAGCCAGTGACACACGCACACTCACACACACATACACACACGGTGCTCAGGCAGCCCTCTGCCATGCCTGGGCTCCCAGATAGTACGAGGGCCTGGGCGTTTCTGCCCAGTGCAGGACGCCTCTCCTGGGAAATCGAGGCGCTCTTAGCTGGGTCAAGCAAGACTCTGAGAGCAGCATGAATGCAGATGCACAAACATATGTAAACAGCTAGCCACTGGGAATTTGCTATATGACTCAGGGAACTCAAATGAGGACTCTGATTATTATTAAGTTAATAACCCTCTGTCATAACCTAGAGGGGTGAGAATGGACAGGAGGTGGGAGGGAGAATCTAGAGGTAAGGGGGGAAACATATGTACACCTATGGTTAATTCATGTTGATGTATGACAGAAATCAAACCAACATTGTAAAACAATCATCAGTCAATTAAAAATAAATATTTTAAAAAAAGGAAAAAAGACTCTGAGGCCTGCAATGCAGTCTGGGCTCTCTCCACTCAGTCCTACTTCCTTCCCCCTCTCCTTCCCCAAGGGTCAGGCTAGCATCATACTCTGAAAGCTTTCCCTGCCTAGTTCTCATTTTTCGCTCTTTATCTCCTCCAGACTTTCCTCCCACGCCTTTCTCCAAGAAGTTGCTGGCACTCTTAACTCCATCTCAGCTTCTGCTTCCTGAAAAAGCTAAAAGGAAGGACTATGATTTTAATACTCTATCCCTCTAATCATGCTATCAAAGAACCAGGTTACAGCAGGGCAGAAACTAAAATTCTATCTTTTTCCAAGAAAGCATTTCAATGTTGGCAGCCTCCTTTTTACGCTTTGATGGTTGATATAAAAACCTGGGGTCTTGCCCGACCGCCTTTGTGTACCAGCAATGGGGTGTATGTCTCTGGCAGGGCTCCCAGTGTGATCTCTTCGGATACTTTGTAGATTTAAAGTTCTTTGGTTCTGGAAATAATTGAGTGTTGTCACATAAAAGTGAAAGCTGATTTCTTCTGGGTTGTTCTAACAAGCAGAAATAAAAGTAGTTATGGAGAGGAGGATTTCACTCCACATAGAAAAGAACTTGTTCACCATCAGAGGAGTCAGAATGGAAGGGATTGCCCCTAGAAGTTGTAGGTTCCTATGTTAGTTTGCTTGGCTCAAACAATAGAAATTTTGTTTGCTATTTTCTTTCTTTTTCTTTTTTAAATATTTAATAAAAAATTTTTTTTTATTTTGTATTGGAGTATAGTTGATTTCCCTGTAGGAGGGCACGGCAACCCACTCCAGTATTCTTGCCTGGAGAATCCCATGGACAGAGGAGCCTGACGGGCTACAGTTCATAGGGTCGCAAAGAGTTGGACACGACTGAAGTGACTTAGCATGCACATAGTTGATTTACAGTGTTTTAATTTCTGGTATACAGTAAAGTGACTGATTTATATGTGTGTGTGTGTGTGTATTCTTTTTCAAATTCTTTTCCCATTTGGATTATTACAGAATATTGAGTAGTGTCCCCTGTCCTTACAGTAGGTCCTCGTGGTAATCTGTTTTATACATTGTAGTGTGTATGTGTTAAACCCAAGCTCCTCATTTATCCCTTCCACTCCCCTTTCTCCTTCGGCAACCATAGATTTATTTTCTATGTCTGTGAGTCTGTTTCTGTTTTGCAAATAAGTTCATTTGTGTCATTTCTTTTTAGATTCCGCATATAAGTGGTGTCATATGATGTTTATCTTTCTCCGACTTACTTCACTTAGTATAATAGTCTCTAGGTCCATCCATGTTGCTGCAAATGGTATTATTTCATTCTTTTTTATGGCCAGATAATATTCCATTGTATAAATGGACCATATCTTCTTTATCCATTCACCTGTCAGTGGACATTTAAATTGCTTCCAAGTCTTGGCTATTGTAAATGTTTTCCCATAACAACTTACAGAAAAATCTGAACTAACTTTTTAGCCAACCCAATACCTGCAACTTTGGAACTGGGTGAACATGAAATAAGAGGAAAAATATTTTTCACTCCATCACTGTTTTTAAAATAAGCAATCAGTTCAGTTCAGTCGCTCAGTTGTGTCCGACTCTTTGCAACCCCATGGACTGCAGCACTCCAGGCCTCCCTGTCTGTCATCAGCTCCCGGAGTTTACTCAAACTCATGTCCATTGAGTCGGTGATGCCATCCAACCATCTCATCCTCTTTCGTCCCCTTCTCCTCCCGCCTTCAATCTTTCCTGGCATCAGGGTCTTTTCAAATACGTCAGCTCTTCGTATCAGGTGGCCAAAGTATTGGAGTTTCAGCTTCAACATTAGTCCTTCCAATGAATATTCAGGACTGATTTCCTTTGGGGTGGACTGGTTGGATCTCCTTGCAGTCCAAGGGACTCTCAAGAGTCTTTTCCAACATCACAGTTCAAAAGCAATAAGCATCCTTTTTTATTGTGGTAAAATATACATAACAGAATTTACCATTTTAACTAACTTTCGGCGCACAGTTCAGTGGCATTAAGTGTATTCATATTGCCATGAAAATTTCATCAGCATCCATCTCCAGAGCTTTGTTCATCTTTCCAAACTGTAATTTCCTGCACACTGAACACTCACTCCCATTCCTTCTTCCCCCAGCTCCTGGCAACCTCCATTCTTTCTGTCTCTATGAATTTGACTACTCCAGATGGGTAGAATCATATAGTCTTTTTGTGCCTGGTTTACTTCACTGAGCATAATATCTGCAAGGTTTATCCATGTTGAAGCATGTGTTGAAGATTTCTTTCCTTTTTAAGGTTGAAAATATTCCATCATTATGTGTATATCAAATTTCATTTATCCACTGATTCATCAGTGAACATGGGTTGCTTCCCAATTTTGACTATTATGAATAATGAGGCTGTGAACATGGGTGTATGAATATCTGTTCATGACCCTGGTTTCAGTTCTTTGGGTATATCCTCAGAAGTGGATGGATTATATGGTAATTATACATTTAACATTTCAGGAACTGCCACAGTTTTTCATGACTCCATGCCTTTTTTTTGTTTTTTGCCATACCCCACAGCATGTGGGATCTTAGTTCCCCAATCAGGAATTGAACCCACCCCTGCTGCATTGGTAACTCAAAGTCTTAACCACTGGACTGCCAGGGAAATCCTAATACCTTTTTGAAGTATGTAAGGTACTGTATGTAGACCCCATTTTTAAAGACTATTCAAAGTTACTAAAGTGAAGAGGAACTAAAGAGCCTCTTGATGAAGGTGAAAGAGGAGAGTGAAAAAGCTGGCTTAAAACTCAACATTCAGAAAACTAGGATCATGGCATCCAGTCCCATCACTCCATGGCAAATAGATGGGGAAACAATGGAAACAGTGGCAGACTTTATTTTCTTGGGCTCCAAAATCACTGCAGATGGTGACTGCAGCCATGCAATGAAAAGATGCTTGCTCCTTGGAAGAAAAGCTATGACAAACCTAGACAGCATGCTAAAAAACAGAGACATTACTTTGCCAACAAAGATCTGTCTATCAAAACTGTGGTTTTTCCAGTAAGTGGTCATGCATGGATATCAAAGCTGGACCAGAAAGGAGGCTGAGCACTGAAGAATTGATGCTTTTGAATTGTGGTGTTGGGGAAGACTCTTGAGAGTTCCTTGGACTACAGGGCGAACAAACCAGTCAATCCTAAAGGAAATGAGTCCTGAATATTCATTGGAAGGACTGATGCTGAAGCCGAAGCTCCAATATTTTGGCCATCTGATTCAAAGAGCTGACTCATTAGAAAAGACCCTGGTGCTGGGAAAGATGGAAGGCAGGAGGAGAAGGGGACGACAGATGAGATGGTTGGATGGCATCACTGACTCAGTGGACATGAGTTTGAGCAAGCTCTGGGAGACGGTGAAAGACAGGGAAGCCTGGCGTGCTGCAGTCCATGGGGTCACAAATAGTCGGACATGACTGAGCGACTGAACAACAACAACAAAGTATACTTAAACACAGAAAGAGAAACAGCATCTAAAGGGAAGACGAGTAAAGCAACAGGGTTTCCTTCTGTAATGTGTCCTAAAAGTGCTTGTGATTTAAGGTTCAGGAGGTATATGGTGAGTCACTCATCCCCAGACATCAAGGATCTTCCCTCTTAATCACTCTGTTGATCCTCTCTCCCATCTGTGACTTATTCCAGTTATCATTGCTTTTGTGCCCACCACTGAAGCTTCCAGTATAGGTGTCTGCTCTTCTCTGCTCTAAACTTTTCTTTGATCTTCTCAGAATTCTGATTGCTTCCTCTGCCCCAACAATTTTCATCTTTTTTGCAAAAAGGCTGGCCTTTAAACTTGTAATTGGTCAATCAGAAAACTTTACACTTCTGGAATAAACTGATCCATTACTGTCCACCAGTAAAAAGTTCTGGGTTTGCAGCATTTCAGGGTTGTGTTTGTTTACTGTCTGCAGTCACCCAGGATGAATTCAAAAGAGTCAAATATAACCAACAATGCATCTCTACCTTTATATATATCTATGGTATTGTTTTATGTAATATAGCTCTAAAGCCTTGACTTCATATAAGTACATGGGATCCCGAATAAATATGAATCCATTCAGATCGTGGTGGTAGGTCATAATACAAGAAGACTTCCCTGCTGTCTCAGATGGTAAAGAATTGACCTGCAATGCAGGAGACCTGGGTTCAATTCCTGGGTTGGGAAGATCCTCTGGAGAAGGGAATGGCAACCCATTCCAGTATTCTTGTCTGGAGAATTCCACGGACAGAGGAGCCTGCTGGGCTACAGTTCATGGGGTCGCAAAGAGTCAGACATGACTAGGCGATTAACGCACATACATAATACAAGATGAAAAGGAATTTTGAACTATAAAATATTTCTTCTGGAGGATAGTAGCAATCTGGTCAGGAGACATCTGCTCTGAGTCACCATAATGTGAATAGAGTTGCCCTCAAAAATATCTGCTGTTCTTTGTTCTTACTCTATGTTTCCCAAGAACCCTCCTGGTTACTCAGGTAGCTTCGCAAGATCCATGATGCCTGAGAATAAGAATGCAGGTTGGACCACTATGCCTTCCCAGGGGCATGAGCAAAACCATGCAAATAAACCAGTCCATGTATCATCAGAAATTAGTGAGTTGACATTCTGGTTGAATTTGGTTAGCACGCAACAACATTGTGCCTTAAAATATATAAGATGGAGTATCAGATTTGAGATTCTGGATTCTGATAAATTACTGAGATGCTGTGCAGTGGACTGTCAGGTCCCTCCCAGATGTCTCCCTGTCTCTCACTGAGCTTATTTTCCAAAACAGCAATTATGTCTCCTTGTCTGTCCTTTAGAAACATTCCGATGTTGTCTCACAAAAGGACTGTTTCTGTAAATTACAACGACAACAAAAAATGCATTGGAGAATAGTCACTTGGATTCTCTTTCATCCTTCAGTATTGTAACAACATCATAAGTGTCCCTGTTCAACCTTTACAAGAAGTTACTTCTTTTCTAAAAATATGAGTGGTTGATAATCAGTGGATTGCACTTCTCTTTCTTCTTTCCAGTATATAAAGCTATCACTTTCCAGGATACATTCTGAAAGGCAAAACAAAAAGAAAAGTTGCACAGTGCTAACTAAGTTATCCACTCTGAATGACTTAATTTCTTTGGAAAAGGACAGCTGTCCACCATTAAGTTACTATTAAGTTTCATGGACAGAACTGAAGCAACGGCAGCGTCTGGTTAGGACATGACTCATGAGAACCTACAAGCTAAATGTTAAGTTCGTTTAGGTAATGATCATAATAATTTTCAAGCTTATCATACTAAAAGTAATATTAAGCATCTGTGACATCTTCACATTTCTAATATTTTTCCTTTGGGGAGTTTTTTCTCTCATTATTTTATATTTCAAAATCATTAGATTTTATACAGGGTTCGATCCCTGGGTTGGGAAGATCCCCTGGAGAAGGAAATGGCAACCCCCTCCAGTAATCTTGCCTGGAAAATCCCATGGATGGAGGAGCCTGGCAAGTACAGTCCATGGGGTTGCAAAGAGTTGGACATGACTGAGCGACTTCACTTTCACTTTCAGATTTTATACAGTATCTACAGTACCGGTCCCCAATCTTTTTGGCCCCAGGGAGTGGTTTTATGGAAAATGGTTTTTCCATGGACCAGAGGGATGCAAGCGATGTGGAGTGGCTGTAAATACAGATGAAGCTTCACTCACTCACTTGCCACTCACCTCCTGCTGTGAAGCCTGGTTCCTAAGGCCACAGACGGGTACCAGCCCATGGAGATCCTTGTTCTAGAGCAGGGGTCTCCAGCCGTTTTGGCACCAGGGACCCATTTCGTGGAAGACAATTTTTTCACCAGTTGGGGTAGGGGACAGTTTCAGGATAATTCAAGGGTTGTTACATTTATCGTGCGCTTTCTTTTTTTTTAATTACGTAATTGGGGGCTGTGCTGGCTCTTTGTCGCTGCACGCGGTTTTTCTCTAGCTGCAGAGAGTGGGACCTACTCTCTAGTTGGTGGTGGGCAGGCTTCTCATTGCAGTGACTTCTCTTTTTGTGGAGCGTGCACTCTAGGTGTGCAGGCTTCAGTAGGTGTGGCACATGGGCTAAGTTGCCCCTCGGCAGGTAGGATCTTAGTTCCCAGACCAGGATTGAACCCGTGTCGCCTGCGTTGGCAGGCAGCTTCATCACCACTGGACCACCAGGGAAGCCCCATCCCCTTCAGCACCCCCCCCCCCGCCCTGCCACCCCATGCACTTTATTTCTAATCTGATGCCACCACTGATCTGACAGGAGGTACCTGTCTGCAGCCCAGAGGTTGGGGATCCATGTTCTAGAGGACGAAGCCCCCGTGTTCATTCAAGGTAAAGGAAATTCGGGCTGGCTTCCCTGACCTCTGCTTAACTTACATATACCAGGCTGAATAGAAAAATGATTCTAATATGAATATTTTCTAACTGCTTCTCCAAACACCAGATGCCTCAAAAAGCTTCCCTAACTCCTGACTAACCTACTTAGATTTTCATTTTAATTGGGTAAATGAGCTCAGGTTATAGAAATCAGTAGTAATGAATATTTGAATTCTGTTAAAACTGTTACAAAACGAAAATGTTATTGAAGAAAGCTAATTTCAGCGTATCACCATAGTCTAATTATTTTGAGAGGGAGAATCTGACCCAGAGGTCTAGTTAAACCATTAAAAAGGGTTTCATATCCCTTGTTAATTGAAAATGAAAGAGTTTTTTTTTTTTCTGTGCCTCACTTCAGGGAAAATTGTGCAGGGTTATTTGTGTGGAGGGGATAGGAGCACAGTAGACCGTGTCTGGACTCCACGGGTCATATTGCTGCCTGTTACCCAGTCGTGGTCAGGTTCTTCAGCGAGAAGTACTCTTGACCCTTGAGCAACACAGGTTTGAACTGCACAAATCCACTTATACATGGATTTTTTCCCCCAATAATAAATAGCACTATGTTATCTGAGATAGGTTGAAAGCACAAATGTAGAATCTCGGATACAGAGGACTGACTTTAAATTATACACAGATTTTCAGCTGCAGGATGTTCAGGGGTCAGCTGTAATTAACTCTTTGAAAACATTAATCTTTTAAAAAGTTCATTAATTTCTTCTTGGCCACACCCCACAGCATGCAGAACTTCTCCTGCCAGGGATTGAATCCATGCCTGGAAGGGTGGAGTCTTTTTTTTTAATTGATTGACTGATTTTTTGGCTACACTGGGTCTTCATTGCTGCATACAGACTTCCTCTAGTTGCAGACAGCAGGGGCTCCTCTCCAGTCGCGGAGTGCAGGCTTCTCACTGTGGTGGCTTCTCTTGCTGCAGCGTGCAGGCTTCGGCAGTTGTGGCCCAAGGGCTTAGCTGCTCCGTGGCCTGTGGGATCTTCCCGGATCAGGGACCGAACCCATGTCCCCTGCACTAGCAGGTGGGTGCTTTACCACCGGCCCAGCAGGGAAGTCCTGTGATTAACTCTTAACAGGCTGAGGCATTGTCAGTGAGAGGGTAACTCCTCCAAGCCTCCAGAACATTCTGGAAAGCCCAAGAATTCTGGATTCGAATCTGGCCTTCAGGTGTTTACGCAGGAATGTTTGCAGGGTGAGCAGCAGAACCTGTTGCCTCTGGCACTTTGTTAGCTTGGCCGTGACCGGTGGACTTAGTCCCATGGGCTGTGGACCTCCCTTCAACCTCTGGCTCTGCTCCCCACAAGTGTGAAGGGCTGGTTTTTGCCACAGGCACTAGCATCGGTGAGTGCCATAGCTAGATTTGTCCCCAGGTCTTTTCTGCTCATAAGTCTGCCTTCTTTCTGAGCTGTTTCTCTTCTGAAACAAGGTCCACACTGTAGTAGTTTCCTGAGGCAGCCATAGCAAAGTACCACAGATCAGATGGTTTAAAACAATAGAAAGCTTCCCTCATCGTTCTGGAGGCCAGAAGTCCAAAATCTAGGTGTTGACAGGGTGGACTCCCTCTGGAGGTCCTAAGGGGACTTTGTCCCAGGCTCCTCCCCTGGCTTCTGCTGCTTAGCTGGCAATCTTTGGTGTCCCTTGACTCGCAAATGCATCACCCCACCCCCTTCCTCATCTTCACGTGGCGTTCTGTGTGTCTGCCTGCGTCAGTCTCCTAGGATGGCGTGACAAAACACCACAGACTGAGTGACTTACCCAACAGAAATTGATGTTTTGCTGCACCATGTGCATGTGGGATCTTCATTCCCTGACCAGGGACTGAACCTATGCCCTCTGCAGTAGAAGCTCACAGTCCTAACCACTGGACCACCAGGAAAGTCCCTAGCAATTTTTCCTCACAGTTCTGGAAGCTGGAAGTCCCAGATCTAGGTGCCATTGAGGTTGGTTTCGTCTGAGTCCTCTCTTGCTGGCTTATAGGTGGCCACCCTCTTGCTGTGTCCTCATTTAGCCTTTTCATCTGTAGGCATCTGGAGAGAAAGGGAACTCTGGTGTTTCTCTCCCTCTTTTGAGGACACCAGTCCTATTGGATTAGGGCCCCACCCTTACGACCTCATTTAACCTTGGGCTCACTCAGTCGTGTCTGACTCTTTGTGACCCCATGGACTGTAGCCCATGAGGCTCCTCTGTCCATGGAATTTTCCTGGCAAGAATACTGGAGAGGGTTGCCATTTCCTCCTCCAGGGGATCTTCCTGATCCAAGGGATTGAACCCATGTCTCTGGCATCTCCTGCATTGGCAGGTGGCTTCTTTATCACTCAGCCTCCTGGTAAGCCCCCACTTAACTGTATTGCCTCCTAAAGGACCCTATCTCTATAAGCAATCACTTTGGGGATTAGGACTTTCAACATATGAATTTGTGGGGGGGACACAGTTCAGTCCATAACAGTTTTATGCCTCTTGCCTCTCCTTATAAGAACACTAGTCATGTTGAATTCGGGCCCAGGCTATTCCAGCATGACCTGTTCTTACCTTGATGACATCTGTAAGATGCTATTTCCAAATGAGGTCACATTCACAGATATCTGAAGTTAGTACTTTAACACATTTTTTCATGGGGACACCCATGAATTCAACCCAACTAATTTTTCAAGTGTGAATGCATGTTGAATGACTCAGCCATCCTTTCAACCATCGACCATGCTTTGGATAGCTCACATAAGTGGAATCATACAGTGTCTGTCCTTTTGTGGCTGTCTTATTTCACTGAGCATGTTGTCTTCTAGGTTCATCCGTGTTGTCGCTTGTGTCAGAATGAGCTTCCTTTTCAAGGTGGAGTCATGCTACATTGTATCTACATGCTACATTTTGTTCATCCATTCATCTATCAAAGGATACTTGGGTTGTTTCCACCTGTTTGCTATTGTGAATGATGCTATTATGAACGTGGGCGTGTGCACGTTATTTTGAATCACTTTATTTCATAATTAGCAATAGCCTCAGCTACCATTATTGAATTATTTGCCCAGCTCAGATAGTTCCTGAACGACCAGGAACTAGGAGGGAACGTATAAACCCTGGGGCATGGCCGTCTGATAGCTGGGTCACCTGAAACCTGGCCCCTGTGTATGACAAATATTTTCCTGAACAAATATAGCTATAAAAAGGACTACCTACCCTAAGAATATGCTTTTAGGCTCAATTGAGATAATGCCCTTTGAAAATGGTGAAGGTCTATGTAAAAATATGGATGCTGCTATTATTTACTGGTATGGCTTTTTCTGGCCCTTATCTCTTTCAGTTCATCTGCTTCCACTGTCCCTGCCTACTTTAGGGAAGGGACTAACACCCCTGGAACATCCACAGTTCCTTTCTTTCTCTCTCAGATTTTATTCACTTTGGTATTTTGAATCTCTTTAGTTTCTTGCCTGATTTCCATATACTTCTCTCTTTGCCACCCATGCCTCATGGGATCAAACAGCTGGTCCCAATGGGCCACATAGGATTTCTGCAGCTTTCCCACGCCAGCCCAGGGCTGTTGCCCTCATCTCCCTAATAACTAATAACAGCTCGATTGAGCTCCCCTAAGAACTGAAAGACACAGGAAGCCTGTCTTCCAGGAAGGGGAGGGGGAGGCATGTCTGCCTATGAATTATTAATGCATTCCATTTGCCGCAAGGTTTCAAGGTTAACTAATTATCCCTTTAATAAGGGTCTGCTCATCTTTCTGCAGCACCCTTGGGGGTGGTTTCTTAAGGTCTCAGAATCTCTGGGTTTTGAGAGCTGCCATGTGGTGGCATCAGCAGTGATTTCCATCCTGGACCTCTCCCCTCCCACTGTTGTCTGGTTGGGTGGAGCTGAGCGTGTCTGCTCCCCAGCGAATAAGAGGATGTTAATGAATTCCTTCAGATGAGCTATATCAGCTGTAGAGTCACCAGGTGATGGAAGAATTAACAAAGAACATTGACCGTTACCTTATCATTCCTGTTTATGAGATGTGGGGTTTAGGCTGAGGACACAGCTCATTTCCTACCTGACTTTCATAGAGAACTGCAGGGGCTGGGCGATTAGTTCTCTTATCCCACATAACCCCTTGTATAAAGGGGAAAAAAGAATGGCTATTCATATCAAAAGGCTCACTATGGCCCCAAACAGTGGGAACTCGGATTAGCCAAGGTCAAAGTTCACATTTTCTCCTTCTGGTCAGACTTTAGCCCCACCACTAACCATCCTTGGGGAATTGAGCAGTAGGTTTCCTTGTTTGGAACTTCCTTGCTTAATGTCCCTAATGCACTTGTTCGTTAGGCCACATTAAAAAACCCTTCTTATTCCCTCTCCTGTCACCTCGTTATTTTTTACTGTTGCTTTTTTGAAAAATAATTATCATAAGAAAGTTGCTTTTACAGCTATGTAGGTCTAGGTGCGGTGGCCTAACATTTTTGGATAAAAGAGACCATGTCACATATTAATGATATTAAAATCCATGAGTCCACATTGCAGTTGTTTGAAAAACCAACTCACCATCCTAGGAGTCCTATAGAATCAATGTATTATTTTGAAAATTGGTCAATAAGGGGGAAAGAATGAGTCTTTTGATCTACTCTTCCAATATGAACAGTTTCTGCTAGATATTTCTCTTTCCAGAAGTTTTTCAGCTTCTGTAAATGAATATACAAGATTACATGATAGAAAAACCTGTAAATATTTCAGTATACATCTCTAGAAGATAAAACTGTTTTTTTCTGACACATGGCCATGACTTCACTACCACATCTAAAAACATCCAGTTGGTGTCCAAGTGCTTGCGGATGAAATAGAGTTTAGACAAGGACCATCCGTGGTCACAAACTGCATAAAAAGAGACAACCAGATGTGAGCTGCCTCTTGTTGGAAGCTTACAATTTCCACTTATAAAGTATTCTGCCCCTCTCCCACCTGCTGAACTGAATGGATCAAGTCTTTAAATCTAACTACAAACCACGGGAAGTACTGGGGTCAGAGGAGCATGTTAATATTATAGCAGGAGGATGTTGTCACACAACCTAGAATGTGGGAAACTACAGTGTGCAAGGCAAATGACCTGATTTTTTCCAATAGCAAAAAATTACAAGAAAAAAGAAAGCAAGAAAAAGAACCTATGCATTAAAATACTTGACATATTGACAAGGGACTTTCTTGGTCGTCAAGTAGAAGGGGTACTTCCAAGGTAAGAGCTGCCGTTTCGATCCTAATTTGGGGAACTAAGATCCCACAGGTCATGTGGTGTGGCCAAGAAAATATATTTTGCAAAAAGAGACATATTGATGAAATGCAATGTGCAGATTGTTTGGGCCCTGCCTCCAACAGGTCAGGTATACAAACACTGATGAGACAACTGAAGAAATCTGAGTATGAATAGTTTTAGTGAAAAGAATGACATTGTGACAATATATAAAAATAATCATACACCCACACACCCTCATACATCCTATGCCAAAATATTTACAGATGAAATTATATGATATCTAGAAGTCACTTCAAAATAATGCCCAATTTTATATACATTTCTCATTAGCTTCACTTAAAGGCAGAGAATTCACTGGTAGGTGAATAACACTTTAAGGTACATGAAAGTTAAACTTTTAATTTCTTTAGCTATAAAATTAAACCATAAAAATTTTTTTATAAACCATAAAAATGCTGTTGAATGTATCCACTCCTTTAAAATAAAAAGCTTGGGACTTCCTTGGTAGTCCAGTGGCTAGGACTCTGCAATCCCAATGCAGGGGGCCTGGGTTCAATTCCTGGTCAGGGAACTGGATCCAACACGCTCTAAGAGTTTGCTTGCCACAACTAAAGTTCCCGCAGGCCACAGTGAAGACCCTGCATGCCACAACTGAGACCTGTTGCAGCCAAATTAATGAAAATAAATATTTAATAAAAATAAATGGTGGCACTAGTGGTAAAGAATCCGCCTGCCAATGCAGGAGATGTCACTGACATGGGTTCAATCCCTGGGTTGGAAAGATACCCTGGAGAAGGAAGTGCTAATCCACTCCAGTGTTCTTACCTGGAAAATCCTAGGGATGGGATTGCAAAGAGTCGGACACGACTGAGCACGCACGCGCACATAAATAAATAAAATGCAAAGCTCTATCATAAAATGTTAGTGACAAAAATGTGACTGAAAAGAAGTTAAAAAAAAATGCCTAGGGAACTTCCTTGGTGGTCCAGTGCTAAGACTCCAAGCTCTTAATGCAGGGAGCCCCAGACTTGATCTCTGGTCGGGGAGCTAGATCCCACAGATCCTGCATGTCACAACTAAGACCCGGTACAGCCAAATAAATAGACATTATACATATTTATAATATATATATATATATATACACACACACACACATATATATATACACACGTGTGTATATATATATGTGTGTGTGTGTGTATATATATAAAATAATGCCAGATAGTGTGTGTTTGGAGAGGTGGCTGTATAGGATTATAGATGAAACAAGATTGGCCAAGAGTTGGTCAGTGTTGAAGTCGGTCGTTGCAAGTTCATTGTATTATCCTTTCTACTTTTGTATGTGCCTGAAGTTTTCATAACAAACCATAAAATGAATGAATGAATGAACAAATGAACAAACAAATCAACAAATACCCTCTGGTCCCTCCCTTAAGAAGGGACAGCATCTAGTGATGATAAAGCCACTTCCTTGCTCACTGTTATCCCGGCTCTGATTGTTCATTCCTCTGCTGAGTAACCTCTCCCGCGTCCCCAAGAGCCTGAAGCCGCCAAAGCCTTGACATTCATTTTTCAATTCTCTGAAGTCTCTTAGAACAAAAACCTTTATTGATTCAAATCACACCAACCTTTAAAAGCAATTAAATGTATACATTTCATGAAGCAGAATCAGTCCACACAGAAATGTCATCTGGTTCCTAAATATTTAATATTTTTCTCCCTGGTCCTTAAAAGCATTCCCTGTTTTCATCATGGCACTTGAAAATTGATACTGTTTTCCCTGGGTATTATAATAGCATTTTTTATTATCAACCTGCCTTGAAATGAGGTCAGCATTAATATTTTAGGGGTTGATTTTTTTCTTTCTTGTGTTCCTCATGCTTTTGGCCTACTTGGCCTTTATCAATTCTCTCTCCTTTAGCCCAGTAGCAAGGCTTCTACTGAATTATTGTCACTGAAACCACATCTCTGAGTCCTCTGGCTTTCTTTGCAGCCTCCAAAGTCTGCTGCCCCCTCATTTTAGAGTAACAAGGAGAAAAGCACTTCTTTTGGATCAAGAAAAAAGGTGATTAAATTTTTTTCCTGGGTAAAGGGCTAAATCTTGGAAGGCTATTAATTTTTAAGAGCAACCAAAACTTGAAGACTTTTCCAAATGAAAACATTGCAAAAGTTCTGTGAAGTAATTAGCCTCCAACTAATAAAAAAAAAAAAAAAAATTGCAAAAGTTCTTGCTTAGAGATGCTTTTGGACATTTTCTTTGTTGTGCTGGGGAAAAAAGTCCTCAAGTGCAATAAAGCACAGAATAGTCAGAGTATAATCATTTCTTTTTAATTGATGTAAAGTAGCTTCTAGTTTCTCGCCCTTAAATTAAAAAGAAAAAATGAACTCCCAAGTCCTTTTTAAGACTTAATTTTATTTTTAAAACAACATAATAAAAATATGTAATAAAAACACGCATCAGTTTAACACATCCCGTGTTCTAATTTAAGAAGCATTCATGGGAGATGTCAAAATATTCTACTGTTTGAAGTGGGTGTAGAGGCAGGAAAAATTAGCAGTTCTTTGAAAAAATAGTTTTCCTTCTAATTTTATAGTTCTCAGTTTTAATTTGTCTTTTAAATTCTTTAAACTGTGGGCAATATTCATAATTTTGGTACTAATGAGTGCCAAGAATCCATTAATTTTAACATGTTGGGAATATCACATCATGATTTACCAATAATTACATCTTTGCTCTGAATGAATGTCATTGCCCTGTGTCATTCCCAAATTCCCATACGTTTTATCAGTAAAATGAAATTTTTATGGAGCAAACAACTGATGAATCTTAGTTACAGTAACTGTTAGTCGCTCAGTTGTGTCTGACTCTGTGACACCAGAGACTGTAGCCCGCCAGCCTCCTCTGTCCATAGAATTCTTTACTGTAACTTCACCAGGGAAGTTACAGTAAAGCGTTTCCCAGTTTTTTAAAAAGGAGGTAAGTTGAAATTCCAGGACCCTTAGACTAATATGTTTAGCCACAATTTCTGGCAAGCGTTTTAAAAATAACATGATTACTAGAAGTCCATAGGGATCAACTAAGCATAAGTCACATGTTATTCGTCCCATTTTTTTAAGGTCGACAATTGAGGCAAGCTATAGTCCAGTATCTTAATTTTCCCAGGCAATTAACATTGGTTTGTATGTTATAGATGGACAAATGTGGAGATTTTAGAGAAGTTGGAATAAGTTGACCCTATGTCTAGATTATATAATGCGTGCTTAGTTGCTCAGTCATGTCCACCTCTTTGCAACTCCATGGACTGTAGCCAGTCAGGCTCCTCTGTCCATGGAGTTCTCCAGGCAAGAATATTGGAGTGGGGTTCCATGCCCTCCTCCAGGGGATCTTCCTAACCCAGAGATCAAACCCAGTCTCCCGCACTGCAGGCAGATTCTTTATCATCTGAGCCTCCAGAGTGCATTAACTTAGGGGGTCTCCAGGGGAACATCACAGGCATGGTCCATGACTGTTCCTAGTGATGTGCTGTGAGGTGAACGTGGACATGGACATGCAGGAGACATTCAGCCGCTCTGGAGGTGATGCAAAGGTGGGAGGGATGCACACCGTGAAAGGAGACAAACCAAGAGCTCGCATCTTGGACCACCGGGACAAGACTGCATGCACGCTTAGTTGCTCTGTCAGGTCTGACTCTCTGCGACCCCATGGACTGTAGCCCACCAGGCTCCTCTGTCCATGGGATCTCCAAGGCAAGAATACTGTGGTGGGTTGCAATAGATCTTCCTGACCCAGGGATCGAAGCTGCGTCTCCTGTGTCTCCTGCATCGCAGGTGGATTCGTTACTTGCTGAGCCATTGGGGAAGCACCAAAGGCCAAGGCTAACAACGGGAAGAAATTTAATGAAGATAACTGTTTTAAAATGTACCTGGATTTATTAAATAAGACATGAAGACATGGAAATGACCGTTATGAAGGTGGAAGTTTTTTGTTTTTTATATTTGAAGTCCCCTGGAGACAGGAGACAAGCCACACGAAGCCATGCGAGGCCACACTGGGAAACACCAGGGTTCTCAAGAGGCAAACAGGGGTGAGAGGAAAATGGGGACAAGAGCCTTTATTGTGATTTCTTTGGGAAAGGCAACACTAGGGGAGTGGTGAGCTGATTTAGGATTGGCTAGTTTGGATAATCCCAGTGGGCTCTGTGGTGTAGGAGACATCCTTACTGTCTGGTGCCTGGCCCTGGGGTGATTAAGGCAAGGGAATAGTGGCCTGGAGTGTGAGGGCCCAGTAGAGGCAGTAGTTGGTAGATTGGTTGGTTTGCACTTGGAAGGCGTACTGGCAGGAGAATTTACCATCTCCAGGAATTGGCTGGCCCTGGAAGGGGGTTGTCCCTCCAGGATCCACGAGGCCTCAAGTTGTCAAAGCATCAAAATGTGGTTATTATGAAAACACAACACATAAATCTCTTGCTGAAGAAAACCCAGGAAGATCAGGTTTAATAATTCATGTGAACAAGTGTCGGTTTGGCTTTGTTTTGTTGGATGATGGGTTAATGAATCAATAATGTGATACCTTGCTCTCTACGTAGCAACTTGTCATCACTCGGGTCCAGGCTCCAAAGCCACCTCCTCAGGGAGGTCCTCCTTGACCACCCTGTCCAGTACTGCTCCCCATTCCTGGTCACTCCCTATGACATTGGACAGTTCTGTCCTCCTGGCATTTATTATCTGCAATGACTGAGCTACTTACCTGTGTGCTTGTTTAATGTCCGTCTTCCCTGCTAGAGTGTAACCTCTTGTTCACCTCTGTGCCTCTAATATCTAGAACAGTCCCTGGTACATAGTGGGTACTCAAAAAATATTTGCTGAGTGAACAGATGCAGAGCTAAAAAAAAAAACCAGTTGCAGCTTTAATTGAATTGATAGGCATTTAGTAGTTGATTGAAGGCAGGAGAAGGGGATGACAGAGGATGAGATGGTTGGATGGCATCACCGACTCGATGGACTTGAGTTTGAGCAAACTCTGGGAGATGGGGAAGGACAGGGAAGCCTGGTGTGTTGCAGTCCATGGGGTTGCAAAGAGTCAGACACCACTGAGCAACTGAACAGCAAAGTTGATTGCAGAAAATAATAGTTCTTCTGATTTTGTTAATAACAGAGAGTACATTATGTCAAATTTTGGATGCCAGACATTTTAAGAAAAATCTGACCAACTAGAGAGACCAGAGCATTGAAAAGTGCACCCAGGATAGTCTAAATGTCATCTCATCTGGAATTAAGGGGGAGAGAAGGGGCATTTAATTAGCAGCCACTCTGTGCCAAGAACTGTGTTAAGTTGTGATAAACTTCTAATTGCCACATGTGCATCCCTTGCCCCTGAATTAACCTGACTGGGGTTGTGAGTGTGTGCCTAAGAGGAAAGCCCTGCTCCTCCGTGTGGGGTTAGGGTTCAGCTCAAACTGAGGTTGTTCTCTGGGAGGGTGTAGCCTTCAGTAGAAGCCATGAGGGGATGGGCAACCTCCAGAGAGATGTGGGGTACTTGGATCCCTGATTCTCTCAACTTTCATCATCTCAAGTGCTAGTTGCTCAGTCCTGTCTGACTTTTTGCAACCCCTGGACTGTAGCCCGCCAGGCTTCTCTGTCCATGGGATCTTCCAGGCAAGAATACTGGAGTGGGTTGGCATTTCCTACTCCAGGGGATCTTCTCGGCCCAGGGATCGAACCCATGTCTCTTGCATCTCCTGCATTAGTAGGTGGATTCTTTACCACTAGTACCACCTGGGAAGCCCATAATATGTAAATTGAAAAGTGAAAGTCGCTCAGTCATGTCCGACTCTTTGGGACCCCATGGACTTTAACCTGCCAGGCTTCTCCATCCATGGAATTCTCCAGGCCAGAATACTGGAGTGGGTAGCCAGGGGATCTTTCCAACCCAGGGACCAAACCCAGGTCTCCCGCATTGCAGGCAGATTCTTTACCGAATCATCTCAAGAAGGCCTCAGTCAAAGACACTCATGGGCTTGGCCCTTGTCTGGCCTGACTTCACCTGGTTGTACCACAGTCCACTTCCAGCCTGCCGAGCGTGGGTGGAGATCACCCCTCTGGCTTGCTTGTTTGGGCTCCTGTTCCCATCTGCAGTGGTTAGATTCACGTTTCAACTTGGCTGGCCCCTGATCTCCAGAGATTCAACTAGCCACTGACCTAGGTGTTACTGTGAAAGCACTTTGTAGATAAATGTGTTAACACCTACAATCAGCTGACTTGAAGAGTAGGAGATCACCCCACCATCACCACTACCACTGCCCTGCAACCTCAGTGGACCTCACCCCTAGAGTTAAAAGGCTTAAGAATAAAATCCAGGTTTCCATGACAAAGGAGAAAGCCTGCCTGAAGGCTGCAGCATCAGCTTCAGTGGGAGAATTTCTAGCCTGCTGGCTACAGATTTCACACTGGTCAGCCCCACCGTCACAAGAGCCCGTGACTTGAAATGAATCTCTTTACCCACACATATACCCCTTTGATTCCATTTCTCTGGAGGCCCCGGGCTGATACACGGCCCCTGGCTTTTGAGAGTCAAGTGTGTCCATTGTGTTTTTCTGGCCCCAGAACGTAGAACAAGCTTTCCTTTCTGCTTTGAGTAGTTGCTCTACATTGATAAAAGGTCTTGACTCCATGGACACTTCCTGGGGCAGGCTGTGCCCAGGGAAGCATGACTCTAGCGTCGACATTCGGGGTGGGGGGTGGATCTCTACCCTCTGTTGTGTTTCTACCCCTGGAGGGGGAAGGAAGGAGGACCCTGGCATCCTTCATCCCCCACTTCCACCCTCCCCTTCCCACGCTCCGGAAGCCTTCCCGCTGCCTACGAGGCCCTTATGCAGAGAAAGAGCCAGCACCACCATCCTGTCGCTAACCCTCAGGGTTAGCCCTGGGCGGGCACCTGGGAACTTAGATTGCGGGAAGGTTCCCACCATTAACTTAAGTGAGTGGCTCATCGTCCCTAAGCTGTTGGTGCAAGCAATATGCTTTATGCTGAGCACGTGCTTTCCTTCTGGGAGTCTGGGTTGTGTGTACCTGACGGGCAGAGGGTACCCCTGGCCAGTCCTCCAGGAAAGCCCTGGGCACTGGGTCTAGAGTGCGTTTCCCTGGGGGTCAAGAGTTCACACGTGTTGTCGCAACACGCAGCTGGCGGAATACAGGGTGTTCCGTGTGGCTCCACCGGGAGGGGACTCTGGAAGCTGCAGCTGGTTTCCCAGACTTCACCCCACGCACCTTTTGTCTTTCCTGGCCTTGCTTGGGATCCTTTAGCTGTAATAAATCACAGCCATGAGTATGAGTATGGATGGAGCCCATCCATCCTCCTGAGGATCCCTGAACCTGGGGATGGCTTTGAGGACCCCTGGCTCAGCCCTCCGTCATCTGGTCCAGGCTCCACTCTGACCTCATCACCCGTCACGCTGCCCCCACGACTGTCTCCTGACTCACCAACTCTTGCTGTTCCCTCTGTCTGGAGCGCCCCCTACATTCAACCACGTGGCCTGTTTCCTCACCCCGTTCAAGGCTCTTCTCCAGTATCGCCCATCAGGAAAGCAATGCTGGGCCACCCACTGTAAAATTGCACCTACCCCGTCATTCTCTGTTCCCTCATCCTGCTTTATTGTTCTTGTTAACACCACCTGATACGTTTCTATTATATCTATTAGTTTCTCGACTTGCTGACCACCCCCAGTGGCCCTCACCAGGATGAAACCTCCGTAAGGCAGCAATTTTTCATTTTGTTTCTCATTTGAGCAAACCACCCTGAAGGATGCTTGGGTGAAATGACAAGATCTTTGGTATTTGCTTTAAAGGCTTTTATCAAACTAAAAGTATGTGCTGCATCTGAGAGAGCCAGCAAACTCACGTGATAAATGGTCTAATGCCAAATGCGTGTTTGAGTTTCTGTTATTATCATAGGTAATGATAGGTTATCGTGTGATAACTGCTAGAGGTGTTTTGCTTATATATATTTTCTAAACTTACCATGAAAAATTCAAAAGAAAGGGTCATAGAATCATTTCCCATAAAACAAAACCTAGATTATCATCAAGATTTTGTCATAGTTGCTTCCTGCTTTTTCCCCTTTCCTTAATATTTTAAAGCACATTTCAGGTTTCATGTCATTTTCTTTCTACATACTTTATAATATAATCCTACATCCCAGAATATTGGAAATAAAAGCAAAAATAAACTAATGGGACCTAATTAAACTTAAAAGCTTTTGCACAACAAAGGAAACTATAAGTAAGGTGAAAAGACAGCCTTCAGAATGGGAGAAAATAATAGCAAATGAAGAAACAGACAAAGGATTAATCTCAAAAATATACAAGCAACTCTTGAAGCTCAATTCCAGAAAAATAAATGACCCAATCAAAAAATGGGCCAAAGATCTAAACAGACATTTCTCCAAAGAAGACATACAGATGGCTAAAAAACACATGAAAAGATGCTCAACATCACTCATTATCAGAGAAATGCAAATCAAAACCTCAGTGAGGTACCATTACACAGTCAGGCTGCTATCCAAAAGTCTACAAGCAATAAATGCTGGAGAGGGTGTGGAGAAAAGGGAACCCTCTTACACTGTTGGTGGGAATGCAAACTAGTACAGCCACTATGGAAGAACAGTGTGGAGATTCCTTAAAAAACTGGAAATAGAACTGCCATATGACCCAGCAATCCCACTTCTGGGCATACACACTGAGGAAACCAGATCTGAAAGAGACACGTGCACCCCAATGTTCATCGCAGCACTGTTTATAATAGCCAGGACATGGAAGCAACCTAGATGCCCATCAGCAGATGAATGGATAAGGAAGCTGTGGTACGTATACACCATGGAATATTACTCAGCCATTAAAAAGAATTCATTTGAATCAGTTCTAATGAGGTGGATGAAACTGGAGCCCATTATACAGAGTGAAGTAAGCCAGAAAGAAAAATACCAATACAGTATACTAACGCATATATATGGAATTTAGAAAGATGGTAATGATAACCCTATATGCAAGACAGAAAAAGAGACACAGATGTATAGAACAGACTTTTGGACTCTATGGGAGAAGGTGAGGGTGGGATGTTTCGAGAGAACAGCATCGAAACATGTATATTATCAAGTGTGAAACAGATCACCAGCCCAGGTTGGATGCATGAGACAAGTGCTCAGGGCTGGTGCACTGGGAAGACCCAGAGGGATGGGATGGGGAGGGAGGCGGGAGGGGGGTTCAGGATGGGGAACACATGTAAATCCATGGCTGATTCATGTCAATGTATGGCAAAAACCACTACAATATTGTAAAGTAACTAGCCTCCAACTAATAAAAATAATTTGGAAAAAAATAAACATCCATTGCTCTCCAAAAAAAATAAATAAATAAAAATTATGGGCATTTTGTTATATAATCACAAGGCCATTTATCACACCTCACAAAATTAACACTAATTCTTAGAATCATAGTACCCAGACCATAATAAAAATTCCCTGGTTGTCTCAAAAAGTCTTCCACGTTTGCCTTGGATTCAGATTTCTGGATTTCTACATTTGCTGGGTTCAGAATCTAAACATACTCCACACATGTGCTTTTGTTCTGTCCCTTAAGTCTCTTCTAATCTAAAACAGTCCCTCTTTGTTTCTTTTTCATGTCATTTGTTGCATAATATGTTTTTAAACTAAAATGTTTATTTCAGAAACAGAGATTGGAATAAATGAGGGTACCAAAAAAAAAAAAAATGAAATTTGCATGTGCAGTGGAAATAGGATCTGGTTAAAAAACACTTAGAAACTTGGAATTAGGATCTCACTGGTTTCTTGTGTAGAACTTGTTGGGTGGGACCTTGATTGAATTACAGTCTGCTTTCTGCTTTTCTAAAGACAGTAATGATTTTAATTTATGTATTTTGTCAGGTGCTGGTGGTAAGCTCTGTTTCTGGAACATTTAGTTTAGTACTTGATATGTCAGAGGCTCTCTGTAGACTACTGAAAAATCAGTTTCATCAATAGATGTTCTAAAACAATACATCAGTGTTCTGTCTTAACACGGACTATGATTGTCAGAATTGAAGCACAAGGCAAGAAGGTGTTGCTAGTCTTAGGATTGAAATCTCTGGTCAGGTTTCTAGTTTGGAGGCTGTAGGCAACATTCTTTTACAAAAGGTGCACAGCCAATGTGACAGCCCAGGCAACATAGCACAAGGGTTAAAGGGAAAGAAACAGATCGAATGTGGAGTCAGATTTGTTCTTCTCTGTTACCCTTTGGCTCCCAGCTTAGTGTACCTTCCTCTCAAAAGGCTTCTTATGCCCTGCCTATATGGGCAGACTTGCTTGCCTGGTCCTGAGTCCATCTTCATGGCATTTACCTTGCAGTATCATACTTTCTGCCAGCTAGTGCCTCTTCCTGGTCAGGGCCTCCCCACTATTTACTCTCTTGTGTTTGAGGAATATATAGATGAATGATGGAAATTTTTTGGAGATATTCAGATTTTCAAAAGCTGATGAGAGGTAGTGCTTCCAAAGGAAACAAGAAAAGAGAAGGGATTTCCTCCAAGCTAAGAAGGAAAAGGGGGGGTCTGTGGTCCCATAAGTAGCAGGGACCTCATCTCACCTGTGGTCGCCAGCTTTGCCAGAACTGCCCCTGCCCTAAGCAGCACATGAAAATTACAGAGTAGCTGCACTGATCCCATATGAAGCCCAGGGCAGGGACGTGTTGTTCTTGTTCAGCTGTTGTTCAGTCACTCAGTTGTCTTTGACTCTTTTTGACCCCATGGACTGTAGCATTCCAGGCTTCCCTGTCCTTTGCTATCTCCCAGAGTTTGCTCAAATTCATGTCCGTTGCATTGATGATGCCATCCAACCATATTGTCCTTTGTTGTCCCCTTCTCCTCTTACCCTCAGTCTTTCCCAGCATCAGGGTCTTTTCTAATGAGTTAGCGCTTTGCATCAGGCAGCTAAAGTGTGGGAGCTTCAGCTTCAGCATCAGTCCCTCCAATGAATATTCAGGGTCGATTTCCTTTAGGATTGACTGGTTTGATGTCTTGGCTATCCAAGGGACTCTCAGGAGTCTTCTCTAATACCACAGTTCGAAAGCATCAATTCTTTGGTGCTCAGCCTTCTTTATGGTCCAACTCTCACATCTGTACATGGCTACTGGAAAAACCATAGCTTTCAGTATACAGACCTTTGTTGGGTGGGCCCCAGAGGGTCTCCTAATACCTTTGCTAATTGAGCTGCTGGGATTCTACAGGCCTGCAGGAGGTACAGGGGAGGGGCTGAGGTCACTCTCCTATGCCTGGGGTTGAGTTTCTTCCTGCCTAGTGGGATGAAGTTTGGAATAAAAGTTGATTTACTTTTTCTTTTTTTGAAAATGTATTTATTTTAAATGAAACAAAGATGAATATTTTTAATGGTTAAAATTGATTTAAATGCTTTTTTTTTTTTTTGCATTCTTGAATTTGGAAACTAATATGGAGTTTCCACCATAGGAAAAAAAAAATCAAAGTCTGTTAATTTCACTGCAGAAAAAAAGATCAAAGTCATAAGTTAATTACAGCGTGCATCTGTTTTGATGAGAGCTGAAGAAAAATTTAGGAGTAATCAGCATCACATTTTGTTAAGATGGTCAATGAGATCATTTTGAGGTGATAGGTGACAGAAAGTTATTTGGGTGGCTGGATCATAAACACTGGAATGGGAGAATTATTGAGAACACAGAAGTGCTTTCCTTGGAAATCCTTTAAAACAAGAAAGATTGAGAGCCTTTGTCTAGCAAGGAGCCTAGGGGATTGACTAGATGCCATTAGAAAGTCCTTATTAGGTCTTCTAATTTATACCAAAAGAAACCAAACTAAATAAGAGAGTAGGCACACATAAAATTCTCAAGTTAGAAAAGGCCTGGGGGAAATAGTAAAGTATAAATCAGAAATTTTGTACTTTTAGGTTGTGAGGAAAATGCTAAAAGTGTAAAAGTTGCTTACCTGGGATGTTTTGAATTTTGATGATTAGCTCAGTTTGGAGTAACTTAATACAAGGAAAATGCGGAAGTACAAAATGGCAGTTTAATTATGGCTAATGATGGTATCGTTGCCCATCAGTACCCATAAAAAAGAACCATGTAGGAATATGGGTAGAAAGGCTTCTACAATTATAGTGGAATTTTGAGCTGTAAATCCTAATTCCTCTGTTCTCTTTCACCCAGAGAATGTGCTTTGCATATAGAAGGCATTCAATTAATATTATAGGAATGAACAAAACATTGTATGTAGTGATGCATTGGGCATGTAAACAGTATGAGTCCCTTTCGTCAAGGTTGGAGAGATTCCACTTCTCTGTCCATCTGTCCACCCACCTCTTTGTTCCTCCCAGAAGAATTGTTAACTTATTGGGTAGTGTGAAAGTGAAAGCGTTAGTTGCTAAATCATGTCTGACTCTTTGTGACCTTATGGACTGTAGCCCACCAGGCTCCTCTGCCATGGGATTCTCCAGGCAAGAATACTGGAATGGGTCGCCGTTCCCTTCTCCAGGGGCTCTTTCTGACCCAGGGATTGAACCCAGGTCTCCTGCATTGCATGCAGATTCTTTACCATCTGAGCTACATGGGATGGTGTGGACAGAGGTAAAACCATACCTTTGAAGGACAGCCTATCTTTCTTTTATGCCACTGGTCAGCCATAATAAGTGGCCAACGAGCGAAAAATGACAGGAGAGGAATCTTAAACATAAGGGAAGACATACAAGCTCAAAGAAAGGAGAAAGATGAGCAAACCAGTGTATACTGAGATATTATCTTTTAAGCTATCAAATCGACAGAAAACTTGGAAGTGTGACCATTCACAGTGGTGAGGCAGTGGGGAGGGAGGTCTCTCACACATTGCTGGCCTGAGCATCAGTTTCAACAATGCCGTGGAGGGCAATCTCACAACATTCATCAAAATTATAAATGTACCACCTTTTGTCCCAGAAATTCTGCTCCTAGGAATTTCTCCCATGGTTTCATTCATGCAGTTGCACAAGGGCAGGGACAGAGTTACTCATGGGGGCGTTGGTACTCATAGTACCAGGTAAGAAACAATTTAAATGCCCACCAATAAGTGATTTTTTCAAATAAAATGTGGTGCTTGCGTGTAATGGAATACTAGGTAGATGTATACTAGGTAGATGTAGGACAATGAGGAAGCTCTTGATACAAAATATTTATTTATTTTGGGCTACACTAGGTCTTCTTTGCTGCTGGAGCTTTCTCTAGTTGCGGTGTGCGGGCTCCTCACTGCGGTGGCTTCTCTTGTTGCAGCTCTCAGACTCTAGGGCACAGCCTTGGTAGTTGTCCACGGGCTTAGTCGCTCCAAGGCATGCGGGATCCTCCTGGACCAGGGGTCCAACCCGTGTCCCCTGAATTGGTAGGTGGACCCTTAACCGCTAGACCGCTAGAGAAGTCCCACAAAGTAAGTATTAATGCAAAGGTATTTCCAAGATTTTCCCAGAAAAAAAAGATAGCATAAAATTCTACCTTTTCTGTTAAAAAATAAAGGAAATAAAGGATTGACTTGAGTTTCCAGTAAGGTGAAGAAGAACCCATTGGTAGTTGTGATCTCTTTGGGGAGTGGGAGCAGGGATAAGAGTGGAGCCTCAGGAGGACAGGATAGGAGGAAACTTTATCATGAAATGCTTTTTAATAGAGTTGGACTTGGAATCATGTAATGCACCCTCTTTTTGAAAAATTAAAAGATGATGATGTCATGTTGTTCTCTCTGATGTATGTCCACCCTTGCTGGGAGGTTCTTGTATCTTGGGACCACCTAGAGAGGGGTGAAACCCCACTATTTGGATTTAGGTTCTGATCCAACCCAGCTCTTCTAGAGCTCAGGATGTTGTCCTAGATCAGTGGTTTTCAGCCTGGTTGCACTAGAATCTCCTGGGGTGGGGGGAGGTGGGTGGTGTTGAGAACTTCTGATGCCCAGATTGCACCCCAGACATCAGGATCTCAGAGCAGGGGAGGAGGACCTGGGCACCAATGTTTTATTTAAAGCCCCAGGTGTTTCCAACATGCACCCAAGTGTGAAAACCTGTGGCTCAAAATACACATAAGTAATAACTTCCGCATTTTACACATACTCATTCCCTGTGTTTCTCTCCTTCTGGTGACCTCTTTGGGGTAGGGGGGAGGATGAGAATTGAGTCACAGGGGGACAAGATAGGAGGAAAGTGATCTTTTTTCTCCCTCTGGGACCTGGGCGACCAGCAGGGAGTATACAGGCATAGATATGCCCGTGAGACATTGTAACTAGGAATTGTTAAACAAACAAACAAAAACCTGTCTACTAGCATACTAGAACCCTCTAGTAAAAGTCAACTTGACAAATGTAAGATTAATACGAGGTTCATGTGTTTGATGTATTTAGATACTCATTATTAAGAAATTTGTATCAAAATACACATTTTAGAATGTATAAGGATTTTTTTTCTTCATCTAGAGTAAGAGATCTGAAAAAAAGAGATGAGAGAAAAATCTATGGCATGAACAATTAGTGATTCTAGATGAGTCAAATTCAAATTAATAAAGACTTTATATTATTCATCACTACAAAGAAGGAGAGAGACCTGTAGTTGACAGGGTGATTAATTGTATGATAATAGGGCTAATTCTAATAATTTTTCCAGTATTTTTTAATAACAGTTTTATTGAGTTATAATTTACATACTGTACATTTTGCTCTTTTAAAGTGTAAAAGTCAGTGGCTTTTAGTATATTTACTGAGTCTCACAGTCATCTCTACGATCATTTTTAGAACAGTTTTATCACCATAAAAGAAAACCCACACTATTTCCTACCTACCCTCCCAGCCAAAGGCAACCTTGAATCTACTCTCTGTCTCTATATAATTGTTTCCTCTGGACAATTCATATAAATGGAGTCATATAATATTTAGTCTTTTATGACTGGCTTCTCTCACTTAGCATAACGTTTTGAAGATTCATCCATGCTGTAGCCTGTATCAGTATTCCATTTCTTTTTATTGCCTAATAATAGACAGACCACATTTTGTTTATCGACTCATCATCTGATGCACCTTGGGGATATTCCCACTCTTTGGCTGTCATGAATAACACTCATGTGAACATTTCTGTACAAGTTTTTGTGTGGACATATGTTTCCATTTCTCTTGGCACATACCTTGTAGTGGAATTCCTCATTTTATTACAAAAATTTCAAACATATAACAAAGCTGAATTTTATAGTGAACATGCTTCCCACCACCAAGTTTCTGCTGAGATGATTTTATTTTCCTTCATCAGATACTATCCTTCTATCTATCCCTCCAGCCATTCATCAACCTTATTTTTTAAAAGTTTAGCTTATTGAAGCATAGTTGGTTTGTAGTGTTGTGTTAATTTCTGTGTACAGCAAAGTGATTCATTTATATATTCTTTTCCATTATCATTTATTATAGGATATTGAAATTATAGTCTATCATTTATTATAGGATATTATAGCACAGTTCCCTGTGCTATACAGTAGGATCTTGTTGTTTATCCATTTTATATGTAAAAGTTTTGCATCTACTAATCCCAAACTCTCACTCCATCCCTCCCCCGCCTTCCCACCCTTGGCAACCACAAGTCTATTCTCTGTATCTGTGACTCTGTTTCTGTTTTATAGATAAGTTCATATGTGTTATATTTTAGATTCCACATATAAGTGATATCACATGGTATTTGTCTTTGGACAGGGAGGCCTGGCCTGCTGCGATTCATGGGGTCGCAAAGAGTCGGACACGACTGAGCGACTGAACTGAACTGAACTGAACTTCATTTAGTATGATAATCTCTAGGTCCATCTGTGTTCCTGCAAATGGCAATATTTCATGCCTTCCCATGACTGAGTAGTACTCCATTGTATATTGAATATTAGTCACTCAGTAGCGTTCCACTCTTCTTGACTCCATGGACTGTAGCCTGCCAGGCTCCTCTGTCCATGGAATGCTCTGTCCGGGGATCTTCCCGACCCAGGGACTGAGCCCGGGTCTCCCACATTGCAGGCAGACTCTTTACCGACTGAGCCACCCGGGAGGACTGTTCCATTGTACGTATGTGCCATGTCTTCTTTATCCATGCGTCTGTTGGTGGACATTCAGGTTATTTCCATGTCTTAACGATTGTGAACAGTGCTGTTATGAACACAGAGGTGCATGTATCTTTTCAAAAATGTATTTTTAATTGGAGGATAATTGCTTTACAATGTTGTGCTGGCTTCTGCCATTCATCGACATGAATCAGCCATAGGTACGT
The DNA here is from genome assembly GCF_019320065.1 of Cervus canadensis. Classification (NCBI taxonomy): domain Eukaryota; kingdom Metazoa; phylum Chordata; class Mammalia; order Artiodactyla; family Cervidae; genus Cervus; species Cervus canadensis. The sequence goes on along the minus strand of NC_057394.1, from coordinate 11,697,264 downwards.
ACCATAGGGTACATATGTCTCCTCCCTCTTGAACCTCCCTCCCATCCCATCCCAACCTTCTAGGTTGTCACAGAGTACCAGGTTGAGTTCCCTGTGTCATATAGCAAATTCCCACTGACTAGGCTTCCCTCATAGCTCAGTTGGTAAAGAATCCACCTGCAATGCAGGAGACCCTGGTTCGATTCCTGGGTCAGCAAGATCCCCTGGAGAAGGGACAGGCTACCCATTCCAATATTCTGGGGCTTCCCTGGTGGCTCAGCTGGTAAAGAATCCGCCTGCAATGTGGGAGACCTAGGTTTGATCCCTGGGTGGGGAAGATCCCCTGGAGGAGAGAACAGTTGCCCACTCCAGTATTCTGGCCTGGAGAACTCCATGGACTGTAGAGCCCATGGGGTCACAAAGAGTCTGACACGACTGAGTGACTTGCGCTTACTGTCTGTTTTACAGACGGTAATGTGTGTGTTTCCAGGCTGCTCTCTCAGCTGTCCCTCTCCTTCCCCTGCTGTGTCTGCAACTCTGTTCTCTATGTCTGTGTTTCTATTGCTGCCCCGCAAATAGATTCGTCAGTACCATTTTTCTAGATTCCATATATATGTATGAATATACAATATTTGTTTTTCTCTTTCTGACTTACTTCACTCTGTATAACAGGCCCTAGGTTCATTCACCTCACTAGAACTGATTCAAATTTATTTCTTTTTATGGCTCAGTAATATCCCGTTGTATGTATGTACCACAACGTCTTTATCCTTTCCTCTGTTGGTGGACATCTAGGTTGCTTCCATGCCCTGGCTATTGTAAAGAGTGCTGCAATGAACACTGAGGTACATGTGTCTTTTTCAGTTATGGTTTTCTCAGGGTATATGCCTAGTAGTAGGACTGCTGGATGATTATGGTAGTCTTTTTCCTAGTTTTTTAAGGAATCTTCACACTGTTCTCCACAGTGAGTGAATGTCGCTTAGTCGTGTCCGACTCTTTGTGACCCCATGGACTATACAGTCCATGGACTTCTGCAGGCCAGAATACTGGAGTGGGAAGCCTTTCCCTTCTCCAGGGGATCTTCCCAATAGCTGCATCAATTTATATTACCACCAACAGTGCAAGAGGGTTCCTTTTTCTCCACATCCTCTCCAGTGTTTATTGTTTGTAGATTTTTTGATGATGGCCATTCTGACTGGGATGAGGTGATAGATACCTCATTGTAATTTTTATTTGCATTTCTCTAATAATAAGTGATGTTGAGCATTTTTCTGTGTGTCTATTAGCCATGTGTATGTCTTCTTTGGAGAAATGTCTGTTTAGGTCTTCTGCCCATTTTTGATTGAGTTTGTTTTTCTAATATTGAGCTGCAAGAACTGCTTATATATTTTGGAGATTAATCCTTTGCCAGTGGCTTCATTTGCAATTTTTTTTCTCCTTCTGAAGGTTGTCTTTTCATCTTGTTTATGGTTTTGCTGTGCAAAACTTTTAAGTTTAATTAGGTACCATTTATTTATTTTTGTTTTTATTTTCATTACTCTGGGAGGTGGGTCATAGAGGATGAATGCATCTTTTTGAATTATACTTTTGTCTGTGTATATGCCCAGGAGTGGAATTGCAGGATCATATGGTAGTACTCTAGGGGACTTTCCCAACCCAGGGATCGAACCCAGGTGTCCTGCATAGCAGGAAGATTCTTTACCATCTGAACCTGCAATGCAGGAGACCCCAGTTCGATTCCTGGGTCGGGAAGTTACCCTGGAGAAGGGATAGGCTACCCACTCCAGTATTCTTGGGCTTCCTTGGTGGCTCAGATCATAAAGAATCCACCTGCAATTCGGGAGATCTGGATTAAATCCCTTGGTTGGGAAGATCCCCTGGAGGAGAGTGTGGCAACCCACTCCAGTATTCTTGCCTGGAGAATCCCCATGGACAGAGGTGCCTGGCGGGTCCATGGGGTCGCAAAGAGTTGGGCGCAGATGAGCTGGGCACAAATAAGCACAGCACGTGGTGATCCTATTTTGAGTTTTGGGGAAACTCCATGCTGTCTTCCATAGTGATTCTACCAATTTACATTCCCACCAACAGTGTAGGAGGGTTCCCTTTTCTCCACACCCTCTCCAGCATTTGTTATTTGTAGATTTTTTTTAATGATGGCCATTTTGACCATGTAAGGTGGTACCTCATTGTAGATTTGATTTGGATTTCTCTAACAATTAGTGTTGAGCATCTTTTCATGTGCGTGTTGGCGATCTGTATGTATTCTGTGGAGAAGTGTCTATTTAGGTCCTCTGTCCATTTTAAACTTATTTTTAAATGCATTTCAAGGTAAATGACATCAGTACTTTTCCTCTAAATATCTCAGCGTTTATATCATTAGCTAGATTAGAGTTCAATATTTGTTTTGTTTCATTTCTTTTATATGATGAAATTGCTCAAATCTTAAGTGTAAATTTCCTAAGTTTTGGCAAACTCATCTATTTGACCCAAACTTTTATTGAAGTACACTACTATCACTCCAGGAAATTCTGTCATGTACCCTTCCAGCCCTCACCCGCTGCTCTTCAAAGACAACCTCTATTCTGAGCTTTTCTCCATGTATTTGGTTTGCTTGTTGTAAAGTTTCATACAAATGGAAAAATAGAATATGTACTCTTTTTTGGTATGCAAAGTTCCTTTTACTCAGCAAAATGTTTTTGAGATTCATCCATGTTCTACATGTATCAGGAGTCTGTTTCTTTCTCTTGTTGAGTTGTAAGTCCATTGTGTGTGAACAGACCACTGCTGACTTTTTCATTCTCCTATTGATGGGCATTTGTCTCCTGACCTCCCAGTTTTTTCAATTTTATGAATCAAGTTGCTATGAACACTTTTGTACAAGTCTTTTTGTGGCCATAGGTTTTTATTTTCCTTAGGTAAATACATAGAAGTGGAATTTCTCAGTCTTACTGTGAGTGTATATTTTTAGTTTATAAGAAACTGCCAGATTTTTTCCCAAAGTGGTTGTACCAGTTTACATTCTTATCTGCCACATGTAAGTTTCAGTTGCTTCACACCCACCTTATCAAACTTTGATGTTGGCAGTTTTTTTAATCTTAGCAATTCTATGTGGGTGTGTAGAGTGTCTAGTTGTGTCTTTACTTTGTGTTTCCCAGACTAATAGTAAGCTCTCCAGTCACTGAATGTTCATAAATCTTCTTCAGAGTGCTCAAATGGTCTTCAGTCTGCTCAAATATTTGGCCCATTTTTGAAAGTTTTACTACCTGATTTATGGGCCAGTTCTGAAGAACCACCACTAATAATATATAAATCTACTCTATTTTTAAGTATTTCTAGGAAAGGAAAACCTTATCTCTTTCTCTGTCTTTGGTATTGCAAAGCTTCTAACTGTAAGAAAATTAACTTCAGATCATTGTCATTTAAGTCCATTTTTCTTGGTTACTCCTTATTCAGAGTAAAAACAGAAATATTTAGAAATGCTCTGTGATGAGGCATTGCACATTTATTGAGCTTATTTTCATTTTAAAATGAATTTTTATTGGAATATAGTTGCTTTACAACGTTGTATTAGTTTCTGCACAGCAAAATGAATCAGTCATACACATACATCTATTCCCTCCTTTTGGACTTCCCTCCCGTTTGTTCACCACAGTGCATTAAGTAAATTTCCCTGTGCTATACAGTATGTTGTCATTAGTTATCTATTTTATATATTAACATAATATCAATAGTGTATATGTGTCAATCCCCATCTCCCAGTTCATCCCCTCCCAGGTTATATTTGGATGTATGGAATTTCAATTTATTAAAGGATAGAAGTTATTTCACAAATGATATGCTTTATTTCTTCCTTTCCACTAGAATTCTCAATATGTATGAAAAGAATAAAAAGGAATAATTCAGTCAAGTACCTGCCGTGTTTGTGCATCTTCAACCCCATTACTGATGAGCTGAAGAACAGGGCTGTCCTCGCTGGGAAAAGCACCACCCTACTACTTAGGGAAAAGGTGTGTCTATAGACTGAATTCACTTTCTTTTCAGGAATTAGGAGTTGCACTTAAGCAGACTTGATCCCATGCAGGAGGACAAAGAGTCCCCAGTTCATCAAAAAGATGTCCCCCCCAGAGATGGTAATTTGGGGGTGAAGAGGACTGATTGCCTTTAGCTTTGATGCACTGCGGGAAGAGGGAAGTCAAGCTGGGAGATGCAGGTGTCCTCGTGACCAGCTATCGCTCATCCTACCCAGGTAGGGGCAACCAGGTGCGTGCGTGCCCAGCCAGGTTCCTCTGTCCATGGGATTTTCCTGGCAAGAACACTGGAGTGGGTTGCCATACCTTCCTCCAGGGGACCTTCCCAACATAGGGATTGAACCTGCATCTCCTGCATTGCAGGTGGATTCTTTACCACTGAGCCACAGGGAAAGCCCAGCAACTAGGTGATTTCTTTTTAAATGTATCCTTTGATGATCCTTCAGCATGCATTAGACCTATGGATTTTAGCAGCAATTGTTGGAGTGCGCATGGGGTGGGGGGTGGCAAAGAACATTTTTCTTTATTGTTACCTTAAACTGTGTGGTGGCCCAATTTTTTTAAAAGGGGATAATTAAGCAAATACATATGGAATTCCCAGTGCTGATTTTTAAGCATTAGAGTGATTTTGTATGGGCCATTACACATGAGATCAACAGTCCAAAGAGATTTGCTATCTTGACCATGCAGACATACACACACACATTTTTCCACTCATTCCTACTTCAACACTCAATGCATTTCTGAACGATGAAAAATGTTTCCCATAACCATCCACAGTGATATACCTTCCCCTTAGGTATCATTTCCTTCTCTGAGAAACAAAAGGTGAGGTCACAGGCCAGATTAAAAATGATTCTAATCTATAACCTTTCTCCGGTTTCCTACTAAATGTCTCCTTTTGAAAGTAAAGTGGAAAAAATACGACCTAGAGTCCTTACTTTTTATCCTATCCTATTTTCTCTCCTAAAAGAAGTATATGCTTAATGCATTTCTCCAGCTGTCCTTGATTTATGGATATAAAGGCAAAACACAGAATAATCACTCAGAGTATGGCCGCTGGAGTCTGCCTGCCTGAGTCTGAATCACTGTCTCTGCCATTTACTACCTGTGTGAACTTGGCTAAGTTACTTAGCCTCAGCTGTAAAATGGACATGATAATATAGTTCCTACTTTACAGGGTTCATGTGTTAGTTAAATGAGTTAATACTAAGTTCTAACAGGTATGCTGTGTGCTATGCTTAGTCGCTCAATCATGTCTGACTGTGCGACCCCATGGTCTGTAGCCCCCATGGACTGTACCCGGCCAGGTGACCCCATAGACTGTAACCCACTAGGGTCCTCTGTCCATAGGATTCTCCAGGCAAGAATACTGGAGTGGGTTGCCATGCCCTCCTCCAGGGGATCTTCCCAACCCAAGTCTCCTGCATTGCACACGGATTCTTTACCATCTGAGCCACCAGGGAAGCCCAAGAATACTGGAGTGGGCAGCCTATCCCTTCTCCAGGGGATCTTCCCAACCCAGGAATCGAACTGGGGTTTCCTGCATTGTAGGCGGATTCTTTACCAGCTGAGCTGCCAGGGAAACCCTCTAACAGGTATATGTTTTAGCTATTCTTATTATTGTAAATAGAAAAGAAACTTTAGAAGGAGTTGAAGTTGAGGGTTAAAATTTCAAAGCAGTTCTAATCAAAGTGCAGTACGATTAGTTTTAGAACTTGACAAAATGATACTGAAATTCATCTGGAAAAACAAACATTAAGGCTAGCCAGGAAAACTTTGAAATGATAGAATGTAAGTTCTATCAAAGAGTAAAATACATTATGAACATTTTGTTACTGGGACACAAACAGGCAGATCAGTAGAAAAGAATATGGACTCCACTACATGACAAAATTGGGATTTCAAACAAATGTAGAAGAGATGGATTATTATTATTTTTAAAGATATTTTTATTTATGTGATTTGGCTGCACCGGGTCTTAGTTGTGGCGCATGGGATCTTTAGTTGTGGCATGAGAACTGTTAGTTGTAGCATGCAGGATCTAGTTCCCTGACCAGGGATGGAACCCGGGCCTCCTGCATTGGGAATGGAGTCCTAGCCAGTGGACCACCAGGGAAGTCCTAGGATGGATTATTTAAATAGTGTCTATTTAGCCACTTGGAAAAAAGAGAAGTTGGATCTGTGCCTCATTTTTTTATGCCAAAACAAATACTGTATAGATTAATTATATAATATAAAAATAAACTGTTAAAGTGTGAAAATACAGTGATTTCTAAAAAAGCCTTGAATAGGGAAGACTTTTTCAAGCATGATGCAAAAATGTGAAATCATGAAAGTAAACACAGATAAATCTGACAACACAAAAATCCAGAACTTCCTGTTGCAGAAAAGGACCGTAAATAACATCAAAAACAAAAAATTCACTATATGCTAGGAATGGGCTAATTTCCTTAACATACAAAGATATTAAGAATCAACAAAAAAAAGACAGCCCAATGGCAAAATGAGTGCAGAATGTAAAGTCAGTTCGTGGGGACGTCCCTGGTGGACCAGTGGCTAAGACTCCACACTCCAGTGCAGGAAGCCCGGGTTTGATCACCAGTTGGGGAACTAGATCCCACATGCTGCAAATAATTGTTCCAATGCCACAGCTAAAGATCCTGTGTGTTGCAAAGAAACTTGAAGATCCTGAGTGCTGCAACTATTCACAAGACCCAGTGCAGCCAAGTGAATAGATAAATATTTAAAAAAAAATAAAGTCATTTCATGGATAAAGAACTGTCGATGGATAATTTTAAAATAAGAATCCATTTTACCTATGAAATAGACAAATTTTAAAAGCTTGCCAGGACCCAGCACAGACTAAAGGGTAAGGAGTAAGCATTCGCAAGCACAGTTGGTTAGTGGGTATCCTGGTTATCTATTGCTTAACAGGAAGTCACGCAAGTTTTAATGGCGTTATTGTTTTCAGTCGCTAAGTCATGTCTGATTCTGTGACCCCACAGACTGCAGCATGCCAGATTCCCCTGTTCTTCTCCATCTCCTGGAGTTTGCTCAAATTCATGTCCGCTGAGTCGGTGATGCGATCTAACCATCTCATCCTCTGCGGCCCCCTTTTCCTTTTGCCTTCAGTCTTTCCCAGCATCAGGGTCTTTTCCGACGAGTAGGCTCTTCACATCGGGTGGCCCAAGTATTGGCGCTTCAGCTTCATTTTAATGGCATAAAGTAATTTTATCATGGACTTGGTGGATCAGGAATTTGGAAAGGGCACAGCAGGGGTAGCTCTCTTTTGCTTCCTTAGCTGGTAAGACCAAAAAGGCAGGGGGTGGCCAGCATGGCTGAGCATCAGGAGAGGGCTGGAGGAGGCCTTCTCTAAACACTTCTTTACTCCCTGGTTCCTGGTCCGAGACAGTAAAGGATCTGGGACTGTCAGTTGGGCGTCACCATGCAGCCTCTCACTTAGCTGGTCCTCATGTAATCGACAGTTCCTATTCTCTTGTCCATAGATCAGCACTGCCCTAAACAGAGAGGCTTCCCTGACCAGCAGCGTGCTGGTGGCGTGTTCCAGGGGCTGCGCTGTGCTTAGTCGCTCAGTCGTGTCTGACTCTGCGACCCCATGGACTGCAGCCCGCCAGGCTCCTCTGTCCACGGGGATTCTCCAGGCAAGGATACTGGAGTGGGTTGCCGTGCCCTCCTCCAGGGGATCTTCCCAACCCAGGGATTGAAACCAAGTCTCCCGCATTGCAGGCAAATTCTTTACCATCTGAGCCATGGGGGAGGAGGTGGGAACTGTGGAATAAGAAGTTTCATTTCACTGTGACATGTCATCACTTTAGTATAAAACATTTGCCCACATACTTGTATAAGCTTAGAGAGTTCCTGAAAGACTAAAAACTGATGGGAAAATGATTTGCAACAAGTGAGACTGGGAATGCGGGCAAGGGTGTCTTATATGCTTTATGTTTTACTTAATACCCTTCTGTACTGTTTAGTTATTTAACTTGCCATATACACACATTTATTGTAATAAAAAAATAGCTAAAATTAATAAAAGTAAAAGTTGAGAACAGGAAAACTACTTAATTCAGAGAGATTTCTGAATAACACGATGGCATGAGTTATAAATGGGACTAGGTAATGATATTATTTTATGATTAAAAATCTGAAAATGAGGCCTAAATGACACAAAATGACAAAGAAACACCTCAATTATTTGGGGGTTGATTTTCCAGGTGGAAGATTTTCCAGGCCAGATAGCCCTGGTTTTTGGTTGTTGTTCACTGGCCAAGTCCTGTTTGACTCTCTGCGATTCCATGAACTGCAGCATGCCAGGCTTCCCTGTCCTTCACTATCTCCCGGAGTTTGCTCAAACTCATGTTCATTAAGTCGCTAATGCCATCCGACCATCTCATCCTTTGTTGCCCTCTTCTCCTGCCCTTAGTCTTTCCCAGCATCAGGATTTTAGGTAAAAGAACATAAAAAGTGCTTTCAATGAGATTAAGTACAAACCCCAGGATGTTTGTGAGAACTGGAAGATATCTGGGGAATATCTCCTCCAGCCAGAGCCCCCTTTCTTTTTTTTAAGATTTTTTTTTGATGTGGACTATTTTTAAAGTTTTTATTGAACTTGTTACAATATTGTTTCTGTTTTCTGTTTTGGTTTTTTGGCCAGGAAGCATGTAGGATCTTGGCTCCCCACCAGGGATCAAACCAGGACCCTCTGCATTGGAAGGTGAAGTCTTAGCCAGTGGACTGCAGGGAAGTCCCTGCCCTCACCCTCCTGTCTTTTCCTTTCTCTCCAAAGGCTACTACCCTCTGCCTGTTAACCCCCTCAGACTGTCCTTTAAAAGTTACCTTCCCTCATAGCTCAGTTGGGAAAACATCCGCCTGCAATGCAGGAGACCCTGGTTCAATTCCTGGGTTGGGAAGATCTGCTGGAGAAGGGATAGGCTACCTACTCCAGTGTTCCTGGGCTTCCCTTGTGGCTCAGCTGGTAAAGAATCCACCTGCAATATAGGAGATCTGGGTCCTATACCTGGGTTGGGAAGATCCCCTGGAGAAGGGAAAGGCAACCCACTCCAGTATTCTGGCCGGGAGAATTCCACGGACTGTATAGTCCATGGGGTCACACCACTGAGCTACTTTCACTTCACTCCCTTAAAGAACAAAACCAAAACCAACTAACCAGCATCAGATGTCGTCTACTACGATCACTGGCATGTTAAGAGCAAAGCAACACAAACCTTACTCCAGATATAGAAAGAAGATGAAGCAAACACTCTAGAGTGACTAGGTAAATGTCAGTTTTCTAATTTTCTGTGATTTCTACAGTTTTTTTGGTTTTAGCTGTGAGGTATGGGAAGGCACCTTGCTTCCTGCTCAATAAAGTGCCCTGAGTAGCAAAAAAGAGCACCAGAAAGCTTGTTAGAAATGTGTCTCAAAAAAAAAAAAAAAAAAAAAAAAAAAAAAAGAAATGTGTCTCAAGCTTACTAAGCCGGAATCTAGGTTTACCACGGTCTCCAGGTCTGCCACATACCTGGCCATGCATTGGAATCACCTCCAGAACTTTAAAAATGCTGATGCCTGGGTTCTCACCCCAGAAATCCTGGTATATTCGGCTGGGGTGAAGCTTGGACATTGAGGTTCTTCTCTTTAATCTCAGGTGATTCTGTGATTCCAAGTCCCAGTACCCTCATCCAGTGGTTCTCAAAGTGTGGGCCCTGTGCCACCTTAGAACCTCTAATAAACACACGTTCTCAAGCTCACTCCAGACTCCCCTTCCTGGAGTTTCTGATGCAGGAGGTCTTTGGTTTAGCGCTGCAGGCAGTTCTGGTGTTCTCCGAGGTGGGAGAACCTGCTAAGGTAGGTCTGGGAGGTGGAGAGGCCTAAGAATTTATATTTCCTAAAGCTTCCAAGTGCTGCTCCTGTAGCAGGTCTGAGAACCATATGTACAGAATCAGGGAACCCTCTAAGCCACACGTCCAACCCAGTATTTCTTCTTTCACCACAAACTCCCCATCTGCTGGTCTTTTGGGTTTGAGGCCTGTATAAGCCTTTTAAATTCCACCTTCACCAAATGCTACGTCACTTCAGTCATGTCCGACTCTTTGTGACCCCAGGGACTATAGCCGGTCATGCTCCTCTGTCCATGGGGTTCTCCAGGCAAGAACACTGGAGTGAGCTGCGGTGCCCTCCTCCAGGAGATCTTCCTGACCCAGGGATGAAACCAATGTCTCTTACGTCTCCTGCATTGACAGGTAGTTTCTTTACCACTAGCACCACCTGGGAAGCCCCTTTTCACCCAATAGAAAGGGGTTAAAAAAACAGGGACCTCCTTGGTGGTCCAGTGGCCAAGATCCCAAGCTTCCAATGCAGTGGGCTGGGGTTCCATCCTGGTCAGGGAACAAGATCCCACATGCTACAACTAAGACACAGCCAAATAAATACAAAATTTTAAAAATATATTAAAACAACCCCCCCCCCCCACCAAAACAGTTTGGTACCCCAGACTCAAACTGTCTCTTTGTCCCAGAAACTGCTCACACTGGCTACTCAGGGGTGCTCCCCTCCTGCATGGAGGTTGAAAGTCCAAAACTTGTTTGTGCTCCGCTTAGTCACTCAGTTGTGTCCGACTCTTTGCGACCCCATGGAGCCCACCAGGCTCCTCCATCTATGGGGATTCTCCAGGCAAGAATACTGGAGTGAGTTGACATGCCTTCCTCCAGGGGATCCTCCTCACCCGGGGATGGAACCCAGGTCTCCCGCAGTGCGGGCAGATTCTTTCCAGTTTCACCAGGGAAGCCCAAGAATACTGGAGTGGGTAGCCGATCCCTTCTCCAGGGGATCTTCCCGACCCAGGAACCGAACAGGGGACTCCTGCATTGTAGGCGGATTCTTTACCAGCTGAGTTACCAGGGAAGCCCGGGAAACTTTTCTAAGGCGCCAAATGACCAGGGCGGTGGAGTCGGTGGCCGTCAGGGGCGGGTGCCCTCCGGATCTAGCCGAGGGTGGTTTTCCTTTGGAACCTGCCGCCCGTCCTTTGCCCTCCACGTGTGGAGGGTCCATCCAAGAGGAGAAGAAAGGGCAACACCGGGGGCTGAGGATGGGGGATGGAGGTGTAAAGCGGTAGCTCTCAGCTGGAAGGTAGGAACCATTGACTTTTCCCCTTTAGGTCCCTGCTTGCTGGGTCCTTGAATCTTGCTCCCGCTTTCATCGAGTTCCCGGAGCTCCCAGGCCCCACAAGATACAGTAAAACAGCTGACCTATTCCACTCCTTTCCCGTGCGCGGGCGTCGCTCGGGTCTCCGGAGGGGGCGTGGAGGACGCCGGGCCGCTGCGGGGGAGGGGAGGTGACCACTGCCCCTCCGGGATTAAGTCCCTCGTGGCCCAGGGTGGTGCCGGAGGCCCGCTCCCGTGGCCCCGGGGAAGGGGAGGTGCTCGTGGGTCCCCGCACCGCGCCGCGGCCCGCGCGGAGACGGAAAGTCCTAGGAGGTGGGCTCACGGGCGGGGCTCCCTTCCTGAACGACCCCAAGCACGACTCGCAGAGTCCAGATCCTGGCCGATCCTCCGCCAGCGGCTGGCGGTTTCGCCCAGGCGCTTGTCTCCCGCGCCCACATCTCGCTTTCGACCGCAGCGTTGGGACTGGCGCGGCTCTCTCCCCGGCGCCTCCTGCGCTCTGGCCGGGCGGTGGCCGAGCGGCGAGCCCGGCTCGGGCCGCAGGACCAAGTAAGGCGCGGATCGGCGGTGGGCTCGCCGGGCCGGGGAGGGCGCTCGGAGCGGTTGGCCCCTCGGCGCACCTGCCCCCGGGGCGGAGCAGAGCCGGGGCGGGGCGCGCCGGCTCGCAGGGCGCGGGCGCGGACGCTGGAGGGGGCTGTGGCTCTCCTGCTGTCCCCGCGGTTCGGGCGGCGAGGCGCCCGGGCTCCCCCGCCCCTCGCCGAGGGGCCGGCCCAGGCCCGGGGAGGGGCTCGCCTGCCTTCACTTCCCGCTCGCCGGCCTGGAGGCGGCGGGGCCGGCGCGGGCACAGGGGCTGAGGGCAGCGCTCGGCTGGCGCGCGGGGCGGGGACGCGGCCGCCGCCCGCTTTGCGCCGCTCCTCCCCGCGCGAGCGGCGCTCGGCCCGGCGTCGAGGCGGCCATGGCGACCCTGAGCCCGCTCCCCACCCACCCCGCCTGCTCCGCCCTCCCCTCCGCCCCGCGCCACCTTTGATGGCTCGGACCTCGGCCGGCCACCGCCAGCCCCGTGCGCGCGTCCGCGCCGCTGCCGCCGCCCGCGGGTATTAATAGCCGAGCGTCCCCGCCGCACGCGCAGCCGGAGCCGCCGCGCCCTCGGCCGCCCGGGGCTCGGAGCTGCGGAGCCCGGAGGCCGGGAGCGGGAGCCGGAGCCGCCCGCGCCGTGGAGGTAGGAGGCGCGCGGCGAACAATGACCGCGGCGGGCGGGTGGGCGGCAACTTGTGCGAGTCGGGCGCCCGGAGCCGACCGATCCGGGCGCGGCTGGAGGGAGCTGCGTGGCCCGCGGGTCCTGCTCGCGGGAGGTGTGGCGGGTGGCATCGGGCTTCCTCTTAACTAAGGCGGGAGAGTCTCCCTCCAGCCAGGCAACAATAGCCGGAGCTCCGGGGCCTCTGGGCCCCGCGCCGCCCCTTGCGCCCTCCTCTCACCTGGGCGGACTCGAGCCGCGGGCTCCGCGCGCGTCCCCACTCGCCACCCCCGCCCCGCGGCAACCTCCCCCTCCACCCCCCGCTTCCTCCCATCCCACCCGGCGCGCTGACAGCGCCCGACGCGGCTTCCGGACCTGCGGCCGCAATCTGGGCCCCCGAGGCCGCCCGCGGGCCGGGGAGGGGTGGCCGCTGGCGCGGGTGCCACCGCGCCGCCGGGTGCCCGCGGCTCGCTCACGCGCGGCGCGGGGACCCCGGGTGGGTGACAAAGAGGAACACGCCCTCTCCCCGAGTTGGATTTTTGTCCCTCGTTACCGCCAGCCTTTATGGAGACCAAAGTTTTTTCTCCCCCACCCCCCCATTTTTTTTTTTTTTTTTTAAGCAAAGGACACAGATTTTTGTGGTGAGTGTTTCAAAACAACAACTTCTGGTTGTGGTTTTACGATTTAAGTTCCGGAAACTTTAGCTGTGTGATCCGGCCAGACCCTTTGAGAGTGTGTGCATGTGTGTGTGTTCTGTTCGAGGGGGAACACGCGTTCCCGGACATCAGTCTGGATGTCGTGTCTGACAGTGGGAGCCCAGCTCTGGAATCTGTGCAGGGTCTCCCAGAAAACGAGCGAGGTGCGACGCACGAAGAACTGAGGACCCTGGTTATCAATTGGAGATTGCCTTGCACCTGGAACAGTTTAGCCGGCCCAGCCTGTCTCTCTCTGATCCTTCTGGAGTACCATGGTGGCCTCTGGCTGTTTCATTTTATGGTCCTGGTTAATGTCTTGCTTGTTAGTTTCCCAGGTTTGACTTGCTCAGCCCCGCCCTCCCCTGTATTACTGTTCCACCCTGAGCCATGGCTTTTGGGGACCCCCATCTCTCCCACCCCGCAGGCAGCGTCTTCAGCCGGAGCCAAACCCCAGCCTAAACCCCCTGGGTTAGGTTCACTGGTGACTTGGCCAAGCCCATTTCAGAACATCTTCCAGCATTGTCTTGCTTTTCTTACTCGTCTAAACCGGACAGAAAGCAGGAAGAAAGGCCTTTTCGGTCCTGAGAGCTTTGGGACATTTGCCTTAAAAATTGTCCTCACTGTTGTGATCAGGCAGGCCCTTCTGAAGTCTCCTGCTTTTGGCTGACTTCCACATTCCACAGCCTTCCGGTTGGGGCTTTACCTACAGCCTTTCCATAGGGTTGGTCTTCTGGGTGTGATAGTTTCTGACAATCCTCTTCATGTGGGCTCAGCATCCACATGGCTCACTTTATATTCCTGCAGCATCCTTCTGCAGCAAGGCACCAATATTGGAGTTGCTCCAAGCACAACTGGAACGTTTGTGTTTTTAGAATGTCTGGCTAATAGATCTGCTTCTGGGTAAAATAAATAAGACACATGATTGGCCAGTGGCTGGCTTCCTGGGCGAAGTGTTGGTGGAAATAGTAAGCTGCTAGCCCAGCGCTTCCCAGAATCTCTTCTTTCTTCTTTGTGGATGAGAAACTTGAAATACCTGGTGATGATGTAGCTGTTCTCCATAGGGTCACAGACTCAGTAGCATGCCCCCTGTAAGTTGGGGTGTGGTTTTTCATTCAAGGAGGGCTTCTGCTGTGGGAATCCCGAAGCGAGGTTTATAGTGTCCCTTTTCACACAATTAGTCTTTTCCTGGAATTTTACACAGGGATTGAATTCCCTAGGTCATAATAGAATACTACAGCTACTCTGTGGCCAAATTTACCAAAAGGAGACTTAAAAATCTACCCTAGATAATTTTCCTCTGGTGTATTGCAGTTATATCATAATTATCTTAAGACTATGAGGAACTTGGGTGAACATTTTTGTTTTGCTTTTCATTTAAAAAACTGTTGGAGGAAATGGTTTCTAAGAAGATAAGAATTGAATATAGTATTGAAAGCGTTACTTTTTTTAAGTGAAATTCATCCTTTAGCATTCATTGAACTCTAATAGTCATAGAAGAGTTTAACTCATTTGGAGAATGGTATATATTTGTAAGGATATAGAAATATATATGCATGTGATAGACATCAGAAATGAACACCTTTTTTCCATCCTTGAGGAGGTTAGAGAACACTGAAGAAGAGACGGGAGCCCAGTTTTTGCTTGCTGAACACTCTTTAGGAAAGATGGATGTGGGTTTCCTGGAGGATGAGGGAAGTTGTATGAATTTGTAGGTACTTGGCTGATGCTTTGACAGCATGGTGAACCAGGCATTTCAAACAAACCTTTTGCAAATGACCTTGCATATTGCAGAGAGCTGCTTAGTGTTTTTGAGAAAGGCACTTTCCCCTTGAACTGAAGATGCTACGGATAAGAGAGGGGCTCTTGTAATCCCAGTGCTTCCTAGGTGGTAAAGAATCCACCTGCAATACGGGAGACCTGGGTTCGATCCCCAGGTCGGCAAGATCACCTGGAGGAGGGCATGGCAACCCACTCCAGTATTCTTGCCTGGAGAATCCCATGGACAGAGGAGCCTGGCGGGCTATAGTCTGTGGGGTCGCAGAGTCAGACACGACTGACGTGCTGACCATGCACTTGTAATCCCAAAGTACAATCACTGGAGTCCTTCCTGCTGATACTTTGAGGGCCCAGGTATTCCAGGTGTTGCTTACCTTGCCTGGGAAGGGAAAGGGTGGGATTTTAAAGGTTCCTGCGGCTGCATCTCTCCTATTATTTGGTGCTTTTGATTGAAAGGAGGGCTCACCAAGCCTGACTGTTGAATGGGCAATGGTGGACCAACTTTTTTTTTTTTCCCCTTGCTTTTTAATGGTTAGAGTTTCTGCTGTGGCCTCACTTCATCGTACAGGCCCCTCACTCTGTTTCCTCCAGGTTACTGCCTTAACCACTTCCACATGTCCGGCAAGATCAGAGCCCAACGGTTTCCATTCAAATTACTTGAAATACTGATTTTGCCAGTCCTTTTATGCCGAATGCCGCTTTTGTTTTTAATCAAGAAGCCCCCAGAAACTGTTTATTTTAAAAGTGGAGAAACTGTCTTTTAATAGGCTTCCCTCCTCCAGGTTTAAGTCAGTTAAAAATATTTTGCCAAGTGGATACTTTGAGCAAAAGGGAACAATTGATACATATTAAATACAGGAGCTCTAAGCCTTTGATACTTATGAAATAAACCAGAGACCATAGGGTACAAGGGGCCTAAAAGTGAGCCCATGCTCCCTGCTGCCTATGAACTCAGGCAGTTTTCTTATTTAAAGTGGGATGGAAATTAGAGACAGACGGCAAGATTGGCAATTAAATTAATATGAGAATTCATCATTTACACTGAATTAATTTCATGTGTTAGATGGTCATATTTGTGCATACATTTTCAAACAAAAGGGCCTTGGGCCAAATTAGATTATCTTTTTTCTATTATGCAAAATTCCTCATCCACAAGAGCAACTGCACTCTATGTGTAGACTTGGGCTTTCCGTAACGGTATCTTATAAGAGAAAACGTAAATCCAGTATTATGATGCCTTTCACTTTTTGTCCTCATCATATTAATTCAGGATCTGCTGTAGTGCATGGCACACCACAAATCTTTGCTAAATACTTGCTGAGTGAATAAGTAAACCTCATTTTCATGTCCTTTCAAGTTGGCCTTGGAAATTTTTAAGGGAAATTTGATATTAGCCCTGACAAGTTGTTGTTCTCTGGGAATTTGAAAATTTGATATTTGATTTCATTTCTGTTTTAATCTAATTTAACCATTGAAGCTAACCTTTAAAGTTAGGTATTGTAAAAACATACACTCATTTTTAAGAAATCCGACACAAAAAAGCGTGAAGCAGAAAGTAAAACCTACCTGAAAAATTTGCTTCTGGGATAACTTTCCTTCTTCCTGAGAGATGTTTTTTGGAAGTTCCATGAGTGAGCGTTTACTGGGATGTGTGCATGTGTCAAGTTGCTCAGTCGTGTCCGACTCTGTGCAACCCCATGGACTGTAGCTCACCAGGCTCTTCTGTTCATGGGATTCTCCAGGCAAGGATACTGGAGTGGGTGGCTGTTTCCTCCTCCAGGGGAATCTTCTAAAGCCAGAGGGTAACCTCAATTTTGGGGGGCCTTGAAATTTGTTCCAGATTGATGAATTAGCTGGGTGTGCAATTCTGGATTGTTTCTGTGTTAATCCACTGTCCTCTGGTCCGTTTGTTGTGGCTGTTATGTCCGCTGTCAGGCTAATTGTTATTTGTAAATAGTCTCGTCTTTTCTCTCTGGCTGCTTTTAAGATCCTTTGGAGTTCTGCAATTTCACAAAGCGTAGGTGTAATTTCACCTTTCCTTTTATTCCTCTGTCTCCTCCTCCATCTTCTTCTTTTCCCTCCTCCTTCCCCCTTCCTCCATCCTCTTATCGGGTGTTCTTTTCTGCTGCCCTGAGTATTTCAGTGTCGTCTGGTCACCCTTGGCCACTCTGGTTGTTTCCAGTCTGGGCTGTTATGAATAAGGCTGCTATGAACATTTGTGAACAAGTCTTTGTGCGGAGATCTGTTTTCCTTTTTATTGCTGGGTCTTATAATAAGTGTATGTTTATAAGAAACTGCCATCTGTTTTCCAAAGTGTTTGTACCATTTTACATTCCCGCCAATGATACACGAGTGTTCCACTTACTGTAATCCTCATAAGTACTTGAAATTACCCATCTTTTTCATTTTGGCCATTCTGGTGGATGTGTTAGTGGTATCTCCTTGTGGTTTAACTTTATATTTCCCTGAAAGAGAAATAATAGGTTTTCCTGTGCTTTTTGGCTATTTGTCTATCTTCCTTTGTGATGTGGCCATTCACACTTTGTTCTTTTTCATTGATTTTTGTTTGATTGTTTCATATAGATTTTGAGTGTAACTGACAGGTAAGAAACCGCACATACTTAATGTCATCTTATTTTACACTTATGAGAGTTCTGTGTATATTCTGCATACAAGTACATTGTTAGATAAATATATTACGAATATGTTCACCAGGCTATTTTTTAACCTTCTCCTTTTTTAATGGTATCTTTTGAAGAGCAAAATTTATGAGGAAAACATTGTACATGGTCCACTTATTGAGCTTATTAAAGGTCAGAGCACTTTTTTCAGCTTTGGAAAAATAACACAGTTTTGTGTGTAAGACATACACTAATATCACTCTGTTCAGGAGGTCAGACTGCATTTACTTCATGCAGTTCTGATCTTTCCTAACTGAAACTGAGTTGAAAAGACTTGAAAATGGAAAAAAAACCCAAAAAACCAAGACCCTGCTTATTTTGAAAAATCCGAGGAAACAAGGTGTTTAAGATTGTGATCAAATAAATAGATTTCAAAATTCAGAATTGAGTTGTTTGTTCTTTTAGCACACAGAAAGATTGTGGAAAAGAAGTATTTTCAAAATCAACACCAAAAAATGGAGCCCTAGGAAAAAGCAAGATATAACATTCTAAAAAGAGGTCAGGGTGGCATATGTGGATGCTTGTAAAAGGAGTTTAGTTTTCCTATTTTGGTGTGAATTTTATCATCTTATTTATGTATTCTCCTCATTTTCTGAACCAGATAACAAGCGTTGTCAGATCAGAAAGCACATTTTCCTGATTTTTGTTTCTCCTGCTCATAGAAGGTAAATAAATGTTGCTTGACTTGAATTAAAATTTGTGTCATGACTGAAACAGAAACAGACTCAGAGACACGGAGAACAGGCTTGTGGTTGCCAAGGGGGAGGAGGGCGGGGAAAGGATGGATCGGGAGTCTGGGATTCGCAGATGCAAACCATTATGCAAAGAATGGATAAACAACAAGGTCCTACTGTAGAGCACATATTCAAAATCCTGTGATAAACCGTAATGGAAAAGAGAAATACATGCATAAGTAAATTTAAAAATTTCTGTATTGAAAACTCCATGACATTTTAGGATACGGAAGTTAGAGATTGGTATTAAAGGTAAGAAGAGTTGGGAATATAGATATGAAGATTAGACAGATCTGCCCTTCTGTATGTTGTCCATCTTTGTGATGTTGGGCAAGTTATTGGTGCTCTTTCCCTAAAACCTCAAGGGGCCTGCAAGAGTGCATTTGTCTTCAAGTGATAGAATCTTTGACTTATAGCAGTGAAAGTCACCAATTAGTTGCCTCAAATAAGAAGAAAGGAAGGGGTCCCTGGTTCAGTGTCTCAGCTCACAGTGTCACCCAGGATGCAAGTTCTTTCTGTCTGTCTACCCTGCCATGCCCAGCTTGTTGCTTTCTGTACTTAGGATTGTCGCCCAGAGGTTAATTACACTGCTGCGGCCTGATTAGCTGTTACGGCTAAGGGCTGCTGCAGTTCCATGCTTCTTGGCGTCACACATTTGTTGTCATCAGGAAGTAATGGCACGGCCTTCTTCACACTCCTCTTGTCCTTAATCAAAGTGCTTCTTTCTCAGAAGCCGCCAACATTTGGTGGTCTTTGAGGAAGGATCCGGGGAGTGTTTCTGTGCTCCCACAGAGATACCCAGTAGCCGGACTGAATGTGATGTCTGGAATCACAGCAGCCGTATTGTGATCAGCCTTGGGATGAGGGCAAGAGGATGATGGGCTGAAAGATGGAAGCAGAGTTTCTTGTGGGCATCACTTAGTCACCGATCTTCCTGCACCTGGAGCTTAGTATACTGAATAATAGCAAGTTTTGTTAACCAAATAATGCCAACCTGGACTTAGTGTATTAAGCAATAAATTTACCCACTTTCTAATTCTATTCTTGTCATCCAAAGCATCTTGACTGATACATTCATTGGAAGACTTTGTCTTTCTTTTTAAAAAATACCTTGTCTTTTTTGGTCTGCTTTTTAAAAAATGAAATGTAGTTGATTTACAATATTATGTTAGCTTCTGGTATACAACATAGTGATTTGATATTTTTGTAGATTATGCATCATGCTAGGGTTATTAGAATATTATTGACTGCATTCCCAGTGCTATTCATTATATTCCTGTGACTTTATTTTATAACAGATCATTTCTAGGTCTTAATTCTC
This sequence comes from Cervus canadensis, assembly GCF_019320065.1. Lineage (NCBI taxonomy): Eukaryota > Metazoa > Chordata > Mammalia > Artiodactyla > Cervidae > Cervus > Cervus canadensis. The sequence goes on along the minus strand of NC_057394.1, from coordinate 11,677,638 downwards.
TTCAGCTGGTTTGCCCGTTGCCCCATCCCCTCCTCCCTTTCGGCAGTTTTTTCTCTGTACCTGTGAGTCTGTTCCTGTTCTGTTGTATTTATTCATTTGTTTTTTAGATTCCACATATAAGTGAAAACATGCAGTGTTTATCCTTCTCTGTCTGACTTATTTCACTTAGCATTGTTCCCTGTAGGTCCATCCATGATGTCACATATGGCAAAATTTCCTTCCTGATGCTGAGTGATAGCCAAGTGTGTAATATCCCTATATTTTCTTTATCTGTCCTTCTGTCAGGGGACATTTAGGCTGTTTCCATGTCTTGGCTATTGTGAATGACGCTTTAGTGAATATAGGGGTGTGTGTTTCTTTTTGAATTAGTGTTTTCGTTTTCTTTAAGTAAATACCCAGGAGTGGAAATGCTAGATTGTATGATAGTTCTATTTTTAATTCTTTGAGGAGCCTCCATACTCTTTTCCATAGTGTCTGCACCAATTTATCAATATATTCCCACCTCCAGTGCTGGAGGGTTCCTTTTCTCTGCATCTTCTCCAATACTTGTTATTTCTTGTCTTTTTGATGATAGCCGTTCTGACAGGTCGGAAGACTTGATCTTTCATCTGCCATTTAACACTATCTGTGAGAAAAAGAGTTTCTTACTGTTAATTATGTGGAAAGTGGCTTAGTGATCATACCAAGTTGCTGTGAAAGATGAACGATTTTTAAGGACTGTAGGTATTTGATAACATGTGTGAATCTTGTCACTATATCTGCATAAATTTCACCTTTTCCTCTCATGATGGCCTTGCAGGACATCTACTTAGAATTGACCATTTGGGGTTTGGATTAGGAGATTTGTGAGACCATTATTAATCAGAGATTAATGTCTTCCTTTATAATCTTGCCAAATCTTTTGATTCTCTGGCATGAAATCTTATTGGGGGCCAATGTTATTAGTAGAAGGAGCTGCTTGGAAATGTCAGGATTTGGGTAAACTAGAGATTTACCACATTCAAAAATTAGACACAGGTATTTGTGACCCTGTAAAGAAAGGTTGAATGATTTTATGATAACCTTAATCCAAGCAAATGAATTGAATGGAAAATATCCAAGTGAAGAACTTGAAGAATATGAAATTACAAGATTCCAGTCTATTTTCTTTTGATTGATATGACTTTTAAAAAGAAACTTGGTCATTCCCCGACCCCTTACTATCAGGATGGTCAGGTGACCAGGGTAATTTACATATTCACTGCCATGTTATTTTTATTTCGTTTTGTGTAAGGGTTTATCAGCTTCACAGGTATTTGATTGACCAGCTGTGTTGAATTACTAGTTACTGTTAGTGCCACAAAATTAGGGCCCAGTTCTCTGCTGTCAGAGTGTAGCATCCAGACCGGATTGGAGAAGTTACCTAAATAATTACAATATGACAAGAGCTTTGCAAAAGTTACTATAATGGTGTAAGTGTTCAGATATTAAGACATTGGATTCTGGTTGGAAGTTGCATTTAAGTTGAGCTTCAGTAAAGAAGTGTGTTTTTGTTTGTTAACTTGTTTGCTCATTTTAGTATTCCCTTTGTACTCTACTTTTGGTAACAGGATTAGAAAAATATTCATGTATAAGACAGAAAGTAAAAATTCCTTGCAATCCTGCTGGTCAGAATTTATGAAAATTAAAATTTGGTTTATTTCCATTTGACTTTTGGCATATTCAATATATTCCGTTTTTGTCTCTTTACATACAGACATACCTTTTTTAAAAATTGTGAGAACACTGGAAAAAAATAATAATAATAAAAAAAAAAATTGAAAAAAAAAAAATTGTGAGAACAATGCATGTGTAATTAGAAGCCACTTTCCCTTCTTTCCACTGAGTGTTTTCCATATTGAGTTTTCTTTGAAATGAAAATTTTAATGACTTTATAATGTTCCCCTGTGTAATTCTACGTAATATACCTAACATTGCCCTTCATTGGTCTTTTTTTTTTTTTTTGCTTGCAATATTTGACTGCTGTGACCATCTGTACATAAATCTATGGAAAGAGGGTTCTTTTGTTGCAAGGGGCAGACACCCACCTCAAGTCATAAGAGGTAGAGCGGGGAATTTGGTAGCTCTCAATACCAACCCCAGAACGGGCCAAGGTGAGTCGTCTCAGGAATCGAGACCTGGGTCCGAAGACTCCAGCCACCTGTGGGGTTGGCTTCGTGTTCCTGGCTCTCTCCTCTGGCACTTGGGACAGTTTGCTGGTGATGGTGGGTCTGCCCTGCGCATCGCAGGGACTCTAGCATCCATTGTTGTTTAGTCACTGACTTGTGTCCCGACTCTTTGCGACCCCATGGACTGTAGCCCGCCAGGCCCCTCTGTCCATAGGATTTCCCAGGCAAGGTTACCAGAGTGGGCATCTTCCTGACCCAGGGATTGAACCCGTGTCTCCTGCCTTGGCAGGTGGAGTCTTTACCACTGAGCCCCCAAGGAAGCCCATAGCATCCACGGCCCCACCTTAAAAGTCAGGCAGTGCCCCCCCCTGCCCCCCCAGTCATGTTGGTGATTAATTACACCTTCTCGAATGTTCCATTCCTGGGGTTGAAACATTCATGCCATTCCTGCTGGGATTGAGACTCACCAAGTTGAAGTTTGAACCCCCATCTCCACCCCTTCAGGGAAGGACTCCTGTTTAGCCCAGATGAGGGACCCCTCTTGTGACGGAGGGGTGTACAAGGATGGGGTGGGGGTGGGGACAGCAGCCTTTCCAGGTGGGTAAGATTGACACACAAAAATAAGGGGAAATAACTTCCTGGGGGAGGGCCCAGCGGGGAAGGAGGGACGGAGACGGGAAGGAGGGACAGAGGCAGGAAGGAGGGGCGCCGTCCACCACCTCTGGGGGCTGTGCCGAAGCTGGAGGATCCCCATCACGTCAAGGTTGATGTCTGAGCACCGAGCGCCACAGTTCTAACCTAATGTTCCCTTGTGAGGGGCGTCACAGTGGTTAGATATCAGCCCCAAACAACCTTCCTTTCACTTACATTGAGACACACCACCCAGAATGGGAGGAAAGGGGTGGAAATCGATCAAGCTTGCTCAGGGTGAGTCTGCAGCGGAGCTGGCCCCTGCAGAAGCCCAGCAGGTAGGCCGAGATGGGGGTTGTGCCTCTGCGCTCGTTTCTTACCACTTGTGATGACTCTCGAGGTGCCCCCGCCTTCTTGAATTTTGGCCACACTGGGTCTTCGTTGTGGCATGCAGGCCTCCTCTGCTTGCAGCCCTTGGGCTTCTCTTGTTCCTGGTACATGTAAAATCTTAGCTCCCCCATCCAGGGATCGAACCTGCATCCCCCGCACTGGGAAGGTGAATTCTTAGCCACTGGACCACAGGGAAGTCCCACGTGCCCCCTTTCTCTGTTGTTGGTCAGAGGCACTTAGTAAGCAAGGGTGTTAGTTTCTGGCAGTCCTAACCAGTCCCCAGCAGACAGGACTGTTTCGGGACAACCGTATGTTGAGAGAGAAGATACCCATATGTGACCCAGCCAAGCCGTGCTCGTTTCGCTAATTCCCAATCAAAGCGGTGTCTCTGTCTCAGTTCCATTGGCTTACCGTTGGAGATTATCCACAGAAGCTTTGGCGAGCCCCTGGGGCGCGCCGAAGGCGGCCTGACTGGTTTCATCCGTAGAGTAGCTCACATCATTAGTTACTCCCCGATGTGTGGATTTTGCCTTTTCCCCCAGAGTTCATTTCTGGAGGTCAGGAGCTGTGTCTCAAAACTTCTGTTCTACTTTCTGGGTACTTAAAACAGAGCCTTTCTTTGATGGATTAATGAGGATCTTATCATAGGATCTCAGGCAGCTGGAAAAATCACAACTCATTAGAGTCTCAGTAACTCTTCACAAGTTAGAAAGAATAAAACTGATCTCACTTCTCACAAAGGTCTGTCAGGCACCTTTTACCCGGAGGGCACTATTCCTGAGATTCACATCAGTGAACAGGCCGAAAAATCCTCGTCTTCAAGGGGACAGTGTATATAGATATATTTTTTGGTCCAAATTGAGACATTTTTGAGACTGAAAGGCGCTGACCGCCTGGGGTGTCAGAACAAAAGTCGTCTGAGCAGATGGTCACCCTCGTGCTCAGAGAGTGGCCCAAAGTGTGTGCATGCCTGCTAAGTCGCTCAGTTGTGTCTGACTCTTTGCAACTGCATGGATTGTAGCCCGCCAGGCTCCTCTGTCCATGGGATTCTCCAGGCAAGAATACTAGAATGGGTTGCCATTCCCTGCTCCAGGGGACCTTACTGACTCGATTGTACCTGGGTCTCCTGAGTCTCCTGTACTGGCAGGCAGGTTCTTTACCCCTGAGCCATATGGAAAGCCTGGCCCAAAGCAGTGGGTGGGGGATGTGGGCTGGTTTTCCCCTGAGGCTATCAGATGCCCTCAGGATAGTCTGGGTCCTGTGACTTCAGGTATGTACCCCATCATTCACTCCCTGGACACATTTATTGAGAGTCCGTGAGGTTGTGTTTGTGTCCTCCTAAAAGATGGTTTGCTCCCAGGCAAGGCTGTTTGCAGGGACATACAAGTGGAAGGTTTGTCCTCTGGAGGAAAATAATGAATGGAATTGTGTGAGAGACGGTGGACTCCTGAGATACAGATCAGCAGATTCCAAGGAGCTTGCTTGTAGAAGTCCTTTTGACCAGCATTTTTTTTTAAGCTTTGAAAATCAACAGGGCTGTAGGCCCTGAAGATGATTTAACAAGACACAGTTAAGAGGAAAAAGGAGTTGAGATTGCGTTGGAAGGAAATCACACGTGCATTAAATTTAAAAATATATATATTTATAGTAAAAGTGCCCTGTCCGCCCCCTGTAGCGTTCTATGAGTTTTACCACGTGTATGGATTTGTGTGACCAACACCACAGCCAGGATGTGGAATTTTTTTTTTTTAATGATTTTATATATTTTTGGCTCTGTGCGGTCTTTGCTGTTGCGTGGGCTTTTCTCTAGTTGTGGTGAGCGGGGCTTCTCACTGCAGTGGCTTCTCTTGTCAGTCACAAGCTCTAGGGCTCGTGGGCTTTATGGGCAGCATGTGGACTCACTCGTAGCTCCCGGACTTTGGAGCACAGGCTCAATAGTCGTGGCATGGGCGTGGTGGTTCTGTGGCATGTGGGATCTTGCCGGACCAGGGATCGAACCTGTGTCTCCTGCACTGGCAGGCGGATTCTTTAACCACTGAACCACCGGGGAAGCCCCAGGATATGGAACATTGTGAGCAGCTCAAAAAATTCCCATGTGTTGTTCCTTTCCTTTGGTTCACCTTCCCCTGTCCTCTTCCGCCGCGGCTCTTAGCAGCTCATCTTTGCTCTGCCACTATCTGTTCTTTTTCAGAACGTCTTATAAGTGGAATCACAGTGCATGAAACTTTTTTGAGACTGGCTTCTTTCACTCACACACAATGTCTCTGAGATTCTTCTGAGTTGTTTTTAACATCACTCTTTCCCTTCGCTTGCCGAGTACTGTTCCGTTGTATGGACGTACCACAGTTTGCATAGCCATTCACTTGTTGAAGGACATTGGGGGTGTTTCCATGTTTGGGGCAGTTGTGAATAGAATGGCTAAATGTGCAACTGCCGGAAACTTTCACAGGCACGTCTTAATATGGGTGTGGTTTCTCACTGGGAAGTACCCAGAAGTGGAGTCCTCACCAGCACGTGATGTTGTCCATGCTTTTCATTGTAGCTATTTGAATAGGTGTGTAGTGGTGTGTCAGCATGGCTGTTTATTTTTAAAAAAAACACAACATGCTGAGAAAACACCAGTATAAGAGGGGCTTATTCAAAGATATTGACTAGATCCTTTCCTGGACTGCCTGGTGGTGGTTTAGACAGTAAGTCGTGTCTGACTCTTTGCGACCCCATGGACTAGCCTGCCAGGCTCCTCTGTTGTTTTGCTGAAAAGATTCACTTTCATCTCAGGATCAAAGGATTTGTTAACAAAATAAGCCACTTGTTATATACAAATAAATAATACCAATATTTATTAGAGAATTATCTAGCTTACTTTCAAAATACTAACATGAGAAGAAAAGAGAAACAGAAACAGCAGAGGATACTTCACCAAATTGGGTTTAGCCCAACATCCAGGACAAGAGCGCTGGGAAGTCCCGGGACACAGCACATCTGGATTCTCAATTGGGAGAAGGTCTCAGGCAGCACACTGGCTCTGTGGGTGAGACTTCAAAGATTGCAGTTCCCCTTTGTAATCCTGGGAGGAAAACTGATAGCAAATAGCAACTCTGGTGTCATGCTAATGTTGTTTGTTTGGTCTTGAAAAACTTGGAATATTGTTCAGCCTGGGGCTTGGTTGGCCAAACCCCCTCCTGGGGCTCAACCATCTCAAGACTATCTCATCTCTGGTGCAGCAAGTCTTGCATTCTTAGCAGGCAGTCACTCACAGTCACAGTCAGGGCAGTGTCCTGGCAGGTTAGAAGCAATGTCAGAGGCCTGTTTGGGTTTGTCTCTGAAGCCTAAAGAAGACTATTTATTTAATTCCCCTAACACCTTTCCATGGGATTTCCCAGACAAAAATACCAGAGTGGGTTGCCATTCCCTTCTCCAGGCTCTTCCCAGCCCAGGGATTGAACCCGTGTCTCCTGCATTGCAGGTGGATTCTTTACTCCTGAGCCACTAGGGAAACCTACAAGCAGAGGCTTGATAAACTCTGTTAGCTGCCTGTCTTGGGAAGGGATAAATCAAAAAGAGCAATTGTGTGTATGAAAGCTGAGGCTCAGAATGGAACAATGCCAGCAAGAAATAGAGGTAAGTAGCACATGGTGTAGATACTTATCTCAGAGACCTGATAGGGTGTGGAGGTTTGATTTGAGTATCTTGTTAATTCTCTATGTGAATGTGCAGTGATAACGATTAAAAGGATTATAGAAGCAGCTGAGAGGCAGTGCAGACCTGGAGGAAAGGACACGGCTTCAGGGCATGGATTCATGATCTGTGACACACTACTCCCAATTTGAGTGACTGATGTCAGTAGACCTAGGTTCGATCCCTGGGTCAGGAAGATCCCCTGGAGAAGGGAATGGCAACCCACTCCAGTGTTCTTGCCTAGAGAATTCCATGGACAGAGGAGCCTGTCAGGCTATAGTCCATGGGGTCACAAAGAGTCAGACGCTTCTGAGTGACTAACCCACACGTTAGTAGTGAGTATTGTCTTTCGCAGCTTCTCCGGGGCAGGACTCTGTCTTAGACGGCAGATCTGGCTTGGATATTTGCAGTAGGGATGTCCGCTGGGGTGGTAGGTCTGTTTCCAGGGAGGCGTCTCAGGCTGGCTGCTGGAGTTACCTCTACAGCGTGGTGGCTGGGTTCTCCCAGAGCGAGTGGTTCGTGAGGAGACCGAGGTGGAAACTGCCGTGACGTTAGTGACCTAGACTGGCAAGTTCTACTTGGTTCCTTCCACAGATTCTTGCTCACACAGGCCAGCCGTGATTCAGTGGGGGGTCGACCACACAAAAGTGGGGGTGCCGGGTGGCAAGGGTCATTGGGCGCCATCTTGGAAGCCGGCTGCCATGGGCCTGGAGGGACCTGTGTTACAGAACAGACTTAGAAAACGGTCTTCCGGTTGCCGGGGAGGAAGGGATAGTTGAGGACTTTGGGAAGGACATGTACACACTATTTTTAAAATGGATAACCACCCCCCCACCCCCAAATAAAACCCTACCGTACAGCACATGGAACTCTGCTCAATGTTATGAGGTGGCCTGGATGGGAGGGGTTTTGGGGGAGAATGGATACATGTTTATGTATGACTGAGTCCCTTCACTGTTCATCTGAAACTGTCACAAGCTTGTTAATTGGCTATATATACCCTAATACAAAATGTTTTTGGTGTTAAAAATTAAAAAGAAATCCCCAAGTCGGTGTTATCAGATCCACAGTTGGTGGTGAGGGTCAAGGCCTGTGGCGGGGAAACAGTGGCTTTTCACTTGGTGGTAGGTACCTTAGCAAGGACTGAAGGTTGAAAAATTCTCCTGGTGGTTTGATTCCTTCTATTTAAATAGTGCCTGCGCTTTGCTGTAGGAAGGAGAATCTGAGAGACACAGAGGTGGTCTGTCTGCTCACCGAGCCATGCTGTTTGGGCACCACTTTCCTGCTTATCCTGAGGAGCTAACCAGGGTAGCGTCATTCTCCTTTCTCACTTGCTGTCTTCCCTGGGCATAGCTCGGTGCTAGGAATGGCCCTCAGTTCTACCCGCTGAAGATGCAAATAAGAAAAGTCTAGTGGCTGAGACTCAGCACTCCCAGTGTCGGGGCCCCGGGTTCGATTCCTGGTCAGGGCACTAGATCCCACTTGCCACAACTAAGAGTTCGAATGCCAGGAATAAAAGAGCCTGCCTGCTGCATCTAAGACCTGGTATAGCCAAATAAATAAATATTAAAAAAAAAAGAGAAAAGTCCATCACCAGAGTGATGGTAGGGAAAACCCAATAGCCCATCAAAACCCATCCCCAGAAAACTGCTTGAAAGTCTCCTGCATGGGCTAGAAGTCCTTCTAGGAATCATATTCGGCTTCTTCTTGGAATCAGGATTTGGGCTGCCAGTTTTAAACCAGGTACTGTGTTAGACGGTGGGCTTGCACATTTATTTGGCCCTTTCTCAATGAGGAAGGTATTGTCCCCATTTTACAGAAGAGGAAGCCGTGTCTTAGATTACTGCGTAACATGCCCACGGTCACACACAGCATATCAGTGAACTCGGGCTTTCCTCAAGTCCGTGCTCTTTGTGACTCAGTTAGGGATCTTCTTCTAGTACAGCGGTAGGCAGGCACACCAGACTAGGGCGACGTGAGATAGATCTGCAAGTTCAGGATCAGACACTGTCTTTGTTTTGTTCTTGTTCTGTCAGCCAGTCTTGTCTGACTCTTTGCGACTCCATGGACCTCAGCACGCCAGGCTTCCCTGTCCTTCACCATCTCCCAGAGTTCGCTCAGACTCGTGTCCATTGAGTCCATGATGTCATCCAACCATCTCATCCTCTGTTGCCCCCTTCTCCTGCCCTCAATTTTTCCCAACATCAAGGTCTTTTCCAGTGAGTCAGCTCCTTGCATCAGGTGGTCAAAGTGTTGGAGCTTCAGCTTCAGCATTAGTCCTTCCAGTGAATATTCAGGGTTGGTTTCCATTAGGATTGACTTGATTTCCTTGCAGTCCAAGGGACTCTCAAGAGTCTTCTCCAGCACCGCAGTTCAAGCCTTTCCTGGTGGCTCAGATGGTAAAGTACCTATCTTTGTTTAACAGTGTTATTTTGTTCATTGTGAATTTAAAAAAAAAAAAAAAAAACCTTTTGATTTTTAAAAAATTGATTAAAAAAAAGATGATCTTAGTTGTTGTGAGTTTTGGCATCCCCTTAAATTTCACATCCAGGGCCCTGCCTCACTTGCCTCACCTTGACCCCATGCAGCCAGTGGCTCCGGAGTCAGAATGAGGACAGTCTGATCGACTCAGGGCAGTTCAGCATCCTTTTCAGCAGTGTGATACTATTTTGTTTTCCCTTTGGAGACATTTTGGGGGACGAGTCACCAGTCTTAAAGGACACGTCTTGGCCCTTTGCAGTCTCTGCTCTGTCCCTGCTTGATACAAGTGGTTGGTTCCCAGGTTACTTACAGCATTTCAGCTCTGAGACCCTGACGCCCAGGTCTGCTGAAGGCCTCTGGGAGTCTCGGAGGCTGGTGTTTTCTCTCTCGGTGTGGATGTTTGGGGGCTGCAGCAGGAAGGAGGTCTGTTTTCAGCCTCACAGCCACGTGACAAAGGGCCTGTGCCATGAGGCTCTCCCGGGCGCTGATGCCAGCCTGGCCGTGAGTGCGTCGCTCTCTTGGCAGGGCTCGTGTGGCTCAGGGCTGTGGCTGCCCCAGCCCGGGGCAGGGGGATGGCTGCCCGCTTCTCCCCTGTGTTGCTTGCAGAGTGGCTTGGGTAACCCAAACAGATCATAAGCCTGGCCTGATGTATTTCACATGGGAATTAGCTGTGCTTCCCTGAGTCCACCCGCCCCCCGCTTTTTTTAAATAAAGCTTTAAAAAATCACCTTGTTTCTTTTGCATGTCTCTTTTTTAATTATAAAAATAACAGGATCATTGTAGAAACTTTGAAAAGTAAAGAAGGGTGGTTTGGCAAATATACACATACATATACTCATACATGGATTGTTCTCTTCATATTTGCCTGACATAGTTTTCTTTCCTTTGCTTAGTTAAAAAAAACAAAAAAAAAGGTTATTTTAAGAGCAGTTTTAGGTCCACAGCAAATGGAGTAGAAAGCAGAGTTCCCATATACCCCTTCCTTACCCACTACCTCCCCCATTACCAACATCCAGGCTTTTCCTTAACTTTTAGATTTTTTTTTGCTCTGTTTAATTTTTTTCAACTTTATAATATCTTGAACTTTTGCTTTGTGAATTTCTCCCCCCCTTAACATTGCTTCAGTAGTCCTTAAACTAACGTGATTAAGGTCAGAGGTCTCATGAGGTCACTTCCTGTTGGCCTTTCTTCAGAGGAATGCAGTTGGGCTCACGGTGGGGAGGAGGGGGTCCCTGGATGACCTGCCCTTTGAATATTTATCATGTGGAGATTTCGCAGAATGTCCTTATAAGGATGTAGGAGCCCGATGAAGACTCACTGCTTCTGCCTGTCTTATCTCTAGATTCTTTTTTCCTCATGGCATTTGCGGGGAGGGGGCTTGGGATCCACTTTCTATCAGAGTTGTGTAGCCTTCCTCGCGAGTTAGAAAATAGAAGTGTAGCAGGAGTGTTTCCAGAAACACCCAACTCTGACGGATGCTTCTGGAAGTGAATACCGCTACGGGGCTCGCCAGCTTGCCAGGTTGGGGGGTTGAAAGTGGTGCAGGATTTCCAAAAGAAGGGGTGGGTGAGATCCAGGAACACGGACTGCCCTCTCAGTGGTGTGTGCTGGGCAAAAACACCTTTCACTGGTGGACCTGCGGACACTGGTTTAGTTTGCTCGTTTCTGTGCCACTGCTGCCTGGCACAGGCTGTGGCCATCGTCAGTAGCCACTAAATCTTTGTTGAATGAAGGGAACTGAGACCCTCTTTGGGGCCTTGTTGGTAAAATGACCTTGTACCTCTTAAACCTGAGCCGACCTTCTCACCAGCTGTTGGGCTCCCATGGTCTGTAAAAGCCTTGAATTTATAGTCACACGTTGATGGCAGATCTAAATTTACTCCTCACCCTACCTTCTAAACAGCATGTTAAAAAGCAGAGACATTACTTTGCTGACAAAGGTCCGTCTAGTCAAGGCTATGGTTTTTCCAGTGGTCATGTATGGATGTGAGAGTTGGACCATAAAGAAGGCTAAGCGCTGAAGAATTGATTCTTTTGAACTGTGGTGCTGGAAAAGACTCTTGAGAGTCCCTTGGACTGCAAGGAGAGCCAACCAGTCCATCCTAAAGGAAATCAGTCCTAAATATTCATTGGAAGGACTGATGCTGAAGCTGAAGCGCCAATACTTTGACTACCTGATGCGAAGAACTGACTCATTGGAAAAGACCCTGATGCTGGGAAAGCTTGAGGGCAGGAGGAGAAGGGGACGACAGAGGATGAGATGGTTGGATGGCATCACTGACTTGATGGACATGAGTTTGAGCAAACTCCAAGAGTTGGTGATGGGGACAGAGAAGCCTGGTGTGCTGCCGTCCATGGGGTCGCAAAGAGTCAGACACGACTGAGCTACTGAACTGAACTGAACTGAACTACCCTCTGACACTGTCTGCTTTAGCATCCGGTCCTTTAGCTTCTGGCCTTGGTTTCAGCCTCTCAGACACAGGCCTGCTAAGCCTTTTGGGAAGTTAGAGATGCTTCATGTTCTGTGAGTGGCAGAGACGCCTTGCACATCAGGAGCTTAACAACAAATGCTCACCTAGAGGAGAAAAATAACTTGTTTGGGGGCCATGATATCCTACAGTAGTGGTCTAGAAATTAAACCTAGCATGGCCTTTTCTAATAGTCTTAATTATCCCTCTTTAGCTGAATTCTGAGTAAATTACTGGCTAGTTTGAATCTATGAATAATGCCGTTGGCATCAACTCCAGAAATAGTCTTACTTTTTAACGAACAGTAAGTGTACCTAATCGCCTTTAAGACTGCGGGGGAGAGGAGTGAAGACAGGATGAGGAGGTTGTCATGTGGATATTTTGCCTCTATGAATATTTGTTGATTGGCTGGCTACCTAGACCAATTTCTTTTTTTTTTTTAACTTTTTATTTTATATTGGAATATAGCTGATTAACAATGTTGTGATAGTTTTAGGTGGACTGCAAAGAGTCTCAGCCATATACATACACGTGTGCATTCTCCCCCAGGCGAGCTCCCCTCCCTTTCAGGCTTTGGCCAATTTCTTTTTCGTAAATAAGTTCATTTATATATATATATATATATATATATATATGTATACTTTTTTTTTTTTGGAGGCGTGTCATTTGTCTTAACCACATGAAGGTTGGTTGAACATCTGGACTCTGTTTACCCAACACCCACCGGTCAGCATTTCAGGGACTCTTGTTTCTGAAAGAGCCAGAAAGTCTGGGGTGCTCTGTGTGGGTTTATGCTGAAGTGTCTTGATTTTTCCTCATTGAATCTCTTGACTCCTTTGATTGGTGTTTGATTACACAACAGACTGACACATTGGTGACTTTCCCTTGGGATGCACTTTTACCTACTGCTGTGAACCCAGTGGAGGCGTTATTAATCTTCATAGAGCTTAGGTTTTGGTTTAATATCAAACAAGTTCATATTCTTAATTGTTTGAAGGGCTGCAGAGTGAACTTTACCGTCAGTGTGTAGCTTCCTGCTCTGTCCTCCACTGGGCGTTTTGTGTGGAAGGAACGTCTCCTCTGTCTCTCTGAAAAAGAGCTGGTCTGGCAGGTCAAGAGGTTCCATCAGGAATTGTATCATTCACCCTAAAAACACTTTGAAATTTGGTTTGATTTTTAAATTCTTTTAGATTTGGTAAAGAATAGATATATATATGTATATAACTGAATCACTTTACTGTATCCCTGAAGCTAACACATGTAAATTATACTTCAATCTTGAAAGAAAGGTGGTTAAATACTCAAAAAAAGAATTAAAAAAAATTTTATTTTCCATTGGAATATAGTTGACTTAGTGATTCAGATACACACACATACACTTATATATACTTTTTCAGATTCTTTCCCACTATAGGTTATTACAAAACATTGGGTATAGTTCCCTGTGCCGTATGGTAGATCCTTGTTGGTTATCTATTTTATGTGCATTAGTGTGTATATGCTAATCCCAAATTCCTAATTTACTCCCTGCTTTCCCCCTCCACCATACTTTCCCCTCTGGTAACTCTAAGTTTGTTTTCCACATCTGTAAATCTATTTTTTTTGGTAAATAAGGTCACTTATATATATATTTTATACATGTATGTATATATATTTTAGATTGCAAATATAAGCAATATCATATGGTATTTATCTTTCTCTAACTTACTTCACTTGCTATGATAATCTCTAGGTCCAACCACATTGCTGCAAATGGCTTAATTTCATTCGTTTTTATGACTGCCATTATATATATGTACCACATTTTATCTGTTCATCTGTTGATGGGCACTTTTTAGGTGTCCATTGGGTGCTTCCACATCTTGGCTATTGGGATTAGTGCTGCTGTGAACAGTGGAGTGCATGTTTGAATCTATTTTTGAGCTTGTTATTTGTCTTTCTAAAAATTAAGTGTACTGTAATTTGGCATATCATGCTGATATTGAAAGAGGTGAAAGCAGTCTCAGTGCTTTAAGACAAATTGTAATGCCTGAAGTAGGTATTGTGAACATGCTGCTCTGCACGTGGACTGTCAGGCCTTGGTTTTCAACCCCAATAATTCAGGGTTCACGGCAGTTTGAACTCTGTCAGGCTGAAGTTTGTTTTAACACAATGCGGTGGGAACAAGGTTTGTAGAGCAAATAGTGAAAATAAAGTTACACGGGGAACGTGAGAAGAGAGACTTTTCCAACACTTTGGAAAGAATCATTCTTGATTCTTGCCCGTTAAAAACAAACCCGGTAGGACTTTTATATGATAACCTCCCATCATTAAAAAAAAAAAAATTTCATTCCAGAGATATTTTATGCATAGCCATTTAACACAAATGGTAGCATATACTAGATATTATGTTGTATCTTGTTCACTTAACACACCCTGAAGATTATTTTATATTGGTATATACAGATCTGCCTCACTTTTTTTTTTTTTTTGCCTCACTTTTTATTGGCAGATAACATTTCATTTTATGGGGAACCTTTAATTACCTGTAAAGTTGTCCCTGTTGATAGACATTTATATTTCAAATAGTCTGCTGTTAGTAAACAATGCTGCAGTGAAGGTTCTTGATGTCTCTTTGTGAGTACACCTGAAATATAAACCCCAGAAGTGGGGTCTGCAGTCAAAGGGTGTATTTCTTTTTAATGTAGATAGATATTGCCACATTGCCCTGCAGGAGTGCCTTCGTTTGTTCTGCTAACTCATACATAGTTCTTACTTTGTCCTATTTCAAGTACTGTAGGGATGTTAACTTGTTTAATCCTCAGAGCAACTCTTAGAAGTACTGTGGTTATCACATCTTTACAGATAAAGGAAACTGAGGTCATAGAGATGATGTAACCTGGCTAAGGGCCAACTCCAGTGAGTGGTGCACTAGGGCTTGAACCCAGGCTGTCTGAATCCAGAGAACCCTCTGAATCATCGCATTAACTGCCTGTTCCAGTGAGCAGCCACAGTCGTGTCCAGTGTTTTTGCTTTTCCTAATCTGATCAGTGAGAGATGTTAGGGTTTCTTAATTAGCGCTTGTGTTTTTCTTACTGCTTTTTGAGGTTGGAGACATTTTCAGATGTTGACGAGCCATTTGGACATTTTTGGGGGGATCTATCCACTACTTGTTCCTGTCCTTTGTCCATTTTTCTATTTATTGACTTGAAAATATTTTGATACATAGGAGTTCCTTTGTCTATGGAGAAGATTAAGCCCTCTGTCAAATGTATTTTAAATGCTTTGTCCTACTCTGTACTTTGCTTTTTGGCTCTGCACTTCGTCAGTCTTTGCTTCTGTGGCGTCTGGGGTCTAGGTCATGTTTGGAGAGAGCTTCTGCTGTCTGAGAGCATTTTTTAAAGTCTCATAACTTCTTCTAGAACTTTGTGGTTTATTTTTTTTTAATTTATATTTGTTCAAAGAATAATGTGAGAGTCAAAAGGTGGCTAGTTTCCATTTTTGCCCAATTTTCCTTTCCCTGGACTTTATAATTATCTAACTTTTCTTCTGCTTCATTTTCCGTATAGTTACCTCATTCACTCCAAAATTCTCATCTCCTGCCTGAATCCCTTTCAGTTTTTTCACATTCGTCAGATGCTCAGATCGTCCCTGTTTTATCCCCAGCCCTCAAGGGGATTTGTTTGGAGGTCTGAGTTGCTCCAGTCTGGCCTGGCTCTGTCTCTGGCCTGGTGAGCATCCCGCCACCTCCCCCTCGGTGACCCTGGCCATCCCCTTTACCTGTTACCTGGTGTGGGATCTCTGATGTTATCCTAGGAATCCCCCCGACTTCTCTTCCTGAAATCTGTTTTCTGGAGCCTCTGTCTTCTCAGTGTTACGTCCTCCCCCTCATTTTGGTGGAACCCCTCCCTCAATGTCTAGGAAGAACTTGTAGGCTGGGTGGAAGATCTGGAAACTGGATGATGGGTTGAGAGGCTGTTTAGAAAGGAGTTTGGGACTTCGCTGGTGGTCCAGTGGTTAAGAATCCACCTGCCAGTGCAGGGGACACGGGTTTGGTCCCTGTTCTGGGAGAATGAAGATCCCACGTGCCGTGGGGCAACTAAACCCGTGTGCCGTAACTGCTAAGCACGCATGCCTAGAGCCTTGTGCTCCGCAACAAGAGAAGCCACTGCAATGAGAAGCCCACACACAGCAACAAAGAATCAGCGCAGCCAAAAATAAATTAATGAATAAATAGTTTCTTAAAAAAGAGTTAAAACTTCCAGGGCACAGTGGGCAGTGCTGAGTTCTCTCAGCTTTCTCCTTCCCTCCCACTCCCCGCGTGGCTGTGGTACAGTGCTTGATAACTCATGAGTCAGTGTGCCTATTGTTTTCACTGGGTGGTCACTGCTGGGTCAAATACTGTCCTGTGATTATTTCCTTCAAAAACTTTGTTTTCTCTGGAGGTAATTCATGTCTTAAAAATTTGCCTGATTTGCAATATACCCATAGCTAACTTCTATCAAATAATTTCAACAGACCTGCCAGTTTGCTTTCAACTAATTTTCCCCAAACTTTAAAAGCACATCACGTGACCATTCAGTTTCCCCATCTGTTTCCCCTGGTGTATACCGTCTGGAGCCCCCACCTTTCAGCTCTTGTGCATATAGGTTGTACTCGAAGCCTAGCACGCAGCCATCATTCAGGGCCCTGCACTTCTTTTCTGGAATCACAATTTTCTGGGTTATACATCTTCTAATTTCATGATTTACTCCATTGTTTTGATAGAACACATACCCAAGTAGCTTTCTCAGAAAGGTGCAAGGTAGCTAAATTCCTTTTGAGTCGTCACATTTAATAATGTCTCTAATGTCTGCTTAGATTTGCTTGATAATTTTACCACATGTGGAATTAAAAACTGAAGATACTCTTTGACATTTTATAAACATTGCTCTGTTGTCTTCTAACATTCTTTGTTTATGTGATTTAGTTTTTTTCTTCTGTGAAACATTTTGGAATCTTCACTTCCCATATTTTAAAGTTTCACAATTTTTGGCATATATTTCAGTGGGTCCTTTCAAAAGTTATGCTGGGCATTTGTTTTTCTTTTTTGTATGGAGACCTTGTCTATCAGTCTGGGACACTTCTTGAATTAAATTTTTTTTTTTTTCTTTTAATTCTGTCTTTCTGTCATTCCTATGTTTGGAGGATTAGGCCTTCCAGAAGATGTCCTGCTTATCTTTTAAATTTTTCCATGTATTTACTTTTTGCTCTACTTTCTATGAAATTTCCTCTAATTAACAAATTTAATTATCCATATGATTAATTTCTAAGAGCTACATTTCTCATGGCATCTCTTTCTATATGTTGTTTCCTATACCCCCTGTAATGTCTGCATGTTTTCACCAGGCTTTTTCCCTTCTCTGTGTTTTGGTTCCACCTTTCATTTCATAGGCTTTCTGTAAAGGTTTGCTCAGCCTTGGCTGTTACTACATATTAAGAGTAAGATAACAAAAAATCAGATCTGAATCTCTGTGCATGTGGACAGGCCTGTCAATTGTTGATGTTTCTTTCAAGTGATGAAGCAGCAGCTAGTCTTCTCAAATGTTAGTATGTGTGTTCATTCAGGTTCTCCAGAGAAAAATTCCACCAGCCTTGTCTGGGATAAGCCCGGGCTGGGATAAGCTCTGAGTATTCTGGAAGCATCTGGAAGCAGGATGGAGGGAGGGGGATGTGGATCCCATGGGGTAGTCAGTAGACTCTCCCTTATTCCCACCGTCTCTTTCTGAGTTTTCAGCCCCGAATCACATCACTTTCTCACTGTGCCTTCTGTCATCTGTGATCTCCTTGGTTCAGTTTGTTGGGATAATAAGCCTCTTGGCTGGCGCTTGGAGCAGATAGGAGGAGGGGACTGGCAGCCCCAAGATCCATCCTCTTTGTATCGGACCTTCACCCTCTGTTCCACCCTGTCTCCCACCTTTCCCTTCAGCGGGAGCCTCCTGGACTCAAGAGTGGAGAAATGTAGGACAGGCCTGTTGGTTGGACCCTCTCTGAGCATTGTTTATGATCAAAATCACCAGTTACATGTCTGCTTTCCATCCTCCAAGTGTCAGTTGAATGTTCTGTCTGTTCTCGTCTCTGCTGCTGTATTTTTTGTCCTTTTAAAAAGATACATTTACTATCCTTTCAGTTTTTGGGGGGAGAGGTGTTGCTGGCATGTAGTTTATCTGCCATGTTCAGCTCAAAGTTTGTTTTGTTAAGGTGCAATGTAAAATGATAAAAAATTTACTGTAGAAGCAATAATACATGAGACCAAAATGGTTCAAAAAACTGCAGAATTTTCATTTTCCAAGGGTGCAGATTCAGCCTGATTTATGGATCAGTCTCAGAATGTCTATGATTTGTTATGATCTAGGTTTGCCATTCAAACATACACATGCCCCTGTTTGTACCAGCACACACCTTCCCATTTTTCTATCTCAGTTTTCTCACCATCACACAGAAAATCAGTCTGTGTGAGAGTTTCTTGTTGTTGTCTTTGATTTTAATTGTTTGACTGCAGATGTTTTCACTCTCCCTGTGGGTGTTTGCCAGCTTCACACCAGGTTAGCAGTTCTCTCCTGGATGAAACAGAGACTTGTCACTGTTGATAGCTCCCAGACATGCAAGAGTATGAGAATCCTAGTTCTGATTAGCCAGAAATGAGACGTTTCCAAGTTGGAATCCAGTTACTGATTTAATTTTGGCCGCCGAGGGAGATCTAGGTGACCCCAGGGAGGAAGTGCTGGGAAGGAGAGAGAAACTGGCAGAATCAACACAGCTCCGAAAATAGGGTGTCATGGGGGTGGGCATGGGGGATGGGAATGGTCTCAGGCTCCTTGGAGCAGTTATGTGACCCCCTTGGAATTTCCCCATGACCTCACCTCCCGGGGGGGGCGGGCGTTGGGGTAGCCAAAAGAACCAGGATTGCCTCTGGCAAAGCGCCCTTAACCTACCACCCACCTCCTTAAAGTTCAGCATAAAGGAGCCGAGAAAAATTACCTGTGAGCCTGTCACCTGCGCACTTCCTGGTTGTTTTTTTTTTTAGACCTTGGGCAAACATGATCGTTCCCATGTTTATTTTTTGGGACGTGGAGAAGCTGGAAAGAGGAGGAAGTGAACTCATAACCAGCTTTTGAACAGTGCTGACTTGTGCATTTCTTTGTACAGTATTGTGCCAGGCTCTTGACATTCGTTTAAAGCAAAAAAAAAAAAAAAAATCTTTCTCCTTGAACATCTGTGCAGAATCAGAGAGGGTGGAGAGTTTAGAACCTGGTGAGAGTATGGGGTAATTGAGCACATTTCTGAGAGCTGGGGTGAGAGACAGCAAACCCCTTCTATTGCGTTGCGTTGGCAACAACCCCTAGCAAAGGCAGGCTGACTAAATGTGCCAAGAAGAGGCATTCAGAGTGCTGCATAATCACATTTTGAAAAATGTGCAGCAGATAAGTGGGGGAAATAACACATCCTGGTTGCTTCATAAATAAAAGTGGTTAAGGATGGCTGTTACGCTCCCGGTTTGAGCTCCGATGGTGTTGGGTACACACATATCAAAAAGAAAAAAAGCAAACCCAGTTCGCTCAATCGGTTTGGCTTACAACCCCTTTCAAATTCAGCATCGTTTCATTGCATTTTAGTCTTCTTCGTAGCTGTAAGCCAGGAAATCTCCTGCTTAATTAGGTCATTTGTTCCTGAGCTCTGTCCTTGCAAAGCAGGAGTAGAATTTTTATGGGCAGTTGGCATAAATAGAAAAGTCAGTGGCAGATCGTTCCAGGGCTCGCCTTCCATTTCAGGTGGTACTTGGGCAAATTTCTGAGAAGCAATGTTGTATATTTTAGGATATCCATCAACCTGGGTGAAAGGTCTTCAGGTTTTGATTTTCATTTACTCTGGGATGTTGCCTCTTAACCTGGAGTCTTTGGACCCCTAAGGGGTTTGCAACCCTGGAACGCATTCCTGTGAGCTATTTTCAGGATTTCAGCAGGATTGTAACCAGAATCCCACAGTCAGGGGGGCTATGGGTGGAGGTAGGAGGGGGCACCTCTCCTGAAAATTCAGGAAAGCATCCAAGCACTGTTTGCCTTGGCCAGAGCCTTCTCAGCTGGGTGTGATCAGAAGGCTCTGTTGACCATTCATTACGTGTGACTTTAATCAGTGAAAGAAGCAGAGTTAGTTTTTATTGTATTCAGTTGCTTTGAGCCACTTTAGCTGCATGCAACAAATTCTGATAAATGCTCTTTTCATTTTTATTGTTCCAAATATTTTCTAGTTTTTCTTGTTATGGCTTCTTGGATACACCCGTCATTTAAAAGTGGACATTTAATTTCCAGTTACGTGGGGTTTTTAAAGTACCTTTGATATTAATTTCTCATTTTGATATTTCTTATTTAAATGTTTTCTTTGCAATCATCCTCTGTTTTTTCAGTCTTCTAACTATTGAGGCTTTCAATGGCTAAGTCAGAGATCTCTTTTGGTAAGTGTCACATTGCACTTGAAAATATGTGGGCTATTTTCAAGTATTTTTTTGATATTGATTTCTAACATAATTCCATAGTGATAAGAAAACAGACTGTATGATTTTAATACCTTTAGACTCTGAAATTTTTGAATGTTTTATATCCCTGGATATGTTCTAGTGTCTTCTGGTTTACAATCTATGGGAACTTGAATAGAATTTGTATCTTACTGTTGTATGAAAATTGTATAAATACTGTTGAACTAGTTCATGGTGCTTTTCAGGTCTACTATATCCTACTTTTCTATATATTCATTCTATTAATTTTTGAGAGTTTGGTATTAAAACTCCAAGTAAAACTCTTAACTTACCTATTTAAAAAATAATTGTATCATATAGTGGAAATATATGTAACCTTATTCTGTATTTTCCAAGTCTCCTGTAAATGTGTTACCATACTTTCATAGTTTTAAGAAAAAAAGGGTAAAAAAAAATTTTAAAGTAAGAGTTTCTGTATCCTGGCAGATCTGCTTTTTGGACCCCTGCGCCCTCCCCCATTCGCTGTGACAAAGATGGTGCCAGTCCTGTTTGCAGTTGTTGAACCTGAAGCTAGGGATTCACCATAGCCACGATCTTGGAGTCTGGTGTTGGGAAAGACGCATGGGAAAGACGCAACCACCTATGGACACCTGCATTTCACTCAAGACCAGGCTTGCTTCTTTCCAATTACAGAATGTTTATTTCAAACCTTAAAAATACACAGAGTAGAGACAAGGAAATTGACCGAAATGTGGTCAGCTTTTGTTTACGAGCCTTAAACTGGTCAACCAAAGTGTCAAACAACCAAAGTATCAAATTCAGCAATGCTTTGTGGAGATGCCCTTTCTGCTGTAATTTTGCGAATGAATCACTAATAAGACATTCCAGTATTTTAAAGTAGAGGAACATGTATTTAAAATACATATTTGTATGTATAAATATGTCCATATATTAGTGTTTCTCTGGAATGTTCTCAAAGGTTGAAGCACCGGAGAAAGTTCCAGGGGTGTAGCTGAGTCTAGCACGCTTCAGAAATTCTCAAACACATGTGTAGTGTGTGGCAGGGACTCTAGTCAGAGTTGCAGGGAAATCCTGGAGCAGCAGCTTAGAATTTCTGCTTATCGCTGCCTGAAAGTTTCATATTTCTTCTTTTGTGCAGACTCCAAATGTTTTTGGAAGGCTTGAAAGTGAATAAAATAAGCCTTTGACAGAACTGACAGAAACTGAGGGATGAGGGGAGGAGAGGACCAGTGAGTCATTGTGCAGAAGTATTGTGCTGTTAACTTTGGCAAAGACAATTCTCAGAGAAAGCTCTGCAGAGTGACCTACTTTTATGGAGCACTTGAACTGTCGGCTTTGTCTCCTGTCCGATTGCCACTTTCCCTCCTTGAATAATAATAACCAACACTTTCAGAGTGCCTGCTGTGTGTCAGGCATGCTTCTAAGCGCGCTACAATGTTAATTTGTTTTCTCAAAACAGGATTGAAGAGTAGATACTATCACCCAGGAGGAAACGGAAACCCAGAGAGGTCAAGCAACATGCCCAGAATCACACAGCCGGTAATCCGTCAAGCTGTGATTTGAAATCTGGGTGGCTGCTGATCCCACGACCTACCTCTGATTGGAACCTGGGTCAGTGGATGAATGAATGGGTGTGGTTCAAGGTTAAAGTCAGGTTGAGGGTGTTGCTGAAGATTTCTGTAGCAGGTGTTTGAGTAGCAGATGGCTGGGCAGTTGGATGTAGTTCATTTTTGCTAATCAACCAGTAGGGACCTGCTTTGTGGGCCATTCAAAAACAGGAAGTATAAGACATGGCTTCCATCTTCAAGGAGTTCACAGCCAAAGTTGAGATATGAGTTAGCTTCTCTGAAAATTTATATAATTCCCCCCAGAGTCCCTGTAAATAACTCAGTTGGCACGGTTGTGTTTACCTTGGGAGAGGAATAAGTTGCCATCTTAAGTTAGAGATGGAAATCTCCCCAGAAGAGGCAGATTTTTCAGCTGGCTTCTCCTCCTACTTTGTAAACAGACTTGTCTTTCTCATTTTAAAAAATAGTGAGCGGACAAGTTTCTTTCCCAGACCTTCCCCTCTGACCTATTTCTCACTCTCAGATGAGTTTCTTGAAAGGCTCTTCTTCATTTGCCTTTCAACTCCCTCACCTAGTATTCCTTTTTCAACACATTCCGATAGTTTCCTGTGGAAGCCCTTGCAATAGAGGTTATTCTGAAACACATACTTTTAAAAGATTTAAAAGTAATATGTGCTCAAGGCAGAAAATAAAAAGCACATATGCAAAGAAATACAAAGAAAAAGTAAGATACAAACTAATTTCTAATACCTAGAGGTGATCATATTCAAATATTTTAACTTATTTTTCTCATGTTTATCTTCCACATTTTAAAATAATTTGTTTATATGATTTTGTGTGATTATAATTCTTAATCATTCACCAGATGTAGTCATAAAGTAGTGTATATGATTTCTCGACTTCTTTTTTCAGATTTAGGTTTTGTCACTTTACCAGCTAGTATGAAAGATGAGCTGAAACTCACTTGCAGAGTCTCCGCAGACACCTCCAGTGTGGGATGTGTGAAGATGCTGTGTGTGGGTTTCTCTTCCTGTGTACCGGAGCATCTCTGATTAGAGCCAGGGAGATGAATGAGCTTCCGATGAATGAGCTATCAATGTAAAGACCTGTTGATCATTTGTCAGTTTTCTTTTAGGATGGTAATTCTAGATTTTTCTTTGTTTGATTTATTCCCATTTTTCATGTTGGAAGCTTTCCTAAAATATCTGGTTGCCTCAGGCTGTTTATATGTAAGAGTGAAACACTTCAGCAGGAGCTGGCAGAAATCTGAAGATGTTGATGGAGCTTGTACGCTGATGGGTTGGAACCCATTTTTTTTCCTTGGGGACCTCCACGTTCAGTCTCCACAGGTGGGAAATGCCCTGCATCTGCCAGGGCTGGGAGATCTTCTAAACTTCAGCCGGGCCTCCTGTGTTCACCCCTTCTGGTTTCACGGTGTCTGGTGCATACAGATCCTGAGCTTTTCAGGGTTCATCTTAGAATTTGGTGAGCTGCTTCTTGTCATCTTCCTTTACAGGCATAGGTTCAACTTTCTTCTACATCATAATGTAGACATTATGTTAACATTATGTTAACAAAATTTAGTTCACTTTCTTTTAAAATGTTTCTGCCTCAATCTTCTTATTCCCTTCTGGGTCTTTCTTCTGATTCCTTTTGTGGGACCTCACCTTTTTAATTTGATTACCGCCATTGAAGTGGGGGGTTGGTTAGCGAGGAAATAGACGTAAGTACCTGAGTGTAATCTGTATTGTTTAACTAGGAATGCTCAAGGGCTCTCTTTACTTGCTGAGGGTTTTCCCAAGACACTTAGTATTCCTTTGTAATATGCATGTTAATGCCTGCCTAGTGATCACGTGTATAATTCCACTATGCTTTATTGTACCAGTTTTCTGTTGTTAGACATTGTATTGCTAACTTTTGACAGTAGAAGTAATGCTTCATTTAGTGTTTTTATTTATATACTTTTTCCATGTGATTGTTTTCTTCCATTAGATTCCTGAAAATAGAATTGCTGTGTTAAAATATACAAGCATTTTAAGGACTCTTGAATACCTCTTTCCGGTTTGTTTTCTAACAGTTGTGTCAGTTTCTGAAACCGCCAGACATGAATGAGTATCCTTTTCATTGTAGATCAGACTTCTCCCTGCTGCTGTAGGCACAGACACATCTACTGAATGAAACAAAGTTAACTCCAGGAATTGTGTCAGCCCACCTGCTGGGGATCTGAGGTCACATCCTGGCTGGGTGCTCTTTGGTGGATTACTTACCTACTCTGGCTTTCAGTTTTTTCACCGATGAAAGGGATTTTTCAACGATGATAGGGAGATAATAGGAACAATAAGAAATAGAGACTAACATTTAAGTTTTGCCTGCCTGGCAGGCATGGAGACGATCAAAACCAATAAACTTACTCTTTTAGGTAGTAATGATAAGATATTTTTTCCTGTTGAAAATTAACTTCTTGTTGTAGGGGAGTGATATGTTGTTCAGTTGCCCAGTCTTGTCTGACTCTTTGTGACCCCATGGACTGCAGCACGCAAGGCCTCCCTGTCCCTCACCCTCTCCCGAAGTTTACCCAGGTTCATGTCCATTGCATCAATGGGCCATCCAGCCATGTCATCTTCTCCTTCTGCCTTCAGTCTTTCCCAGCATCAGGGACTTTTCCAATGAGTTGGCTGTTCGCATCAGGTGACCAAAATACTGGAGCTTCAGCTTCAGCATTGGTCCTTCCAGCTTTCTTGTTACAGAAGGTCAAATAATACAAAATAGTACAAAGAATAAGTATATAAAAAAAGTACCCCAAGTTTCACTATTTAGAAATTGTGTTGACATTTTGTAAATTCTATCTGGAAGGTGTTACAGGCCAAATGAGAAGGATGGTTGGAATCTTATCATACGTGTTATTTACATAACATAAAACTGACTTTAAAACAAAGGAAAGGAAATTTAAGCAAGACTGAAAGAGTTGCTGACTTCCTCCTCACCAAGACAGAGATTAGAAGTATCTTTAAGAAACTATATTTATAAGAAAAGATGTTGGGATTAGAACAATTTCTTATAAACTATTTATTGCAAATGGAGACATTTTGACTCCTGCTTTGAAAGTAAAATATTAGCACTGATCTTATGCCCCCCTGCTCTGTAGTTCTAGTTTTGTTTTTTTTTTTTATGAATTATGAATTTTAAAATGGAAAAGATTGTTGCATTTGTTTTCTGCTCTAATACCACAATTTCCATAGCTCTTTTCCCTAGTCCATTTTTCCCACGGATTCAGGACTTATCACCAGTCTCTTACCTGTGATTTTGCCATTCTCTAGATTTTTAAAAAAGTTTTTTGATTCATTCTAGTTTGGCTGCATTTCACCGTCAGGTTGAAGTCCTCATGGATACTGTGTTCTGAACTGCTTCAGAATGGCTGGTTCTTCCCTTAATATGTGAAAGACAGTTTGAGTGTTGAGTTCTGAGGTCACCCTTTCTTGACCTTGGAATTGCAAACATTACTCTCCCCTTTTTTTTTTTAGCATTGGGTATTTATGGAGGGGAAGGCTGAGGCCAGGTTAATGTTTTTCTCTCTTGCACATGAGTAGCTTTTTCCATTGGACATGCCCACTGGGTTCTTTCATTTCTTTTGGAATTTAAGCTTGACTAGCCTCTCTGAGCAGAGAAGGCAATGGCACCCCACTCCAGTACTCTTGCCTGGAAAATCCCATGGATGGAGGAGCCTGGTAGGCTGCAGTCCATGGGGTCGCTAAGAGTCGGACACGACTGAGCAACTCCACTTTCCCTTTTCACTTACATGCACTGGAGAAGGAAATGGCAACCCACTCCAGTGTTCTTGCCTGGAGAATCCCAGGGACGGGGGAGCCTGGTAGGCTGCCGTCTATGGGGTTGCACAGAGTCGGACACGACTGAAACGACTTAGCAGCAGCAGCAGCCGCCTCCCTGAGCACTGGCTATTTCATGTCACTTTCCTGGGGCTTCTTGTACCACAGTATCTGCAGCGTCAGGTCTGTCTTCTTATCAGAAAGTCTTTCATGGTTAGACCTTTTAACACCTTGTACGTATTTTGGATTGTCTTGACTTTTCAAGAACAGTAGCTGTTGTGTTCTGGATCCTTTGTCTTCCAAATCTGTGTGTGTTATTGCAATCATTTATGCCATGATTGTTTCTTTCTACTTAGAGTCATTTCCTCAAGTTTGCTTCCTGTGTGCCTTTGTGCTTTCAGTTGCTTACCGTCTGCTTTATTGGTGCAGTTACGTGGTTTCCATTCTATAATTTTTTCATTTATTTTGTATTTTGGCTGTGTTTGGTCTTCGTTGCAGCACGCATGCTTCTTTAGTTACTGCTTGGGCTCTCTGTGGTGTGCGGGCTCGGTCGCCCTGCACCATGTGGGATCTGGGTTCTCTGACCAGGGATTGAACCCTCGTCCCCTGCATTGGAAGGCGAATTCTTAACCACTGGATCACCAGAGAAGTCCCCTATAATTTTTTTTAAGACTCCATTCTTTATTTTCAGAAGAAATGTTAAGATGTCTCACTATGATTATATATATATATTTTTCTTTCCCTTATATTTTTTTCTGATTTTTGCTTTATGTATCTATTTCTCTGCTATTAGGTATCTAATGATTTATGATGTGTATCTTCTTTGTGAATTGTACTTTTTAATCATTAGAAAATATTCATCTTTGTTTCATGTAAAAATAAATTAATAGACTCCATTTCTTCAGCTTTATCAGTCCATTTAAAACCTCTTAGGTTGCTAAGTCACTTTACTCATGTCCGACTCTGTGCGACCCTGTGGACCATAGGCTGCCAGGCTCCTCTTGTCCATGGGATCCTCCAGGCAAGAATACTGGAATGGGTTGCCATTTCTGTCTCCAGGGGATCTTCCTGACCCAGGGCTTGTACCCGCATCTCTTAGGTGTCCTGCATTGGCGGGTGAGTTCTTTACCACTAGCACCAAAACTCCATCCCTTCAGCCTTATCAGTCCATTTAAAATCTCTTAGATAAATGATATCCAGTTCTTACCTCATCACTGAGCCTGTTTTTTTAGCGAGACAATTTTACCTTGAGTATTTTGTAGACAAGGGAGAACTGTTTTTTTCCTCTGACCTCAGAGTCTGTTACCTTTGTTGATTTCAGTGGCCAGCTTCCTGGGCACGTGATCTGTACATTTGCTCAGGGCCCTACGCTTAGATCACACTCTGCTATCACTGTCTTGAAATTCCCAATAATTCCTGAACAAAGGGGTCCTGCGTTTTCCTAATGTAGCCCTGCTCCTGCTAATTGTTTTTACATGTGCATATTATTACCTGTCTCTTGCTTGCATTCCTACTCCCTATAGACTCATATTTGAATGAGGCTGAGCTATCTGCTAAAAGGGCTGATGTGTGGGAGATGTTGAAGGTCAAGGCTGGGGTGGGAAGGACAACGAAACATCTACTCGTGTGCATTTCATCCACTCTCCTTTTTCCCATTCTCTTATTTCTTACACCTTGAAAAGAATCTTCCCGCAGTGTTTTTCATTATTATTTATTTTTGGCTGTGCTGGGACTTCATTGCTGTGCATGCTTTCTCTAGTTGTGGCGAGCGGGGGCTTCTCTCTAGGGTGGTGCCCTGGTTTCTCACTGCGGTGGCTTCTCTTGCTGCAGAGCATGGGCTTTGGGGCCTGAGGCTTCTCTGGTTGCGGCCCATGGGCTCATTAGTTGTGGTTCTCGGGCTCTAGAGCATAGGCTCAATAATTGTGGCATATGGGCTTAGTTGCTCTGCGGCATGTGGGATCTTCCCAGACCAGGGGTCTAACCTGTGTCTCCTGCATTGGCAGGCAGATTCTTTACCTCTCAGCCACCAAGGAAGCCCCTTCCTTCACTTTCAAAAACTATTTTAACTTGTCATTTTAAAGGTCCAGGCTATAATAAGGGTATGGGAGATTATTTGATCAATGGAAAATTACTCACACTAGATTTACATTTAAAAGCAGTTTATAAAACAGGGTGTGTGGTGTGATCTCTGTTTTTGCTTCTTAGAAAAGTATGGACTGGTGCATTAAAAAATATTTGAAGGAAAAAAGATACCAAAATGTTATTTCCTAGATTTGTAAAGATCAATCTGCTCTTCCCTGTGATGACTGTGGGTAGGAGAGCTCTGGAGCCTTTAGAATATCTCAGTACTTATAAGACCTAAGAATTTGTGAGAAATTCATCTTTCTAAAAGATTGTTTCAGTTGCTGAACCTCCTCTGCTTTTGTGGATTGAAGCAAAATTCATTTTATGCTTTTGGCTAACAATTGGTGATCTTTCAGTTTATGACTATTTTTTAAGGTACATAAGTTTTTGATGAGGTGCTTTGAATGTGGAAGAACTGTTTAATGATCAGCTGTCTTGAAAAGCAAAAACAAAACAGCACTCTGGTTCAAAGCATTCACTGATTCCTGTGGTGTAAATATCTCCACTGTGGCCAGTTTCAGGCTACCAGCGAGACGTGATTGAACACAGAATTAGAAAGGGCCATGCGCTGGTGGGAGTGTTCTGTAATATTGTCACTAGGCAGATGTAGGCAAAATTAATCAGAAGAGCACAGATCCTAGTAAAAATCCAGGAAAATAATTAGGAAGTTGAGGCAAAAACATTTTATTCTGGGCAGTTGGATGGATACCATGTGGAGCTGGAGATTATATTTGCAAAAGCCATTTGACTGTTGAAATAATCTCATGGAGAGGTTTGATGGAGAAATGGAAAGTTAGTTCTCTTATTCCCATTTTCCTCTTGCTGATGTAATTTCCATGACCAGAGTTTGGGTCAAGTTTTGTCCATCGGTTTTTTACCTTTATTTAAATCCTACTATTAAATATAGCATACATGTGTTGAATGTTCTTAAGGGAGCCCATCAAATCATTAAGACAGTTAGTTGTGACTTGAGAAAAATAAATTACAAAACTTGAGGGGGAAAGTGTTCAGATGCGGTCTTTTGAGCTGTGAAAACAATTATCTCCAAGCTCTGAAGTTCTTTCCAATGTGTGCAGTATGTGTTCTGGTGAACTTGGGTTGGCAGTATTACCAGCTTGAACTTGGCCATTGGTCATCCTTCATGGCCTGTGGACTCTTCTGGTGAGACTTTCATATTTTGGCAGGACCCCTGAGGGCAGGGACCTTATTTCATTCCTGAATGTCTAGAACAGTTCTTGTAAGAAAGACCCAATAAACACTTGTTGAATGAAAGGAGTTTCAAGATATCGAGGTGAGGGCATGATATGTGAAAGGCTTATGATGATGCCCTAGTGCCGTGACTAGGCCTGAACTGGCCAAGCTTACTTGAGGGTCTGTTGCAGCCCTGACTGTGAACTTGAGGGCATTGAAGGCTGAACTGGCCCTTTGAAGACCACCACACTGCACCCCGCCCCCCGCCCCCGCCCCCCCGCAACCAGTTCCTAGAGATGAGTTTCTGAGTAGCCATCCTTCAGAACTGTTTGTAGTGTCAGATAGGAGTGCTTGTCCTGGCTTTTCAAGATACAACAAGTGGGTTCAACTTTAGTTGACATTAACCTTGTGTGTGGTTCAGGAAAAGCATTGGCCTCTTCAACATTGGCGGCTTCTCTGGTGGCTCAAGCAGGAGAGAATCTGCCTACAGTGCAGGAGACTCAGGTTCGATCCCTGGGTTGGGAAGATCTCCTGGAGAAGGGAATGGCTACCCCCTCCAGTATTCTGGTCTGTGAAATCCCATGGGCAGAGTAATCTGGCGGGCTACACTCGATAGGATCCCAAAGAGTTTGACATGACTGAGCCACTAACACTTCATCAGGAAACCAACTCGAAATCAATCCTAAAGGAAGTCAACCCTGAATATTCATTGGAAGGACTGATGCTGAAGCTGAAGCATTTGGCCACCTGATGCAAAGAGCCGACTCACTGGAAAAGACCCTGATGCTGGGAAAGATTGAAGGCAAAAGGAGAAGGGGGTGGCAGAGGATGAGATGGTTAGCTAGCATCACTGACTCAATGGCCATGAAGTTGAGCAAACCCCAGGAGATACAGGAGGACAGGACAGGGGAGCCTGGCATACTGCAATTGATGGGGTCGCAAAGAGTCGGACACGACTTGGCGACTGAACAACAACTTCAACAGGACATTTCCAGGTTTGAAACTCGAGGTGGACTGCAAACTGATATGGCCCATAGAGGTGGGTGTCAGACTTCCATCGGCTTCCCAGCATCCCTTTCCCCGGGGTGGTAGAGAGATTACTTCCTCTTCTACCTGTTGTGTGATGCATGACCATTTACTGTTGTCTTCCCCGGAAGAGAGCAGGACTGGGTAGCCTGCTGACTGCTGGCTGGTGGAGATGTCCTCACTGACTGGGAACAAGATTTAGGAGACCGGATGGTCAGATGCATGAACTCATGCCCTCTGAAGGGTTTTAAGTATTGAGTTGGCCAAAACATTCATTCGGGTTTTTCTATACTATGTTACAACAATTCAGAATGAACATTTTGGCCAACCATATAGATTGGGCAGCTGGGGCAGGCTTCTTAAGGTTGTGATGGTCAGAAATGAGTATTTTTTTTTTTTTCTTTTGTAATCATGAAAAAATAATAGTAAGCATTTAAATTATATTAAAGACTTTTAGTTTTTCATACATTCTTTTTTTTTTTTTTTAATGTTTCTTTGTATTTATTTATTTGGCTGTGTCCGGTCTTAGTTGTGACAGGCAGGATTTTCCTTGTGTCATGTGAGATCTTTGGTTGCCATGCCCAGGCTCTCTAGTTGTGGTATGTGGGCTCCCAAGCGCACAGGCTCCGTTGCCTCACAGAATGTGTGAGGCACACATTAATTCCCTGACCAGGGATAGAACACGTGTCCCCTGCATTGCAAGGCAAACTCTTAACCACTGGACCACCAGGAGAGTATAATACATTGTTAAATAATTGTTCAATGTCTACCCAGAATATCACTGGTTGCTTTAGACAAGTTCACAGAGGATGCCTTTTTTTTTTTTTGCCACAATTTGGTCATTGTCACAGGTAGACAGTAAGAGCTTTTGATTATCTGAGAATAATTACAGATTCTGTTAAGACATTTGGTATTATAATGAGCAGTACCGACAAAGATTTGAATTAATGATACATTAGTTAGCCAGATTATGTAAATCATAGGAGTAGAAATTCCCTCACTAACCAGATGTAATATTAAAATTAAAAACATGCTCAGTAGAGAGAATATTTATCACCTTGCATGTTGCAAAGACATTTCAAGTTGGGCATAGTGAATTTTTAACTTAAAATCTATTTAAGGTCTAGTGTAATAAATATATGTATTTTAAAATTTATTTTTGATTGGAGGATAATTGCTTTACAATATTGTGTTGGTTTCTGCCATATAGTAACATGAATCAGCCATAGGTATACATATGTTCCCCCCACCTTGAAGCTCCCTTGTACCACCCGCCCCATCCCACCCCTAGGTTGTCACAGCACCGGATTTGAGGTTCCTGTGTCATATAGCAAACTTCCACTGGCTATCTAATTTTACATATGGTAATGTTAGGGCCTATTATCCAGAGGGAAGTAAGTCAGAAAGAGCAAAATAGAAACTATACATTGATGCATATACATGGAATGTAGAAAGATGGCACTAATAAATATATTTTGAATTTTTGTATTCAGCTCTCCAGAAAAGATTTCAAGTGTACCTAGTGTATTATCACAGTTTTAAGAGCAACAGCCGAGGTTTATGATTTCTGTGAACAGAAACCTTCTGGGTGATTCTTGTTGGAAAGCTTATTTTTTTCTTTATCATGTAAGTTCTCCATCTTCACATTATGTAATAGCTTTTCTTTTTTCTTTCACCTTTTACCAGAATGTCTTTCTTTGGTGGCTGAGATTTGCTGTCTTCTGTCTTTCGCCTGTTGCCACTGTCACTCCCCTTCTGCCCCTGTCCCTTTGGTTGTCTTGACCCTGTCTGTAATAGCCTTTCTTAGCTTTTCTCTTTTTGAGCTGAGCTGCTGAAGAAATGTTGCTTAGCAGTGCCTCAATGTCTGCAGTGGTCACGGGATTAAAGCAATCTCCAGTCCTTTGTTATTTTCTTTGAAAAATATTTTACAATGGTCTCTTTTCTTCAAGGATATTTTGCATTGATACATGAACAATTACTGCACAAAACTTTTTAGAGGAACCCTTTTCCTCTGTTGTACCTCTGTACCATCTTAATAAATCATAATACTCTGAGAAAGTTCCTTTCTTTTTAGGCTCTTCTTTCTCCAGATCCTTTCATTGTAGATCAATGTTTAAAGGAGACCTCAAAGTTTTTAACTCTGTGTTCATTTTGTATCTTTTTTCTCTCTCCCAAACTTATTAGAACCAAAATGGAGTTTGATGGGTAGGTAATTTGTAGAGTTCATTTCCTTCCCACCCAGATAAATTGATAAATATTAATAACAGTAGTCATGATATTTCACGTAAATCTATAAACTGTAGTGTCTTAGCTCAGACTGCCAAAAACAGCAAACCATAGACTGGATGACATAAAAGTAGAAATATATTTCTCACAGTTGCAGAGGCTGGGAAGTGCAGGATCAAGGTGCTGGCTAATTTAATTCCTGGTATGATCTCTCCTCCTGATAGCATAGTGTGCTTACGTGGTCTTCCTTGGTAGGTGTACATGGGAGGCAGGATCCCTCTCTTCTTAAAAGGCCACCCACCCTATGGGATTAGGACCCCACCTTATGACTTCATTCAGCTTTAATTACCTCCTAAAAGCCATATGCTTCCTAGGTGGCTCAGTGGTAAAGAATCCACCTGCAATGCAGGAGATGTGGGTTCCATCCCAGGATTGGGAAGATCCCCTGGAGGAGGAGGAAATGGCAACCCACTCCAGTATCCTTACCTGGGAAATCCCATGGACAGAGGAGCCTGGTGGGCTACAGTTCAAAGGGTCACAAGAGTTGGGCATGACTTAAGGACTAAACAACAACAGAAGCCATATATCCAAATGTAGTTACATTGGGGGTCAGAGCTTCAGCAAATGAATATTGTGGAGACATAATTCAGTCTGTAGCATTTAGCTTCTTTTATTTCTGTTTTTCTCATGCTGTTACATAGGTATCCTTGACTCCAGAATGCCAGTTACAAATACTGTAAATACGCAAACACTGGCCTCCGACCACTTCCCCTAGACCGGCTCCTGTCCATGCCCTAACCCTCCTGAAGAGCGGACACAACCAACACGGTCAGGACCTTTCCTCCCCTGCCCCACACTGCTGGAGGCATGAGGGGACCCCCCAGTCCTACTTCTGCCCTCAGGTTTCCCTCTGCTGCTGCTGCGCTGCTGGGTACCCCACAATGGTTCCCAGTTCTTCGTGCTTGAGAGAGCTCTGAGCTGCAGAACCCTGACCCTACTGACGCCTGGGGATCTAAGAGTGTTCTCAACATCTGACACGCTTTTCGGCTGGTGTTTCCCCCTTGCCCCTCACCCCTGGTGGAGCCGTCTGAAACAGGTCAAGTGAGCAGTGGCTTTGGGCTACAGAATGTACTTTTCAATAGAAATGAAACTATAAATTGTAGTTAGAACTTGTGTGGATTGTTGGTGAGCTTCATTGTGCTGAAATGGCTTTTCAGGGTTGGTTTGAGAACCCTTCCACCACGTAACAGTGAAAAATGTTTTTGAGGTTCCAAATATTCATCATTATGGGAGAAAATACATGGAGTACAACTTGTTTATAATCTTTAGACTACCAAGATGAATGTAATCCCAGTTACAAAGACATTATAGAAGACTCGCCTCCTTTATTTTATTACTGTGTGTGTTAGTCGCTCAGTCGTGTCTGACTCTTTGCAACCCCATGGACTGTAGCCCGCCAGGCTTCTCTGTCCGTGGAATTCTCCAAGCAAGAATACTGGAGTGGATTGCCATTCCCTTCTCCAGAGGAACTTCCCAACCCAGGGATTGAACCCTGGTCTCCTGCATCACAGGCAGATTCGTTACCATTTGACCAACAGGGAAGTCCTATTTTATTTTTAGTATTTCTTTATTCCCACTCCTACAATGTAGCAATAAAGCCAACTTGTCAAAGGAGAAAAACGACCGCAATCCTGAAACCTCAGTGAGTCGAATTCTTCGCATCTGACACCCACACCCTGCCTACGGCGTCCATAATCATTGTGCAGAAGTAATTTTACCTTCTCTCTTTTTTTAGCTTTAATATAATAAGCCGATTTTTCTATACTGTGCTGTCTTCATGTTTATAATTTTTTCAGTGTTTACTGTCCTAGGCCATAGATACACCATAGTTTGGTTAACCATTCTCGGGGGTATTTTGAGTTGATATTTATGTAAGCAAGGCTACAAAGAACACCTTTGTATTTGTAGCCTTTTCATTCTTTGGAATGTTTTCCCAAAAATAAATTCTTATAAGTGATAAATTATAGGCACTCCATAGTATTTATGGTATTGGGACATATTAGTTTTCTAGAATTGTTATGGCACATTTCCAGCAACATCAGCAAAGTAACTGAGTTATACTTATTAATATTTTAATAATAAGTTATTGTTATTGAGCACACTCCAGGAGTTGGTGATGGACAGAGAAGCCTGGCATGCTGCAGTCCATGGGGTTGCAAAGAGTTGGAGATCACTGAACTGAACTGATTCTACTTTGAAAAAAAATCTCCCCCAATTTTTCTTTTGATATTTTAAGAAGAACCATGGTTTATAGGCAGATGTTTTAGACTGACAAGAAAAATGATGAATGTGGAGAATTTTGCCCATGTAAGTAATAAGAAAAGACCCTGTCCCTCAATGGGACTTCAGTGGACATTTTATCAAGCAAAGCAGGTTTTATGAGATGTCTGTGTTTCTCCAGTCCATTGCCTATGCAACAAGTTGTACATATATGGATAGATCGATCCGGTCTCAGGAGTCTTTGCCAGGAAGATGCCATGCTGCTAACCCTGAGCTTCTGATAATTACGGTAGCTGAGCCAACAGAAAACCTGGCTCTTCTTACATTTATCCTTTGTGTGTGCCCAAGTAGAAGCAGTCAGCTGACTTCTTTATTCAGAGCGATCGGTGGAGTAGTAATATCATACGGTATAAAAAGATGTAATGTGGGCCATTTAGTAAGTTCTTATTAAATTTCCTCCCGGCGTTTCTCTTTGTTAATGCTTTGTCATCCATAAATACGATTTGCATGCCGTTAAAACCTTCACTGGAGCAATTAATAAAGGATAGCTGTTAAGTTGCAAGGGCGGGGCCTTTTTCTGGGACTCAGAGCCTAGGGAGATGTTCTTCAATTATTCAGAACTCTTTGGGCACAATGTTCAGTAGCAGATGAACGTAATGATAACTTTACTGTCACCCTCCTCTTAATTCCATTTATTGCATAATCATGTCCTAAACATTTCTTCCAGATGCCTAGGCGGAATTCCAGTTAGATTATCGCTCTCTCAGTCCCCTGATCTTTGAGAGCAGAAATCTGTCAAAGACAGAGAGGCGGTGATTGTGGCCTGATTTGTTCTTAATGAAGCCATTTTAGCTTCTAGTGATTACTGCTTCCGTTTCCAATTCCTCCCAGTTTATAACGATCCATCTTGACAGTCATCCTTAGCAGTGCATTTTAAGTTCTACAACGACATAAAATGATTATGTCTTTTGCTTTCACTGCCTGTTTATTTTCTGGATGGATTCTCTATGGCTTTGTCATGCTCTATAAATATTCTGCATGGATTTTTATATTGCAGAAAAATCTTTATATTCATTTCAAGAAAATTGTCCTAGCTACCATATTGGTCCCTTCTCAGCACTAACAGGGTTCTCTCTCCATTTACCTGTGTCTTTCGTAAACTGCTAGTTCAATGCCATTGATTATCAGCATTGATCAGTATAATTATTCATCACAACTTAAAACATGAATAGAAATGAAATAGTTACTGTTGGAATGCTTATAATTTTTTATAAATGGTCCTAATAAATAGAGAACTGTAAGGGCTTTCAACTTTGGAACTTGTCCTTTTTTTGTAAAGCGTGGTCAATATGCTGCTCTCTGGGGGTGCATATGAATAAATCCTTGCTGATGAGCAGAAGTGGAGTTCCACACAGTTGCCCTTTGTACGATGCCCACTTAGAGGCAGCTGGGTTACACATGACATGTATGCTGTATGTAACATCCATGGCCTTCCCTGTGACTTATTTAGGCAAAGCAGCAATGGGCACTGGAAGCTGAGAAGGTCCCAGGATCGGGTTTAAGAGGAGGGATCATATGCTTTCTGGTCTTTGTCAGAATGCCCTAACACTAAGTTTTAAATGTCTGAATTCCAGATACAGCACCATTGGAATGATATATGTGTTTAGGTTCACCTTTCTGTTTCAAAATAATGACAACTTTAAGACACTAAGTCAGTGTTTTCCCTGGTGGCTCAGATGGTAAAGAATCTGCCTGCAACGTGGGAGATCTGAGTTCGGTCCCTGGGTCGGGAAGATCCCCTGGAGAAGGAACTGGCCACCTACTCCAGTGTTCTTGCCTGGAGAATCCCATGGACGGAGGAGCCTGGCGGGCTACAGTCCATGGGGTCACAAAGAATGGGGCACAACTGAATGACTAACACACACACACAGATTCCTTAGCACGTGGAGTTGGAGCTTACATTTATAACTTCTTTTTACCCAACCATACAGTCCAGTGTCCATGGCGGCCTTGGTAGGTGGACAGCCGTGCATCCCCTGACTTGGCCCAGGTTTCACCTCCCGCTGAAGGCCAGCCCTCTTACCTGGTACTGACTGTGGGCCTTTCTAGAACTGTGACCTACTCTGGAGGATGACTGGGTAGCTCTTCTGGGTATTCCTTAGAGGCACACACATCTGCCTTTTCCAGTTGACGGAGAAAGGTTTCCTGTCATTTGTCCTTGAGAGAGCCTGAATCCCTAACAGCTTCAGCTAGGGATACACTTCATGTTGACTTGAGAGTCCTTTGGACAGCAGGGAGTTCACAGCAGTCAGTCCTAAAAGAAATCAGCCTTGAATATTCATTGGAAGGACTGATGCTGAAGCTGAAGCTCCAGTACTTTGGCCACCTGTTGAGAAGAGCTGACTCATTAGAAAAGACCCTGATGCTGGGAAAGATGAAGGCCAAAGCAGAGGAGAGCAGCAGAGGATGAGATGGTTCGGTAGCATCACTGACTCAACGGACGTGAATCAGGGCAAACCCTGGGAGATAGTGGAACACAGGAGAACCTGGTATACTGCAGTCCATGGGGTTGCAGAGTCAAACATGAGTTAGCCGATTGAACAGCAACAATAAAAAGAAAAAACATAAAAATTGTTTCTAATTTCACCTCTCCGCAAAACCTGCTTTGATATATCTACTACCAGTTGCTATTCAGTGCTTACGTACATTTAGGAATATTCATAAAGAATAAATGTTCAATTTTCAAATGCCTTTTTTTATATCTAGTAGTTATTATAGGATTGATACTGTCATTTCTGACAATAATGAATTAAGTGGCTAATTTTCCATGAGTTATTCCATCTCAGAATTTCCAATTTAAGTATGTATTACTTATTTATAGTAGCTTTTCTTTTTTTTCTTTATTTAGGCTTTTTAATAATTTTTGAGTATAACTTTCTTTTGAAATGTTTTGCTTGGGCTCAAGTAAAATGAATTTGGGAGTATAACTTTTTGTTTTTAAAAGAAAAGATTGTTTATCTGTTGAAAGTTTGGAAAAATTTCCCAGGCTTGTTTATTTATGTAGACTTGGGGGAGAGGAAGATTTCATAATTTTTTTCTGATTTTTCTTTTTTTGGTCTCTTCATGTTTTCTGTAACAGATGATATACTTTTTTGTTGATTGATTTTTTGCTTAATCTCATCAGCTTCAAAATTCTTTAGATAAAGACTTTATTTTTCTTGCTTATATTGGTGTATAGAACAGTCCATTTTCCTTTCGGAGGGACTTTGTTAGAATATCATTTACTTATATTTGTATTTTCAATATTAGAAATATTCTTCGTTACTTCAAATTTTTTTATTTCATTCATTGTCTTTCCATAAAACAGTATTTGAGTTTGCAAATAATTAGTTGAGTTTTGCTTTGTTCTCTTTCAAATTGTATGCGGTATGATCTAGGAATATATATATTCTATACATAGAACTTGTAATAGGAGGATTTTTGTGTTCCAGCAAAATAGTTATTCCTCAGTGGCTCAGTGGTAAAGAATCTGCCTGCAATGCAGGAGACCTGGGTTTGATCCCTGGGTTGGGAAGATCCCTGGAGAAGGGAATGACTACGCACTCCGGTATGCTTGCCTGGAGAATTCCATGGACAGAGGAGCCTGACGGGCTACAGTCCATGGGGTCTCAGAGAGTCAGATGTGACTAAGCATGCACACAAAAACTGTTATTATTTGAAAAAATGGACTATAATATTTAAAAATGTATGTTTTTTATTTGCCATTTTTTGCTGTCCGGATATTGTTACTTCTGTCCTTATTTGTTAAACCGGGTACACTTCAGTTCAGTTGCTCAATCGTATTCGACTCTTTGTAACCCCATGGACCGCAGCACACCAGGCTTCCCTGTCCGTTATCAACTCCCAGAGCTTACTCAAACTCATGTCCATTGAGTTGGTGATGCCATCCAACCATCTCATCTTCTGTCGTCCCCTTCTCTTCCTGCCTTTAATCTTTCCCTGCATCAGGGTCTTTTCCAAGGAGTCAGTTCTTCCCCTCAGGTGGCCAAAGTACTGGAGTTTCAGCTTCGGCATCAGTCCTTCTAATGAATATTCAGGACTGATGTCCTTTAGGATAGACTGGTTGGATCTCCTTGCAGTCCAAGGAACTCTCAAGAGTCTTCTCCAACACCACAGTTCCAAAGCATCAATTCTTTGGTGCTCAGCCTTCTTTATGGTCCAACTTTGATATCCATGCATGACCTGCATGCAGATTTCTCAGGAGGCAGGTCAGTGGTCTGGTATCCTGGGTAAACTTTGGCTTGTTTGGTGGGTAATAGAATGTTGATGACTTCTAGACTTT
This sequence comes from Cervus canadensis, assembly GCF_019320065.1. Taxonomy (NCBI): domain Eukaryota; kingdom Metazoa; phylum Chordata; class Mammalia; order Artiodactyla; family Cervidae; genus Cervus; species Cervus canadensis. Next base: position 11,638,751 of record NC_057394.1, on the reverse strand, counting down.
GCTACGTAAGTGAGCCCCAGGCACCCCATTTGGGAAACAGCTGGTGGTCCCCTCTTTTAAGCCGTGAGGAGGGTCCAGGAGACCCGTTGTAGAAGTGAGTGTTCAGACCAGGGCCTGGCGTTCAGCCAAGAGCTCACTTGGCCTCTTGTTTGCCCTTCTCGGTTCTCCAGCTTTCCCCAGCCTCTCCCAGTAAAACTTCCTTCTGCAGGTATCTGCCCGGTGTAGCAGTCAGTCCTGTAGAATTGTGACTAGTGAGCTGAGTCATGCGGATGAGTGCTTAATGGATGGCACGTGTTACTGGGCGAAAGCGCTTCGTGAGAAGACAGAACGGTTGGAATGAAAACTCGTGTTTCTCAGCAGTGACAAACCGCAGCGCTGCGCTTTGAGGTCTCATTTCACACGGTGACCTGTCCTTTGAGCTGAAGACGGATGGAGCCGAGTCCTCAGCCCCGCCGCTTTAGTGGCGTGTGTGCCTGTGTGGTATGTGGATCGGGTCTGGTTTCGCATATTTCAGTCGAGCGGTGAGCTCCATGGGAACCGGGGGTTTGCGTTGGGAGAGGAGCCATTGTCTTAATTTGCCCTTGGACTTTCTTTGACTTTGCCCAGGAGGGTCCCCTCGATGCTTGGCAGTTTCACACTGAAGGCCTTGGCCTGTCCTCTCTAAGTGTCTTTAGTGCTGAGAACTCAGCTAATTCGTGAGTGTTCCATGAAGGCTCTCCTCCACTGCGCGTATAGACGTTTCGAAAAATCGTCGCTTGTAGAAGTGAGAAATGATTTAAGACAGCTAAAAATGCATAATTCAGAACCGTAAGAAGACAGTGCACTGTGGGAAAACTAGATAACTACATGTAAAAGAATGAAATTAGAACGTTTTCTCACACTGTGCACAAAAATAAACTCAAAATGGATTAAGGACCTACGTGTAAGACCGGAAACCATAAAACTCCTAGAGGAGAACACGGGCAGAGCCCTCTTTGATATAAATCATAACAATCTTTTTTGGCTCTGTCTCCTAAGGCAAAAGAAACAAAAGCAAGAATAAACAAATAGGACCTAATTAACTTAAAATCTTTTGCATAGCACAGGAAACCATTGACAAAATGAAAAGACAGCCTACCAAATGGGAGAAAATATTTGCAAATGGTATGATTGATAGAGGGTTATACAAACAGCTCATACAATTTAATAATCAAAACCAAGTGAAGTGAAGTCACTCAGTTGTGTCCGACTCTTTGCGACCCCAGGGACTATACAATCCATGGAATTCTCCAGGCCAGAATACTGCAGTAGGTAACTTTTCCTTTCTCCAGGGGATCTTCCCAACCCAGGGATCGAACCCAGGTCTCCCTCCTTGCAGGCAGATTCTTTACCAACTGAGCCAGAAGGGAAGCCCAAACAGAACTGAAAAGTCACGTCCGACTCTTTGTGACCCCATGGACTACATGGTCCATGAAATTCTCCAAGCCAGAATACTGGAATGGGTAACCTTTCCCTTCTCCAGGGGATCTTCCCAACCCAGGGATCAAACCCAGGTCACTCACATTGCAGGCAGATTCTTTCCCAGCTGAACCACAAGGGAAACCCGAAACCAAACAACCTTATTAAAAAATGGGCAGAAGACCTGAATAGACATTTTTTCTAAGGAAGATATACAGATGACCAAGAGACACATGAAAAGATGGTCAATATCGTTAATCATCAGAGAGATGCAAATCAAAATCACAATGAGATATCACCTTACACTGGTCAGAATGGCTGTCATCAAGGAGACAAAGTGACAAACGTTGGTGAGGATGTGGAAAAAAGGGCATTTTTACGCTGTTGGTGGGAATGTAAATTAGTGCTACTGTGGAAAACAGTATGGAAGTTCCTCAAAAGCCTACAAATAGGATTGCCACATGACCTAACAATTCTGCTGCTGGGTGCATATCCAAAGAAAATGAAAACACTAGTTCATAAAGTTGCATCCACCCCAGTGTTCACGAAAGTCAAAGTATTAGTTGCTCAGTCATGTCAGATTCTTTGAGACTCCATGTCCCGTAGCCCACCAGGCTTCTCTGTTCATGGGATTTTCCAGGCAGGAGTACTGGAGTGGGGTGCCATTCCCTTCTCCAGGGCATCTTACCGACCCAGGGGTTGAACCCGGGTCTCCTGCATTGCAGGTGGATTCTTTACCCTCAAAAGCCACCAGGGAAGCCCTCATGTTCATAGCAGCATTGTTTATTTATTTATAATAACCAAGAAATGGAAGCAACCTAAGTGCCATCAATAGATGAATGGATAAAAATTTGTGTATATGTGTGTACACACACACACACACACACACACACACACACACGTTGACATACTTCTCATACTTCTCAGCCATAATAAAGAATGAAAGTTTGCCATTTGAAACAACAAAGCTGGACCTGGAGGATATGATGCTTAGTGAAATAAGTCAGACAGAGAAAGACAAATACTTTATGCTGTCACTCATATGCGTAATCTAAAAAATGCAACAAACTGGTGAATATAATAAAACAGAAACAGACTTACTGATACAGAGAACAGACTCGTGGTTACCCGTGAGAAGAGGGAAAAGGGGAGGGTCAAGATAGGGGTTAGAGATTAAGAGGTACAGTCTTCTATGTATAAAATAATTAGGTTACAAGGATGTAGTACACAGCATGGGGAATTGTTGGCATTATTTTGTAATAACTTTGATTGGAATATAATCTGTATAAATCCTGAATCACTGCTGTATACCTGAAAATAATATAATATTATAAATCAACTATAATTTTTAAAAGAAAAAAGTTGTTCAGTTGCTAAATTGTGTCCTATTCATTGCAAACCCCATGGACTTTAGTATGCCAGGCTCCTTTCTCCTCCACTATCTCCTGGAGTTTGATCACATTTATGTCCATTGAGTAGATGATACTTTCTAACCATCTCATCCTCTGCCATCCCTTTCTTTTGCCTTCAATCTTTCCCAGCATCAGGGTCTTTTCTGATGAGTTGGCTCTTCACACCAGGCGGCCAAAGTATTGGCGCTTCAGCATCTGTCCTTCCAATGAATATTCAGGGTTAATTTCCTTCAGGACTGACTGGTTTGATCTTGCAGTCCAGGGGACTCTCAGGCCTTCTCTAGCACCATAGTTCATCAGCATCAGTTCTTTGGTGCTCAGCCGTCTTTATGGTCCAGCTGTCACATCTGTCCATGACTATTGGAAAAACTGTAGTTTGACTAGATGGACCTTTGTTGGCAAAAGGTGTCTCTGCTTTTTAATCCACTTCTAGGTTTGTCATAGCTTTCCTTCCAAGGAGTAAACTTCTTTCAGTTTCATGGCTGTAGGTACCATCTGCAGTGATTTCGGGGCCCAAGAAAATAAAATCTGTCACAGAAGAAAAGTACCCTATATTCTTTGTAGGTCTAGTGATAATTCAATAAGCATTTTGATTATTTGATGAGTTTTCTCCACTGGTGTCCTTTGCAGCTTACAAGGGTGATTAGCCTGGTGATTAGCTTCATTGACATCTCTGTGCTGGAAAAGGTGAGAAGTCTGGGGAAGACTTGATTTTATCTAAAGTGACTAAGTCATAACGTCACTGAGTATTAGAGAGGGTGACAATTTACAGATTATCTTGTCCAGGAGGGCTCATGACAAGTGGTAAAACCAGCCTGTCTGCTGTCTGGTCCGTTGTTTGCGACTTTACTAGCTGGGTGACCGTGGGAAAATGGACTTAAGCTCTTTGCCTCAGTTTTCTCATCTGTGAAAGGGGTCACTAGTAGTATCCACATACTGGTGGTCTTGAAGATTAAATAAGTTCGTATTTACAAGGCTCATGGAATAGTATCTGCTCTAGAAAGGGCTGCATAAATGTTGGTTAAATGAAAATGTTCTGTTCTGTGCTTAGTTGATTTCTCCACATTCTGTGAATGAGAAGTCTAAAATTCAGGAAAGTTAATTTTATCATACACTCACAGTTCAGAAATGAGGATTAGAACCTGATGGATACACAGTCTGATGGATGATATCTAAATCTTTTCTCTTCCAACACCCCACAGCAAAAATGTGCTATTCATCATCATTAATTTTATTAATGGACAACATTAATTAAATACCTTATTTATTAACCAAGCTGACATTTAAATTTCTTTTTGTTTTCACAAGGGGTTTCACTTTTTCATTATGTTTTTTCCCCTTGACATTTCATTGTTTTGATTAATAATTAATTCTAGGGGAAGTGTTTACAGAATTTGATACCATTTATGTTCTGTTGTATTTTATTGTATCATTCAATATCATTGTGATAATAGCACCCGGTATATTTCTCAGATAATATTGGAAGGGTGAGAGAATTTCACAGTCGATCCTTTAATGGTTTAATAGAAATTGCTTTCCTTTTCCCACCCTGAAGGGAAGCCTTGTCATTTATGATTCATTGGATTTGGTCAGCTTTAGGAAATGCTTTTCTTTTTTTCCTCAAATTATATGAAATAATGTCATTACTCACTCTAGAAAAGATGTCAGTAGACTGTTACACAGGATATAGGACATATTTCAGTGTTGCTATTTAGTTCTTAAGCATATTTTTCTGAGTGTTTGAAATGGCAGCTGATAATGATAGAGGGTAAGTTAACTCTTTCCTTTAAAATTTATTTATTAAATAATGAGGTTGTTGGAGATATCCTGACTTAATTGAAAACAAACTTAACAATGCTTTAGTTTATTCAGGAAAATACCTGGTGCCTTTTTTTTGCATTCTAAAAACATTCTTAGTTATTTATTAAGTCCTGTCATTGTATCTTGAAGTAAAGGAGGAAAGGTATCTCATAGGACCTTTGGGATAAATTGCCTGCCAATGTGTGGGCTTGACTGGGCCTGAAATTGACAGCACATTTGTCCATTAAGCCCCAGGACTTGCTCACCTCAAGTTCCTACTCTCAGGTGGAGCTGGTTACTGTTGGAGGTGACAGCTACACTCTCCCCTGCCTGTGATTGGAAGTCGTCTCAGAGTAGCCCCAAGCTGAAAACAACCTGTTCCACTAGGTGAATCAATAAATGGTGTGGTGGTGGTGGTTTTTCAGTTGCTGTGTCGTGTCCGACTCTTTGCGACCCCATGGACTGCAGCACACTAGTCTCCTCTGTCCTCCACCTCTCCCAGAGTTTGCTCAAACTCATGTCCATTGAGTCAGTGATGCCATCCAATCACCTTATCCTCTGTCACCCCCGTTCCTGCTGTCCTCAGTCTTTCCCAGCATCAGGGTCTTTTCCAGTGAGTCAGGTCTTCGCATCAGGGGGCCAGCGTTTTGGAGCTTCAGCATCAGTCCTTCCAATGGATATTCAGGCTTGGTTTCCTTTCGAATTGACTGGTTTGCTCCCCTGGCAGTCCGAGGGCCTCTCAAGAGTCTTAACCAGCAGCACAGTTCCAGGCAATGGAATATTTTTCAGTAGTGAAAAGAATTGAGCTGTCAAGCCTGGAAAAACATAGAGGAATCTTAAATGCACATTGCTAAGTGAAGGAAGCCAGTCTGAAAAGGCTGCCTACTGTCTGATTCCAACTATATATGACTTTCTGGAAAAGGCAAAACTATAGAGAGAGTGGTTGTCAGGGGACAAGAGAGGGACGGAATGAATAGATGGAGAACAGAAGACTTCTGGGGGGTGAAAGGCTTCTATATGATACTGTAATGGTGGATACATGACATTATGCCTTTGTTAGACCCCACCTGTATAACCCAAAGAGTGAACCCTAATATACACTATGGACTTCATTTGTCAGTATTGGTCCCTCAGTTGTAATAAATGTACCATAGTAATGTGAGATGTTAATAGGAAAACTGTGTGGGGGAAGGGGGTATTTAGGCACTCTCTGGGTTGTTTTTTTTGGTTTTATTTTTTTTAAGATTTTCAGATTTTCATCAGCTGTATTTGCAAAGTTTGAATCTGTTAATACACTCAATCCAGTAGCACTGAGTTTTTTCTTTTTTTAAATGACTTTTAAAAATTGAAGTACAGGACTTCCCTGGTGGTCCAATGGCTAAGACTCTGCATGCCCAGTGCAGGAGGCCTGGGGTTCGATCCCTGGTCGTGGAACTAGATCCCACATGCCACAAGTGAAGATCCCATGTGCCGCAACGAAGACCTGGTAAAGCTAAATAAAAAAATATTAAAAAATTGAAATACAGTTAATTTATAATATGGTATAAAACACTGCAGATGATGACTGCAGGCATGAAATTAAAAGACGGAGGAAAAGCTGTGACCAACCTAGACAGCACATTAAAAAGCAGACACATCACTTTACCAACAAAGGTCCTTCTAGTCGAAGCTGTGGTTTTTCCAGTAGTCATGTATGGATGTGAGAGCTGGGCCATAAAGAAAGCTGCATGCTGAAGAATTGATGCTTTTGAACTGTGGTGTTGGAAAAGACTCTTGAGAGTCTGTGGACAGCAAGGAGACCTAACCAGTCAATCCTAAAGGAAATCAGTCCTGATGCTGAAGCTGAAGCTCCAATACTTTGGCCACCTAATTCAAAGAACTGACTCATTGGAAAAGACCCTGTTGCTGAGAAAGACTGAAGGCCTGAGAAGGGGACAACAGGAGATGAGATGGCTAGATGGCATCACCAACTCTATGGACATGAGTTTGAGCAAGTTCCAAGAGTTGGTGATGGACAGAGAAGCCTGGGGTGCTGCAGTCCATGGGGTCACAGAGTTGGATGCGACTGAGCAACTGAACTGAATTAGTTTCAAGTGTGCAGCTAAGTGATTCAGTGATTATACATGTACCACATACATATATATACTCTTTGAGATTCTTTTCCATTTGAGGTTATGAAAAGATTTTGAGTATACAGTAGATTCTACTGCTATACAGTAGATTCGTGTTAACCTATTTTATATAGGTTAACATATAGTGTGAATATGTTAATCCCAAACTCCTTCTCTTTATTTTCTTAGAAACATAAAACTGCTCTAAAAAATTAAGTCTATTAAAAACAGATTAGTATGGGCTAATATATTTGCTCTCTGCATTATTAATAATCCCTCTGGCTCTACATTCATTTCTCACCAGATAACTTTTTTTTTCATGCCAGTGAATACCCAGTCATATCAGATCTAGTGAACGAACTTTAATTCTTAATCCTCATTTGCCTTGTTGCCCCAAGAGCATTCAGCATTGTGGTTCCCTCTCTAGTCCTTGATGATGCTCTTGCCTCCTTGGCTTCCTGCTATAATTGTGGGATGGATTTTCAGCCTCAGTCTTTTATAAATATGAGGTTTATCCATCAGGGACAAGGTGGTCATACATCCTCTCCAGCATGCATGCTGAGTTTCCTCAGTCTTTGAAACTCTATGGATGATAGCCTGCCAGGCTCCTCAGTTCATGATAGCCCGCCAGGCTCCTCAGTTCATGGGGATTCTCCAGGCAAGAATACTGGAGTGGGTTGCCATGCCTTCCTCCAGGGGATCTTCCCAACCCAGGGATTGAACCCACGTCTCTTATGTCTCCTGCATTAGACAGATGGGTTCTTTTTTTTTTTTTTTTGACAGATGGGTTCTTTACCATTACCACCACCAGTGAAGCCCCAGTGCTCTCCAGAAATCCTTCCAATTCTGAGAACCTTTGAATCCTTCACCAAGTCTACTTACTCCCTCTTTCTGCCCATGAGTCTTGACATGCACTCCAGGGTACCATCTTGGTTTTGTCTTTCTGTGCCCTTTCCAGGCTCTCCAGAATGTTACCCACTGGCACAGCGTCACCTCTGACTTATACATGGATGACTTTAAAGTCCCTTTCCTGGACCTCAGGCCCGTCTGCTCAGTTACTTTGAAGAAAGCATTTGGGAGGAGGTAGCCAGGGGGCAAGGAAGGGTGGGCATTGAATAAATGGAGAGAATGACCTTCAGAATATTCTCCGACATTCCACCTTCATGTCTTGCAGTCACCTCAGTCAGTCACAGCATGGACCTCCCCACATGTCCTTGAGTTCTGTCTCTCACTAGCATTGAAGTTCCGGATTTGCTCATAATTCCATCTTCTTCTCCCACCTCTAACCTGTCATCAGTTTGCAAAGATTCTTAATGTCAAAAGATTCCCAGAATATGCCTCCTTTCTCTCTGTTCTCATTGTCGCTACCATCCTTTCTTGCATGGAGTATTACAGAGTTTTTTCCTAAGAGGTGACCCATGTCCTCATCTAACGAATACTTCACTGCCAGATTTTTTCTGTTTTTTCTCTTTAGTAGCTCCGTATGCCTTCCGGGGGGCTTCCCTGGTGGCTCAAATGGCAAAGAATCCGCCTGAAATTTGGGAGACCTGGGTTTGTTCCACGGGTTGGGAAGATCCCTTGGAGGGGGGCATGGCAAACCACTGCAATTTTCTTGCCTTGAGAATCCCCTTGGACAGAGGAGCCTGGTGGGCTACAGTCCATGGGGTCGCAAAGAGCTGGACACGACTGAGCGACTTCCACTTCACTTCACGCCTTCTGGGATCCTCGTTCCCCAACCAGGGATTGAACCCAGGATTGTGGCAGTGAGAGTGCTGAGTCCTAACCACTAGATCACCAGGGAATTCCCTGCCAATTTTTTTTTTCTTAAAGTTGCATGGGTTTACGTTGTCTTAAAAACCACAGTGGCTCGTTCTGATCCATCAGATGCGCCTCCTATACCTTGGCCCCTGTTATTTCAGGCAGAGTGAAACCTGCATCCCACCTACTTTCTCCTTTTCACTATTTTCTTGCCTCTCACGGTCTGTATCCATCTTGGGCACAGCTCCTGGCATTAGGGGGACACTTTCTTACTGAATGCAGGTGTGAACTCCGGCAAGACTGTGTGTGTTCTCCATACATTTCCATCTGCCCTCAGGGCTACTCAAAAACTTAGTTTTTTCCCAAGAACAGGTGACTTCCTTGACGTTCTCTGTAGCTTTTACAGTTCACTGTACCTATTGTCAGAATAAAAGCATTGCCTTCAACAGTTATCACTGAGTACTTTCTCTCTTCTGCTTGAGGGATGAACTGTATGGTTCAGTGTTCCTGCTTGGTGTCCCAAGTGTAGGCCCTGGGTTGTAACAGGTCCTTCAGAATGCTTGTGAATGGCAATGATACCGGTTATTGTGATATTTCAATGATAGTATTCTTTAAACAGTCTGTCATTTTCAAGGATGTGGAGTAAGCAGATCTAATAACATATACTGCAGCCTTCTTATGGGCGGAGGAGATGAGGGTTTTGGAGAGCTGACCAGTGTCAATTGGCGAACAAGAGAGAGGATTTTTCTTAGTGAGTGGATAAGAATGATGTGTGTTAAGCAGAGTGAGCTTGACTACAGCCTCAGAAATACAGCCTCTGGGTACACTACAGTGCCATTGTTATGTGGGAACTGGAAGAAGCTGCCAGCTGGTTTCTTATCTTACAGAAGACTGCCTTTCTCCTTCCATTTTATTTACCCAGGGCTTTTGATTAGAAAAATGGAGGGGAATCCAAAATTTAATTTCGTACTCCCGGAATCACCAAGAAATGGGCATCATGAAAATGTGAATCATTGGAGATTTTTTTTTTTCCTCATGGAGTATGAGCCTTCTCTTCCCCATGCCTTTTATTTACTTCCACCCCCATCCTACATTTTTGTCTTTGCCTGTTTATTTCATTGGAGGAAATAGGTGCTACCAGATCGGTGAAAATGCAAAGAAAAGCGTTGTCTTAAACTGTTTTCAGGACAAGGTTGGAATACAAATGGAAATCGGATGGGAAAAGGAATGCCACTTTTTCTTGCCAAGAGCTTTTGAGAGAATCTTTCTAGTTTTTTCTTGGTGAAGTTAACAGGTAAGTGCTTGATTGGTGTCAGGTGGGTTTGCTGACCTCAGCTGATCCTCACCTGGGACTCTAGGAAGAGGCAGTGGTCCTGGGATGGAGCCTCCGCCAGGGTCTCCTGGGAAGCTCGTTAACCCCACCCCACCTCTCTTTCTGATTCAGGGGGGCCTGCGCTGAGGCCGATAAATTACATTTCTAAAGAGCTCCCAGGTGGTATTGATGTTGCCAGTTTGCAGCCACTTTTTAAGAAGCCCTGCAGGCAGAGGTGGGCTTTTTCGCCATCTTTTAGGAAAGTGATGTCTGCGGTGGAGACGCGACTCCTGAAGTTTTTGCAGTCCCCAAGTCGGGCGGGTTCTCTCCCTGAGACCGGAGAGGAATGTCACATTCCCAGGGAACTGCAACCAGGCTCGTCCTGCCCCTCTGGACTTGTAATTGAGTTTGCAGTGCAGGAAAAGAGGAGAGAGGCCTGGAGATCTAGTGAAATGTAAGCCACAGACAAACAAAATGCCAGGGAGACTGACGCAAGGTGGGTTTTCTCCCCTCTGAAAGTAGACCAAGGAAGACTTATGGAGGAGGTAACATCAGAACCGTCTATAAAGTAGAATATTTTATAGAAGGAAGCAACTACACAGCAGTAGGAAAATGCAGGTGTGTGGAACAGAATCCAGTTGGATTAGAAAGCAGTTTATTATTTACAAGGAGAGAGATGGGGGCAGGTCATTGAAATGCCCGGCTGGGAATTTTCTCATTTATCTTGGTGTGGGTAAGACTCGGGCTTTTGAGTAGAAAAGCGATGTGGTTAAAACTAGACGTTGGAAATAACCTCTACAATGTGAGAAGCTTTCTCCTTTGCTCTGAGTGTTCCTTGAAGTACTTTGCAGAGGTTTGTTAGAGGTATTTAAGGGAGCCTGTTTAATTTTTTCCCACTGGGATTGGAGAGGCAAGACAGTGAAGAAATTCTCTTTTATCAGGTTTCCGCAGTTGAGTTTTTCCCTACTTTGAGGGTGAAATTTGGCCCATGCCTTTGTGGCTCAGCTGGTAAAGAATCCGCCTGCAATGCGGGAGACCCTCGTTCCATCCCTGGGGTTGGGAAGATCCCCTGGAGAAGGGAAAGGCTACCCACTCCAGTATTCTGGCCTGGAGAATTCCATGGACTGTATAGTCGCGAAGAGTTGGACACGACTGAGCGACTTTGACTTCACTTGCCAAGAGTTGATACCCTGGTCCCTCTTCTCCCAAATGATCCAGCAGGCTTGTCAACCCCTTGCCTGTTTGAAGTGTCTGGTTGGTGTAAAACAGATGATCTGCAGTTGCTACTTCCGTTCAGACTTTTTTTGAAATAAGCAAATCTATCCGTCCAGATAGCTGTGTTTTGAACTTTCTTAAAACCCCATATCTAAGTTTCGTGAAGCTTTCCTGATAGCCCAGTTGGTAAAGAATCTGCCCGCAATGCAGGAGACCCCTGTTTGATCTCTGGGTTGGGAAGATCCCCTGGAGAAGGGAAAGGCTACCCACTCTGGCCTGGAGAATCTCGTGAGAGGCCAGCCGTGGCCATCTGTGCTCCAGAGTTGCCGGGCCGCCTGCCTTTCTGGGGCGTGTCTCCTGGTCCCTAGCCTGTGGCTCTCCGGGGACGGGAACCCAAGGTGGCTTTGTCTCCCGCTGCTAAGCTGGCGTGAACAGCCTTTGCCCTCTTGGGAGTCTTATATGGTCGGTCTTTGCCTCCCCAGCCTTCAGCCCTTGACTCTCCAGAGGCTCTGGAACCCAAGTCTGTAGCTTCTCTCTCATCTAACTTGGGCTCCTGCTTCTGTGAATTAGTCACTTTCTATGAGTCTGTCTTTGTCTGGAATTTTCCAGTGACTTACATTTAAAACTGGAAGGAAGACCTCTTGCCAAAATTCCTCTTGATCAGCTTGTTTTGATTGATGATTGGTACCTTGTTCACTCTGATTTCATCTTAGTCAATTTCATATTCTCACGGGGACCCGGCTGGACTGCAGGAATGTGTCCGCTTAGAAAGTGAAATTTTAAAAATTGTCTTAATTTTGTTCTGAATGGTATAAAACGTTAAAGGTCCCCAAAGTATACAGCGAAAAGCATATCTATCTCAAAGCTTCCTCACTCTTGTTCATAACCAGGATGGTTGTCTCCATGGACCCAGCTCTCCTGCCTCTGCCCTTCCAAGAATATTCATGTGTGTACATGTTCTACCTTTGACCTGTCTTCAATGTACAATTCAAAGGATTTTAGTAAATCTACAGATTTACGTGGCCATCACCACAATCTAGTTTCAGAACGTTTACATCGCCTCCCAAAAGATCTCCATCCCCCAGGCCCTTTGGTTATCAGCCCAAGCAACAAGTTTGTTTCACTAAATCTGTCTTATCTGGATATTTTCATGTAAGTAGGGTCATATGCTATGGAGTCCTTTGCATCTGGCTTCTTTCACTTAACAAAATGTTTTGGGGGTTCATCTGTGTTGTAGTGTTTTTTTGTGTGTGTGTGTTGTAATGTTTATTTGCATTTCGTTTTCTGTTATTAAATAATAGTCCCTTGTATGGATATACCATGTTCTCCTTATCCATTCACTGGGTGGTGATCATGTGGATTATTTCTGTGTGCTGTTTTTTTTTTTAAGCTCTGAATATCCTTATATACACAAGTCTTTGTGAAGACATACATTTTCATCTGTCTTGGGATAATGTCTAGTAGTATAATACCTGAGTCAGTAGGGGAACCCAATGACTGGGTTGTATGTGAAATTTTATGATTAAATTGTAAGAAGCTTCCCAAATATTCTCCAAAGTCTGCCCCTTTTAGTATTCCCACCAGCCATCAGCAGTGTATGAAAAATTCCAGTTTTTTCCCCCACTGTCAATAACACGTCACTGTCCCTTATAGTGGGTGCAAAATATCATTGTGGATGCAATTTGCATTTCTTAGTGGGGAACAGTGCTGAACATATTTTTGCATGCTTATTAGCCACTTGTGTATTTTTTGGGGATTTAAATTCCCTTTTTATTATCTGTCTAATAGTAACATACGGTAACAATTAACCTACAGGCCTCTTGCCATCTCAACTCCTTCCTTTGCCAATTTTTAAATTATTTCTGTGCTGTCAGGAATTAGAATATTCTGCATATATTAGTGATTTTAGCCTTCCTCTTACTGTACATATGGATTTAAAGTTTACCAATAATTGCTTTCCTTCGTCTCACCGCTTGGCCTCTTGTTTTGCAGTTTATCCTTTAATAACTTACCCCAGAAGGGCCTGAGTTCTTGATTCATTTAAATGTTTGAACGAAAATTCAGCTGGATTTCATGTTTGGATTCATCTTTTATTTCTTGGAACAGTTTGGTCATTTAAACATTGAACATGTTATTGAGTGCAAGTTTGTGTACTCAACACACAGTGAGGCCCAAAAAACTGAAACATGAGTTTGGAGCAGAGAAAGTTTTGTTGCAGGCCCAAACAACAAAGAGAGCAGGTGGCTCATGCTCAAAAAACTCCCAGACTTCCCAAAGTCTTTCAGCAAAGCATTAAAAAAAAAAAAAAAAAAATTTGTGTTGGAGTATAGCCAGTTAACAATGTTGTGATAGTTTCAGGTGAACAATGAAGAGACTCAGCCATACATATACATGTATCTATTCTCCTCCAAACTCCCCTCCCATCCAGGCTGCCACATAACATTGAGAGAGTTCCCTGTGCCAGACAGTAGGTCCTTGTTGGTGATCCATTTTAAATACAGCAGTGTGTACATGTCCATCCCAAACTCCCTAACTATCCCTTCTCCCTTTCTCCACTCCCTCCCCCTCCCTGGCAGCAAGCAACCATAAATTCATTCTCTGAGTCTTTGAGTCTATTGAGTCTGCTTCTGTTTTGTAGGTAAGTTCATTTGTATTGTTTCTTTTCAGATTCCACATGTCTTGGATATCATAGCATATTTCTCCTCCTTTGTCTGACTTCACTCAATATGGCACTTTCTGGGTCCATCCGTGTTTTAGCAAAGCATTTCTAAAGGCCAGGTGAAGCAGGGTTATGTGAGTGTCTCGTGCACAATTTTCTGATTGGTTCATGGCGAGGTAACAGGGCGGGCTAACTTTATCAGTCCTTAGGCATCAGTAGATCTGAGGTCCACGTGCTCATGATCATCAAGTAGTTAATTCCTTCCATTTGGTGGTGGTTTCTAGCATCTGAAAAACTCAGGAAAGATGCCTGAGATAGGGAGGAGCTACAGCAGAGGATGTGGAACTGACTCATGAGTCTTGCTTGGTTACAGCTGTTGCTGTGGATGGGTCTGAACTTTTGTCCCCTCATATATTTTGTGTTTTTTTAGACTTTTATTTAGATGCCCAAATGATTCCTTCTTAATGTTTGAATTTCTGTGATGAAACAGGAAACTTCTGTTCTGGGACATGATGTGTTTATTTATTATGGAGACTTTTATTTCTGAAATGTTTTCCTGAATTATACCTTTAAAGTATTTTCTTGTTCCATTATTCTTTTTTCTTTTGGGACACCAGTTAAGGGTGTGTTGGGTCTCCTCTGTTTATCTTCCATATTTATGATTTTCCTGTTTTAAATCTTCTGCTGGCTGTTTTTTTTTCGTTCCCTTTTCCCCCTCAAGACTCTCATTTTTTCACCAGTGTGTATTTCCTTTTAGCTACTTCCATTTTGGTGTCTGTTAAAGCAACCCAAATGGACTCATATAGAGTAGCATACAGGAAGACAACAGAGATTTAAATTTCTCACAGTCCTGGAGGCTGGAAAATCCAAGGTCAATGGTCAGTGGGTTCAGTGTCTAGACCTACTTCCTGATTCATAGATTACTGTCCTGGGTGGTATGTTTTCCTCACATAGTGGAAGAGATGAGAGTTCTCTAAATGTTTTTCATAAGGACACTAACCCCATTCATGAGGGCTCCACCCTTACAATCTCTAATCACCTCCTGAAGACCCTGACTCCAAATACCATCACGCCGGGCATTAAGTTTCAGTGTGTGAATTTGAGAATGACACATTCCTTCATTATATAGCAGTGCCGTTTTTAACCATTTTTCTGTTTTTTCATCTTGATGTCTCTCTTCCTCTTTTATTTCCTTCTCTTGCTTCCCTGAACTCTTGAAATTCCTACTCTGTTTTTGTAGACAGAATCAGTTACTTCATTGTTTTGTTAATTTATGAAAATACATTTGGGTAAAATTTTCATCTGTTGCATGTAACATTGCTTTGGTGGGTGTTGTTCATCTGTCATTCATTTTCATATTTCTCTTCTTGTGGCATCTCTGTAAAGGATTTCTTTTTTTGTGATTAGGTGAGTTCTTTATGAAGTAGCTATTTATAGGAACTTCCCCTGGGCGGGAGACAGGGCCATATCCCATGCCAATGGGAATTCTTGTGACCTGGGAGTGTGTATGTGTGTGTGTATGTATGTATAATCCTTTCAACTCTTGTTTTTCCTCAAGGTTGCAGAGACTGGTTGTGCTCCTAGTGGGGTCTCTCTTTTTCACTTTGCCTTGGCAACAGACTGCTTCCTGCTAATATGTCTTACCTGTATAGTATCTCATTTAATTTGATCTTTCCTGCTTCTGGAAATCTCTCACCATACGCTGCCCAGGAAAGCTTTTAGTGCTACCTGCACATCTGTTACCCTTTTCAGAAAGTTTCTGCTGGGCGTGTTGCTGGATATCCTCATTATTTGGGCAGCATGGTTCTGCAGGCATGAGCCGCCCGAGAGGCGTTTTTCTTCTCCTCTGTCTGACCTTCCCTGCAGTTTGGCAACACCCCCTCCTGTTGTGCTACAGATGTCTTCCAGTTTCCTCTGGGATGCAGTTTGCATTTTCATGTTCCTTGTTGCTTTTGGGTGAATTCCAAGAGGAAGTCTTTAAGCCAAGAGACTGTAACAAGACAATTCGAGTTTTTTACCTTTTCTTTGCCAACTAAAATCTCCACTACTTTCTTTGTTGTAATCGTTATTGCCTTTAACTTTTCAAAAAGACCTAGAGAAGAAAGTAGTTTCACAAACAGCTCTGTACTTTTAGGTCTGGAATGATCACGATAGTAACAACATGCCACAAGGAAAGAAATATTAATCTTTTTTTTTTTTTTTTTTTTTTAACCTTGACTGTTTATCTTTAGGAATTCAGAAGTTGGAGTAAGTTAAGAAGGTAAAGTCAGAATCAAGCATGGATTGATACTTATAAACAGGAGGCCTTTAGGCTTGGTAGATGTGTATGTAGAAGGCTGTTTTATTACTGGACTCACCAGTTTTGCTATCCTGCCTCAGTTATTGTTACCCATTCATGCCTTGCCAGCGTTGCTCAGATATTCCCTTGACATTCTTAGCCTGCTCAGCTCAAAACTCTTGGCTGGATTTATGTTTGAGTTAAACAACACTTTCCATGTACAGCAACAATCTGCCTGCAAGTATCACAACAAAAAGAAAGTGTGACAGGCTTTGTTGAAACATTAATATCCAGAAGTAGAAATAATCCAGGCATGAGGTCATTCAAAGACTAAAGATAAAGGAAGTTAAGGTACTGTCTATTAAGTCAGTAGCTCAGTTTAATTTTTAAATGCCAAGCTGTTAAAAATTACAGTGTTTTCCTGGGGATCTTGGGCCAGCGTGGAGAGAAAGGGTCCCATTTAGAGGATGGGAGCCTTGCTCTTTGCTCCGGTCAGACGCAGAGCAAATGTGTCTGGAACACCTTTGCGGTTGGGTGACATGAGGGGACAGACCCTTTCCTCCCTCTCTGGCTGCACATTAGAGCCACAGCCAGACCTATCCTGCTCTGCCTCAGCAGTAGGAAGCCGTGTGCTCAGGGTCAGTACCAGTGATGGAGGGCAGGGCCTGTCCACTCGGACGGAGTGCAGGGAACAGAAGGTGAGGTTGGAGATGGCAGCGGAGGATGCTCCCAGAGGCATGGAGGGATCAACACCAGAGTAGGCAAGAGTGCAAGGAGGAGGCTGGCGATGGAGAAGGCCAGCTGGACTGATGTCAGTTTTTTCTGGCAGTTGTGTTTATTTTTAACCATGAGACAAAATTTAGAAAACATGTAAGGGAGTAATTTTGCCTGCTTTGTGAGGATTATTTTAAACACAGTGATGTCATAATTCATTAGATCTATGCCACACACATGTGATTGATTGAACCAATGTAGGTGATCTCTTTCACTTCGGTGTAAAGTCCATGAGCAGAGTCTAGTTGTCTTTCTTAAGACTAGGAGATGATTAAGCAAAGGATAATCACATAACTAAAAACAGTTTGGGTTTATGTTCTTTAAAAAAAAAAAAAAACCTTGGGACAGAAATTAGACCTGTGGCAGACCTATGGAATCAGACCTGGCCATTTGAAAAGGAAGCAGGACTCAAAAGGCTGGTCCTTAAATAGTGTGGCCTTGACACTGAAGTCCAATCTCAAAGGATTCTAAAGGAATGAATAATCAGGTCTAACAGGCTTTGGTGGAAAGTTGGTGGGGGAAGTGAGCATGGGAGAAACATTACTAAGTAGTAAATGATGTGTCCTGGGTGGTGGTCAGACTCACTCCCTGTCCAGTTAAACGGTATGTCTTTTTAGGCCAAAGTTCTTTGAGTCAATGACCCAGCTTATTGAGTGACTCCAGAGTTTCTAATCTATTGGCCTCTAGGCCAGTCCTCTGTGTCACAGTGAGAACGTTCAAGGTTCACAGAGAGAAAAGGAGAGGTTTCCATAAGAAATTTAGTGGGAAGCTCTTGGGAAACCTGGCTTACCTTTCAGGACAGGGAAGAGCCTTGGGCAAGAAGAACCTGCAAAATAAGCACGGTTTATCCTGAGGCGAAGAGCTGGAGGGTGGCTTGTTTACAAATGTGTGAAACACAGCCCTGAGATCCACACTCTCGCCACAGGTGACCAGGAGTGTCCCTTCTGTGACTTTGTGTCAGTAAGGCAGGTCACTCTTTCTCTGCCTCTTCTCCATCGACCCTTGTGTGAATTTACTGCCACCCCGAAGTCCCGCCGGCCAGCTGTCTTATCAGAGATGTATTTTCTCTCAGTCCTGGAGGCTGGACGCTTAGATCAAGGTGTTGGCAGGATTGGTTCTCCTGAGGCCACCTTCTCCCTGTGTCCTTCCGTGGCCTTTCCTCTGTGCATTCCTGGTGTCTCTTTGTCCAGATTTTCTCCTCTTATGAGGATGCCAATTGGATTGGGTGATGTTGTTGTTCAGTTGCTAAATCAGTCTGACTTTTTGTGACCCCGAGGACTGCAGCACCCCAGGCTTCCCTGTCCTTCACTGTCTTCCAGAGTTTGCTCAGCTTCATATCCATTGAGTTGGTGATGCTCTCTAACCATCTCATCCTCTGCCTCCCTCTTCCTTAGTGACTTTTTTAACTTAGTCACCTCTTCTACTCCTCCCTCCAAATACACATTCTGGGTTTCCCGGGGTTAGTGCTTCAACATAAGAATTTGGGGAGGGGGAAGGGCACGGTTCAGTCCATAATAACCCCCATGGTTGGGTATGTTTGTTCTTTCTGCTTTTTCATTGCCATGTTCCACCCACCCCTTCACATTCTCTCTCACCCTGACTTACACTTCCACAGCGACATGGACTCTGAACCCACAGCCCAAATTCAGCTCCACCGCCCTGCAGCTTACTGGATAGCCATCCTTCCATAACCCTCAACAGTGCCCCCAGCGCACACACCTTCCCCTCCCACATCTTCCCTTCTGTCCTGGCTTAAAACTTGCTATTCATTGTTAAACTTTAATCTTCTCCTTCCCAGGAGCTCACTGTTTACAACATCAGGTTAATCTTTCCATGAACATGAGTTTTATAGCATCATCTTTTTATTTCCATCACCACTGTTCAAGTTATCCCCTCAAGCTCAAATTGCTGCAGTAGCTCTGTAACCGGTCTACCCCAGTCCCCGCCAGCTCATCTTTTTTTCCAACCCATTAGTGTATATCATCTTCAGATTCATTTTTCTCAAGTTCTACTTTTGTTGTGTCATTATTCACTGACTCCCTGCAGGGTGAAGACCATATTTCTTCAAAAAGCTAGGCTTTTTGATGTCCACTGTGGTCTGATTCCAACCTAGTTTCCACATGCATCTTTGACTTTGCAGCAGTGAGTCTCACTCGTCTTCCTGAATGCCTCCTGATTTCTGTCCCATGGCTTTCTCTGTGCTGTTCTGCTTCCCTGGAATTCCTTCTCCTTGTCTCTTTCCAAGTATTACCCAACATTGGAGACTCAGCTGAGTTTAGCTCTTAACCTCTGAATGGTGGAGAAGAGAGCTTTGTCAATACCATAATATGTAGGATGGTTTCCTGGGAAAGGGGGAACAATTGAGGGAGGGGTGTGGCAGGAAAGAAATTAATTAGGAGGTAATTGTCATAGAAACCAATAAGAAATTGAGAGGAAAGACCCTACCTAATGTCCTCTGTGTTTGTGCAAGTGCATGTTTAGTTTCTTCAACCAGATTATAAGCTTGGGAGCCACAAGATACGTTTTATCTGTTTATCTTGCTAATGTCTGCATTGCTTGGTCTGTTCCTGGATCCATAAAAGGTAACTAATGGATACTAATCATAAGGATTAGGTACTGCTCATTATCTTCCCAGCAGACTGGAAATGTGTGTTGAGTGGTACCTGATTCTCGTAGAGCCTGAATAATAATATAGAACACAGTCTATCATATGAACAATTAAGAGCTGAATGTAAAACTAGAAAAGGATAAGCTATGTAAAAATATGCAGAAGAATAAAATATGCTCCAATATTAGCATGCCTTGCGTGGCTAAAGGTGACATTGTTCTTGAATGAACTGAAGCCTCAGCAGGTGATTGCTGCCCCGGGGTTGGGGGGAGCGCTGACCGGCCCTCATGTGTTTCCGGGGGGGCAAGGGCGGGATTCCTACAATGAAGAGCAGAGAGAACAAATGTTACTGAAGTGGTCTCGATGCATCTTCTCTTCTGATGTATCTTTCTTCTCTCTCTGCTTCCGGTAGATACTGTATATAATCTGCTTTCATCATGGGAGAGATAGAGCAGAGGCCAACTCCAGGATCGAGACTGGGGGCCCCGGAGAATTCGGGGATCAGTACGTTGGAACATGGACAGAAGCCGCCCCCCACGCCTTCAGGAAAACTCATGTCCATCAAGATCCAGATGCTGGATGATACCCAGGAGGCCTTTGAAGTTCCAGTAAGTTGGGGGCAGCCTTCGGCGTGGGGGCGCTCGTCTCAGCCCTGGGTTTCGGTGCTGCTGGGTGGCGGGAAGATGGTCTGTGTATTCAGCAGCCCTCTTCCCACCTCACCATGCTCCTCTGGTTCCTTCTGGTTCCGTCCGAGCTGTGGTTTTTTGGATTGATGCGTGTTGATTTTTTGATTGCGTGCACCGAGTACGAGTGATATCAGTGGGTGTGTCACTTGAATTCTCCTCTGACTTTCCATGTACTAATAGACACCTGTGTATATGCCTATGTGTGTGTTACTTATGTTTCTGAGTTAGAGGGAATTGTGGTTTCAATCTCAGTTTAATTTCCTTTGTGGTTGTTCAGTCACTCAGCCATGTCCGACTCTTTGTGACCCCGTGGACTGCAGCACGCCAGGCTTCCCTGTTCTTCACCATCTCCTGGAGGTTGCTCACATTCATGTCCATTGACTTGGTGATGCCATCCAACCATCTCATCCTCTGCCCCCTTCTCTTCCTGCCCTCAATCTTTCCCAGCATCAGGGTCTTTTCCAGTGAGTTGACTCTTCGTATCAAGTGGCCAAAGTATTGGAGCTTTAGCACCAGTCCTTCCAATGAATATTCAGGGTTGGTTTCCTTTAGGACTAACTGGTTTGATCTCCTTGTGAAAGTTGCTCAGTTGTGTCCAACTCTTTGCGATCTCATGGACTATCCAGTCTGTGGAATTCTCCAGGCCAGAATATTGGAGTGGGTAGCCTTTCCCTTCTCCAGGGGATCTTCCCAACCCTGGGATCGAACCTTGCTTACAAGCAATTCCTCTAAAGGTCAGTGCATGTGTGTGAGCGCTCCATTTCTCTGCGTGATTGGCAAGAAAAATCAAAGAGCTGAATGGGTGTTCTGACATCAGGAGAGAACTTGCTGACTGTGGGTAGGGAGTGGGGGTAAAGAAAAACCCTGAACCCAGCCTACAGTCCAGCAGTCCTAGAATTGAAGAGACCCCTATCCCAGGGGCTGGGGGAGGACAAAAGAGGTGTCCAGGAGGCAGGCAGAGATGAAGGAACAGCAGCCTTGCCTTGTTCATCAGCTGGAGCTGCACACCCCCATGGTTCTGCTGTTTTCCTTGGAACCTCTGCCCTGTCGCCCCTTCCCCTCTTTTCCCATCCTTCTCCTCAATCTCCTCTTGAAACCCCACTCCTGCTTGAGGCTCAGGAACCACCACCAGTTACGTGCAGGTAGACGATCTCTTCAATGGCAGGGAGAGTCTGGACGTGTGTTCACCTCTGTATGGTGCCGATGGCACTTTTCTCAAGAATTAATTAGCATCCGTAGAATTCACAGCACACTCTGGCTTTTTCCCTGTGTTCTCTCTTGGGTACTACACACTGTATCTCATGCTGCTTGCATGTGGGGGTGAAAAAATAACTTGAATTCCAAACAGCCCAATTGTAAACAAACTTTGGGAACCTAACCTGTTTTTAAAGTGGAGACAATCTGTCTATTATTCCTGTTGGCTGGAGCAACTAAAATTTTAACAGTCGGCATTAACGTCTGCAACCCATCATTTAATCGTTTATATGATATGAGTCACTCAGTCGTATTCATTTCCAAGACTATTGTTCCAAAAGTGTGAATTACCATTAAGTGTCTCAGGGAAGACAAACTTCAGAAGACCTATGTTTAAACCTGCCAATTTATCGCACACTGCAAATGACCTTTGTACCTTTCTCATTTTCTCGTTGTGGAATTCCTATCTCTTGAAGGACTTGGGAACTTCATATTCTGAGGAACAGTCGCTGCTTATCTGCTGAAATTGTAAAAAACAGAGGCGCACACCTGCCATCCTGGTAGACTCAGACCTTCTGGAACAAGTCCCACCGCCTTCCACCCCCCTCTCCCCCACTTTCTTTTTGTTGCAAGACTGGTTTGGTGAGGTATTTTGTTTCAGTGTTTCTCCTTTGGTACTGTTAAGGACTTCTGAGCCCAAATCTCTAGCAATATGTTCTTTTAAATGGTATTCCCATATATGGGTTTGGACCAAAGGGCCATCAAACTCTGCTGTTATGTACACAGGAGCATTATATGTATTCATTTGCAGTTCTTGTTTCCTTGAAGCAAAGACTGTCAAAACTCCATTCCTAGCTACAGTTTAGCTACGAGCTAGATAGGAACTCTCTGCCTAAGAAAATAGGAATAGAAGTTTGTTTGCATCTTTTAAAATGAATTTACTTGATAATTTCTGATGTCCGTGCTTTGCATTTATGACTCCTCTGCCTGGAAGGCTTCTTATACCACCTCCCCCCTCCCGCCCGCCCATAAACTCCTCTGCACCCTTAGAGGCCCTCTCTGTTTCACCCAGGTGCTAACTTCTTGAGACAGTAGGCGGGACTGTTGCTTCCCTCCTTCAGACCTCTTTGCTCATAGGTATGTCGGGGGGGGGGGAGTTGGACCACTGAGATTTAAATCGCAGCTTCTCCTACCGACTCACTGATCACCTTGGGCAAGGGACTTAATATCTCTTAGTTTTCTCCTCTGTAAAATGAGGCTCATCATAAACCCTACCTCATTTCATGAGAACAAAAGAGTTGATACAAATGAACAACTCTTGGCACATACAAAGAGCTTGGAACATAATATGATTGATGTTGTTGTTGACATTCAGTCACTCAGTCGTGTCTGACTCTTTGTGACCCCATGGACTGCAGCACACCAGGCTTCCCTGTCCTTCACCATCTCCCGGAGTTTGCTCACACTCGTGTCCATTGAGTTGGTGATGCCATACAACCATCTCATCCTCTGTCGTCCCCTTCTCCTGCCCTCAATATTTCCCAGCATCAGGGTCTTTTCCAATGAGTCAGCTCTTCACGTCAGGTGGCCAAAGTATTGGAGCTTTAGCATCAGTCCTTCCAATGAATATTCATGGTTGATTTCCTTTAGGGTTGACTGGTTTGATCTCCTTGTTGTCTAAGGCACTCTCAAGAGTCTTCTCCAGCACCACAGTTCGAAAGCATCAATTCTTAGGTTCTCAGCTTTCTTGATGGTCCAGCTCTCACATCCATACATGACTACTGGAAAAACCATAGCTTTGACTGTGCGGACCTTTGTCAGCAGAGTGATGTCTCTGCTTTTAATATGCTGTCTAGGTTGGTCATAGCTTTTCTTCCAAGGAGTTGCTGCTGCTAAGTTGCTTCAGTTGTGTCTGACTCTGTGCGACCCCATAGACGGCAGCCCACCAGGCTCCGCCGTCCCTGGGATTCTCCAGGCAAGAACACTGGAGTGGGTTGCCATTTCCTTCTCCAATGCGTGAAAGTGAAAAGTGAAAGTGAAGTCGCTCAGTCGTGTCCGACTCTTAGCGACCACATGGACTGCAGCCCACCAGGCTCCTCCGTCCATGGGAGTTTCCAGGCAAGAGTACTGGAGTGGGGTGCCATTGCCTTCTCTTCCAAGGAGCAAGCATCTTTTAATTTCATGGCTGCAGTCCCTGTCTGCAGTGACTTTGGAGCCTCGCCCATGTGCATTTTGCGTTTCACTGCTGGCTTCTTGGGCCTGGGTCCTTGCCTTATTGCCTCGTCCCCAGCACCCAGCACAATGCCTTGAGTGTAGTTAGGTGCTCATTTAAAAGTTTGAATATTAGGCTGAGTTGATCTGACAAGTAGGATTACTGTTATTGTTAGTTTTTCACATGCCTCATCCATTCATGTCTAATTTTTAAAAGTCTTATTCGAGTTGGGTCAGAATGTTCCTTCTCAACCCATAGGCAACAGATGTTTTCCATAACTGCCGGTAGAAAGTCAGCGATCAGCATTTTTATTGACTGTGCTGATTCTAAATTGCTACCTTGTGGTCTTTAAGAAGAGAACGGGCCAGGACTCCTTGCAGCTGGGAGGCAGCAGGCTGGCCGTGGTGACTCAACCGCTGTGCCTGTGATTAGAGAGGAGGGACTACGATTGCAAGAGACGCGGCTTCCCACAACTGCTTTTAAACCTTGCTCTAAAACTTCCTGCTGTGAATTCATGCGGGCCCGGTGTCGCAGCCCCCCTCACCCTCCCATGTTCCCTCTTTGGATTGGACGCCCCGTGACGATAAATTCTCGTTGCTAATTCACATTTGTCACACAGATGGGCAGGCACTTGGCCGGAAGTCATTACCATTCCCTTTGGGAAACATTCCGCTGTGAACCACATCATTCCCTTGGGGGACTGAGTTTCCTGGGTCTTTTCCTGATACTTTCGTTTCAGAGGATGGATGGAGGCAAAGTCGTCATTTTAAAATGCACGTTCCCCAAACGCTTCCTGGCCCAGATAGCCACACCAGCCTGCATCATTACTTACGCCTCGAATGAAGTCTTATCAAAGAGTTTAATCCTTTGAGAGGCCTGGGCATGGAGCATCAGACTTTGTTACGCCGTGGCTCATTCTCCCGGTCACCTTTGCTCTTGGATGGTCTTTTTAGGTATTTTTTTCTACAGAGTTGAAAGTTCAAATGCAATATTTATAGTAAATTCTTCCAAGAGGTTTTATCATTTTTATGTGGAAAATGCCGTGCAGAGAAGCCTCACCCTGTGGCTTGTGGTATCTGCAGTGTTCCCTTCCAACCAGAGGTTATACCTTGAGGTGACGTGTGGATCTGAAAGGGTTAAATGACTTCCTCCCTCCGCGCCCCCACCAGAAGGTTCCTGAGAAGGTTTTATGTGTCCTGTCCTCATGACCCTGCTGGTAAACAAAACGCTGTTCCTACTGACGTTTGTAGGATGAAGCAGATGGCTTCTTACCCCAAGTGTTTATTCAGTTTGTGTGTTTTCATTAGCAAGGCTGCGCTAGGAGGAGCAGAGAAGAGGACCTGAAACGGAGCCATGTTTTGCTGCTCTTGAGCAGCCCTGGGAAGCCGGTCTGGGAAAGATGCTCACAGGTGATGGGAAGACCCCAGGCCTGTGTTGAGGAGCGAGCCGGAGTCGCCGTGGTGTGGGTACGGGGTGCTCCGTGTCGGCCACCACCATCCCCGGGGGCTGATCCTCCTGCCCCTGTGTTGGTGTTTTGTCGAGGCTTTCCTGAGAAGCCTTTCCACCTCCCAGGTGCCTGAGGGTAAAGTGTGAGCTTCTTAGTTTGGGGAGGCTGGGAGAGAGGCAGACGGCCCAGTGCTCCGGTGACTTTTTCCTTATTCTCCACCATCGGTCCTGGGTTGGTTCATCCTCTGCCTTAGCATCTCAAGCTGGAAAATTCTCTTGACTTGTTTATCATGCTTAGTTTTGACTTCCTGCAAGTAGAAGGGGAGCTCTGTGGGGGCCCGGCCCCTTTGGTTCTTATTTATCCTTATATTCTGTTCCTCCACAGTGCCTCAGGCTGATGCCATAACCTGTGACCGACTGCCCACACCTCTGTTCATTCATGTGCTTCTCACAGACGAGGAAAGTTGGGTGGTGTTGTCATCTCTTTAAGATGAGGGGGCACCCCTGGGGAGCTCTTCAAGTCACCTCACATTTGTATGGTGTTGGGATAGCACTGGGATGGGAACCCAGCCCTCGTGACCCCAGCTTTGTCCGCCTTCCCTCGCCCCGAGCTGCTGCCTCGTCTTACAAGATCTGTGGGCTTCCACTGTCTTGCCTTACTGGATGTTTCCAAACTTGCCTCCAAGGCTCCTTTCAAACTCTCATCTTCCAGCTGCTGTGGTTCCTTTCCTATTTGTAAACACCGCCCAACATCCACCAACAAATTTGTCGAGATCCCCCAACCATCCAAGCCTCTCCCTAGGGCTCCTGGGTGGGGGTTATCTCTGTCTTTTTTTTTTTTCATCTCTGTCTTAAACTACTTGTCCATACCTCTAATTAGACTTGGAATCAGAAGCTCTAATCTTGTTTCTCCCTCTAAGTATAACCCCACTGAGACTCAGTTTCCTTATCTGCAAAATGAAGAGTTTGGTTCAGATGATAATCCATGCTTTTTCCCCCCCCTCCCTTTCTTTTTTTTTGAAAGTTGGAACCTTTCATTGACATCTTCTGTTGGTTAATTACCTCTCCATGATTATGTTTGTTAATTCCTCAGGCAAATAGTAAACTCTTGAGAAAAGGGATTTTAATCTAAGAAATATTACAAAAACCTCATCGGAGGTGGTATTAACAGTTCTTGTGTAACTGGTAAGTGCTCAAATCAAATATGGCGAAGGTGAATAAGCACGCATGCGTGTGAGCAGATTCCAGGAGATGGTGAAGGACAGGGGAGCCCGTTGTGCTGCAGTCCGTGGGGTCGCAGAGAGTCAGACACGGCTCAGTGACAGCCACAAACATGCTTATGGGGCATCAGGAAATGTTAGGATTTAATGTGTGTTTGTGTGTTGTGTTGTGTGTGTGTGTGTGTTAACTCATGTCCGACTCTTTGTGACCCATGGACTGTATCCCACCAGGCTCCCATGTCTGTGGAATCCTCCAGCCAAGAATAATGGAATGGGTTAGCTACTCCATTTTCCAGGGGATCTTCCTGACCCAGGGCTTGAACCTGAGTCTCCTGCACGGCAGGCAGATTCTTTACCATCTGAGCCATCAGGGAAGCCCAGATGGGTGGGGTAACCTAAATAAGTATCACTGAACTAAATTGGGCTAAACTTCATGCCACTTGAGAAGATAGAAAGAAATCAGGTATTTGCCAGACAACGCATTATTAGCGGGAACAAACAACTTTGTTGGAAACAGACATCTAAAATTTTTAAGAAAAATAGTTTGCATGTCATAATAAGAGAGACTGCAAAGGTTTTTCTTTTTTTTTTTTTTTAAACTGAGGGCAAAAGTGCCTGTGTTATCTCATACCTAATTAGGAGTCTGGCATGGTCAGTCCATAAATGATTAAACCTTTATTTCATTTTCTTAGCTTTTGAAATGAAGCAATCGTTTATTTTTCACTGTAACCTGGCCTTGACATCAGTCGAGGGCTTATTCCTCCAAGTGCTTTGTGTTTCTGCAAAAGGTCTTAAATGGTTGGAGAATTTTTAAACTCTCTTCATAATCTGGTGCTCAGAAAAAGAGGATGTAGCCAAAGTTTGTCTCTTTAAAAAGCTCTGTGTTGTCTTTTTGGGACTCCCTAGTTTACATCGACAACTTTCCTGGTGGCTCAGATGGTAAAGAATCGACCTGCAATGCAGGAGACCCGGGTTCGACCCCCTGGTCGGAAAGATCCCCTGGAGGAGGGCATGGCAACCCATTCCAGTATTTTTGCCTGGAAAATCCCACGGACAGAGGAGCCTGGCGGGCTACAATCCATAGGGTCACAAAGAGTCCGACACGACTGAGCAACGAACACTTTCAGTTCACTTTCCTTAGTTACATCAGGAAGAAGGGATGCTGCTGGCCTGGAGCGGAACTTGTGTAGCTCACAGCAACTGTGCCTGTAGAAAAACAAGGTCCTTTTCTCCGTCTTTGTCTTGTTGTGAATGATTTTGTTTCCCTGTTTAATTTCTATGTTAGCCATCTTAGAGACAATGCCCTTTTGGATCTAAAGCCACTGAATGTCTTTGTTTTTTCCTCTTCCCAAAGAGGTGGAATGTATATTTAACCTAAGATCTTGGGGGGGGGGGGGAGTATTGGTATATCTTTTTAATATGTGTCCTGCTTCTCCCCTGGAATCATATGTCCCCGGCAGTGGGGTTATTCCTTGCAGTTGATGGATTATATGCTCTTAGATGGGAGGTATGAGTTCAGGGCTCCTTTATTTTCTTCTTTTGTATAAACGTGCACGTAAGAGCTGGTGGCGGCTGTACTGAGACCTAAATAAAATTTAATCGACCATTTAAAACCAGAAGGGAGGTGTGTGTGCCCAGAGCTCCATTAACTGCCTCTTAAGCAGCTGCAGTTTGAACCAGAAAGAGGGAAAGGAATTTCACAAGTTCACTCAAGCTTTTTAAACATGAGTCAATATTTCTTTCCCCTTATCAGTGTTGCTTTTGGCTCCGTCTCTTAGCAGAGTTTCTGAAAGAGTATTTATGTCCACTCTGCTTTTGCACCGTCCACTCTGTGTTTTATTTAACTTGAATGATAAATGGTCCGTCTGGGTCTGGTCTCTTGAGGTTAAATTTAAAGGCTATTTTAACAGATAAAAATTTTTTTTTCATAAATCATTTCAGCAAAATCCTGTTCGCCTTTACTTTCTAGATCCTTAGATGTGAAGAATGGAACTTAAATGTTGGCCCAAAATGTTTGTGTTCCCCTTTCAACTTCAATGTAGACTCTTGATCAAAGTCGTTTCTGTGGCTCTGACGTGATGGCAGGAATTCTCTAACAGCTGTTTGCTATTTTCTCCCTGAAAAGTCTCTCAGTAGACGCTAATAAATAAGAGGAATAAACTATAACCGAGAATGTCTGTATCTGGTGGTAAAATGGGCCAATATTCTGGGGAGACGTAGGGAGTTTGAGAAGCTGCTTTCCCTCCCTCTTGTAAGTGGAGATAATAAATTGTCCTAATTATAAGAAACAGAGTGGTTAAAAGGGGAAAATCGGGACCTGGGCTAGAAGTGCGTCCTGGCTTCATGGCTTACTAGCTGGGAGGGGGGCGGGCGCTCTGGGTGAGAAGATAACCACTCTCAACCTGTTTCCTTGTTTCTGAATCTGGAGAACACACACTTCATGGGGCTGAGGTGAAGCTCAGGTGAAATACCTTCTGAGAAAATACCTTGCCGAGTCTAGATGGAGATTAGATTCCCCTAAAAACTAGTCGTTTTTCTTCCTTGCACGTTAAACTTTACTTTTCTTGTTTACTAGCAGCATTGAGACTGTGCTTTTATTGTAGGGCTTTTGGGTATGTGAAGTGGAAAAAAAGCAAATGAAAACATTTTGAAATTAAAAAAGCATACTTGTGTCAGGTGGAGTAATTTTCTTTCTTTTTTCTTTTTTTTAAAAAAATTCCCCCAGCTTTCTCTGTCGTCTCAGATGAGTCTTTCCTGAAATAGAGATGAGGATCCCAGGTGGCTTTGGAGGGTCTGTGAGAAGGAAGTGCCTCCTGGACAGGTGTGATGAAGTCGCAGCTTCTCACAAGCACACTTAATCCCTTTTTTCTGTCTATCTGTAGCTCCTCTGAGCTTCAGTTCCGGTAGCTTTAACACTGAGGGGATATTCTTAAAGCTTAAATGTTTTGTGTGCATATTGGTTTTACTGAGTTTTTGGTCTCCTCCATTTACTTAGCCTGTCTCTCCTGGTGGCTCAGCCGTAAAGAATCCACCCGCAGTGTAGGAGACGCAGGTTCGATCCCTGGGTCAGGAGGATCCCCTGGAGGAGGAAATAGCAACCCAAGTATTCTTGCCTGGAGAATCCCATGGACAGAGGAGCCTGGCGGGCTACAGTCCATGGGGTCACAAAGAGTCAGACCCGACTGAGCGAGTGAGCACACATTTATGTAGCCTAAAGCCTCTCTGTTTTCCTAGACAGGATTTTCCTAGGAGAACCTCGCTTCCCTCTGGCACTGGCTAGATGTATTTCAAGGTGGATGGTTTTAGGACCCTCTCGGATGGGTCTTCTCTGTGGGTTCCTTTGAAGGAAGCATTTAGCTGGCTAGGAACCTCTATGTTTAAATGTGAATATGAAACATATTAACATATAAATCAGAGTGATGTTTAAATTATCTGCTATTTTTTTAATGATTTACTTATTTGCTGTCTTTTATAAATTTGAGCATTGGACATCATGCTTTTCACACTAGAGAAAGATATTGGGATGATTTAATCAGTTTGTGATCTGTAGGGAAAGTCATTGTGTAAAAGCAATTCTGAAAGTCATACTTTATAATTGTGAGCGAGAGCTTTATAGCTTTCTCTTTCCCCATTTATATAAACAGGAAGCTAGACTTGATACCCAGAGTGGAATTCAGGGAGCGTTGGTGTTGTTTTATGGAACATGATCTTAGAAACCTGATACGGGTCCCACATATATTTCTGGACATGCACAACAGGGTGCTGCTGATGATAAGAAAAGGAGCAAAAATAATGGCTGCCCTTTTAAAAACCCCTTGCTGTGTGCCAGAATTTGTACTAACGTCTGTCCTTACGTTCTCTTGTTTACGGCTGATCAGTGGATCTGTGAGGCAGGCATGAATGAGCCCAGTGAGCAGAGGGGACAGAAGGGCCTCTACTTAAGCCCTGTTCTCACCAGGCCGTTCGGGGATCCCTTAGAGAGGATAGCCCATCACGTGATCATGCTGGTCCCTGAGACAGATGCCAAGGATAGATACTCCGAAGTGGGTAGGGTGGATTAACAGGGCTGAGCCTGCAGCGGGGATAGCCCAGGGACCAGAGGGCCTCCCAAGGTCATCGACACAGCGGTGGCTGGTCAGGGCCCCAGGTGGAATGTTGGAGAACTGTCAGACAAAGAGAAGCTGAGAAGGTAGAGTTTTTTTTTTTTCCCCTCCCATCAGTCAAGTATATTTATTTAAAGCACCATCCTATAGCATCAGTTAAGTTTTCAGATTGACAAGGTAGGATTGACAGGCCTTGGCAGCACGTGGGAGGGAACACCCAGAGAGAGGGGACACAGACACTCCTGAGATTTACACCTTGGTTGGCTCCCTGCCACTACCGAGGACTGGGACGTCAGCTGGCCTTTCTATGGCAGCTGTTGCACTGGAAATGATGTCTTCTTTTTTCAGTTGACGTGAAAGACGCATTGCTAATGTTCCTAATAAAAGCCACTGCTTCATTTCTAATCACAAAGAGGAATCTGTGACTCTGTAAATGAACCTCTGAGATTCATACTGATTATGGAGATTGTACAAACTGGAAGTATCAAAGGGAGGTTGATTGCTTGCTTCCCATTTATATTAGGAAAATTATATTTACTCTCTGCATTTCAATTAGCTTGTCATCCCAGAAGCTACTCTGTTCATCTTGAAGGCCCGGCTGGGAAAGCATTGACACCCAGCGTCTTCAAGTGACCGTTCACAAGCCTTTGAAAGGAATGGGGGTGTGGCCTGTCCTTTAATTTTAATTCCATTTACTTACGAACTCTCAAGTGTGTTTGACGGTCATGTCATCTTCCGTGGCTGTTTGTTGGAAGGTTTCTGTCCACAAACAGAACTCAAGGGCTCAGTTACCTTTGCTCTCGCTATGATGTGGTTTAGTTTGTGGTTTAGTCCCTAAGTCGTGTCCGACTCTTGCAACCCCGTGGACTATAGCCTGCCAGGCTCTGTCCGTGGGATTCTCCAGGCGAGAATACTGCAGTGGGTTGCCATTTCCTTCTCCAGGGGATCTTTCCCACCCAGGAATCGAACCTGGGTCTCCTGCATTGCAGGCAGATTCTTTATCAACTGAGCTATGAGGGAAGCGCTTGAAGCTGTTGGTAAAGCTATGATACTTTAGACACTAGCTGTGATGCTGAGTGTCGAAAGTATTGAAAAGCAAGAACTCCCCTGGTCACTGCTTCCCTGGGTCCCAAGGTGGCTGTGACAGCCCTTCCCAGCCCCTTCCGGTCAGCTCTCATATTCCTGCAGTCCCATAAGCTGGTATTGTCCTTAGTCTCGTAGGAAGAGATAGAAGATGGGTCTTAAGCAGGTCATTCTGCAGCCAGGCAAGAGGCCTGGCCAGCAGGAGCGATGGCCTGAGTAGGGCCAGGAGGGAACAGAGGTGGTAAGTCATCCCCCTCTCCCCTGGACCACCTATTCCCTATTAGCATTTCCTGTTGCTGAATTAGAGACCCGTGAACGAGGAGCCCAAGGTGAGCAGGCTGGAGAGACCAGTCAGTGGGAAAAGCAAGAGGACACCCCGTCTCTTGGGAGAGGCCCAGGACTCCCAGAGAAAGTCAAGGCCACCAGGCCCGGGCCCCCAGGTTCCTATCTCCTAACACTTAGGCTCATCTCCCTCCCTCTGCCTCCATTTCCACCCTTGCAGCCTTGCCTCTGACCCTCCAACCTTCAACCTATCTCCTGCAGGACAATGTGCTGCACACAGTAGGTGCCAACAAAAATTCCTCTTATTTGCGTATAAGTCTTGTGATTCTTGGACATGTTTTAATTTATAGACAGTTTAATACTGGAATCCCAGTGATGAAAAGGACAGGTAGGTGCAATAGCTATAGCACATACTGAGTCTGTGAGTTAAAACAAAACTTAGATGTTAACTCTTGGCCATCTAGCATGTCTTTGCCTGATGGAGATTTTTTGTAAGTACCAGGATAACAGATTTTATTAGAGTGGTTAAATGGAGCGTCTGGTTTCGTAATAAGCACCAAGAATTACTCCTTCCCATAGTTAACTGGGTTTCGTGTGTGCTGAGAGGCTCACACATCCAGATAGGTTTCATGGAGATGATCAGAAATGTCTGCTGACCCCACGACAAGGTGCCTGTTTAGGGCTCTTCTGGTTTAAGCTCCCAGCCATTATTACCATCTCAGAGGAAAAATCTTCATTCCTAGTGAAGTCTCGATGTTGGCTCTCTGTGAACTTTCTAAACCCTTAATAACAAGGTGAATCTGTCTTCCCCACCCCCCCCATCTTCCTTTCTGTTCCAAGGGCAGTTTCTGTAAGGTGGATTTCCTCAGTTCCTGCGCTTAGCTACCTTCTCTCTTGAAGCTCCTGAAAGGTACATGGCAGCCTTAGAAAATAAAGTTCTAACTTTCTCCAGAAAACTGGTTCAACAGAAACCAACCCTCTGCCAGCAGCCCTGGGGCATCCTGCCAACCCAGGGCTGCTTAGAGATTTATGTGGGTACCAGTCGCAGTGCTTAGCTTCCAAACTTATTTTTTGCCCTCTGTCTGGCTCCAGAAATGGCTGCCCAGGGAGGCCTGGGGAGTTGGTTTTGGTTTTTGGTCCTTATTTTCTGGTACACAAGGTACTAGATGAAGCAAGTTCTTTTTCTCCGGGCCCTGTAACCGTGTGAACCCTGGAGGCCATCAGTGATTTTTCTAAGTCCTACCAGCAGCACTTGGTACCCTGGCATTGAGGTGATGCTTTATTTGTGGTCCATCTTCCTGGCTGTTCCATCACTGGGCAACTCAATTTGACAAATACATCAGTTTGCAAGAGCTGCTGTCACATATCCCACATAGGCAGTTGAAGCAATGGAATGCTTGTCTCACAGTTCGAGAGGCTGGAACTCAGACCAAGGTGTGGGGCAGGGTTGCTTTCTTCTGAGGGAGAGTCTTGTCCAGGCCTCCCTGCTAGCTTCTGGTGGGCTGTGTGCTAAGTTGATTCAGTCATGTCCGACTCTTTGTGACCCCATGGACTGTAGCCCACTAGGCTGCTTTGTCCATGGAATTCTCCAGGCAAGAATACTGGAGTGGATAGTCATGCCCTCCTCCAAGGGCTCTTCCTGACCCAGGGTTTGAACCCGCGTCTCTTATGTCTTCTGCATTGGCAGACAGGTTCTTTGCCACTAGAACCACCTGGGAAGCCTGCTGGTCATCTTTGATGTTCTTTGGCTCATAGATGTGTCTCTGCCAATCTCTGCCTTCCACTTCACCTGGCCTTCTCCTTCGGTGAGTTTGTCCTGGTTTCTGCCTTTTATAAGGCCACAACCATACTAGCATCGGGCTTCCCTGATAGCTCAGTTGGTAAAGAATCTGCCTGCAACGTGGGAGACCTGGGTTCGATCCCTGGGTTAGGAAGATCCTCTGGAGAAGGGAAAGGCTACCCACTTCAGTATTCTGGCCTGGAGAATTCCATGGACTGGATAGTTCATGGGGTTGCAAAGAGTTGGACACGACTGAGCGACTTTCACATACTAGTATAGGGCCCACCGCCATCATACCTTGATCAATTGCAAAGACTCATTGTCCAAATAAGGTCACTAGTTCCTAAGGGGTGGGGGATAGGATACAGTTGGGGAGATACAATTCAACGCATGCATATAGCAAGTTTCATTGTTTGGCTTCTTTATGAAATATTTGAGAAAAAGTTGGGCCACTTACTGCTGTGAGTTCTATATGGGCAACTTATAGACCAGTTTTATTCTGTGGTTCCTTTAGTCACGGTGTAGAATGGGACATCTCCTTAGTAGGTGGAGGAGAACTTGATCACATAACACTTTCTTAAATCACATTTATGCATGATTAAAATGGGAACTGTAGTGTGGGTAGTCATATTGGATGAGATACCGTGAGTCTTTCAGTCAAGTGAACCGTAGGAGTGGGTTGGTTTGGAGTCATTTTCCTTCCTCCCCCAGCATTTTTCCATGAATCAGTAATGGGAGAGTGCTGGCTTGAAAGTCACCACGTAGTATCTCCCAACATCATTCACTCTAGTTCTGGCAGAGAGCCGTTCTTTTGATGAATTAGTCAAGGTTGAAAAAATAAGCCTTCACCGCTCTCCCAGCATCCTTTGTCTTCCAACAGTTATGCCAAAGAACATTACTAATCATTGGAGAAATGCACATCAAAACCACAATGAAATATTACCTCACATCCATTACTATGGTTGCTGTTAAAAAAAAAATACTGATAGAACAACTAATAAGGATGTGGGGAAGCTGAAACTCTTGTGCCTTGTTGGTGGGAATGTGAAAATGGTAGCCGCTATGGAAGAGTCCCTCAAAAAATTAAACATAGAATTACTGTGTGATCTAGCAATTCCACTTCTGGACATCAACCCCGGGTAATTGAGAGCAAGATCTTGAAGAGATATACCTATTTTTTTTTTTTTTTAATTTTATTTTTTTTAATTGGACAATTGCTTTACTGTGTTGTGTTTCTGCCGTGCAACAGCGTGAATTAGCTGTAAGTATACATACATCCCCTCTCTCTCGAGCTTCTCTCTCACCCCTCGGGCTCATCCCAGCGCTCCGAGTTGAACTCCCTGCATTGTACAGAAGCTTCCCACTAAGTATGTATTTCACACATGCTGTGTGCTCAGTTGTGTCTGACTCTTTGCGACCCCATGGACTGGAGCCCACCAGGCTCCTCTGTCCTTGGAATTTCTCAGGCAAGAATACTGGAGTGGGTCGCCATTTCCTCCTCCAGGGGATCTTCTCGGCCAGGGATCGAACCCACGTCTCCTGCATTAGCAGGCAGATTCTTTACCACTGAGCCACCGGGAAAGCCTCTCACACGTGGTGGTGTACACCTGTCTGAGCCACCGGGAAAGCCTCTCACACGTGGTGGTGTACACCTGTCTTTAAATGGTGTAATTCACAATAGCGAGGAGGTAGAAGCCACCCAAACCTGTGTTGGTGGATGAATGGATAATACATGGAATATGCATACTATGGAATGTTATTCAGTCTGAAAATGGAGGAAATCCTGTCAAATGTTACAGCATGGATGAATCTTGAGGACATTATGTTAAGTGAACTAAGCCAGTCAGAAAAAGATAATATCATATGAATCTACTTGCATGAGTTACCAGCAGTAATCATATTCAGAGACAGAAAGTTGAATGGTGATTGCCAAGGGCTGGGGGGTGGGTTGGAAATGGAGAGTTGTTTAATGGCTTCCCTGGTGGCTCAGACTATAAAGAATCTGTCTGCAGTACAGGAGATCTAGGTTCTATCCCTGGAGAAGGGAAAGGCTATCCATTCCAGTGTTGGTGCCTGGAGTATTCCGTGGACAGTAGAGTCTGGCAGGCTATAGTTCATAGGGTCACAAAGAATCAGACATGACTGAGCAACTCAAACACCAAGGGCTGGGATGGGGTAGAAATGGAGAGTCGTTGTTTAATGGCAATATAGTTTTAGTTTTGAAAGTTGAAGATGTTCTGGAGACCTCTGTGAATCTATCTAACACTACTGAACTGCTGACCACTTAAAAATGGTTAAGATAAGAAATTATATGGAATTTTAAAAAACCATATATCTTTAAAAATTGGAGACTAGTTAAAATAGCCAAACTGATTTCAGCTCTTGAGGTAACTAGTCTAGACCTTCATTTCCATGTACTGTGCTTCAGTGGAACACTGAGTGTATTAGGTAGGTGTCAGGGGATACAGAAATATTTAGCTGTGGGTAAAAAGACTTCAGTTCAGTTGCTCAGTTGTGTCTGACTCTTTGTGACCCCATGGACTGCAGCACGCCAGGCTTCCCTGTCCTTCACCAACTCCCGGAGTTTGCTCAAATTCATGTCCATCGAGTCGGTGATGCCATCCAGCCATCTCATCCTCTGTCGTCCCCTTCTCCTCCTGCCCCCAATCCCTCCCAGCATCAGGGTCTTTTCCAATGAGTCAACTCTTCACATGAGGTGGCCAAAGTATTGGAGTCTCAGCTTCAGCATCAGTCCTTCCAGTGAATGTTCAGGACTGATTTCCTTTAGGATGGACTGGTTGGATCTCCTTGCAGTCCAAGGGACTCTCAAGAATCTTCTCTAACACCACAGTTCAAAAGCATCAATTCTTTGGTGCTCAGCTTTCTTTATAGTCCAACTCTCCAAAAAACTTGGAGGAAGGAAAAAACTTATTCTGATAACCTAAAATACTCACAACACAAAAGTATTGTGACCTCATTTCTGTAGATGACTGATGAAGACGCTTTGAAAACATCCAAGGTAACATCTTTCACAAGTGTTTACGACATTTGGTGTTGGTGTTGATGTTTATCTTCTGTTTGTATATCCTTCATTATCATTTTATGGCTCATGCCTGCCAGAAAGACTGTAAATTCCTTTAAAACTGGGGCTGGGTTATTTTGTAACCTCCACAGCACTAGTGAGTTTCCTGCACATACCAGGGGTAAAGAGTTGGTAGACCTATTCTGTTTGTTGACTCATCTGTGGTAGCTTCAGCAAATCACTTTCTTCTAAGGGTCAGTTCACCTCCAGTTGCGTGATCTACTGGGTCTTAGGGCAGCTAATGACAGAGAACACTTTGCAAAGACAAAATTTCAAGGTGATACTCAAGTTACCAACATGTTATGCATTCTTTATTTTCTAGCTCTTTCTATGTGAGTTGACCAGTTGAATAATAAGCTTCTCATACCTTCAGAAACTAAATCTTTTAATATGCATATGAAACATACATTCAAGGCAACAGGCCAAGGAGTGTCTTCTTGCTGCACTTGGCACGCAGATCTGCAATTAAATACTGTTTTTGAATAACAGATGACATTCTAAGCAGATAGCTGCCAAGTCATACCATTTGGCCCTCGTTCTAATTAATTCCTTGCAAATGATAAATTTTCTGTTCTTTGCCCTTCTGCCCACGTTTGCTCCTCCTTTGCGAGGCTTCATCTGACAGTGAAGATGAAACAAAGCGTGATGGTATTTATTCTGCTTGTGTTGCAGCATTTAGAAATTTGTAGCTCAGAAATTCTTATAAGGAGTCTTAATTTTTAGAAAAATATTTTGT
This sequence comes from Cervus canadensis, assembly GCF_019320065.1. NCBI lineage: Eukaryota > Metazoa > Chordata > Mammalia > Artiodactyla > Cervidae > Cervus > Cervus canadensis. The sequence continues at coordinate 11,601,563 of NC_057394.1, read as the reverse complement.
TTTTGATTGTGCCGGGTCTTTGCTGCACAAGGGCTTTCTCTAGTTGTGACAGTTGAGCATTACTTTTTATTGCGGTGCGAGGGATTCTCATTGCGGTGGCCTCTCTTGTCGCCGAGCACAGGCTCAAGATGCTCAGACTTCAGTGGTTGTGGCTTCCAGGACCCGGAGCACAGGCTCACTGGTTGTCGTGCATGGGCTTGGTTCCTCTGTCGCATGTGGGATCTTCCTGGACCAGGGCTCAAACCTGTGTCCCCTGTATTGGCAGGCAGATTCTTATCCACTGTACTTCCAGGGAAGTCCAAAAGTTCTAAATTTTTTGTCCCTAAAGTAGAGCTTTTGGGTGTATTTTCCCCATTGTGAAATCCTTTTTACTTGTGCTTTATCTCATCTTGAGGCCTCAGAATGTCCTTGTAAAATAGCATCAACTTAAGGCAGCAATGGGACATGTAACATGATCTCAGAAGTCTTTCTGTTTGCAGATAAGCTCACAGCACAGCATATGGTGGAAGCAGAATGCTGACAACATTGTGGAAAGTCCTGAGACTTGCGGTATCTCACCTGGATTACTCAGCCTCATTTCTCTCTACTGTACTGCCCATTACAGCTTAGAGAAGTGGAAAAAGAAAAAGCAGGTTGACTATATTGTTTTTAGGATATGAACATTTTAGGAAAAGTGTTCAGTAAACATTGTTTAAAAGCCAGGTTATGATAGTCTAATGACATTTCCTAGCAGGTTGTGTGATGGTCACAGGTCAGGCCCAAGATGATGGGCATTTTTTTTTTAAGATATTTTTTGGATTCAGTTCAGTCCAGTTGCTCAGCTGTGTCCGACTCTTTGCGACCGCATGGACTGCAGCACACCAGGCCTCCCTGTTCATGGCCAAATCCTGGAGCTTACTCAAACTCATGTCCATTGAGTCAGTGATGCCATGCAACCATTTCATCCTCTGTCGTCTCATTTTTTTAAACATCTTTACTGAGTTTGTCACAGTATTGCTTCTGTTTTATGTTTGTTTTTTTTTTTTTGGCTGAGGCATGTGGGATCTTAGCGCCCTGACCAGGGATTGAACCCTGGGTGTGGGTTCTTTGTGACCTCCACAGGGTCATGAAATCGGTGAGTCATTGCCTCTTACTTGCCTTAGAGAATTGGGTACCTGTCTCCCCAAAAAAGAGATTTGGGCATTGTGGAGACCATTGTCATTAGCCATGAAACTGTCATAAGAGCTCATTTTAATAATTGCTTGTTAACATGATGACTTTGAACATTAGAGGTTTGGGCATCTTTGAACAGTTTAAGGGGTTTAGTGAAAACCAGGGAAACACTTGATCTTTAAAAGAAATTAACCCTAACATCATTTAAGTTCAGTTCAGTCGCTCAGTCATGTCCGACTCTTTGCGACCCCATGAATCGCAGCATGCCAGGCCTCCCTGTCCATCACCAGCTCCCAGAGTTTACTCAAACTCATGTCCATCGAGTCAGTGATGCCATCCAGCCTTCTCATTCTCTGTCGTCCCCTTCTCCTCCTTCCCCCAATCCCTCCCAGCATCAGGTTACTTATCCCTAAAGTGATGTTTCGATGGTAGAAAACCAAGAAGGTGCATGAAAATTTAAAATCATCCAACCAGACAACAGTATTGATATTTCATGGTTCTTCCATAAGGTTATTTTATATATTTCCTCAATTAAAAGTTTTTGGGTTGTGAACGAACAGAATGATTCTGGCTCATGTGAGTCAAGCAGGGGGCTTGCTGAAAGGTCACCGGGAAGCTCCCCACGGCCAGATAGCAGAGAGGTGAATTCTTGTGAGCCAGGCTACAACCCCATTTGTCTTTTAGAATATCTTATAAAACCAGGACATACTGTACATGCTGGGTGGATGTCATTCTGTCTTCCTTGGGAAACAGTATTACTGATGGATGGAGAGATTCTCAGAGGAAGAATCTAAGGGCTTAGGAGGCGCACGCAGAGAAAATTACCTCTATCTTGCTCTCTTTCTTTCTTCTATCAGCAGCCGTGTGATTAACAGGAAGCGGTTTAACAGTTCCCTGTGATGAGCTCGGGGAGCAAGGCTAACCCCCTACTTTGTGGACCACTCCTGGTATTTGGCCAGACTTTAGATGTGGGCCAGAGAGAGGGGTAGAAAGGTGACAGCAGAAAAGTAAAACTCTGAACAAGTTTATTGGCAGCCAGGGGAGGAGAACAGGAGCAATAAAGCAGTTTATAGGGGCACACATACGTTTTCCCATTTAGATACTATCTTGTAACCCATTTCTATGGCAGCTTTGGCAGTCATAATGGGATTAGAGTATTTTTCTTTTTATTGTAAGGAACACAGTTTGCCCTTCCACTCACTTTTTTTTTTCTTTTTTTGCTTAACTAATGACTCCTTGGGTCTCTAAGAGCCTGTTATCTTTCCTTCACATAGTCTTATTTTGCCATTTACGTCTTGGTTGCAAACCACAGCTTAAAGTGCTGTAAGATTTTATTTACTGTTGTTTTGGAGAACTATTAGGGTTTGTAGGAAAAACAAAATGTTTACTGGAAACGGTTTTTAAGTTTCCGTGTTTAAGGGAAGATTTCATAAATTGGCCTAATTAATTAATGTGCCTAATTAATAAGACATATAAAGATCATATACTTAAAATTACGTTCCTCCTGAGAATGCAGTGCTCTGAACATTTGTGTTTAGGGTGAAGTTTTTATAGTACTGTCTGATTTTACCAGGAAATGTTCATAATGGTGTCTCCATTTATGGAAGATCAAGTACAGACCCCATGAAGGGCTTTTGTGGTGTGTTGCCCTTTCCAGTTCCAGTTCAGTCGCTCAGTCGTGTCTGACTCTTTGCAACCCCATGAACTGCAGCACGCCAGGCCTCCCTGTCCATCACCAACTCCTGGAGTTCACCCAAACCCATGTCCATTGAGTCAGTGATACCATCCAACCATCTCATCCTCTGTCGTCCCCTTCTCCTCCTGCCCTCAATCTTTCCCAGCATCAGGGTCTTTTCAAATGAGTTAGCTCTTCACATCAGGTGGCCAAAGTATTGGAGTTTCAGCTTCAGCATCTGTCCTTACAATGAATATTCAGGGCTGATTTCCTTTAGGATGGACTGGTTGGATCTCCTTGCAGTCCAAGGGACTCTCAAAAATCTTCTCCAACACCACAGTTCGAAAGCATCAATTCTTCGGCACTCAGCTTTCTTCATAGTCGAACTCTTATATCCATACATGACCACCATAACCTTGACTAGATGGACCTTTGTTGGCAAAGTAATGTCTCTGCTTTTTAATATGCTGTCTAGGTTGGTCATAACTTTCCTTCCAAGGAATAAGTGTCTTTTAATTTCATGGCTGCAATCACCATCTACAGTGATTTTGGAGCCCAGAAAAATAAAGTCAGCCACTGTTTCCCCATCTATTTCCCATGAAGTGATGCGACTGGATGCCATGATCTTAGTTTTCTGAATGTTGAGCTTTAAGCCTGCTTTTTCACTCTCCTCTTCCACCTTCATCAAGAGGCTCTTTAGTTCTTCTTCACTTTCTGCCATAAGGGTGGTGTCATCTGCATATCTGAGGTTATTGATATTTCTCCCGGCAATCTTGATTGCAGCTTGTGCTTCATCCAAACCAGCGTTTCTCATGATGTACTCTGCATATGTTAAATAAGCAGGGTGACAAGATACAACCTTGACGTACTTCTTTTCCTATTTGGAACCAGTCTGTTGTTCCATGTGCAGTTCTAACTGTTGCTTCCTGACTTACATACAGGTTTCTTAAGAGGCAGGTCAGGTGAGGAACTCAAATATTCAAGGACCCCAGTTTGCAGGTGTGCGTTATCCTCCTAGGCCCGCTGCCTGCAGCTTTTTTGTGGTTCTAAGTGAGCAGTATTGCCTTGGGTTTAACTCTGGCCAAATGGTTAGGCTTTTCTTAGCATGGATGGTTCAGGGCATTGGTAAAGCATTGCCTTCAGCCCATCTGACATTTTTATTGATACTTTCCATATTATTAAGAGTATAATATATAATATTACAATGTAACAAAAGTCTAACATAGATAATATGGGAAAGTACAGTAAGAAAAGTACCCATTTTACTACGAATATAGGAATAATTATAAGTAGTTTAACTAAAACCAGGTGTGGTATTTTTAAAAAGTCAGGCCAACTAAGGTTTATTCCATGAATTCAAGGATGGTTCAACATTAGGGAGTCATATAATAAAGAAAAAGTATCCTTAGATTTTTAAGTGTTTCTAGTTGTTTGTAGCCGTGATTTTAAATATCTGATTAAAATAGTAAATAGAAATTGCATAAACATGATGAAGACTGATTACCAAAATCCAGCAACATTCTATTAAGTGATAAAATACTATAGCTGTTCCTATTAAAATCAGCTGACCATGCAATTTCCCTCTCACCTAAACACTATTCAATAGTATTTTAAAGATGGTAGCTTATACAATGAGAAGTTGAAAAGACTGGTCAGAAAAGTAAATAAATTGTTTTTGTTTTCAGAGGTTATCTTATACTTAGAAACCTAAGGTAATACTTCAAGTACTTTTGAAATTAAATGGATTTGAATGACTAAAGAAATAACAGAAACGAATAGCTTTTTTTTCATCCTTGGAATAAAAGCTTAGAGATGGGAGAAAGTTCAAAGTTGTGAGTAAGGGTAAACAAAATACTCATTTAACCAAGGAGGAACATGCCTGATAGGAAGAGAGATGTAAAACTTAATAGAAGGACTGAAAATAAGATCTGAATAGTGAAAGAGTGGGCTGTACTCCTGGGTGGGAAGATGGTATTGTAGAATGCTTGTCCCTAAGTAAGCAGAAACTTTCGCTGTAACAAAACAGGATACTGTAAGATAAAAAGGTGTCATAGACATGTCTATTAAATTGTCTAACTCTATTTAAAACTATTTTGTTAATATTTGTTAAATCCATTTTGAAGGATGTAAATGGCCAGATGGAGGATGAACTAAGATGCTGGAAACAGCTTAGCATAGTGGTGAATCCTGAAGGACTCAGCCCTTTTGTGATGGAGCAGATTATTTATAAAGGGCTCACTATGGTGTTAAAATATAGGCACTTTATTTTAGAATACATAGGTCATATAGTAATTCTGAGGTCAACCACTGCTGAGTATTACTTATTATGATTAATGGGCTTTCCAGGTGGTGCAGTGGTAAAGAATCTGCCTACCAATGCAGGAGACACAGGTTTGATTCCTGGGTCGGGAAGATCCTCTGGAAAAGGAAATGGCAACCCACTCCAGTATTCTTGCCTGGAGAATCCCATGGACAGAGGAGCCTGGTTGGCTACAGTCCATAGGGTCGCAAAAGAATTGGACATGACTGAGTACGCATGCATTGTGATTATATGCAATTATTAGTTATTGAAATAATAACTTTTTCTTTTGTTTACATAAACCTATGGAAAATAACTGGGCTCCTCTGGTGGTTCAGACAGTAAAGAATCTGCCTGCAATGCAGGGACCCTTGTTCAATCCCTTGGTTGGGAAGATCCCTTGGAGGAGTGAGATGGCTGCCCACTCCAGTATTCTTGCCTGGAGAATTCCATGGATGGAAAATAATTAGATCCAAGCAGAAGATCGTAGAATGCTTTAGCTTTATACACTGTGGGTTTATAAAATAAATGTTTAGCCTTCCAAAAGAAAATACTAGATCTCTCTGAAGGCGTTTACACCTGTTACACCCCTTCAGTCTGAGCACTCTTATTCTTTGGGGAATGGGAAAGCAGGCAAAAGGGTTCATGTGGGAGAAGGAATGTTCAAGAATCACTGAGACATTTTTGAAATATTTAAAATTGGCCTTGCTGTTTCAGATGTTAGGATTTTGGAGCCACTATAATTAAAACAGTAGGTTTTGGCACAGAAATAGAATCAAGAGCCTGAGGACATCTGGGAAATTATAGATGGTAAAAGTGCATTTACATTGGTGGGGAAGGGATGGTTTATTTAATAAATGGTGCTGGCCAAGTTAGCTATTCATTTGGAAGAAGAATTTAATTTTTTCATTTTATACTAGGTACAAGCAAACCTTTGAGATCAAATGAAGGTCTAGCTCTAAACATAAAGACATCAGGAGAACATTTGGTAAACTATTTATATACCTTTGGGGTTATACAGGAAACTAAGACAATAAGGAAAAAGATGAGTAATGTATACCTAGTCATTCATTCCACTTGCTTTTCCTGCTGGAAATACACCAACTTAAGTTGACCACCCCCACACCCCAGAGTGATTTTCAGCTAGGACACATTGCTATGGTCTAATCACTTTACATCTATAATCATTTCTCCATGTTCTCTATTGTTCATAAACTCTGCTTTTAATATCAGTAAAAAGATTCACTGAGGAGGCTGTAGATGCTTGGGAAAACTGAAGTTGCTGCGTTAGTCCTATAATTACTGAAATTCCATTTACAACTGTGAAGTTGCAGCTAAACCTTCGAGCCAATCGAGTAGATGGTGGATTTGAGAATTAAAGCCCTTTTTGGCTTAAGAACTAGTATCTTTGGCTTCCCGTCTCTTCACGGGTACCCTGGGTACCCCGCTGCATTTCCCCGTCTTTCCTGACACAGTAGACCAGAGCTTTTTGTAGTCTCCACCTCCTGTGACCTTAATTTACACAATAGACTGAGCAGTTTCCTAGGATGGTCTTTGTCCAGCCTGATTTTAAATTCTGTCTGTTCTTGCGACCTACTTTGCCAGTGTTCTGCATTAACAGTCTAGTTCCAGACTATGGTTCTGATGAAAGGAAAGAGGGAAAATTCATATCTTTCCATTTATTTGAGCTAAAGCAAGGGTGCTGATTTTTTGGAGTGCTTACTTTGGGGGGTGAGGATGGTTGGGTAAGGATAGAGGGACAGGGAGGGACTGGAGTAGGCTGAACTGAGGAATGTGTCTGATAATATTTATTTATGCCCAGGAGTCCTCAGAATCATGAAAACTCTCTTAGAAAAGTATGCACTGTATATACACATATACACACTCATTTTCTGCCATATTCTAAAATGTAAGCCCTAATCACGTGGCACCATTCCTTAAAAACAACAAGTAGTTGTATTTTCAGTTACTCAGATTCTGTGTAGACATCTCAAGGAATGTTACTTTAGTAAGTAATAAAGCTCTTTGGCTTTTAAGAACATCCTAGTGTGGTGATGGTGGCTGGTTAGTAGCTGTCTTTGCGACCCAGTGGACCGCAGCACGCCAGGCTTCCCTGTCCTCCTCCACCTTCCGGAGTTTGCTCAAACTCATGTCCATGGGGTCAGTGATGCCATCCAACCATCTCATTCTCTGTCACCCCCTTCTCCTCCTGCTCTTAATCTGTCCCAGCATCAGGGTTTTTTTTCCAATGAGTCGGCTCTTCGCATCAGGTGTTCAAAGTATTGGAGTTTCAGCATCAGTCCTTCCAATGAATATTCAGGGTTGATTTCCTTTAGCACTGACTGGTTTGATCTCCTTGCAGTCCAAGGGACTCTCAAGAGTCTATAAGAATGTGGAGGTCTTGTCCTCCGTGTGGAAATGCGGGGACAAGGCAGACACTTGTCTGAGGCGCTCAGAGCCCCGTCTAAACCTGACTTTCCCCCACCTCTGAGGGGAGTGGCTAGGTGGGGACTCTTGTGATTGATTCTATGTGCTCTTTCCTCCCCTTCTTCTCTGCCCTCCCTTGGGCCCTTCCCACCTGGGGACAGAACACCCAGGCCAGGTGATCTGAGGTCGGTTGGAGATGGTGTCTCCATCTGTGGATGTGGCTCGTCCTGCTTTGGACCCAGTTCTGCTGCAGCTCTTGGGGCTAGTACCAGCTGTTTGGTTCTCCTTTGACTGTCTTTGTTTTGAGGCTTTGCTTTTTGGCAGGTTGAGCAGTGCAGCTGAAAAGATGATTTTATAGTTGTATCTAGTATCTTTAGCCGTTTTCAGCAGTTGTGTTTGTTCAGGGTGGCCAGGCTGAAGTATGCTGGGAAGGGAAATTCATCATTTCTTTGAAAGAACTTGGAGCAGCAGCAACAAGGAAATAATAAAAAGTTGTCCTCTGATGTGGACTCTGTTCACAGGTGATTTATCCTCACAGGTGTGTATATTAGCTGTTGGACCTTCAGAGAAGGAAGTTTTCTTTTTTCCAATGTACCTAAATATCTTTCTTAACAGCATTAGAACTTATTTTCCTGTAGTTTCCACATTTGACTTTGGAGATCTCCCAACTTTTCTGTCAAAATGCTGTTTCAAGCTGCTGTTTGCAGCTTGGGTTTTCTGCTCGTGTGATCCTGGAGGCTGACGAGCCCCAAGACCTGCAGGGTGAGTTAGCAGGCTGGAGACCTGGGAGAGTGCGTGGTATCCCTTCGTCTGAGGGCTGGCAGGCTTGATACTCAGGAGGAACTGATGTTTCCATTTGAGGCTCATACAGAAACTAGTTTGCAGAGAAACTAGTAAGAAATGACAGCATTGAAATACGGGCTTACAGAAACCTCACTGTTCCAAAATGGCAGAACTTCTGAATGGAACTGTTAGCTATTAGAGCAGGTCTCCAAAGGATAGGTCCATGGAGTCTGAATAGGCTTATTAAAAACACTTCGAGTGTCAGTGTTTAATATCTTAGCATCACTGACTCAATGGACATGAGTTCGAGGCAACTCTGGGAGATAGTGAAGGACAGGGAAGCCTGGAGTGTTGTAGTTCGTGGGGTTGCAGAGAGTCAGACATGACTCAGCAACTGAACAACAATCAAGAAAAAAGCCAATGTCCCTTGTGGGAGAGGCAACCTTTTTGTTCTAATCAGGCCTTTAGCTGATTGAATGAGGCCCACCCACCTTAGGGAGGGCAATCTGCTTTACTAAGTCTATTATAAATGTTAATCTTATTTTAAAACATCTTCACAAGCACATCTAGAATCATGTTTTACCAGATATCTGGGCACTTCATTGCCGGGTCAAGTTGACAGACAAAATTAACCAGCACACTGTCTTAAGTCCAGACAAGCGCTATGTTTGTTCCATTATACTGTGCCACTTGTTTTCAGAAGAGACTAGCTTTCAATCTTGTAGACAGTTGTGCTGCATACAGACATATGTGGCATTTATGGCAATGGTACTCAGACTGTGACCCATGTACTGGCAGCCTCTGGGTCACTGGGAGCTGGTTAGAAAGAAATACAAATTCTTCCCACCCACCGCCCCAACTCCCCACCGACCCAGAGAATCAGAATCCATGTATGTGGGGCCTAGTTATCTGTGTTTTCAGAAGTTCTCCAGGAGATGCTTCTGCAAGCTCTACTTTGGGAAACTCTGATACAAGGGACATAAAAAATATGTGTATATACATGTGAACTTAAAATTAGTAACGATTATCTTTACTGAAAACTTTTGTAATCTATTATTGCTCAAAATATTTTTAAAGACATGGGCACAGTACTGCTGTTCACATAATTGACAGTCTTCTCCTACAATAAAAGCTCATTAATTTGGGTTTCACTAATATGCAGGTTTTCATTCTGACAAGGCATCTACTGATATTTATGTTTGGATTGTGTCATAGAGAGATTTGCTAAGTGCTAATAAGCAAATTAACTATGCAAATAAGGTTGTTTTGACAATAATGGCCTATGCAGTAAAAGTAGATTTTTGACAGTGCCCTATTTATCGTTGTTTTGTCAAGTTAGATCTATGAGATATAGTTAGAAATGGTCAAATCACGTGTAATATTGTCTTCTCATAAATTAAATCATTCTTGAATTTTCATCCAGTGGCTGAATCTTCTAATGTTTAAGTGTCACATCTACAAAGATAGGCCAGAGTATGTTTGTTTTTATTTTATTTTTAAAAAATATTTGGCTGTGCCAAAGACTTGTAGTTCCCCAACCAGGTATTGAACCCAGGCCCTTGGCAGTGAGAGTGTGGAGTCCTAACCACCGGACCCCAGGGAATTCCCTATAGTATGTTTAAAATCAAATGTTTAACTCTTCTTCCTTGTTTTTGGATCTATACATAGAAAAGAGGCTGCTCAATTAAAAACTTGACAGAACAGGTGCTGTGAGATATAACTGTTATTAATATTCTGGCCTTTTTTCTATCTATACCAATTTACTGATCAAAAAAAACATTTGCTGAAATCTCAAATATTTTTAAATACTCGACAAACTTTGATGTCAAAACACTTTGATGTCATTAAATATTACTCTAAACATCTGGGAAGAAATCTTCACATTTTTAATTAATAGTGCTTTGCCTAGTAAAACCTAACAAAGTGAAATTGTGTTAGTTATTACTGGAATAATGTAAAAAATCTTTTGCATAAAGTTTAACCTGAAATACAGTGTTTGGGCGTTGGGGGCCCACCATGAGGCGTGTGGTATCTTAATTGCCTGACCAGGGATTGAACCTGCACCTACTGCATTCTGGAAGGTTGAGTCTTAACTGCTGGACCAATAGGGAAATCGTTGAAATACATTGCTTTTAAGTGTTGCTAGGGAACAAAGAGAAAAGTATGGATAATTAGCCAGGCATGTAGCTCAAGGATTTTGTAGTGTTTTTTTTTTTTTTGAAAGTATGTGTACAACACAACAGCCTCTTTTGGAGACAGCAAATTGGCCTGGGAAGTTCCACTTAGCCCATTGGTTCATATCTGCCCAAAATGCTCTGAGACATTTCCAACTTCTCTACTATCTTTAATACATTTAAGAAACACTGGATTTATAATAATGCCTTCTCTAAGCCGAGGATTAGTAACATCTTTCAACTCTAATGATATTAACCAAAGAAATTTTATGTAGAGGATAAACAAACATAGCTAACTAGATTTCTTCCCATGCTCCTCATTGAGTGATAAAAAAAAAATAGATCAAACATTTTGGGGTCTCTCAACTTCGGCAGTAACATTGCTGCATAGATTTGTCCTGGTTTCAGAGTGAAAAGGAGAGGTAGATTTGGGGGCACCTTTTCAGGGAGAAGGTGTGTTTATTTGCAGTCCTGGAAAGCCATTGTGCATAAATATAAAAACATATCGATACTGATTGCCTTCTAACAGGATCATTTATTTCCCTGTGACCTGACTATTTTGTAATAGCGATCATACAATTCTGAATGCAGTCTAATCATTCTGGATAGTTTTGCATGCGTGCTAAGTCACCTCAGTTGTGTCCAGCTCTTATGCGACCCTATGGACCGTACTCACCAGGTCCTCTGTCTGTGGAATTCTCCAGGCAAGAATATTGGAGTGGGTTGCCACGCCCTGGTCCAGGGGATCGTCCTGACCCAGGGATCAAACCAGAGTCTCTTGTGTCTCCTGTGCTGGCAGTTGGGTTCTTTACCACTAACACCACCTGGGAAGCCCGGATAGTTCTGAGGCAATGTTAATGAAGCATGTACTGTGTGCACTGGTTTACAAAAAAAACACCTAAATGAACTTTTTACTATTGCATGTGTTTTTAGTAGTTGGATTTGTCTTCAAATGGTTGGGCTCTGGAACCATGTCTGTTTTTGGTCACTGTTGTATCCCACCCCCTTTGACAATGCATGGAACGGAGGTACTATATTAGTGTTCTAAAGCTACTGCAACACAGTACCACAAACTAGGTGGCTTAAACAATAGAAATGTATTTTTCACTATTCTGGAAGCTAGACGTCTAAGAACAAGGTCATGCTCCCTATGAAGGCTCCAGGGAAGGGTCAGTTCCCGGTCCCTCTCCCAGCCCCTGGTGGTGGTTTGGCTTGTGGCAGCATTTCTCCAGTCTTGACGTGATGTTCTCCTGTGTGCGTGTGTCCAAATTTCCCCTTTTCATAAGGACATTAGTCCTATTGGCTTGGGGGCCCACCCTACTCCAGTGTGACCTCATCTTCCCTCATTATATTTGCAATGACCCTGTTTCTAAATAACCCTGAAGACACCTTCTAGGGTCTTCAGGGTTAGAACTTCAGCATATGAATTTGGGCAGGACACAGTTCAACTCATAACAGGTACCTAAACATGTGATGAATAAACAGTAAATGAATGAAATTACACTGCTGTTATTTTCACATTGATGGATCAGACTTTCACATTGATGGATCAGACTTTGAAAAAATATTCTGAGATCACTAATTCTTTTTGTTACTGTTCTTATTCTTGACTTAGAGGAATTTTTTTTCCCTAAGACTCTAATTTTCTACTTCTAGTCTGTTATTTGGGAAATAAAACTGCAGACATTGTTAGAAACTTGTATGTAGTAAGAATAAGCAACTTCTGAATTAGACACTTGTAAGTGAGGTTACATAGGTTTTAGAAGATCCTTACACAGCCATTGCGTTTTGTGTGTGTGTCCTTATCGAGAAGTTGAAGCTAATATGTATAACCAAACTCTCCACTATTTTTATCACTGCTGTGTGTATTTTGTGACCTGTAGTTTCGATTTTCTCATTCTTAAGGTATGCTGTGGACTGCATTGTCTCCCCCAGCATTCTTTTGTTGAAGCCCTAACCTCCCAATGTGGATGTATTGGGGGTAAAGAAGTAATTAAGGGACTTCCTTGGTTGCCCAGTGTTAAAGAATCCACCTGCCAGTGTGGGGGATATGGGTTCGATCCCTGGTCTGGGAAGATTACACATTCCGCAGAGCAACTGAGAGAGTCACCCCTGCTCGCCACAACTAGCAAAAAGCCTGCATGCAGCAATGAAGACCGAGCGCAGCCAAAAATAAATAAAAAACTTTAAAAAGATATCAAAAGAAGTAATTAATGATTCAGTGAGGTCATAAAGGTGGAGCCCTAGTCCGACAGGATTAGTGTCCTTGTAAGAGGGGCCGCCAGGGAACTCACTGCCCACTACCCCCTTGTGGGGACACAGCAAGGAGTCCGCTATCTGCCAGCCAGGAAGAGCGCCCTCCCCAGGACCCAGGTCTGCCGGCACCTTGATCTTGGACTTTTCAGTGTCCAAAACAGTGACAAATCTATGGCGTCAAAGCCACCCCATCTATGCTATTTTATTATGGCAGCCTGAGCAGATTAACACAATGTATTAACAGAATAATGTTTTTAAAATTAGCATACTGCCTAATAACAACGACAGTAATAGCAGCATGTACTTACAGAGCCAGGTACTGTTCTAAGCTCTCAGGGAGGTACCCTTATTATTCTCATTTTACATCATGAAAGATCCGGTACCCAGAGGTTAAGTAACTTGCTCAAGGCCACGTAGCTGGCAAGAGAAGTCATTTAGCTCCGAGTTCCTGACTGGGTTTTCCACCTCTGAGCTTGCTTCACCCTGTAGTGTGAAAGTGCAAGTTGCTCAGTCATGTCCAACTCTTTGCAACCCCGTGGACTGAATAGTCCAGAATTCCACTGTCATGGAATTCTCCAGGCCAGAACACTGGAGTGGGTAGCCTGTCCCTTCTCCAGGGCATCTTCCCAACCCAGGGATTGAACCCAGGTCTCCCGCATTGCAGGCAGATTCTTTACCAGCTGAGCCACCAGGAAAACCCTGTAGTGTAGATGCTTAGAACTTCAGCTCTTCCCCCGCCTCCCGGTTGCAGCATCCATTTAATGAGGGTTTTTCGCTGGCTGAACCCCCAGAGGCACATTCACAGGCACGAACCTTGCTGCTCTACCCCGTCTATCAGCCCCAAGGAGTCCAGTGTAATATTCTAATAGAAATGGGAAGTCCTGAAACAGCCACCAGTGAGTTCAGAGGCACTATCTGAGGGGCAATTCTGCTAAAGTAATTTGTATGTAACCTTTTGATTTTGCCTGATATTTCTCGTATAAGAGCACTCAGGGGGGATGTGGTAAAGGGAACCACCTCTCGCCGTGGCCTGTGGATGCTGGACCCGTGCTCTTGGCAGGAAGACAGAGCACAGATGGCAGCTTTGAACCACGGGGTGTTTTTCTAGCCCTTCTCTCTTCCACTTTAAAAAATAATTTTAAAAACTTTCCACTGGTGACCCCCCCAGTAAAACAACATCATATGAAGTTTACCATCATAACCATTTTTTTCAATGTAGAGGTCAGTACTGTTGAGTATATTCCTATTGTTGTTTAGCCAAGTTCCAGAACTTTTTCATCTTACAGACTAAAACTGTTCCTTGGAAGCAACCCCCATTCCCTGTCCTCAAGTCCTGCCAACCATCCAGGCCCAGTTCTTTATGTTTTATTATTATTTTTTAATTTTTAGTTTTTAAAATTTATTCAGTTTTTAAAATTTTTTTGACTGCACTGGATCTTCACTGCTGCACTAGCTTTTCTCTAGTTGCAGAAATAAAGTGTTGTTCAGTCGTGTCTGACACATTTGTGACCCCATGGACTATATAGTCTGCCAGGCTCCTTGGTCCACGGGATTTCCCAGGCAAGAATACTGGAGTGGGTTACCATTTTTTCTCTCCAATGGGTCTTCCCGACCCAGGGATCAAACTCGCGTCTCTTGCATTGCAGGCAAATTAGAGCGGGGGCTGTTCCCTCTAGTTTTGGGTGTTGGGGCTTCTCATCGCAGTGGTTTCTCTTTTTGTAGAACATGGGCTTTAGAGCACAAGCTCAGTAGTTGGGCTTAGTTGCTCCATGGCATGTGGGGTTCTCCCAAATCAGGAATCGAACCTGTGTCCCCTGCATTAGCAGGTGGATTCTTTACCACTGAGCCACGAAAAAAGCCTCCAGGCCCAGTTCTTTAAACTGTGGTATTTACTGTAATTCACTCAGCATATAATTTGCTAATTTATGCAGCAGTCAGTTCCTGAATATTTTCATCATCTCCAAAAGAAGTCTGAAACCTATTTGCAGCCTCTTCCCACCCTCTCCCCCAGCCCTTGACAATCATTAATTCACTTTCTGTCTCTAGATTTGTCTATACTGGCATGTTTCATATAAATGAAATCATAAGATATGTGGCCTTTCATGACTGGCTTCCCAAAAGCCTTAAAAAAAAAAATTCATTGATTAATTCATTCTGTAACTGATGAAAAAAAAGTTTGCTTAACCATAACACTCAATTCAATGGCATTTTTTCCTTCAAAAAAATCTTAGTTTATAGCCAGGAACATCAGACTTTGCTAAGATGTCAAGATCACTGTCTTAAGTGCCCCTTGCCTGAAGACTTAAGAAAAAGAAATGGGCTTCCAAGCAGAGATTTAATTAAAGCCATACGGAGTCATAAATCTAGTCATATTACACCTGGTCCAAGACTTACTAAAGTGGAGCAAAAAATGCATAAACGTTGCCAACATCTCCTCCACGCATTCTTAAATAATACTTGGATTTGCAGAGCAGGTAACAGAGAAAGCAGGCTTTGTCTTTGTTATTTTCAGAGGAAAACCCATTTCCTGTCTGGGACAGATGGATCAGATCTTACTTTTTAATCCTCATAGAGAGTTGGACTTCCTTATGGCTTAGTTTGTCCTCAGACTGGTTTAGCATATTATTTCAGCTGTGGGGAAATAGTTAACACTAGAATCCAGTACACCATGGCCTGTGGATGCCGGACCTGGATGCGATGAGAAGCCCGAACACCCAAAACTAGAGAGAATAACCCCTACTCTAATTTGCCTACAGTGCAGAAGACGTGAGTTTGATCCCTAGGTTGGGAAGATCCTTTGAAGAAAGAAATGGCAACCCACATCAATATTCTTGCCTGGGAAATCCCATGGATCGAGGACCCTGGCAGGCGTATAGTCCATGAGGTTGCAAAAGAGTCAGACCTGGCTGAGCAACACTTTACTTCTGCAACTAGAGAAAAGCTGGTACAGTTAAATTATTTACCACATCAAGAAAGAACCCCAAAGGGAATGTGTGCCCATTTTCTGCCAGTCTCTCCTCTTCATCTCCCTTCTCTGGACAGGCCCTGTCTGTGTTTCTCTCTTTTCTGCATCATCAAAACAGGAGCCTTGGGTGCCCCAGGTTCAGCCAAGGCCATCTGGGCAAGAATTGCTGTTGCCACATTTATTGGTTTCCCCTGGTGGCTCAGAGAGTAAAGACTCTGCCCACCCTGCAGGAGCCCTGGTTCCATCCCTGGGTCATGAAGATCCCCTGGAGAAGGAAATGGCAACCTACTCCAGTATTCTTGCCCGGAGAATTCCATGGACAAAGGAGCCTGGCGGCGGCTACAGTCCATATTTATCGTTTGTGATCCAAGTTCCCTGGATCCGAGTTGCTTCACTTTCTTGCAGCCGTGCCTTGACAAAGATGTTGTTTCTGTTTTATCCAGCATTTTTAGTTATTTGGATGATTACTGTGGAAGGGTTTTAGGCGGTTTAGGTAGAGGTGCCAGAATCAAAGTTAAAGAGCTATCCTCAAGCGAGAAAAAGGCCGAGGTCAAGGTGAGCATGTAGCTGCCCCTTTGTGTCCGACTCCTTGTGACCCCGTGGACTGTAGCCCACCAGGCTCCTCTGTCCACGGAATTCTCAGGCAAGAATATGGGAGGTGGGTAGCCATTCCCTTCTCCAGGGGATCTTCCCAGTGCAGGGACAGAACTCAGGTATCCTATATGGCAGGCAGATTCTCTACCATCTGAGCCACCAGGGAAGAGGTCAAGGTTAGGCAGGGTCCTTTGGGAGTCCTTGTGGGGTCCAGGCTGGAGCAAAGGAGCAGTGGGAAGAGCAGGAACCCAGGTAGAGAGAATGTGACCTGGTGCTGGGGGTGCTGGGGTGCAGGAGAGAGGAAGGTACTCAGGTGTGGCCCGGGACTAGGAGAGGGAGGTGCCCAGGCATCTTCTGGCTGGGCCACTCGGTGACTGATGGCATTGGCTAGTTCAGGGCTGCTGGCTGCTGGGGACGGCGGAGGAGAGCAAAGTTGTTCGGAGTTAAGGCGAGATGTCACAGGGAAAGGAGCGCAGCCTGAGTCCCGGGCACGGGGCAAGGATGCTGGTCTGTGCTGGGCTCCAGCTTCTCCAGGAAGAGAGTGAGCAAGGCTGTGTTTCTGTCCTCGGAACGGAGGAGGGAGGGTGAGCCCAGAGTTGCCATGGACAAAGCTCCTCAGCAAGGTGGAGACTCCCCCGCCCTCAGACAGAGATGCTGAAGAGACCAGGAGATGCCGACAGGGAGGTCAGCCACTGCAGGGAAGGGAGGAGGAGGAAGGCCTGGACCACCTCTCCATCATTGTACTGGTTCAGGGCTCAGAGGCACATGGACCATGATGCCTTCTGATGAATAAAGCACAAGTTTCATAACAGGGCAGATGCAGGTTTTTTTGTGGAGGTTTTTCCTTTAAAAAATAAGCAGAAAATTATGAATAAAAATTTAGGGCCAGGGTTTTGGGAGTGTCAGTGAGTGACCACCAGAAACTCACGCTGCTTCCTGGCAAATCTGCCTCCAGGTCATCACCTGTGTGATGTTCTCAGCCGAAAAAAACAGAGGCGGGGGTGGGTGTGTCTAGTCTGCCGAAGCATGAATGTTACCTTTCAGCTGTTTTGAGAGAAGAAAGTAAGTGCAGGATATTTCTGGGGCAGACAAGAAAAGCAAATTGATGCTTTCTTGTATTTCAGTGACTGACAAGTGAACAAAATTATACGTGAAGGGACCGAGTCTTTTGTCAGTGGGTTCTCTGAGTCCTTGGAAAATGAAAACATTCGAGCTGAGGTGCAGTGGAGAAGAGGTCATTTGATAGGAAGGATTTAGGGGGAGATTGGAGTGGAGGTCACACGGAGGTGAGCTGTGATCATGAGACTTGTTATGTGAGGAGACCTGATCTCTGTCCAGCTGAGAACGATCATTTTAATTATTGAAAAACAAGATCACCATCCTGACAGACATTCCCCTGGAGAGAGTGGCTTTTGTAAAGTTTTCCAGTCTGTACTTCCTTGTTCTTATTGACGATTGTAGGATGGGAGGGGTAGGGAAGAGTGAAAAGAATTTGGTATAATCGAGAATTTCAGTATTACGTTAAGTCAGGCCTTGAGTTTTCTCCTTTGACTTACTGTGAGTTACAATCCTAAAGAAAATCCACCCTGAATCTTCATTTGAAGGACTGATGCTGAAGCTCCGATACTTTGGCTGCTGATGTGAAGAGCCGATAATTGGAAAAGACCCTGATGCCGGGAAAGATTGAGGGCAGGAGCACAAAGGGTGACAGAGGATGAGATGGTTGGATGGCATCACCGATTCAGTGGACATGAGTTTCTGCAAACTCAGGGAGATAGTGAAGGACGGGGAAGCCTGGTGTGCTGCAGTTTGTGGGGTAGCAAAGAGTGGGACACGACTGAACGACAACAGGATCTGAATATCTTGTCCTAGATGCCAAGGCAGGACTCTAGGAGATAAATTAGATACGAGAAGACAAAATGCCTATCCCAGTAAAGAGTCTAAGCCAGCACACATACACGTACAACACTTGATGGATAGTTGGAATGTAAAAATGTGAGCAAATGTAAGTGACTAGAGAATGGTATAATCTAAATTCATGAGTGCTGACGGAATGCAGAGTCTGGTGATGTGAAGAACTGAGGATAGGGTGGCTTTCTGCCATAGATAAGCCCCAAGTGACGTTGTCCAAAGAGCCGTGAACCAGTGGGCAGAGTTCCTTGGCTGTCGACGTGTGTGCTGGCAGGAAGGAGCCAGCGAGCTTCCAGGGAGAACCGAGCCACGTGCAGGCGGGGCCGGAAGCACCGTTCGGAGATTGCCTGGCGAGGAAATGTCTCGCGGTTGTGATGGGCGAGGCCTCACGCACCAGCTTGTTGTGTTGGATGAACTTGACACCGCACGTAGGTGGGAGGGGACCCCTTTGTGGTGCGTGCGTCCTCCATAGAGCTGGGTGGGAAAGTGCGAGGCTGCGTTCCGTTCTTTGCTGTGTAGCTTGTTTCTTTTCATCTTTTAGGCGAGAGGCGCAGTAATGTCTTGCATTGACAGGCTCTGTTTAAAGTCATTTGGCATTCCATCATGACCTGGTTTTTTGCCTGGACCACCATGAAAGTTCTGTCTTAGGTCTGTTCAAGAAACGTATTTCTCTAATATATAAATATTTCCAGTGTTCTCTCCTCCCACAAGGCAGCAGAGAAAACGAGTGTCGACTACCTGCACTAAAAGTGGTTTGCCAGATGTTTTAGTCTGAAATAGTACTAAACACTCACAAGCTGAGTAGGAGACTTACTTCAGGGGGGTTGCTTTTCATGTTAAAGGGGGTTGTGAAAAATCTGGACTTCTTTTAGTGAACCTAAGTTCAGTCTGTATTTGTGTATGTAAGGCTATTTATATTATATACACACACACACAAAAATAAATATTCCTTCAATCTAAGGTCTGTGCCTATGGCATAATTAATCTCAAAAACTGTTCAGTTTTATTTACAAAGAAGACTTTATTTTGACTCAAAGGGAGTGGAAATACCTACAGAACTATGTATGTGGATATATAATAGTATTTCCTTTGTTTCTTTCAAAGATACAAGAATATTGAAAAGCACACTCTTCAAGGATATTTTATAATGCATGAAAAGCTCATAGAAGACTATTATATTTAATCATAGAAATATATTTTAGAAGAGATTCAGCTTTTAATGTGTGTATGTTGTCTATGAATTTCATTAAGAAGTCAAAGCTTTAAAGTGGATTTTCTGTGGGAAGAATTTAAGTTTTAGACAGCTCAGAGAAAGTGAAAAAGAAACTTTTACCTCTCAGTTTGGACTTTTATGGTTCTGTCCCAAGCCTGCTGTTTTTCCTGCAACGGGGGAAAAAGACTCATTATATTTTATGGATAAAGGTTTTCCTTGTTTTCATGAGGAACTGTGATGGTTCTCTGTGGACTTATAGGTGGTAAGCAGTAGTTTCCAGAGATGTTTAGTGCAGCATTATAAAATCAAATGTATGATAAGGTGCGTCAGCTCCAAAAAAGTCATATCGACATCTGTTGATTCCCAGTCTAAGATTTAAGTTTAGGTTTTGAAATGTTGATTTGTTATTAGTTTTAATATTTTTTTTTGACCACTTCAAATAAAGGAGGACTCAGTGCCTTGTGGAGTGTTTCATCTTCAGTCCATTATTCAGTTCTATCCAGTGAAAAATCAGTCACATAGAGATATTTTCGTTGTTGTGTTCTGTTAAGGAAGAGGAACATGTAACTTTGCCCTGCCCCTTTAGATAATAAATTCTCCCTTTCTTCCTAGCTTGATAAAAGATCTTACTATTAATCATCAGTTACTATTTTTGTAACAAAAACTGGGACTTCAAATTGACTTTACCGTTGACCTTTTTTGAGAGTATTATTAAATTTTTACCCGCCAACTCCTGCACACACATGTTGGATTTCAGTGCAATTTTAAACAAATTCTTTAAAGTACGTGAGACTTATAGTCTTATTATTAAATAATTACAAAAGAAGTTAGTTTTCCTCCTTCCAGCTTATTTCCAGAATCTTTTTTTTTTTTTAAATCAGCAGTCTTCTGCAAAGAGTATCAGTGATCTGTTTCCTTTGGGGCAGTTTGAACTTGATTAAAATTTCAGAGAGGCCTTTTATTAATTAAATATATTCACGTAACTGCTAGAGAATTCTGCATACTTTTAAAGTGGAATAGAACAGGGTACAGAATTGATGGTGGAAATAATAGTAATCCCACATTTCTAGCTGATTGTATGTTGGCAGGTTGATGTTTCTGGCAAGTGTTACTTCAAGAGAAGTAGCACATGGGACTTCCCTGGTGGTTAAGACTCCCAGCTTCCAGTGCAGGGGGCTTGGGTTCAATCTCTGATCAGGGAACTAAGGTTTCCATATGCTGTGTGGTACAGCCAAAAAAAGAAAAAAGAGCCTTGGACAGTTCGGATACTATCAAGTGCAATGAGACATTTCTGTATCTGATCATAATGAAGAGAAGTAGCGTGAGTTCTCCTTCCAGGGATGCTCTTCGGCCTCTATCCATCCTCCCTCAAAGTGCCTGATCCACTTGGGTGGTTTTTGTGGTCCTCTGGCACCCAAGCACTTAATCACCATTTGCACATCATTGCAAAGTTTAGAGCGCGCTGCCTTTTCACTCATCTGAGCGAAAGGCTCTATTTCTTACATAAATGGGCCTTGAAGGTAGGGGCTTAGGGGGAGCAATCACTGAGGAAGAGCTGCCTACTCTCCACTGAGTTAGGACCTAAAGTCCTGTTTCATTATTTCACTGGAAGCCAAGTGATTGGCCAAGGCTGGAGTTACATTGAGATGTGTTTAGGAACACACTTGAGTGCCAAATAAAAGTTACTTTTCTGCTGGGCCGATGTAGATGGAGGTGTACTTTCAGGTCAGTGAAGCCCCCTTCCAGGAAAGACAGCCAATCAGGGCTAGATACTGGGGAGAGAGGCTGAGCTATCTCAGAATTGTATCCCCTTAAAGGGGGAGAAAGAGGCCTTCCCGCTGTGGGTGGTTTGATTCTGGGGAGACATTCTCTTCTCTTCCAGACATAAATTAGACCAAAGAGAGGAATTTGGTTTATTGCTAGTGCTGAAGTTAAAAACCATCTCCTTTTCCCAAGTGGTCCCTTAATTAGATTCATTAGTTTTAAAATGTTAATTGGAATTGTTGCCATTCAATTCCTGAAAGGTTTTAAATATAAAAGGAACACCTCATTTACCATGTTACTCTGTTCTGAGAAATCTGCTGTGATTTCTGCATGTTTTTGAAATTTAAATAATGGATTATTCACTGTAAAGCCTTTTAGAAAGATCCATAAAACCAAATATCTACTTGAATTCATCTGCCTTATCAATTTCTTGGTAAGCATTTTTTAATGAGGGCAGTTAATTTTGATGAGAACAAATTTTCAGCTCCCATGTTTAATTCAGTGTTTCCTATGACAGTCATAGCATCTAAGTAATAGGAAGAAAATGGTGTCACTGAAACAGATGAGTAACATATAATAGATGTTTTCTACCTGTACAAACGCAAAGCTTTATTTTTAAAAGCCCCCTCCAGTTTCCTTCCCAGAGTAAAGTAGATGATTAAAGCTGAACTAGTTAGAATGCTGGTATAATCGCTCGGTCGTGTCTGACTCTTGTGACCCGATGGACTGTAGCCCACCAGGCTCCTCTGTCCATGGGATTTCCCAGGCAAGAATACTGGAGTGAGTTGCCATTTCCTTTTCCACAGCTAGTTAGAATAGCGGATGTTTATTTCTGTGTTAATGCTTGCATGATCTTTTGAGGGCTGATAGAACAGTTCTTCAAAAGAAAAACTTCTTTGGTAATCAGAGGTAGATTGTGATTACCTGGCAGTAACAATTTCAAATAACACAGAAAATACAGAGGTCTCTCCTATTCCTCTTCTGACTTTTGAAATGAATTCTTAAGTGTCGTGGAAAAATCAGAAGAATATGCTTCGTCTTCTCATTCTTGTAACTTTTATAAAATGAGATTCTTTAGTTTTTATCTAGAAAAGGTGACTAATTGTTGTGTTAGATAATTCTCAAAGTAGGAGAGTGTGTGTGTGTGTCTGTGTATGTGTGTCTACATAGTCTGCTCCCTCCCTCCATCCCCTTCCCTGGGGATAATTTCAAAAGCTCAAAGTCCTTAGTCTCAGATACGGAAACAGTGCTCCAAGTGGGGGCATTTAGAAAAGTTTAATTTTAACCAGGTACTCAAACTGCAAACAGACCAGATGACATCATCTAAGGACCCAGCACTTGGGTGGATGGAGGCTTTGTCTGAGCTTTTCTAGACCAGAGCACTGAAATGGAACATGAGTAGTTAATTAGGTTAAAGAATCCAGCTGCTCGTGGAGCCCACGAGTCCTGCCTCGGCGCATTCTGCAGAGAGCTCGGAGCCGAGACCCCCGTGTCCTGCACGCCAGTCTTCTCCAGCAGACAGCCTGTTCTGCGCACACCTGTCTGCTCCCAGTGACGGTGGGGTGCAGTCTTCCACACCCCTGGCTGGCTCGGTTGGACCCACTTTGGTTCCCACATGATTTCTGGAACCGCACTTTAAGAAAGTCACGTGGCCAGGCTAGGTCACCAGCATGGACACTAGTTCTGAGTGTGATTGGCATGGGCTGTCCCAACTCACCGCCCTGAGGTCTGGAGCATCCTGGCAGGATAGGTGGCCAGATGAGATGCCAAGAGCGGCTTGGACCAACATGGAGTGATGGCAGGAAGAGCAAAGAGGCTTCTGTGGAATCAAAAGCAGCAGAGAAACCTTTCCTAAGCTAGAGGAAAGGTCGGATTATTTAGCACACAAACACAGTTGCGTGTGTGTGCGCGCGCGCTCAGTTGTGTCCAACTCTTTGGGACCCCATGGACTATAGCCCACCAGGTCCCCCATCCAAGGGATTTTCCAGGCAGGAATACTGGAGTGGGTTGTCATTCCCTTCTCCAGGGGATCTTCCTGACCCAGGAATCCAACTCACGTCTCCTGTGTCTCCTACATTGGCCAGCGGGTTCTTTAACACTGAACCACCTGGGAAGCCTATTCCCCAGCTTTACAAGGGATTAAAGGTGACTGCCAAGAGAATAGATATATAAACTGAAAGTAGGTTAAGAAAAAAACAAAAAGGGAGACCAAGAATGTGTGAAAGTGTTAGTGACTATTGTTTCCGACTCTATCACCCCTTGAACTGTAACCCGCGAGGCTCCTCTGTCCGTGGGGTTTCCCAGGGAAGAATACTGGAGTGGGTAGCATTCCCTTTTCCAGGGGATCTTCCCAACCCAGGGATCAAACCCAGGTCGAGTCTTCTGCATTGCAAGCAGATTCTTTAGCATCTGAGCCACCAGGAGTGCCCAGAGGAAGACCAAGGCAAGCGGTAAAGTGCACCCAAGAGTGAGGCCTGTTCATAGAATGGAGGCCACCAAGTCCTAAAGGGGAGGTGTGAGCTTTCTAGCAGTTGTGATATGCTGGGTCCACTGTGCACTTGCGTATTTCTTTTACCTGGCATGATAAGAACATAAAATTTGTAATACAAGAGCTTGACAAGGGTCATTCTCTGACCCTTTTATTTAGGGAAGAGAACTTCGGCATTTTTTTTTTGCTCTAGGAATACTTCGTTAAAAAGAACTTTTGATCCAGCCAGTCTAACTTTTTCCTTATGGTGAGAGAGAGATTTTAATAAAAGAAATTTCTGTCCCCACCCTCCCCATCATGTTCTCCACCCAAGTTATAGTCCTTTGATGAGACCTAAATTGTTTGACAGTTGAAATGATTGATACCACACCGGACAGCATCTTAGGGAGGAAGGAAGGTAACCAGATGAATGTCTACAAAAGATCACAGAAGCCCTGTGTTTAAACCTGTCTTTGAGCATTAGAGAAGGAAAAGACCAAAGAAAGCCTGGCTCAGGACCATTTCTTAGTGACTGTTTCCAGTGGTGGTATTTTAAGAATTTCCAGTGGGAAATGAACACCCTGGTTACCCACCTCTGTCCTTTCAGTGACATATGTAATGTTTGACAACTCCTTCCCAGGTTTCTTCTGGAAGTCTTCAAAATTAAGCAGGGTTTATGGGCTGTGTTGACTTTCTTGAAAACCTGATTTTTGGTGATTATAGTTTTCAAGCCTTTGAGCGTCAGGTTGGCACTTGATAAAAGAGAGAAGAATGTGTGTGTTTGTGTGTAGTAAATATTACATTACTTGAAGTGTACCCATGAAATGTACCGATCCAAACATGGGGGCTATCCATTGACTTAATGGAAAAGCTTTGACACTTTGGGGGAAAAAAAATGAGATTAAACCAAAACCTGAAGTGAGGTTGTTGTTCTTTAAAATGTCATCTCAAGTCACCTCGAAGCTATTCTGCTAAAATCTGGCACTATCCATGTTTTGGATGCTTTAGGTTCTAAAAAAATTTTCTGTAATGCCAGTTTTGGGGGTTTGTACATGATTTGTTTTTTCTTATGTTATCTGTTAATACTTTAAGTTGTGAAATATGGCATATTCGCAAATGAAGCTATAAAACGAGCACATGTAGTTTAATAAATAATGGCACAAACATCCAAGTTTATAGTACAACCTTCCTGGTATGGGCCCTCCCCCATTCCTTCACCCTCTCTCCCAGAAGTAATCACAGCCTGGATTTCCTGTTGATCATTCCTTTGCTTCTCTTTATGGTTTGGCGCACATGTGTGTGATTCTAAACAATAGCGTGTTTGAGTCCTAAATTACTCATTTCATGTCTGTCTTCCCAGTTAACTCTGAGAAGAGGAATTGTCTGGATTCTGATCTCAGGTCTGTTCCTAGCCTCAAGCATGGCCCTTAGCACATAGCAGGGGTTTAATGGATGTTTATGGATTGAATGAATGAGTAAAGATGTTTTATTCTTGTAAAAAAAATAGCAGTTTCTGATATATGGCTAAGATACATAAATGTGTATATGAATAATCATAAAAGAAAGATAGGGAATATCGAAAGGTTTTATGGGAACATGAGTTTTACGTGGATGGCTGTCAGAGGATCAGTCCCATATGCCTATTTACAAACTAGAAAAGTGATGAAACTAGAAAAGCTCTTAAACAGATGAGAGCTAAACGTCATTCAGCTAATGGCGGCCAAAGTGGGGCCGGAATGTGCGTCTTCTCCTGCTGGCCCCGGAGTCTGTGAACTGGGCCATGGGGCACCCTCTCAATGGTTTTGTTCAAGAGAGGAATGGCTTTCTTCAACTGAATAGCAACCCCACCCCTGGGGAAAGAGGCGAACACACAACTACAGAAATTCCTCAAATTCAGAACATTAGAGTGTTCATGTAATAAGATTCCTGGTCAAGAAAGCAGACTAGATTGTAATTATCAAATATGTATATGTAGTTTTAGTAATGTAGTCTGTATACTATTATTAATAGAAAACTGGGAAAGTTTAAAGAGTGACTTTATTGTCAGGTGAGTTTTTTTAAATACTTGCTGGAACAGATAGGCGCTTGATGAGAGAAGAGTGTGTGTTTTCATTTGTAGTAAATAATACATTATTTGAAATATATCTATGAAATTTACTGATCCAAACATGGGGGCTATCCATTGACTGAATGGAAAACTTTGACACTTTGAAAAAAAATATACAAGATTAAACCAAAACTGAAACAGGTTGTTGGTCTTTAAAATGTCATCTCAAGTCATCTCAAAGCTATTATGATAAAATCTGACTCTATATATGTCTTGGATAATGTAGGTTCTAGAGAAGTGTTCTGTAATGCTGATTTTGGGGGTTTGTACATGCTTTTTTTTTTCTTATGTAGTCTCTTAAAACTTGAAATTATGAAATATGGCATATTTGCAAATGAGCTATATATAAAATGAGTACATATAGTTTAACGAATAGGAACACAGACATCCAAGTTAAAAACACAGTCCTCCTGATGTGGCCCCTCCCACATTGGTCTGTCCAAGCTCCTTGATTATTTTTAATTTTTATTTTATTCTGTGTATTGAATGAGCGGTGTCCTGATGAACAGGTGAGTTCGTGATTTAGGAAAAATTCTGAGCATTATGTATCCTTGAATTGCATTACTGATTTGATCTCAAGCTCCTTGATTATTCAGTGTGAGAATGATGAGGCTAAAAGAAGATAAGTGCGTGCGGTATCACTCAGTAACTGCAGATGTCAGATGTGGCCCTTATCCAGTTGACATCAGATGGTCTTCCGTAGATTCAGTAATAAGGTTCGTGACCTGAGTTTTTGCTTATTTTCCAAAAGATGGCGTTTGCCAAGGGCAGGGTCTGGGTTTTGGTATTTGGAGATTGTTCTGAACCACCTCCCACCACCCCAACCCTCAGGCACACACACACATACACGCATGGTGATTTTGTCATGTTACTTTGACATGACCCCAAAACTGAGCCGTTAGTGCCCAGCAAATGGGCAGGAGAGGTGTGATGGGGGCTGAGAGCCTGGCTGGATCCCTCGGGTCCCCCAGAAAGCTCAGTGCTTCTGTGTTCACAGGTTGCTTTAGAATGTGCCCCCCAAAATACCAGCCATCTCTGTACTTCAAACACTTCTGAAGACTTTTATCTTTCATAACCAGCCCACTTAGTCGTCTGTGCCTTCTAAGGGTCTGACATTGTGTGTAAGTCAGTGTTAAAGGAAGTATCTGGTATTGGGGTTTAAATTATCTATTAAGCCCTCTCTCATATTCAAGTCTATGACTCTCTGAGCCCTGGTGATAATTTATACTTCAGAGGAAGCTCATAACTGCCTCAGTCTCAGGGTATTATTTTTAGAACCCTTCCAAATAGCTTGACACCAACATTTTCCAACTCGATTTTGGCAAGCGTCGATCCCCGGGATTTTAAAGTAGCTCTTTATCAAAATAAAACCAGCTCCTTGGTTATGAGTAGGTAGAATTCCAAGGGCTGGCACTGATAACTGCAAAGTGTGGAGTGTGATGAATTAAGAGCTGCATGTTGATCTAGGAGGCAACAAAAGCGATTTTTCAAGCCGAGTTTGTTCTTTGTTACTTGCAAAGAAACGTGAAGTTTCCAAGCTTTGGCAAGGGTGCTTAGGGAAAATGAAAATAGTTCGAAGCATTAAGGGAATGTTGTTCAGTGTTTATGGGCAGTGGCCTTCAGGTGAGCATTTTAGCCTCTCTGATCAGATGATTATGGTGGTGGCGATGAGAACATCAGTAGCTACTCTACTCATTGAGTGCGGCCGCAGAGGACTTTGGGGGATTCTGTCTCAGAAATAACCATAGCAACCCTCTTGAAGTGGATATTGCAATGATGTATCTTTAAAGAAAAACAGATTTATATGAAAAGTGAAAGCCCTAGTCTCTCAGTCATGTCTGACTCTTTGTGACCCTGTGGACTGGAGCTCACCAGGCTCCTCTGTCCATGGCGTTCCCCAGGCAAGAATAGTGGAGTGGGTAGCCATTTCCTTTTCCAGAGAATCTTCCTGACCGGGGGATCAAACCTGGGTCTACCGCATTGCGGGCAGATTCTTTACCGTCTGAGCCACCAGGGGAACCCCATCAAAGATACAGTGTTAACCAAACACTGGATTCAAATCCTGCTTCCACCACTTTTAACTGTGACCTGGGTTTTGCCATTAGTAAAAGGAGGGTCGTGGTACCCACCTCAGAGGGTGGTTGCGAGTATTAAATGAGGAAGCATGTGTCGGGTTGATAACGGCGCTTTCAGAGCACTCGGTCTGTGTAGCTTGCTGCCCAGGGTCGCCCACCTGGGAAGCGTTGGGCTCACTTTCACACCCAGGTGTGCGTTGCTTATACTCCTTGCACGGTCCTTCGTCAGTTCACAGCCAGTTTTCAAGCAGACTGGGCCATGTGGTCTGTTTTACGTTTGCTGTAACAAACGGGCAGAACTTCTGGGTTCAAGATCAGCATTCCTCATTGTGTATTTGAGTGTGTGTGTCTGTGCTTAGGATTTGGAACGAATAGGCAGTGTTGTCTCATTCTTTGCAACACAGAATGGGGCACATGAGATGGTTGTGAACATCTTTGAAGATAGCGCTCTATACTTCTGGCCCCTGCGATCATTGCACTTGTGTGCTGAGATCACCTCGCCTCACCTGTCGTCATGGGGACCCCTGAGTTTCCGGGTAAAGTGATGGTGGGAGTGGGCATCCCTGGAAGGCACCATGCCCTCCTTCCTTGCCCCTAAACAGCCATCTTGTGCCAGCGTGGGGGCTGGTATCTCCTTAGGGTCTTGCGTTTGGAGTGAGTGTTCGAACTTAGCTGCACTCTTAGCAGCTCTGTGATTCCGAACAAACTTCTTCACTTTGGGGAATCTCAGTTACATCCGCTATAAAATGTGGATGAGGGTAACACAGGTCTACTTTTGAGTTAGCAGTGGGGCCTGCAGAGGGTCTAGAGAGCATAGGTAAAATAATGAGATAATTCTGTGCATCTAGTAGGTGCTCAATAAAGAGGTGTTCTGTCTCAGTGCTTGAATCTGAAGCTATTGTCAGAATTTTGTCTGTTGTATTTGTCTGAAATCTGTCAATGAACCTTGTATTCTTCTGCTTGTGTTGCTCAAAATGCAGAATGGGATTTAAGCCAAATAAGCCAAATGCATAACAGTTTAGCTCTGGTCAGCTGTTTATACATTCAGATTCAGCCTCAGCGTGAATAGCCTTATCATGAATTCACAAGAAATTGCTGAGTGCTCAGGATCTTAAGCTCATGGGGCTGGGATTAATTTTTTTTTTTCCAGCAGACTGACTGTCTAGAGAATATCCATGATGCTGTAAATGAAAACACATGTGAGGATAACCGATGACAGTGGGGAAATGGGAAAAGTAACCATGGGATGTTCAGAAACCTCTTCAGTGAGGAGAGCTGCTGGCTTGGCCACCACTGGGGCAAAGAAAAAGATAAGTTTAGTACAAAGTCCCTTTTATGGCATTCTCTCTTTTAAAGGGCTGCTTTGCCCTGAAAAGCAAAGGAAGACATTTTTATTTCTAGAAGAAATTTTTTGGATCGATAAATTTGCACAACCAGAGGGTTTAGCTTCCTTTGAGAAAGGAGATTTAGAAGGGTGTAGGAGGAAGCAAGTATGGGGAGTCTTTTCCAGTCTCCTTTGGCCAACCCGAAGAAGCTTAACTAATGGACAGGACATAAAATGAGAAAATATTGTTGGTTTTGCAGATTTCTTACGAATGCAAAAGTGGTTGCAGTGTGACCATAAAATCTGCGGATTAGTTGATACCTTAAAATAGGAAACAGTGCTCTTTTTAATTGCCTTTACTTTCATGGGTTGGTTTTGAAAAAAATGTTGGTAATGAGAATAAGGTGGAAACGTGTGCTTTGTTATTGCCTCTTTTTCAGTCCCATGCAGCAAATGTTTTTCAGAGGTGTAAAGGGTGGTGATGTATCTTCGACCTAATTTTTAAAAATCTTATTTATTATTTCTATGTTTGGCTGTCCTGGGTCTTTGTTGCTGCATGGGCTTTTTTCTCGCTGCGGCAAGCAGGGGCCACTCTCTAGTTGTGGTATGCGGGCTTCTTGTTGCAGAGCGCGAGTTCTAGGGTGCTCGGGCTCAGTAGTTGCAGCACACAGGCTCAGTAGTTGCGGCTCCCGGACTTAGTTGCTCCACTGCATGTGGGATCTTCCTGGATCAGGGATTGACCCCATTTCTCCTGCATTGGCAGATGGATTCTTTACCACTGAGCCCCACCAGGGAGCCCCTTCAACTTAATTTTAAAAGAAGTCCTCTTTGGAAAACCTGATTCCTGACTCATGACCATTTATGATCTTTGTAGATTTCTTAAACCCTGTGTCAGTCAGAGATGGTAAGAGAGAGATCTCTTACTATAACCATGGAAAAAGAGTGTGTGTAAGAACATTTAGCAGGAACTGTAGGCCATTGTTTGAGCGTCATCTGGCCTCCCTCCTATCCCCCAAATCCAGAACCATCTCTTTGAACATTAGAAGCTTCACCAAAACTTAAAGCAGCAACTCTTTTGGAGGACACTCTGGCAATGAGTCAGAAATCTTAAAAAATGTGCCTAGGTTAGCTCTGCAGATTTTAGGAAGCACTCTTACAGAGTGAGTAGAAGGAAGAAGTCCAGCAAAAGATGTTCATGAAAGGGATGTTAATCATAATACTTTTTGCCCAGTTCAGTGACTGATTATTCGTACACAGAATTCTACATAACTACTAAAATGTTGATAAGTATTTTAATTGCAAATAAAATGGAATGCCTCTAGTATGCTGCATTTTAAGTGATGAAGCAGTATTTGGACAGTGAGGGAGGTTTCTTTCGGGATTGTGGTCTTCATTCTGAATTGGTGAAACTAAGGGAACTCTGGGAAACGCGTGCATGGTAGAGACAGAAAAGAGAAGGATGGTTGCCAGGGACCAGAGGGAGGGTGGAGGGGAGTCCCTGCTTAGTGGATGCTCAGGTAATTAACTAATTAATTGGTTAATTAATTTTCGGTGGTGCTGGGTCTTCGTTGCCGCCCGTGGACTTTCTCCAGTTGCAGTGCTCGGGCTTCTCTTGTTGCGGTGCACGGGCTTCAGTACTTGCGGCGAGCAAGCTCAGTAGTGGTGGTACTCGGGCTTAGTTGCCCTGCAGCTTGTGGAACCTTCCCGGACCAGGATTGTGTCCCCTTCATTGGCAGGCGGATTCTGATCCGCTGTACCATCACGGAAGTCCTACAAGTCCAGTTTTGCAACATGCCGAAAGTTCTGGAGATATGGATGGCGACGATGATTGCACAGGAATGAGAGTGTTCTTAATATCGCAGAACTGTCCACATAAAAATGGAAACTTTTCTGTATGCGATGGTACCACAATTCGTAAGGAAATGAATGATGAATAATAATTTTAAAATGTATGTGTGGGCACCACTCATCAATGAAAAGTTTGATTTTCTGAAGGAACTATAGGTTTTGTTTATAAACAGTTTATATCTCCTAGAACAGGGGTCCCCAACCTCCAGAATCTAATGCCTGATGATCTGAGGTGCAGCTGATGTACTAATAATAGAAATAAAGTGCGGAATAAGTGTAATGCACTCGAGTCATCTTGAAACCATCCCCCACCGACCCCAGTCCGTGGGAAAATTGTCTTCCACAAAACCGAACCCTGATGCTAGAAAGGTTGGGGACCACTGTCTTAGAAGATCAAGTATTTTCAGCCCCATCACTGTAGCATCATTATGACTAAAATACTTAACAAAAATTCCTTAACATCATGGAATGCAAAGAAAAGCTTTTTGGTTAAAAAATACAGTATTTTCTCATTCTTATATTCCTCACGCTTTTTCAGAGATGGAATCATTGATCTGTGTGTTTAAAGCACCACTGGCCTTGCAGTCTCAGTGTTCTGGAAGCTTTTGGACATGGAAGGATTTTATGATGAGGGAGGGAGAGAGGGATAGGGTTTTCTTACTGACATGGCCTAACCCTAATCATGTCAAAATAAAAATAACTCATTTTTTTTGGTCCTCTTCTGTTTTCCATTAACTTTTCATCCTATATTGTCATTTTCCTCCTCTTTGTATATCTGTTTGAATTCCTCTTTAAGAAGTAAAACCACAAGTGATGTGTGGCTGCAGAGAAGGGTGTCCACGCTAGAACTTTTGATCTGTCAGATAATGAGCTTTTCCCCATTATTGACCTAATGAACAGGACCTGAGAAGAGCAGATTGTGAAGCCCTTCCACGCTGACTATACTTTTTTCTTTAAAAACTGCTAGTAATAGTTGGAGTTTATACAGTCACTAAGCAGTAATACCACTGACACCAACTAATAGTAGTTGGTTTTAGAAAAGGCAGAGGAACCAGAGATCAAATTGCCAACATCCGCTGGATCATCGAAAAAGCAAGAGAGTTCCAGAAAAACATCTATTTCTGCTTCATTGACTATGCCAAAGGCGTTGACTGTGTGGATCACAATAAACTGTGGAAAATTCTGAAAGAGATGGGAATACCAGACCACCTGACCTGCCTCTTAAGAAACCTGTATGCAGGTCAGGAAGCAACAGTTAGAACTGCACATGGAACAACAGACTGGTTCCAAATAGGAAAAGGAGTACGTCAAGGCTGTATATTGTCACCCTGCTTATTTAAATTATGCAGAGTACATCATGAGAAACACTGGGCTGGAAGAAGCACAAGCTGGAATCAAGATTGCTGGGAGAAATATCAATAACCTTAGATATGCAGATGACACCACCCTTATGGCAGAAAGTGAAGAAGAACTAAAGAGCCTCCTGATGATGGTGAAAGAGGAGAGTGAAAAAGTTGGCTTAAAGCTCCACATTCAGAAAACTAAGATCATGGCATCCGGTCGCATCGCTTCATGGGAAATAGATGGGGAAACAGTGGCTGACTTTATTTTTCTGGGCTCCAAAATCACTGTAGATGGTGACTGCAGCCATGAAATTAAAAGTGATGCTTACTCCTTGGAAAGAAAGTTATGACCAACCTAGACAGCATATTAAGAAGCAGAGACATTACTTTGCCAACAAAGGTCCATCTAGTCAAGGCTGTGGTTTTTCCAGTGGTCGTGTATGGATGTAAGAGTTGGACTATAAAGAAAGCTGAGTGCCAAAGAATTGATGTGTTTGAACTGTGGTGTTGGAGAAGATTCTTGAGAGTCCCTTGGACTGCAAGGAGGTCCAACCAGTCCATCCTAAAGGAGATCAGTCCTGGGTGTTCATTGGAAGGACTGATGTTGAAGCTGAAACTCAGGTGGTACTTTGGCCACCTGATGTGAAGAGCTGACTCATTTGAAAAGACCCTGATGCTGGGAAAGATTGAGGGCAGGAGGAGAAGGGGACAACAGAGGGTGAGATGGCTGGATGGCATCACCGACTCGATGGACATGAGTTTGAGTAAACTCCGGGAGTTGGTGATGGACAGGGAGGCCTGGCGTGCTGCGGTTCATGAGGTCGCAAAGAGTCGGACAAAACTGAGCAACTGAACTGAACAGTAGGTGGTGTTTGTACAGTCATGATGGTTTCATGTGTATACATCAGTACATCTTGAAGATACGTTAGACCACCTGAGCATCACGCTTACTTGCCACCTTCAACAGGTATCATTTGACCTGAGGAGGTCAAGTTGCCAAGAGTTAGAGGTAAAAGTGAAAAGCCTAAATAGTTGCAAAGATGGTAAGAAAAGAAGAAAACCAAAATCCATCACTATTTGTTCGCTGCGTCTCTCTTTCTCCGCCAAGGATGTAATTTCTTGCCCTCAGGATGAAGTGGCAAATTGTTGATCAAGAACTAAGGAATGCTGCCAGCTGGTAGGAGTCTCACATGTATTTTTTTTTTTTTTTTCACATGTATTTTTGTGATTTCATTTGGTAACTGATTCCAGAATTTAAGATGTTCTTGATTTCCGCTGTTCTTTTAATCATCCGGATGCATTTGCTGGTCTGTAACATGTCTCAGGAATGTATTTGGCGGCGGGGCAGGGCTTTTGCACAGTGCATCTTTCTGCCCACCAGTGTTGGGCCATCCCCAGACTCAACACGAGGGACCAGAGGTTTGTAGTCCCAAGGTTGCCAGGCACTGACCACTCAGAGTACCCTCTTTCATGGTGTTTGATTATAAAAATGGCAACACTACATTTTTGAAATTAATATTCCAAAAGTTTCTTGAGAACTTGACTGTTGGCACACTTTGTAAGGAGAAGGGGGAGTTCCTGGTATGAGATGGAGCTTGGCTTACGCTTCAGACCAAAAGATCCTGATTGAATGAGGAGAGATTGCTTGGGGAATGTTGCAAGAGCCAGAGAAATGGAAAATTCAAAAACACCTGGAAAGGGTGTCTGTGTATGCACATGTGTAGGTATATGCGTGTCTCTGTGTAGGTGTGTGTGTATTGAGATCAGTAAGTCCTCTGGCCAGTTAACTTTGATGCTCATAAAACAAGGGAATTGGAGTCAAGGTTCTTTTCTGCTTTTAACCCTTCAGCTTCTGGACTATATTAGATGTGTAAACTCCTGCATCTGCTAGATAGACAGCTTCTTTCAAGGAAAATTCTAGAATAACCACTCCTTGTAAAAGTGTTAGTCACTCAGTCATGTCTGACTTTTTGTGACCCCTATATGGACTGTAGCCCTCCAGATTCCTCTGTCCATGGAATTCACCTGCAAGAAAATAGTATGGAAAGAATACTGTAGTGGGTTGCCATTCCCTTCTCCAGGAGATCTTCCTGACCCAGGGCTCAAACCCGGGTCTCCTGAATTGCAAGCAGATTCTTTATTGTCTGAGCCACCAGGGAAACCTTACATTGGTTAAATGCAATTGAAAAAAAAATTCATCAGGCTTCATAATACTTTTTTTTTTTTTTTTTTGGCTTCACTAAGGAGATCAGTCCTGGGTGTTCATTGGAAGGACTGATGCTGAAGCTGAAACTCCAATACTT
The DNA here is from genome assembly GCF_019320065.1 of Cervus canadensis. Lineage (NCBI taxonomy): Eukaryota > Metazoa > Chordata > Mammalia > Artiodactyla > Cervidae > Cervus > Cervus canadensis. The sequence goes on along the minus strand of NC_057394.1, from coordinate 11,566,883 downwards.
TGGCCACCTCATGCGAAGAGTTGACTCATTGGAAAAGACCCTGATGCTGGGAGGGATTGGGGGCAGGAGGAGAAGGGGATGACAGAGGATGAGATGGCTGGATGGCATCACCAACTCGATGGACATGAGTTTGAGTAAACTCCGGGAGTTGGTGGTGGATGGGGAGGCCTGGCGTGCTGCGATTCATGGGATCGCAAAGAGTTGGACACGGCTGAGCAACTGAACTGACTGACTCAATTAAATGCTGAGTGCCTTATTGCCTGCTTTAGGGAGGGGACGTTTCTAACTTTAATAAAATTATGGATCTCTTCTACTCCCCAAAGAATTTTGTGTGCCTAACGTTAGCTTGTTGAATAAATTCCTTCCATATTCGTTTTCTTATTTCTGCTTTTGGATACTAACTAGTTGCCATCAGTGGTTCTGGACACAATGGGAATGGCAAAATACGTTCTTTTGTGTGTTACTCATCATTCATCTAACATACGTAAAACTTGTCTTATGTTTCAGGATGCTTATCATCTTGTTAGAATTCCCTCATCACATGTTAGAGCTTGCCTTATATTTTAAGATGCTCTTAACCCTGTGCTGCCTATTGACTGGTGAAACGTTGCATCGTTTAAAATGTGTCTTTGCTCTTTTGCATCTATTCCATTTAAAAATAATAAAGTTTCAACTGGCATTGCCCCCTTCCACCGTGTATCGCCACTTTCCTCCACGTTGAGTTCAGCCATTGCAAATATTCCCTACTTCTCACGTGAACCATGCAATCACCTGAAAGATCAAGGTTATGTATGGTATCCAGAGGTCTGGAAGCCAACACAGCTCAACTCTGGGCCTGAGAAAACAAAACAGGAGGGTTAACCTCAAGCTCGCCTCAAGCTCGCCCGCAGCGCTTGTTTTCTTAAAACTATCCGGACCCCCTCCCCCTCCACGTGCCTTTTAGGCTCTTATTCTTGGAATCCTTGATGCTTTCGATAGAATTGCCCTTTTCATGTTTTCCCAGGGCAGTGAGTTCCGACACGAGAACTATATTCTGGCTTTCATCACCCTGTTCTGCCGAGAAGCTGACCAGTGTTGAAACGCACTTCTTACCTGCTGCTTGCCAGGTTCACCAGCCTGAGGGCAGCGTTAAACCGGGCGGCGGGCAGGGAGCAGGGGGCTTGGGTGTGATCCCCGGGCCCGGTGGCCAGGGGGACTCAAGGCTCTCGTTCTGAATCCATTTGACATAGAGGCCAGAGGAGAGACTTAAAGCAGTTAACTCCTGTGCCCTTGGAGGCCTTGTAAGGATGTCTAGGACTCAGGGACAGACTGGTGTGGCTGTTCCCATGGGAGAATGGGATTCCATGATCCTCACCGGTGTGGTGGGAGCCCAGGGTTTCTCGAGTGTGGGTGGCCTCCTGCCTTTGTTTTTTTTTTGTAATCTGTTTTATTAAAGTATAGTTGATTTACAATATTGTGTCCGTTTCTGCACTACAGCAGTGTGGCTCGGTTAAACATACAGGTGTGTTCTTTTTCATACTCTTTCCCATTCTGGCCTTTATCCCAGGATATTGAATATAGTTCCCTGTGCTATACAGTAGGACCTTGTTTATCCACTCTTGTTACGATTTGGGGGTTGGCCAGAAAGTTCGTTAGAGTTTGTTTTCCCATAAGATCTCCTGGAAGATCCCTAACAAACTTTTTGGCCAAGCCTGTAGTTTCCACTTGCTAATCCCAAACTCTGTCCCCATCCGTCCCCTCCTGCCTGATTTATCGGTGAGGCCTGAGATGGAGGGAGAGAGATGGTTTGCTCAGGGTCGTGGGGAAGCACTGGCCCCCACCTCTGGGTGACTGAGCCGTGGGGGGATTTGCTGAGACCTGGCTCATCCTGGTGGTGGGGAATGCCTGCCTCCCAGAAAGAAACCCTGGCGTCCATCTGCCTTTCCCTCCCCGCGGAGTGTGACCTTCTGTTCCGGACCCTCACCATCTCCTCTGCTTTGACCAGACTCCATTCCTCCTCCTAGATTTAAATCAGCTCCCATAAATCTGTGTGACTTTGTGCATTGTTTTTTTTTTTTGGTGGGGAGCTTTGCTTTTTGGCTTTGACTGGAACAGGGATGGGTGGGTGAGAAAGTCGTGTGTGGGAAGTTTATGGTGTCACAGGAAGAACATTCATGGGTGTTTGGAAAAATATCAGTGAGTTATACAGATGCTGGCTTTCTGATACATGACATGCTTGTGTGGAAGTTGGGAGGGCGTGGAAAAGGCCACAGCACACAGTTTGAATTTGTCCACGTGGATAATTCCTTGACCAGCTCTCCTTGTGCTGATTTGGCTTCCTCCAGGTCGATACCACATCATTTTCTTTTGCCAATGATTCCTCTTCCTCCAGGCTCCAAATGTGTCACGCACAACACGCTTGGCTTATTTTAAGCCCCTTAAGCAGCTGGAGGGCAGCTTATAAAAATATGATTTGCCTCTGGGCTGGGTGAGGCAATCAAGTGTTTTTCCACTTACGATCATGGAAAGCTGAGTTCATTGAAGAGATGAGCAAAACTCTCTTGTTAAAATAGAAAAGATTGAATTATAGTGTTTATGGAAACTGGTCATTCCGGGCGTATGTTCGTGAGATTTGTGCAGTTTTGTGTTCATTGGAGGTAACCTGGTTGCATTACCAGCATTGGGTTGGTGTGTTAAAATGGCATTTTGATCGGTTAGTTGCATATGAATTTTAGTTGAAAAGTTTTTCAAGAAATAAAATTGGAACCATGGTAGAGAATAAGGAATAGAGCCAGTAATCTGAGGTTAATTTACCAGGTCATTCGATTACTGTTCATGAGTCTATAGAGGTATTGGGTGGTGGTTGTTTTTTTTTTTTTTTTAGAACCCAAGTATTACCATGGTGTTGTAGAAACATTGATAGATTTAGAAACATTGATAGATTTAGAAACATTTATAATGAGAGGCATTCACCAAGTCATCTTACTATCTCAGCCACTTTTTCCTATTACTTTCCTAATTATAGTTCATCTTAAACATTATATTTATTAGTGTTTATATCCAGAGAGAATATATTCAGATCTCTGGCCATCTCCCAAGAAGACAAATACAAGGATAGTTATTACTGAATTGTTTTTCCTGAGAAAAATTGGAAACAACTTAAATATCCATTAATAAGCTAGATAAATAAAAGATGGAATATTTAAACCAATGCTATGCCAGAGTTAAATGAGTAAACTGCAGTTATAGAAATCAACATAGACTGAGTGCAAGAACATATTGTTCAGTGGTATAAGAGTATGGTTTAATTTATTTTTTAAAATAGTACATGCAGTTCCCTACATTTCTGTAGATGTGGGATGTGAATGTATGTGTGTGTAAAACAGATTGGAAAGATACATAATATATAGTGATTGATTTCTCAGAAAGGGATTTTGAATGGGAGTAATTTTATCCATAGTGTATTTTTTTTCTATTATTTAAAGAGAGACCTGTAAAGTAATTAGCCTCCAACTAATAAAAATAATTGGGAAAAAATAAATAGAGACCTGAAATAAATGTGACAAAATATTATTTGTCTTTCCTGGGTGGTGTATATATAGTTACTCTTTTATCATTCTTTGTTCTTTACCCTATTTTAAAAACTGTTCCCCATAAATAAAAAAAATCTATGCCCATTATTCAGAAGTCTTAAACTATTGGACAATATAAAGAAAATAAAGATCTCTTGTGACCTTATATAAAAGTACATAACTTTATGGGAAATTCTGGACTGTCCAGTGGTTTGGACTCAGCCCTATCACTGCCAGGACCTGAGTTCGATCCCTGGCCGGGGAACTAAGATCCTACTAGTGTGTAACATTAATATACACTTCCTTGGTGAACACTCCTTGATGGAATTTCTTCTAAGGAATAGCTTGGTCTATGTGCAAACAACTGACCTAATAGATGCCCAGCAGTATGATTGAGTAAATCATGGCATAGCTACAGAGCAAGCATTCTCTAAGTATTACATAATACTTACCATCTTACGGTTGATCTCATGTTTCATTAAGAGTCTAAACCATTTATGCTGTGCTAGTCTTCTGTTGGTTTTCCTTTTCCCATTTCTTTTCAGGTTTCTGCCCCCAATTTTTTGTTGGTTATTCCTACCCGGTTTGGAAATACAGTGGTTTTTGTTAAAAGCATTGGCACATCCTTGATTCTAAAACGCTGGTTCACCATTGACCGTGGGGACATCACCTCCCTTCATCCTTCCATAAATCACCTTCCCTGGAACCGGCCTTGCTTCTGTCCTGGTTTCCTGTTCAACAACATGAAACTATCATTCCTGCCTCTTGTCTTGCCGTTTAGGGAGCACCTAGGAAAATGCCCAGACTCCTACACACCTTGGCAAAAGATAGCTTCTGCCTTTCTCTGCTCTTTGCCTCTGCAGTGAAGAAAGTCTGTCTCTGGTTCCCCAGACACCTGACCTGGTGCACTAGACCAGGGCCTTTTCACGTGCTGTTTTCTGCTTCTAGAACGCTTTGCTTGCATGCTCTTTTCTGCTTCCCTAGCCTCAAAACTATTCCCCTTCCAAACCTTGCTCACACATTATCTTATTTGGGAAGTCTGTGCAAATCTGTGTCTAACATGTGCCTTGTTATTGAACTTTATAAATGGTATCATAACTACTCATTTCCATAGCACTATACCTGCTAGACCTGAGTTTGTTAAAGGCAAGATGCTGGTCCGAGTTAATGTTCTAACCCAATGAGGTCCCAGGTGTGGGCACTGGCACATACTGGATGCTCAGAAAGGGTGGAAATGAACTGAACTCAAGGCGCTTTGATGAGTATACAGTGCTAAGCATAGGAAAGGTGGTATCACTGAATGTAGCTGAATGTGGACGTGTTTCCTTGACCTCTAGAATGTGATCTTTTTGTGTTAGCAGTGCTGATCAATGATGCTGGGAAAGATGGAGGGGAGGGCAGGAGGAGAAGGTGGGTGACAGAGGATGATATGGTTGGATGGCATCACCGACTCAGTGGACATGGGTTTGAGCAAACTCTGGGACATGGTGAAGGACAGGGAATCCTGGAGTGCTGCAATGCATGGGGTCACAAAGAGTTGGACACAACTGAGCAACTGAACAGCCGCAATGCTGGTCATGGTGTGACGCATGTGCACGCTTGCACACATGTGCGCACACACAACGCACACAGACACACACACACATCTCCTGTAAGTCCAGTGAACTCCCATCCAGCTGTTGAGGCGCGTTCAGAGCTGATTTCAACTGTGCTTCTCTGAGCTACACCAGCTCTTGATGCTGCATTCCAGAGGTGTTTATTTCAACCTTATTTTCGACAACACGGGGACACTGGGCGTCTGTCCTGCTGACGGCTGTGGGTCCTGTGGTGTTGCTGGGGGCAGCATCTTGGAGCGCACAGTCTGATGGCAGAGGCAGATGTACACGCTGTGTGTGCGTGTGCTCGGTCGCAGATGTAAATGTGAGCCCCGCGTGAAAAGCTGGAAGTCAGATTGCAACTGAAATGGGTCGGTTTTCTCTGCATGTTAGAAAGTTCTCTGCCCTGCCAGAATCACCCCTGGATTCCCAGGGGTGCTGGTGATCATTCTGTGTGACAGGAGAAAGCAAGCTAAAAAGTGCACGGTGACTTTTAAGTGCCTTTTTCCATTTCTCACCCCGCCCCCCCCCGGCATGTGTGACTGACTAATGAGGGCAAAATTGGTGTCAAGAGGCGTTACATTAATAGATGCTATTCATACCACCCAGTCCTTTATTAAGAAGAGTGAGACTTCAGCATAAGTAACCAAGGGGTAGGTGTTCTATCTAAAATGGTTTTCCATCTCACTTTAGCAATGATTGTCACATTAATGGACCCCTTTTCCGTTGAATCCATCTGAAAGGCAGCAAGACAGCAATGGTGGGAGGGAGCATTAATTTTAGTGTCAAAGATCTGGGCTCAGATCCCAGTACTGGCTCTGTGGTCTCAGGCAGGTTTGCTCTCTGGGTCTCGCTGTCCCTCTCTGTACAATGGGATTCACAACAGCAGCTTTGTCCTTTGCAAGCAGTAATGTTCCACAGGCCCCAGGGCCCCGAGCGCCACCCTCCACACCAAATAAACATCAGCCCTTTTTAATCCAGTTTGAACATTAACACACAGCTTACTCATTCACTTGCTCAGAGGAGAAGCCAGGGTCTAGGTTAGCTGTGAGTCAGTCTTTGGAACAACCACCTTTGGAAAGTTTTCTGAAGTCGCAGATTGCAAACCAGTTGGCAAAATGTCCAGATATTACATGCAGATCAAAGAGGGAAGGCGATCCCCAGATACTCTCTTGGTTGTTAATGAAACCCATCTTTGAAAACTAGAAATGGATGGAGGAGAGACACAGAAAAAGGGATAATTTTTTTTCTTTTTTAACCAAAGGCGTTCAACAAATTAACATCATAGGAAAAATATCTTTGCATAAACAGCAAGTTTTAGCCACAGGCTCATTCCCAAACAAAGGCCCTGTGTTTTTCTTAAAGAATCCCTCACCCTCTGGCCTGACGCTTTAGGTTCGTGGCATCGTGGGGTTGTCCTAGGGACTTGGCTTCCTGCATCACAGGCGCTGCTTTGAGAAGACTTGGCCTCCCGCCTCCATTTGGCTATTGGTGTGGACGTGGGAAGTGTGGGCTTTGTAAATACAGTCTGTTTCCCTCCTTGGTGATAATGTAAATGCTTTCCAAGTCTGGCCGCAGCGCCCCAGACTTTGAGCTCAGACCTGTATCAGCTTTGCTCCGGGTCCTCTGTTGGGACAGCCCCTTCCCACGCTGGGATGCTGGCCCAGCATCATCAAGGGCCTTTGTGAATGGCTGCTGGGATGGGGGTGGTGGGCCTGTGGGGGCCTTCCTCAAATCCAGTTTTTTTCACTGTGGGAAAGGATTCCAATTGATTAGGTTCACACTGGCTGAAGGGATGTGGCTTTGAGTTCACAAGCCCTCAGGCTCAGTCGACAGAACTATGACAAGAATCCAAGCAATGTCCGTGCCCTCAAAGGCACAAAGGACTCCCGGACTCTGGTTAACTGTGCTGGGAGCCGGTATCTAGAGATTGCTGACTGCTGTTTTCCTGCTGCTTTTCGTTAATCTGCTGGACGCCTCCTGTCTCACTTCCAAATGAAATGGAGAAGTGGGATTACATAAGGGTTTGTAGATTACAAGCTACAGTTTATAAGCTAGATCCCACCTACCAGCTAGGAATGGTTCTAAATTATAAAAGACACATAAATATACACAAAAATAGCATAAAATCAACTACACTAACTCTTAAGTGTAGAGTTCAGTAGTGTTAAATACATGTGCATTGTCGGACAAGCAGCCTCCAGAACTTTCTCATCTTGCAAAATTACTTCTCTGTGCCCATTTACCTTTTTAAATGGTTGAAGAGTAAAAGGGGTAGTTCATGACTTGTGAAAATGGCATGAAATTCACCTTTCAGTGTCCGTATTGAAAGTCCTATTGGAACACAGCCCTGCCCATTCATTTATCTCTGTCTGAGGTGGTTTTTCCTGCCACTGTGGCCAGTTTAGTGCTTGTGATGCGATGATGAGGACTGAAAATCCTAAAACATATACTTTCTGACCCTTTACTGGAAAAGTTTGCCTCCCTCAAAGCAAGTCTAGTTGATTACAGTTCTGCTTATCCCTTCCTGTAACTGACTTAAGGTGCCCTGTAGATAGCATTTTTGTAAATCTGTAGTATTTAAGAAATATTGCTGACTCATTGGCTTCATGTTTTAATATAAAAACTATGGTAAAATGCACTGTTGTGACCCTTGATGATCTTATCACCTCCCTTACTTTGAATCATTCACCTCCATAGAAATGAATCTTCTTCACTTGGCACATCTAATGACGACCTTTGCAGGCGAATATAATGAGCTTCGTTTTTACTCTTTCTCGTTTTAATTATCCGTGAAAGGGGATGTTAAGTAGTTACATGAGTAACATAGATGTAAACAATAAAATCCTAATAGATTCTTCTGGTGGGAGAGGAAAATAAGCTTGAATTTGAAAGCCCTGTCCATTCATTAAATTCAAGCATTAAGATGGGAAACCCCCATGATGGTTCCACTTACGTTTCTCAAGCCATGTGCTATCTGAATGACCTTCACAGCAGCCCTCTGAGGTAGATGGAGCAGAGGTCAGCCTCTACTTTTGGCAAATGAGATTCAGCAGAGATCTGTCAGGCTCTGAGAGGCAGAAGAGTCAACACTGGGGATCAGATTAAGAACCAAAGGCTCAGATATAGGCACTCCCCCCAGCGAGAATTCTACTTTCATAAAAGATGAATATAGACTGGTGCGTTTCACCCATAAATTGCCTGATTCCTCTCTCCTTCCCTAGAGACAGTGTTGATGGGTGTGTACACACTTCTCTCAGTTGTCACAGTTACTCAAGTAACTCTCTTCTTTCTCCCTCTTACCCGTTTTTCTCCTGTTTCCAACTTTTGTGTAACTGAAACAGGTCATCCCAGTTCTGTCCTTGGGCTTGGTGAGTTGGAGGTTGGTTTTAACCCTTCTGGAGCGTAGAAAACTCCAGAAGGTCGTTTGGGGTCATTTGTATCTCTTTATATCTCATTAGGTTGTCCCTTCCTCTTGCCAGAGACCCTGTTAATTTCTGTAAATCGCTAAGACTGTTTGTGTGAACACCTTGGAAATCTAAGTACATTCTTTATTATAAGAATTTGAGGGAACTCCCTGGCAGTTCAGTAGTTAGGACTCCTTGCTTTCACTGTCAATGGCGCAGGTTCAATCCCTGTTCAGGAAACTAAGATCCCACAAGACATGTGGCTCAGCAACCCGCACCCCCCACCAAGAAAAACATACAGAAAACCAGCTAGTTGTATTCCATACAAGATCCTTGTATTCAACCATTAACAGTTGCCATATTTGTTTCATTCACCCATCCAGCCATCCATCCAGCCTATTTATATCTGTTGAACCTTTTAAAAGTAAGTTACAGACATCAGATTCTCACTTTTCTTTTTAAATAAAGTTTTAATAGAAATATGTAACAGATGTACAAAACCCCACACAAATGACAGCTTGATGAGTTTTCACAAAGCCTTTGCTCTTAAATACCTAGAGTACATCACCCCAAAATAAGGATGTTCTTTTGACCACAACATAAACCCCATTCTAATGTTAAATTCTTGGGATAGTGAGATAAGCAGAAGCCTTGTCCTTCTTATGGGCCAACCTGTTATTTAACTTTCCAATGACTGCTTGATTCTTTGCCTTGTTGCTGCTTAAGGGAGAGGGGGAAGAAGGGAAAGTTTACTTAAATCTTTTTCCCCTTAGGTCAATAGTTGGATCATATTGCCTGTGAGTAGGGGTACTGATAAAAAAAAATCTGGTTTGAGGTAAATTAATATTTGTTTAATACTTACCGTGGATCCAGCTGTACTGCTTCTAGTCAAAAGGCTTTGAGAAGAGGAAATTTTATAGATGGAAAAATACATAATCCTTACTGCCAGGTAAACCTAGGTTATTATTCAACGGCATGTTTCACGTTTGACCACTAGGGAAACATGTAATAAGCCATAATAATCCTTTCCATTTGGTCAGGGTCCATCACAAGTCTATGGAGACTGAACAGTTCATGTATGTTCAACAACACGTAACTGGTAAACCTGACAAAATGTGTTTTGTGCTTATTTTTTTTAATTGTATTTTTCATTGAAGGGTCACTGCTTTACAATATTGTGTTGGTTTCTGCTGTATATCAGCATGAATTAGCCTTAGGTACACATATGTCCCCTGGAGAAGGAAATGGCAACCCACTCCAGTATTCTTGCCTGGAGAATCCCATGGACAGAGGACCCTTGCAGGCTACAGTCTGTGGGGTGGCAGAGTCGGACCCGACTTAGGGACTAAACCGTACATACGTCCCCTCCCTCTTGGACTTCCCTCCCACCTCCTACCCCATCCCACCCCAGAGGTTGTCACAGAGCCCCAGTTTGAGTTCCATGAATCATGCAGCTAATTGCCACTGGCTATCTGTTTTAATATGGCAGTATATATGTATATGTATGTATACACATGTATAAAGCACACACATATGTTTTACACATGGCAGTGTATATGTGTGTGTATACATGTATAAAGCGCACACGTTTTACACATGGTAGTATACATGTGTGTATGTATATACATGTATAAAGCATATACACATATGTTTTGCATATGGTAGCATATATGTTGCCAAGCTACTGTCTCCATTGGTTTGTGCTTATTTTTTCAGAACTCTCGTAGACTGCCCTAAATTTTCTGTGGCAACATAGGTTGCACATCTGGTTTTCAGTATGTGGGTCCGTGGGCTTTGTTGTGTCTTGGTTTTTAAACTCTTCATGATTTATAACGCTCAGTGTATTTTTCTTGGAAGCATCCACTTGGTTAAATGTTCAACATGTTGGCTGCATTCCCCTCCTAGATGTTGGGCAGTACGTGGGTTCTGACCGTTCCTTTGTGTTTACAGCTGTGTACATGTGAAACCGATGAGTTCACAGATACTGGCTTCATGAAACCCGCTAGGGAAGGTGGGGGGTTGTGAATATTGTCATGATGTGTATCAGTTATGTAGCCCACATATGAGTATTGTCATGATCTGTATCAGTTATGTAACCCCACATATGGATATTGTCATGGTCTAGATGAGGTAGGTAGCCAACTCTCTTATTTTAATGAGAATGGTTTTCTTAGTCTGAGAACTGGGACAGCTCAAAAACTGAAACAGAATGTGTTTTTAATTTTTTCTTTTTTTAAATTAGTGGGCCATTCATTTGAGGTGGTGTATGGAGATAGCATGGTGACCTGCAGAAAGCAGTGGCCTGAGATCAGAAGAGCAATCAATGTACGAATCTAGAGGCTACTCTGAGTAATTGTGGGCCATGATTTCCTCATAGTTTCACACTGTTGTCCTCTGAATCAGAAATCACTAAGTAAGAAAAATCAGGGACTTCCCTGGTGGTCCGGTGGCTAAGATTCTGCGCTGCCAACTCAGGGGGCGCTAGTTTGATCCCTGGTCAGGGACCTAGATCCCACATGCTGTAACTAAGACCCAGAGCAAGCAAGTAAATAAATAATAAATATTTAAAAACAAACCAAAGTGAAAGGTCAAAGTTGTCCAAACCCTTTTTATGTATATTTTTATAGATTTTGCTGGTGTCCCAGGGATTTCCCAAGTCAGGATGACAGAAGAGTTGAAAATGGCCTACTTGAGATTATTTAAGGAAGTGGAGGAGCGGTTTCTTTCATTTATAAATATTTAAGAGTCTGCTGTGGCTTAGACACTATGCTAAGCCACATAGTTGTTTGGGGAAACAACACTCAGCAGAGGAGACCTGGAATCTGCCCTCGTGAAACTGTAGAGGTTGGAAGAAATAAGACACTCTACAAACGATCACACACGTGGCTACAGGTTTTCAGGTCCAGGTGACAGCGGTGGGTTTGGTGTCATTCACTCAGCTCCGCTTAGCAGTTGGGTGAGTCAGCCTTGTCAGCCTAAGACGAGCTAATCTCATGGACACATCTTACCTCTTGAAGTGTATCTCATCTCCCACTAAGGAATTTATATGATTTTTAAAGTACCTCAAATGGCCTTGTTTGCACTTTAGAAAAAGCCCAACAGTCATTACAGAGGATGATTTTAATTAAAAGATAAGAGGAAATTTTAACTTCAGTCAACTCATAAGACGTGCATGCTGTTCACTTTTTTCTCCTTTAATTCCTTTCTTGACCTTTGTGTTTGCCGGCTTAAGGGGTCTTTATATTTCAGCCTTCAGGGGCCTGATATTAAAGTACAGAAATGTGGGAAGAACTTTAGTCGGTTCAGTTTTGCCAACTCTGTGACCACTGGTAGCGGCTGCTCGGAGTGTCTTTTCCAGGAGAACTTGGAGGTGGAGTTCAGGATCGAAGGTGCTCTGCTGAATTAGTGATGTCTGCTGCTGAGATGGCGCAAGGCCTTGACTGGAGCGCCCATCAGCTCACATTTGAGAGATAGTAAGTGACAATTATAAGGACTGGCTGAGGATGGGGCAGAGAGGAGACACTGACTGGCAGGATGAAGAGGGGGTATGAGGCACAAATATTTTCAGTTTTCTGTAGAGCTAGGAGAGCCCAGGCCACACTTAATCTATGCAAGGGCCAGGGCCCAGTCTGATTTTTTTGCCTACAATAGTGTCTGACTCAGTAAGCATTCAATTAGTATTTGTCAATTAATGTGGAATAAAATTGTCAAGTCTGTTGCTTGTATAGCACCTGTGACGTCGCAAGTGCTGCTTTGTGTGGTGTTCACTTGCTAAGTCGTGTCCGACTCCTTGCAACCCCATGACCTGCAGCACGCCAGGCTTCCCTGTCCATCACTGTCTCCATGAGTTTGCTTACTCATGACCATTGAGTCAGTGATGCCATCCAACCATCTCATCCTCTGTTGCCCTCTTCTCCTCCTACCCTCAGTTTTTCCCAGCATCAGGGTCTTTTCCAGTGAGTTGGCTCTTCGCATCAGGTGGCCAGAGTATTTGAGCTTCAACTTTCAGCATCAGCCCTTCCATTGAATGTTCAGGGTTGCTTTCCTTTCGAATGGACTGGTTTGATCTCCTTGCTGTCCAAGGGACTCTCAAGAGTCTTGTGCAGGGACTTAAAGTAGAGCGATGACCCCAACTAAACTTTGTGACGGCTGTTTCTGACCTTTAGGAAGGAGTTCAAGGTCAAGCAGAGACCAGCAGAGCAGGGATTTGAACGTAGGTTTATCTCCTGAAATGGCTCATCTTCTTTGTACTACAGAAAGACAGGCAAGAATCATGTGGGCTAGTGACAGATTTTAGCCACTTTTTTTTTTTTTTTTTAGATTTTAGCCACTTTATAGTCAGTTTCTTTGTTTAAAAAATGGCAAAACCCACGCAAAAGCATTAAAAAAAAAAAAAAAAATTTGTGAGTGTGCCTGTTAGCCTCGGTCACTTCCAAGAAGGTATGAACCCAAGGATATTTCCCTTCGAGTGAACACTGTTTCCACTAATTCATTGTATATTTGCTGCTTTGTCTGGGATTTTTCTTTCTCATCATCTTTCATCATTCATTATTCAGATGGCGTCCGTGTTAGGCATGGTCATTTTGTCAGTGTGATCTCCATAGGGAAAATTTTAAAGATTTGAAAAATGATAATTGAGAACACAAGATATCCCCAAGGTATTCAGCCAGATTCTTTGGCACTTCCTGAGGGGCACACAGACAGGCTTAACTTAAAAAAGGCATGCTGACCCTTCAAGTTTCTCTTTGAAATGCAGAGCTTCACAGACTCCTAACCCCAGGTTTCCTTTTCTTGAGCAGGGATCATTGCTTATTCATTCCCCACTTCTATGGAAGCAACTTATCTTAAAAACCATGAGGTGACATGCGGGCTCTTAGTTCCCTGATGAGGGATTGAACCCCTGTGCCCCTCACAGTGGAAGTGCAGAGTCTTAACCACTGGACCGTCAGAGAATTCCCTCACTTCACTGTGGATGCATGAAATAAATGATTTTGCTTCCACAGAAAATGGATGTGTGAGTATTTTTGGAGAAATAAATGAGGTAGCAACAGCCAGTGAGTTGACTGTCACGGAGGTTGGGTGCGAATTTGATATATGTTTTAAAATATGCTACAATCAAAAAATGTTAACAGGTTTAGTTATGTTAGAGGGCAGAAATCTGACAGGTTTCTAGGAAGGAAAATGCTTGTCTGAGCAATTTTTGTGTCTCTGAACTGAAGTATGGTGACAATTAGTTAATGTAAAAATCCCACTTTCCCAGCGAGCGGTTGGCATTGGTGGCTGGTCAATTTCAGGCCTGAGACGAGAAGAAAGTGACGGATGAATGGCTGACGACTAACCTCCTGGTCACTCTCTGGACAGGAGGCAGTGTGATTTGTGTGGTGGTTAAGCACAGTTGAGATACACAAAAATACTCCTTTGTGCTTGGATCTCCCAAGGCATCATCAAAGTGTTTTCATGAGAAGCCACAGACGTTCTGCTCTGCAGGTTAAACTAACAGAGAGGGGAAGGACATGCTGCATGTAAGCGTCCTAAGTCCTCAGTGATGCTGACAGTCGCTGGTCTTTTCTGAGTCCTGCAGGCGATGGAGTCCCTTGGTTTGATGTTGGCTGCTCCCTGTAACATGCTGAGAGGCTCACAATGGCTGGTCCGGCCAGCCTGATGGCTCCGTGCCAGTCACCTGTGCTGTTGAACGTTACGGGAGGCTGAAGCGCTGTGTTCAGCCCTCCCTTTATTCCTGTGGTTGATGGAGCCCCAAATGGCAAGGACAAGGTCCATTTCTAGATTACTGAGGGTATCAGGGTCTCTGAAGAAGACTTCTAGAGGAGCCTCAGAGCCTGCTGATTTTTGTCTGGGGTGTCCAGGATTCGTAACGAATGTTGTAGAATAAGAATTCCCATTCTGTAGAACTGTTGCTTCACCATAATAGTGTAACCCTCTGAGAGCAAAGGTGGAATATGAGGTGATTACGTCGTATATGCACAACATCTACAAAAGCTGTATGAGGATGTTGCATCAGTAAACAAGATCAAAGAACTAAACAAACTTATAAATACAGGTATCCCCTGACTTCTGAAGGGCGGAGTTAGGCCACTTCACTTTTACAGAAGACCTGCATTAGTGCCTCTTCTCGCTAATTGAGAGATCAAAACTCAAACCAAAGTGTGGGAGACTCTTTGCTTTATGACGTTTCCACTTACGAAAGTTTTGCTAGGAACACTCTCCTTTTGGGATGGTAGGAAACTTCCAGTATGTAATTGTGTTTGGGTAAAGGGAATATGGCTAACTTTTTTTCTTTTTCGTGATTAAAATTGCCCTTCAAGTTGTTTTTTTACATTTGGTTTTTTGTTTACAGAAGAACTAAAATAAGTTGACTTTCTGGTATTCAGAAAGTTCCAACGATGGCATTTTCCGATGCAATGGTATAAATAGTGGTTAGGTTCCATGATGTCAGTGAAGAGGATTTAGGGTCTGCCCATGTCTTTCCCGAGACCTGGATTAGTGAAAGTGGCTCAGTCATGTCCCACTCTTGTGACCCCATGGACTGTACAGTTCATGGAATTCTCCAGACCAGAATACTGGAGTTGAGTATAGCCTTTCCCTTCTCCAGTGGATCTTCCCAACCCAGGAATTGAACCAGGGTCTCCTGCATAGCAGGTGGATTCTTTACTGTCTGAGCCACCTGGATGGCCCTGGATGACGCCTCTCAAACCCTGTGCAGGGGGATGGGGTTCCCGTCGCTGCCCCACCACCCACCCACACGCGTGTGTCTCCAGTAAAGCAGGCATGACCAGGGAGGGAGAGGGAGGTTGGCAGAGGAGGGCCGTTCTAGTAGCTGTTCACAGATAGGTTTCTTTGCTGCTCTGTCCTTAATAAGATTTTTTTGATATTTTGTTTTGATGGTCAAACCTGATGGATATGAAAGCCTCCCCATCATAAATAAAAAATCTTTTGTGTGTTCAAAATGATTTGGGAGATCAAACCAGGACATGGTCTCAAAGCATTTCTGGGCTCTTGTATTTCCTCTCGAAAGAAAGATTTTAATTTACTCACCTTTTATGAAAAGATCATCCATAACCAGATCAATCGGTTCCATTTGATTCAACAGGCAATTTTTGAGTGCTGATTGCTGCCCATGTTCTGTGGGGAGGTGTTAAGAGCTGAGTGAAAGTTTGTCCTGAGCATCTTCTGGCTACAGCCTCAGGGATAAATTCCTATACTGGTGGCATGATTTTAGACGGATTCATCGGAATGAGTCTGATTTCCTTGGGCTTATTTGGGCTGCTGTTTCTATTTTCCAAGCAATAAGGCATTTGGTTCACCCAGCGCAGGGGTTCTCCGTCTTAGCTGCCTCCTACAATCGTCTAGGAATCTTACACACAGACAGACACACACACATACACACCACATACCAGTTCTACCACCAGAAATTCTCATTCAGTTGGTCAGGAGGGATCCTGGGCATTAGAATTTTTAAAGAGCCTTCTAGATGATTGTAACACGTAGCAAGGGTTAAAATCCAGGGACTTGGCTGATAATTGGATGTTGCTTTAAATTGAGCTTAAGGAAAATATTGTGACTTTTTAAGAAGGGCTGTGTTTGCTCCCATGGGTCCATAATGAGGCTTTAATGTGAGCACATAGATGACGGCAAAGCTTTGTCTAATCCCTGTTGTTTCCAGTTCCTTCTGCATGTTGGCATCTCCTCAAGGGCTCTTAAGAAATATAAGTGCTTGTCCCCACCTCCCACCCCCAACCCACTGGACGGGCCTGGTCTGGGTTTTAGTAATGGTGCCAGCATGTGTGTGTGTGTGTGTGTGTGTGAGTGAAAGAGAGACTCCCCAGCTGACCTTTGTGCAAACGGTGCTTTATTCCAAATCTATCCCTACCCTGAAGGTGTAACTGTTTGAATATTAAGGGCATGTATTTATCGGTGTAACTACTACTATCCATCAATGAACCTGTATTAAAAACCCACAGGACTTGTTAGATCTAACAATCCCTAAGTGCTACTTTGAGCAGTTCCTCAATTCTGGTTTTATGCTGCTTCGTTTTATGGACTATATCGTAAATTTAAAAACATGAATTGTGAACATTTTGGAAGACTTTTTGATGCCCCCCACAACCAGGCTGCAGTGTTTCTCTTATTATTTTAGTACTGTTTATCCACATTGGCAGCATAATAAATGAATAGTTTAGATAAGCACAATGGAAAAAATGCTAGCAAAGCAGTGCTGGCATTTGAAATTTATTGCTTCAATTAAGGTTCTTTGAGTCTTTTGTATCTTCAAGAGAATGTCAAAGCAGTTTTTATTTTTATATTCCATGTTGATTCCCTTCACTGAGAACCTTGAGATGATCAGGGTGATGCGGAGCTCAGCCACAGTTCATCCAGGTCTCGTTCCTTCTTGTGATGGATCAGATGCCGCTTCCTGCAGGAAGCCCTCCACCCATCCAGAGAGGTCACATGTCCCCAGCACTCCTGTTTGCCTGTTGCCTCCCCAAGCTTGCAGTGCCTGGCAGGACACGGAGCCGCAGCCTGGCCTGTGGCTGTGTTTGGTGAATGAGTGACACAGGCACGTTAATCATTTCACTCAGCCCTCGGCTGGTTTCCATCTGTGCTCACGTCCTGAAGCCCTGAGTTGGATAAATTAATGATTTGTTTTTTTACAGAAAACCTGACTGCTTGGACTTTATAGTTACTGATTACTCGATTTCATTGACTCGATTAAAACTTTTCATTTTCCAAAAACACATTCTTATTACTCAGGGTACTGTTTTGTTTTTTTCAAACTTCAGTTTTTTATTTTGTACTGTGGTGTAGCCAGTTAGCAGTGTTGTGGTAGTTTCAGGAAGGGACTCAGCCGTATATATACGTGTATCCATTCTCCCCCAGGCTCCCTTCCCCTCCAGGCTGGCATGTAAACGCTGAGTAGAGTTCCATGTGCTATACAATAGGTCCTTGTTGGTGACCCGTTTTGAATATAGCAGTGTGTACTTGACCTTCTGCTCAGGGTACTATTCACCCACTCAGGGCCTGTTGTATGTTATTCGTAGATGGCTATGAATGAATCTAGAACAATCTAGATTATTCTAGATGGCTAGATTCCCCCTATAAAAAGAAAACTACACGGAGGCTTGCCTTTGTTATGAGGGAGTTATGAGGACTTCATGTAATACTGTTATAAAAAATTTTGGAAAAAAAATTTTTTTGGACAATTATAAATAATAAAAGCAGAAATGAGAACATTTACATTAGTGGGTAACAGGTGATAAAAATAGTTTGGTTTTGTTTTTTTTTAAAGAAAGTTTTCGGAGGAATGGCTTTTTGGTGACACTCGGTCTGCTCCCCCCCTCCCGAGTGAGCGCGCGCCCTGCCCTCTGACCTGCATTTCCTGACTGTCCTGAGGTCGTGTGCTTTCACCCTCTGTTTCCACCTGCCCACGAAGCCGGCCCCAGCACATCACCGGAGTGCATTAAGCCCTCACTAATTTTAATGGGAAAAAGTTAAATGGCACCAACTGCACGCAGAAAATTTGCTCCCGTGGTCACCATTCAAGATGATAAGGCTTTTGTATTTAAAGATTTACGGCGAAGCTGTCTCTCAGCGTGGATAAGCTGTGCACCTCTGCGATTATTACAGGAATCAGCTAGGAAACTCAATTCTGGCTAAGGCTAAATTAGCCAGCTCATTTTATGTTCATTGGAATTTGGACTTTCGGTGTGTGGAGGCCCCGGTTCTGGCCTGCTCAGCTTCTTTTAGCACAAGTAAAATTCTAATGTGGGCGGCGGATGGGAGGAGGGGACCAGTGACCCTTTCTCTGAATGCTTCACTTGGCAGAACGCCGCCGCCCCGCGGTCCTGTACTTTACTCTTTAGTTCCCCATTCAAAGCATGATTAACTCAGTTAACCTACAGAGGCTTGGCTATTGTTTCCCCTACAGAGAAAACTGGAAGCATATCAATCAGAAGACTAGGCAGAGAATAGATAGCTGGGTGATGCTCTGACTTTGAAGAAGTAAATAGTAATTCAGAAGCAGGCATAGATATTTCGAATGCTACAATCAGGATAGTAATGACAGCAGAAATAATGCATGGTCAATGAAAAGTGTAAAATTCCATTCTTTAAGAACTAAAGGAATTATAAACATATTAAGAAATGGCTTCTATCAAAGAGGAGTGAAAGATTTGATCGTAAAAGGGAAGTTCTAGAGAATTCTCTCCTGTTGAATGCTTCATTTTTTTAAACATTGCTGTAAATATGAGATGCCTTTGTACTCTCTCTTAGAAGATGCCTTTTACTAAAATTATGTTAAGTATGCACATGTTATTATGCATTTCTCTGTATAATGAAGGGCTTTATGTGCACTTGAGAGAATTTGTCTTTCTGTACTGTAAAAAGGATCATTTTTCTTGATTAAACAAGATAACTCTACATAAATGCTGTAATCTGTGTATGTGCTTTGGTGAATGAAAATGGCTTTCCTGTAATTTGACTTAGTTTGAAATTTTCATAAGGAAAATGAGGACATCTTTATTCATTCCAAGGAGAAAACCAAAGGGGAATTGGAGGGGAAGCTATTTATGCAAAATGAGTGACAAGAAAGGCTAAAATTACTTGGGGTTTTGACCTGTCCTCCAGCTTTTTAGAACATAGAATGAAGCAGGCGTTCCTTTTGGAAAGCGTTTTGCATGGTGATTAAAACCTTGGTATGTCCTCTAAATGCCTAAGGAACTATAACAGAGTTCCCTGAGGTGTTGGTGTATCACCCAGAAGACTGTGTAGAAGAGCCAGAGAATGAAGAAAAGGCCCCAGAAGCAGACAGAATCCAGGTCATGTGTTGTGACAGTAGCCAAGACTGAGGCTGTTATGGGATTCTGAGACATTATTGTTTGGTTTTGGTTTTTTACCTTAAATATCTTTTTGGATAATAAGCCTCCTGATATTATCAGCCAGTTCATTATAATTTTTCTAGGTGTTCGCTCTTACTTTGAAGTAATTAAAGATTTGTGCTTTTATATAATTGATACACCTTTACACTGAAAAATTGTTCCATATGGGTAGTCTGTGTATCTCTGAAAAGGAAAGCTAATTAATTGGCTTGTTCATACAACACACTCCCCAAATATGGGTTTCACGGATTCTTTACCAACTGAGCTATCAGGGAAGCCCTTTACTGACCATCCCTAAGGAAATATACGTTCTTAAATAAAATTCTAACATTTTCAAGGTTAGAGTTTTGTATTTGGATGGGCAACTCACAAAGAAGTTAGGTTGTGTTTTCCAAAGGCTACGCTGTCCAATACGGCAGCCACATATGGCTCTTTAAATTGCATTATAATTTGAATGTTAGTTCCTCATTCACACCAGTCATGTTTCAAGTTCTCAGTTGCCCCATACGGGTAGTGGCTACCATATTGGACGGTGCAGATTTATGTAGTACATTTTTATCACTGCAGAAAGCTCTGTTGGTCAGCACTTGGGATAACCATTGTCACCACTTCCTGTCTATGTATAAATGTCTTTAAAAAGTCAGATGATGCACACACCTTAATTTCCCGTCCTGTGCCCTGTCCTAGTTCTGTCATCGTCTCCCAGTAGAACCTAGGCAATGAAAAATTTCATGAGAAGCATGCCTGTATGAGAAATGAGCTAGAAATTGATCCACAGAAATAGGTGGCCAAGTTGGCTTCAGCAGACATAAGGATGCTTGGAAAAAAATAGTAATAATAACTCTTTACAATCTCAGGAATCAGTTGAATGGATTGCTTTTATTATTCTCCTAATTATACTAGGGATCCCTGGACGTTCCAGAAATATGAATCCCAGTTATATCAGATTGCTGACTCCTTTCTCCCTCGCTGTCTTTTTCTGGTTATTTTTGCAAGAGAAACTTGGTCCCATAGTGAATTGAAAAGGTTAATTTTAACATTCCAAGGCTCTTTGTGTCTCGGGGTGATTTGTGCCTGAGATTAAAAGCAGACACAGGAACTGCTTTTTCATCACCAACTGCTGACTATTGACTCTCCTTCTGTTAAAGCACAGGTCTTGGTAATGTTGAGGGTACTCCTTCCCTCTTAGGTAGACAGGAGAATTGTTATTTTTGTAACAGAAATGAGTTCCCTTGGGCCTGAAATCCACAGGGGATCTATCTGACATGAGCTGACTCATGATCTGATTGCAGAACAAATGATGTTGAAAGTTGCCTCCATGTGGCTACTTTCCAAAAATGCATGGTGACTGCAACCACGAAATTAAAAGATGTTTTCTCCTTGGAAGAAAAGCTATGACAAATCTTGACAACATATTAAAAAGCAGAGACATGACTTTGCTGACAAAGGTCCGTATAGTCAAAGTTACGGTTCTTCCAGTAGTCATGTACGGATGTGATAGTTGGGCTGTAAAGAAGGCTGAGCACTGAAGAATTAATCTTTTCAAATTGTGGTGTTGGAGAAGACTCCTGTCAGTAGCAATCTAGGTGGTAACAGGGTACATTTCCCCTTATCAGACTTAACAAAGCTGTTTTAATTTTGAAGGGAAAAAATGTACACATTAAAATTTTTTTTTTCTAAATTTGTTCTACTGAGAGATTCTCTTTCCACCAACATGGACTTGGAGACCTTCTTACTAGTAAGGAGTTAACAACATTGGAAGAAAACAGGTTACTTTAAATTTTCTGGTCCTGATTCTCAGCTGCATTTGATTTTCGCCTGGATCAGCTATTCATTTTATTTTATTCAAAACTTTCTGAGCATTTTCTCAAATAGGCTCCATGAAGATGCATGGCTGCTTGGTGATGTCACTAGCGTCTGAAAAAGCCAGGTGCGTGCCAGACATTAAAACATGCTCATTATCTTTCCTATCATCTGTCCCCCTGTTCTCACAGAAACCCAAAACCCTCGCTGGATCCTGGTTGTAGTGAAAAGAGTCATCACTGTCCTCTTTGCATCAGACATTAGGGTAATATTGTTATGCATATTTGTTCGAAATTGCTTTTTAACCCGATTGCCAGCATTCAAGCCACTGACTTCCTTGTGGATATAATCTAGTTGCTGCTTTAGCTCTTGGAAGTCTTCAAAGTTGAAAATGAATTGCTTGTAGCAAGTTGCTCAGTGAGGTCAGTCTTTGCTTTCCCAAGATAGTTCATGGTAATAACAGTGAACTCGAAGGGAGTCATTATTTGGCACAAAACCATCCCAGATTCACAACATCTAGATGAAAGCCTCTCTCCAGGCTACTGTGTCCTCACTGGTGACCTCCTGGCCCCTTTAATGACCACCTGTATTGATTGAGGGCCACATTCTCCCACCCCATTTGGGCAGACCTGAGTCTGACTTGATAGCTCCCCTTAGCGGCTCCATAGATACCAGATACTCCGAGCTGAATGTGTCTGAGAGGGAACTTCCTCTCCCTTGTGGTAGTGGTTTAGTCGCTCAGTCATGTCCAACTCTTTGTGACCCCATGGACTGCAGCCCACCAGTTTCCTCTGTCCATGAGATTTTCCAGGCAAGAATACTAAAGGTGGGTTGCCATTTGCTTCTCCAGGGGAACTTCCTGACCCAGAGATCGAACCCTGATCTCCTATATTGCAGGCAGTCTCCTGCATTGCAGGCGAATTCTTTACTGACTGAGCCACCAGGGAAGCCCCTTACTCTCCCTTGCTTGTCTCTAAAACTTTGTTCCTTACACTCAGCCCCACAGACCATACTGAGAGGCATCTTTGAATTCTCCCCTAACCAGTCCTGTAACTGGTTGGTCTTTCTGCCTCCCTCAGATCTCCCCCTTTCAACCCACCCTTCCCCAAGACTGCTCATGGATGGATGGATGGCTTGATTGATCCATTCAGTGTCCACCCAGTATCTTCCCTGTTCCAGGCAATTTATTACGTAATAGGAACACATGGGTGTTTGAAGCCAACTCAATCCCTGCCCTTAGGGAGCTTAAGGTTTATGGGGAGGAACTTGACATTTAAGTAGTAAGCAGCCCAATCAAGAATGATGAGAGCATTGTAGCTGTGTTTATGCATACCTGAGCATGTCATTCTTCAGTGGTTTCTCTTCATCTTTGGGATAAAACCCAGACTCCTTAGCCTGTACACAAGGCCCTTCATGAACCAACTAGGATCAGTTAATAGGCTTACAGATCCCCCGGCTCACTGCACTTCCTGGGTTTCCTGTCTGTGCTTCTTGGGAAGTGCCTTGTGCATCTTGGCCCCTTGTTTCTCGAGCAGACTTCAGTGTGGGCCTCCAGCTGTGACTGTGACTTCTTGTGAGCGTTTCAAGTTTCTTCTCTGCTATTTCTCCCTTGTGCTCCTGTGGCCTCTCTGTGTCTCCTCGCTGATTGTTTCACCTATAGAATTTATTTTCTCCTCCAGTAGACTCTGACACTTTGAGGATGGAAACCATGTCTTCTATCCTTGGAACCTAACATGACATCTAGTGTGTAACAGATGCTTGATAAGTCTAATGGTAAGAGCTGCCTACCAATGGAATCATTGTTCCAAAGAATGTAGTAACATCTGGTTTCCCTAAGTGTCAGACTTTATAAACCCCTTTCATAGATCTGACGAATGAAACTTCAGTATTCGGTGAGATACTGGCTTCCATGCCATTTAAATTCTCTGATTCTGAATTGTTGTCCATTATGTAATTATTTATCTTTGCCAAGCTCCCAAATGTCTTAATTGGGCTCATCATATGTTATGAATTCTGTTTCTGGGTATTGTAGGAATGGCTGTCAGTGTTATTTTGTTTTTCTGTATATGAGCCATTTGACTCAGTGGGATGATATTTTATAACTCATTAATGTTTGTGATCCTGTGTACCCAAATATTCAGGATTAGCTGTCAGCTACCGCTGGAATTGATCCCATGGGCCATTAGAATGTACTTTTATGCTGTAATTACCCTATGCCAAGAATTAAGCGCCATGCATCCAGTGACAGACGGTAGCCACATGCTTGGCCTGTTAAATGTACATGGTGGCAAGTAAATCCAATTGGATCTTTCTTTCTCCAAAGAAAGAACTTGAATGTTTCTTTGGCTGACTCAGAGTACTGAAATTAAATTAAGCACAGCATAGGAAATTCTAAGAGATTTTCCTCCTAGAAAATGGGAAGCAACTTTATTCCTACTGAGTGCAAATCTGGCTGCATGTATGGTGTCTAAGGTCATACACTTAATATGAACTCTGGTAACACCATAGGGTGATGCTGAAAAAAAAAATGCATCTTTTTCCAATGTTATTTATTGGAATCATCCATTTGAACCATCCTTGTGCAGTAAACACTGTTGGGTTAACTATTAATTTTTGGTTGGTTGGCACCTACCACATCCAGAGACATTTTTCAAGCTTTTATTAGGTGTAGGTCTCCTGTGAGGCACCTGGGCCCACAGTGAATGGGACAGAAACCCTTGCTTTCAGGAGATCACCGTCCGGGTAAAGAGATGCTCTGAGTACAGTGACTTTTGTGTGGCTGTTGGCCTGGCCTGTGCTGTGTGCTCTCTCTCTCCTGCAAAACTCTAGAGGAAGACTCAGTGTCCTGGTGGTTAAGATGTTTAGATTAATCTGGAGGGGATAAGCAGATGCTGTCGCCGAGGGCCTGGCAGCTGGGACTGTCAGCGTCGATTACTGAAGGAACCGATGAGATGGGATTAAAATGAGCCTGAGTCTCTTTTCCTGTTTTGCATATAGGGTTATCATTACCATCTTTCTAAATTCCATATATATGTGTTAGTATGCTGTAATGTTCTTTATCTTTCTGGCTTACTTCACTCTGTATAATGGGCAGAACAGACTTTTGGACTCTGGGAGAAGGCGAGGGTGGGATGTTTTGAGAGAACAGCATGAATATTATCTATAGTGAAACAGATCACCAGCCCAGATGGGATGCATGAGACAAGTGCTCGGGCCTGGTGCATTGGGAAGACCCAGAGGAATGGGGTGGAGAGGGAGGTGGGAGGGGGGATCGGGATGGGGAATACATGTAACTCCATGGCTGATTCATGTCAATGTATGACAAAACCCACTGCAATGTTTTGAAGTAATTAGCCTCCAACCAATAAAAATAAATGAAAAAATAAAAAAAAATAAAAAATAAAATGAGCCTGAGTAGAAAGAGCACAGGTTCTTTTAGTGAGAAGCTGACTGCTGTCCTGGAAATGAATGACCAGAGCATTGCTACGTGGTCAACTTTTTCAAGGTTTCTCTAGTGGCTCAGACGGTAAAGAATCTGCCTGCAATGCAGGAGATCCGGGTTCTTTCCCTGGGTGGGGAAGATCCCCTGGAGAAAGGGAATGGCTACCCACTCCAGTGTTCTCGCTTCGAGAATCCCAGGATAGACGAGTCTGGCGGTCTACAGTCCATGGGATTGCTCTAGTCAGACATGACTGAGTGACTAACACTTTTTCAACTTTCTCTAAAGAGTAAAAGCAGCCTTGTCTCCCATGACATCTCACATACTTTCGAGTCCACTCAGCCTGAGGGTTATTAGGGACAGGTTAGCTACGGTTGGCCCCCAGATCTGAACCGGCATCTTCATCGCTCCGCAGACATTCAGTTGATGTCCCTGCAGTGTTCCTGGCCCTGGGTAGGGAAGGTCAGATGACCCAAAAGGACAAGCCTGATAACCTTCATGGGGTTTACAGCCTTCTGGGGAGGGGGGCAGGTAGAGCTGGGAACAGGCTTAGAAGAGCACACAGCCCCTTGTTGACAGAGAAGAAGGGAATTCAGTGCCTGTTGAATAGACTTTCTGACCCAAAAGTAAGTGACACATATGCACCTCTTTGTTCATTTTCATGCCTTGTTCCTTAACCACCCTTTGATGTAGATGTATGTAGTGGACTTATCCTTTTTTTTCAAGGGGAGAGGACAATCCAGGACCCCCCCCCCCCCACTTACATTTAGGGGATCCCATCACTGTGCACAGATGGGGTGGGGGCAGCCAGAGTCCCCCTTCCGACTTGAGCTGCCTGGTGGGTAGATGCGTTCTCTCCTCTGAGAATTCAAGGGAGAGCCTCAGAGAAAGAACTAGTTGAGAATCTAGTGAACCTAAATTTGAGTCCAGATCCAGTTACACAGAACCATTTTGTCTTAAATTCGTTTGCTTTGTGTAAGTTAAATAGTTGTATAAATTAGTGATTTTATGAGCCATAGCTTATTTGAGTCCACCTCCTGATATGTACCATAGTCACATGAGTCGGACTTTGAGAAAACTCTGTTCCGTGAAGGCGAGAGCGAAATATTCAAGGAGAAAAGCCGCAGATACTTAGCACCTGGTAGTGGTGGTTAGTCGCTAAGTCATGTCTGACTCTCACAATCCTGTGGACTGTAGCCTGCCAGGCTCCTCTGTCCGTGGGAGTCTCTAGGCAAGAACACTGGAGGGGGTTGTCATTTCCTTCTCCAGGCGACCTTCCTGACCCAGGAATTGAACCCGGGTCTCCTGCATTGAGGCAAATGATTTACCAACTGAGCTATACCTAGTATGTGCTAAATAAGTATGGCCTGGGGATATACTGTTGACCCAAGCAGAGAGTACCCCTGTCCTCATGGAATCTATATTCCAGTAGAGAACGAAACAGAACCAAATACATCATAGGCTGGTGGTACTAAGTGCTGAGAAGAAAAATGAAGCAATGGAGAAAGGAGAGAGTGTAGTGGTATGTGGATGGATGTATGTGTGTCCATATTTTATTTAGAATTTATCAGGGAGACCCCTTGGAGGGAGTGACAACTTCCCTGGTGGCTCAGACGGTGAGGAATCTATCTGCAATGCGGGAGACCTGGGTTTGATCCTTGGGTTGGGAAGATCGCCTGGAGAAGGGAATGGCTACCCATTCCAGTATTCTGGCCTGGAGAATTCCACGGACAGAGGAGCCTGGTGAGCTACAGTCCATGGGATCACAGAGGCGGACATGACTTAACAACTAACACACACACTTAGGGGATTGAGAGAACAAGCCCTACATTTGAGAGGTGATAGTCCTTTCAAAGGACAGAAGAGGCCTTGCCAAGATCCCGAGGCCAGAGCATGGTCATTGCATTCGAGGAACTGAAAAGCAACCACAGTGGCTGGAATAGAATGAGCAGGGGAGAGAATGGCAGTGCATGAGGTGTCCAGAAAAATAACAGGGGGTCTGGTGAGTCCGAGACAGTGGATGGATTTTATTCTGAGAGACTCAGTCTGACCTGACTTCGTACGGGGATCGCACCAGCTGCCTAGTTGAGTGAACAGCAGTGGCTGGGTGAGGAGGTCAATTACAAAGTCGCTGGTCACCCAGGACTTCTACAGTGGTGGTTAGTGGTTGGGTCTTGGGCGTATTTCGAAGGTAGATCTGGCCGGATTTGCTGAGGAACTAGATATTAAGGGAGAGAGAAAGAGGAGTTGAGTATGACTTCTCGGGTTTAGCCTGAGTGGCTGGCAAAATGGAGTCGCCAGTTTTGAGAAGGGGTTGACCAAGGGGTGAGCGCGTGGAAAAGAACATTGTCCTGGAATCTTACGTATGTCCTTTGGTCCTTTACAAGAGCTTCGTTTGAAAGGATGTGCATCTCTGAAAGTATAGGTAAATATGATCATTGCCTGATAATTTTGAGATTGTCTGGATCTGTGAAGTTGGCCGTAGTGTCCCATCCCAGCAGGGGACTCTGATCCTACAGTGTGTGGGTGGATTCCAGGCTCGCATCGTAAGTCTCCTGGTGGGCAGGTTTCTGCCGGTGGACACTTTTCAGTCCAGCCCATGTGTTGCTGACACGCAGCAGGATGCTGTTCCCCATTACTGAGTGTAGTTCTGGGACCGCCCACCTGCCAGGTTACCCCTCCCCCCAGCCAGCTCCTCCCTACCGCTGCCTCCCACCCTCAACATCAAGGTGAGTCCTCTTATCCACCACTTGCATTCTCCTGTTTGACCCTGGAGGCGGGGGTGCTGGGGCCCTGCCTCTGGGTCTCCACTGTTTGGTGCCTGGGGACCCTGCCGCCTCTCTCTTGGTCAATCAGGAGCAACATGTGCAGACGCTCCGAGTGGACACGCTTGACCCAGTCCTTCGGCGGCATTTTCTCTGAGAGTGATCGTCTTTGCAGGCATCGAGACAGAGCACTGCTTGAGGAAAGTTGCTGTGGAGGGAACAAAAGCTCCTGTGTTCTTGAGTTTGCCCTCCAGAGAGGTTCTTGTCAACTCGGGTGGGTGGACACAGAAAAGGCTTTCCCAAGAGTGGGAAGCCAAATGCAATTCTCCTCCCCCGCTGGACCTTTTCTGTTCACGTGTCCTGCTCGTGAGCCAAGTGCGTGCGGTGTGTGCCCAGAGTGTGTGCTGTGGGAGCATCCTTAGCCCCTTGCTGTATCCCCCAGGCTGTGACTTGTCTAAAAAATGCCGTTTATCACAGAGGTGGGACGAGGAAGAATCACTGAATTCAATATAGAGCGTCAATAGTTCTAACTAGAAACCTCACATTTGAATTGGTTCCTGTTATTCCATTAAACCGACCTTTAACATTTGCTTCAGGCTTTCCCGATAGCTCAGTTGGTAAAGAATCAGCCTGCAATGCAGGAGGCCCTGGTTTGATTTCTGAGTCGGGAAGATCCGCTGGGGCAGGGATAGGCTACCCACTCCAGTATTCTTGGGCTTCCCTCGTGGCTCAGCTGGTAAAGAACCCACCTGCAGTGCAGGAGACCGGGTTCAATTTAGAGATCTGGGAACCCTAAGTGATAGAAAACGCTAGACAGTACTTGGTAGGAAAGCTGTTGGGGGGGGGGGAAATGTATTTGCCAAAACATGGTACTAAATAAAGGAGTCATAAATGTATCTCACAGCCTAGAAGTACACCATCCTGTCTGGAAGCCACTAACCACACGTGACTGCTCCGGTTTAAATGAAATCTGATTAAAGACACAGTCACACTGGCCATCTTCAAGTGCTCAGCGCCATACAAGACTCATGGCTACTGGACCATCGCCCTCATGAGAGAATATTGTACTGAGCAGTGCTGGCCTGCACTGTAAAACACGGACCGCCTATAATAGCATCGTACATTTCACTCACTGTCTGAATCTGCCTGAGAGTAGGAAGGGGTTGAGAGGCTTGAAGAAAATCTCCACACTTGTAGAATGATGTGACGTTGTAAAATGGTGCAAGTGCTTAGTGAGGACTGGTTTTTTTTGCCCTTCGGTTTGGACATTTATTTCTCTGGTAACCCTGATTGAGGACAATAAGTTGCCCATGTAGGTACTGTGCTCACTTCTTTGCAAGACTCTTCAATAGAAGTATAATCCATCTTAGTAAAAAGGCAATGGAATCATTTAAATCCATGATGTCACAGGATGTCGGAAGGGAAGCAGCAGCAGAGGTGAAGGGCATTTTTAAAATTGTGTGGGGGGGGGCTCAGTCATGTCCAACTCTTTGCAACCCCATAGACTGTAGCCCGCCAGGCTCCTCTGTCCATAGACTTCTCCATGCACGAATTCTGGAGTGGGTTACCATGCCCTTCTCCAGGGGATCTTCTTGACCCAGGGATTGAACCCCCAGTATCCTGCATTAGCAGGCAGAATCTTTACCAACTGAGCCACCAAGGAAGCCCTTTAAAATCTTATGTAGTTTTATCCAACTTGCATTAAAAGCTAACCAGACGGAGGGATCTTTTCTCAACGGACTGTGGATTACTGACATGTTATCACCTTATTTATCAGTGACGTTTAAACAGTCAGTTGTTTTCTTTTCTGGTATGAAGAGCAGGCGAAGGGTGGTTGTTGTGCTTTGGCTGAGGCTGGGCCTGCTGGATAAATATTGACTGGGCTGTCTGGGCCTGGGAGAGCAGAACCGGGCTGGGGGTGCTGGGGAGCGGGGTGCATTCCCCTCATAGCTGAGCTGCTTCACGACGCTGCTGTGCCAGGGCCTGGAGGGGACCCTGCAGAGGAGGTGATTCCAGGTCACCTGACGGAGGGCATCTGGGCTTTCCAAGACGGGACCGTTAAGGAAGTGGGACCACCACACCCTGGGGTGCTCAGTTCTATGCCTCAAGTGACCCCAGTGTCCCTGGCAGAACTCCAGGTGTGAGGCCACCCACCCACAGAGATTTCTGGGAGCAGCTCAAGTGACACAAGGGGAACAGTCAATAAATACAACCTGAAATGTAGAAGTATCAGTGATGAAAGTATCTCACTTTGCAACTTACCAAGCACGTGTGTTGAATGCGCCTGGGGCGGGGTGGGGATTCTGTAGTGACACACGGTGATGGTGAAGTCTGGACGAGGGCGGAACAAAGATTGACCAGGCTAGCCTGGGAATGTTCTCGGGCCAGAGGGAGGGGACTAGCAGCCTGCTGGCCGCACGGCAGAGAGGGCTGTAGGACATTCTATTTGCCAAGATGGCCTCTTTGTCACCTGAATCTCGTGATCACTCTCGAGTCAGCAAAGCTTTTGATCATGGCTGGGTTTCCAGGCATCTTTTAGACCATGAGATGATATGTGATGATCCCTCAAGATACGCTGGTCTGGTTGGCCTTTATTCTTTCTAAAGTCAGTCGGTGTATTTATACGTGGAGAAACCCATCTTGCGAAATTTCTGTAGGCTCGAACCATTTCCCCCAGGTTGGATCCATCTCAGCATGCTGATCATTTTTCCTTTCTGAAAGGACGGGATAAGCACACATGTTGATCAGCATCATTTTGGCCCCGGGGTTGTCTTGCTAAACTCTCACATGACCCTCAGCCTCCTCCTCGAGGGCTGGGAGAGCGCAGCTGTGTGATGCCCATGTGATGCGTGTCACACGCACCAGGGAAGTGACGCACTTCAAAAGTGGCGGACTTGGAGCGCGAATTCCTCGATGGCTTGAAAGAGTCAACCATCACTTATCACACATCCAGCAAATATTGATAAATATTAGTAGAATACTTTTATGAACTGTATACTCAACTGCCATGCAGTTGAGTTGTTCTAGATGTTATTTTTAAAGCAAACTTGCTTGCGAAGCAAATTGAGAGCGTAGCATTGACATATACACACCGCCATGTGTGAAATGGTCAGCTCTCGGCAAGCTGCTATATCACACAGGGAGCTCAGCTCCATCTTTGTGATGACCTTGGGGGTGGGATGAGGGGTGGGAGGGAGCCTCAAGAGGGAGGGGTATGTGTATACTCATAGCTGATTCATACTGTGGTACAGCAGAAACGAACACAACGCTGTAAAACAATTACACTCCAATTTTTTTTTTAATTTAATGTTGAGCATTGAAAGAAAATCACACACCCCACAAATCTAAACACACACACACACAAACTCACAAGGAAAAGGCAATACCTTCATTGCTTGCTTCTTCGTGTGATTACAGAAGGAGGTCATAATTAAATAGCTACAAACCTGGCCCTTGGCATGAAGGTGAATCCTTGGAATTACTTTGGGAGAGAGTGTGTTCAGAGGTTAGTACCAAAGGCTGTTTTGAGATTGAGGGGTTCCCCCTGCCGCCTTATTTCTTCTTCTTGTTTTGGCAGCGGTGAAAAGCATTTCATTCCCCACATTTGTATCTACCAATGTTTTTTGTTTTGGAAGTTCTCTTCTCCTGATCTGAGGCTGTGTCTTTGTCTGCTTTAAATGAGTAGAATCAATGTCTTGGGTTCTTGCCTGGTATTAACTGGTGCTTTCTTTCTTTCTTTTTTTTTTTTTACTGGTACTCTTTCAAAGTAGCCCTTGTGAGTGGTTCTTTAAGTGGTAAGTCCTACATAAGGCAGGGATCATAAATCGAGTTTGATTCCATTGCTGAGTCTAGTTGGTCCACAGCAGCTGCTGGAGCGGCCTGTAGAAAGACAGTGGGCAGCTCCATGATAAGCAGTGGCCTTGTAGGCCGTGAGAGGAACCCAGGGGCAGTAGACACGACCAGGTTTGCTGACCGCACTGCCTGGGGAGTGGCAGCCATTTAGATTTATGGAGGTTTGCAGGGTCATTACCTCTGTCTCACCTGCTCTGCTTATGAACTCCAGATTTGTCCATATGATGGCTTTTGAAAGCTCTGATGCTCTTTAGATAAACCTCACCTCCCAGCTCACCTTCTCTGCCCCTGCATCATTCTGGCGGGTGAGTTAGCTCAGGAACCCTATTTGACTTGTTGATCTTGTTCAGCAAAGCATCAAGGCCTTAAAGAAAGGTGTAGGGATAAAGAGACATTGAGAATTTTTTTTTTTTTTTTTTTTACCCAGTCCAAGCACATGTTCCATAAGCAAAGGTCAGTTCAGATTTGTTAATATCCGTATTAATCAGGACATCTTGCTTAACAAATAACAAATGCTAAAGCACTTTGTGTTGTAATGAATGAGATATGGGTATGTGGGTTGTTCTAGGAGCCTTTTCTTCCCACCCTAAAAATTTTTTTTCCTTTTTGCATTTTATTTATTTATTTATGGCTGCACTGGTTCTTTGTTGCTGTGCTTGAGGGCTTTCTCGAGTTGCAGCAAGCAGGGGCTGCTCTCTAGTTGCGGTGTTAAAATCGGACTTCTCATTGCAGTGGCTTCTCTTGTTGCAGAACATGAGGCCCTAGGCATGGGGGTTTCAGTAGTTGTGGCTCATGGGCTTATTTGCCCCGTGGCGTGTGGGATCTTCCCTGAATGGGGATTGAACTTGTGTCCTCTGCAATGGCAGGCGGATTCCACCAGGCCCCCAGGAAAGTCCCTCTTCTGCGTTCTTTTATACAAGATTAAAGGGAAATCATTGCATCACTCAGAGTCCAAGAAGAGCCCTGAGCGTGCTTGACCCTAGGCAGCTACTTAACCTCTTGCCCAGGGCTTGTGTACATGAACTGCGCAGTAGACTTGCCTGGCAAGCTTTTTAAAGAGAGTACTGATGCCTGGGTCCCACAGTCTTTGGGGGTGGGACCCAGGCATCAGTACACTTAAAAAAAGCTCCCGCATGGGGACTTAATGCACATCTTGCTTTGAGAACAGTTATTCCAGCAGATCTGGGTCTTTGACCACCACACCTGTAAAAACGCTCATGTCACCTGCAGAGAGGACCCTCCTAAATTTGGTCCATCTACTTCTCCAGCCTCCTTCCCCATCACTCCCTCGGCCCCCCGGGCACAGGCCCGTTCTCAGCTTTCTCCTCTTGTATTCTCCCTGTTCTTTCTGCCTTGATTGCGGTTTCTCCGGTCTCCTCCCATTCCAGCTCTCTGCACAAAATCGCTTCCCCCTAAGAACCCGATTTAGTGTTCCATCCCTTGTGAAAACCCCCCTCCCTCCCCGAGACAGACTTGGCCTTCTGGTCCTATGTTTCCATGGCTGTTGGAAGATAGGGACCACCCTTCACGTGCACCCTTCACACCCAGCTCAGCGGATCCAGAAAGCATTTGCCAGTGGCTGAGTGGACTGGCGATGCTCGCTGCCTTTCCTTCTGAGCCCAGCTAAAGTGCTTGTAAAGGGCAAAGCATTTTACACA
Source organism: Cervus canadensis (assembly GCF_019320065.1). NCBI lineage: Eukaryota > Metazoa > Chordata > Mammalia > Artiodactyla > Cervidae > Cervus > Cervus canadensis. The sequence continues at coordinate 11,533,921 of NC_057394.1, read as the reverse complement.
CACCAAGTGGTTTACGGTTGTTGTCGGTTTTGATCGTTAAATGGCAGCACATGGGTATTCATATGCCACCATTCTGTAGACTCTGCTCCTCTTTCAGCCAGGATGCGGGATGTTTTGTGTTATTTATTGTTTAGAAGGCATCCGCTTGCCCTCTAGGGCAGCAACCCCCTCCCCCCCACACCCAGTCTCTGCAAAATCCTGTTCAGCTGATCAATCGGAGCTAATTAGGTGATGTGTTTGCCTCGGGCAGCATCTCCGTAATTCCAAAACCTTGTGCAAATAGCCGAGTTGCCCCATGAACTTTTATTATGTAGACTTAACGCCTCTCAAAGCCATCTGTGAGCCTGGTCCTGTGAAGCAATTATGCTGCAGGTGTGCAATAGAAATGAAGTAATGGCTTAATTATTTGGTGAAGCAGCAGGCGTTTTGGACTGAAGACTGACTGCACAAACTTCCCAGGGTTTTCTTCATGCTATTTTGTTCCTTGGAATCTTAACTCAGAGAATTATTGGGACTGCCGCCAGCTGTCTGTACAATAATCTTAAGAAGTCAGCTTGTTCCGTATTGAAATCATGAGAAGGTCGACCTGATTCTCCTGTATGACGGCTGTGGGGGAGGGGATACAGGCGGGGATGTGTATTTGTGAATTGCCTGAAATGTAAGCAACATTTGGGTATATATGTATATTTGGGGGGAAGGAGGCCTCTCTCTTTCATCAGATTCTCAAAAGGGTCCTGTGGCCTCCACCTCCATGTCTGCAAAAGAAATGAGAGGATTAAACGTTGATTCATGTTTCTTTGAAGTCATCAGTTGTGTCTGGGAGTTAAAGATAGATCTTGAACGAGTTCCTTGTCTTTTTTCTACAACATAGAAGTAGATCTCTGTCAGAAGCCTGCTTCTTTCTAAATTATCCATTTTCCTGTATCTTGTGTTCCATCCCTAGTGGCTTAGATGGTAAAGAATCTGCCTGCGATGCAGGTGACCTGGGTTCGATCCCTGGGTTGGGAAGATCCCCTGGAGAAGGGAACGGCAACCCACTCCAGTATTCTTGCCCAGAGAATCCCATGGACTAAGGAGCCTGGTGGGCTACAGTCGCAAAGAGTCAGACACGACTGAGTGACTCACACACACACACAGATATTTCATGGGGGTCCTGTGTGCCATCATCCTGTTGAGCATTTCTGATGAGAAAAGGCAGAGGGGTGGAAAATGAAATGAACCCAGTGCAGGCTGTTAAAAAGAAGGATGATCCAGGATTTGCTTCCAAGGCCAAATAAGACTGTGATGGGAATGCCCCACAGCCCCAAAGCTGAGTTACACGGTGGCCCTAGGCGTACCCCACTTTTGAGCACTTGTCATATACTAGGCACCTTGTACTTACTTTAGCTTCTAGCATTTGCTTTAACTTCTATACCAGCATTTTGAAAGATGCTTGGTTATCCTCATTTTACCAAAGACAAGGGGAGATTCTGTGGCTCATACTTAAACCTCATGCTTTAAAGGGCCTGACCTGGGGCGGTCCTCTACCTGAACAAAGATGGGGCTCAGGAGGTATTTGTCAGATTTACCTGACTCACCTAGAAAACCCGAGTCCTAAAGCAGGAGATACAGTCTCTCATGGACCTGCGTTTTGTTTTTCATTTTGTACCATCAGCTGGTTTGAAAGATTCGGTTTGGGTGCAACCATCAGCTTTAATTCTTTTTGGTTCCTCATGCATGCTTAGTCGCTAAGTCAGGTCCAACTCTCTGTGACCCCATGGTTCCTCCGTCCATGGGATTTTCCAGGCAAGAATAGTGGAGTGGGTTGCCTTTTCCCTCCTCCAGGGGATCTTTCCGACCTAGGGATTGAACCCTTGTCTCCTGCGTCTCTTGCATTGCAGGCGGATTCTTTATCTGCTGAGCCATCCCTGTGGTTTTCAATTATTGTGAGTTGGTTCTGCCAGCTCTTCTTAGAAATACAGCACACTCCTTGTTTGGTTTTTAATCTGTGTGTTAACGCTGTTGACCTTCCAGAATCTTTTCTTCCTCAAATATTTATTCATTCTCTGGTTATGTATCTCTCTAAGAGCTTTCAGACTGTGCTCAGTGAGACCACTGTGATGTAGGTGGGGGTGGGCTGCCAAGCGCAGAGGCATCCTGCTTAGTAGATGCCGTCTGGCCAGAGAGACAGGATGGGGAAACAGGGCTTTCATTGGGAGAGTGGTGAGCAGGCCCAGGCATGACCCCACAATTCACAACTTCAGAAGATAACAATCCTTTTTTTTTTCTTTTAATTTTAAATAAAACAGTAAGGAATACCTGTTCTTGTTTTTTAAAAAATTAAAGCCAAAGAAAGGAAAAAGGAAAAGAAATTCTACGATGCATGTGTGCATGCTAAGTCGCTTTAGTCACGCCCACCTCTTTGTGACACCACAGACTGTAGCCCACCAGGCTCTTCTGTCCATGGGATTCTTCAGGCAAGAATGGAGTGAGTTGCCATTCTCTTCTCTGGGGGAATCTTCCCAACCCAAGTATCAAACCTGGGTCTCCTGCATCACAGGCAGATTCTTTACTGTCTGAGCCACCAGGGGAAGCCCAACAATGCATAGTTGACCACTATTATAAAATTTTGGTGTTCATTTTTCCTTGCACTGAACATCTTATTAATATTGTTGTTGTTCAGTCCCTCATTCATGTCTGACTCTTAACGACTGCATGGACTGCAGCACACCAGGCTTCCCTGTCCTTCATCTCCTGGAGCTTGTTCAAACTCACGTCCATGGAGTGGGTGATACCATCCAACCATCTTTTCCTCTGTTGTTCCCTTCTCCTCCTGCCTTCAATCTTTCCCAGCATCAGGGTCTTTTCTAACGAGTTGGCTCATCGCATCGAGTGGCCAAAGTATTGGAGCTTTGCTAAAAGCAGCCTCTTCTCTTTATACCATCTCTGCCATGCCTCGACAATGAGCCTGTTACTGGTTAAAAGACCTAGAAGTGTGCCCTGACCAGCTCCATTTGGAAGCTAGATCCCAACAGGTGAAGTGGATGAAAGTGTCGGGGCTGCCTGTTGAAGGCAGGATTTTGTGTTCACACAATTTCTCTCCTTGCCCCTTCTACAGAAAACTCAGGAGCCTTGAGTGTTGGGTAGAGTATGCCCTTGAGGGGCCAGTATAATTACTACGGAAGAAAGAAAGAAAGTGAAGTTGCTCAGTCGTGTCCAACTCTTTTGTGACCCCATAGACTATAGCCTACCAAGCTTCTCCGTCCATGGGATTTTCCAGGCAAGAGTACTGGAGTGGGTTGCCTTTTCCTTCTCCAGAGTATCTTCCCGACCCAGGGATCAAACCCAGGTCTCCCACATTGTAAGCAAGGAGCTTTACCGTCTGAGCCACCAGGGAAGTCCTTACTACAGAAGGGAAAATGTTATAAAGATCTGGTCCCACCCAAAAGAATTACACTAAAGTCTTAACTCCAGTAATCCACTTGGAAACCAGAATTCACAAATTATAAGAACGCTACATAGAAGTCCCTCCCTCCTTTCCTTTTCTATGAGCAGCCTTAACAAGAAATGTAATTCTTTAATTATTCTATTTGAGAGTTTCAAGGGAAAAAAATAGTAACAAAAAGTTGCTTGATGGAGCACCCTGGCTATAAACCATGACTGCGTGTACCAAAAAACGTGTACTGAAATCATTCCTGCTTTAGTCATCCATGCATCTGATTCTGGCTCATTCTTATTTTTAAATGGTTTGAAATAGTTTTAAATAGTGTCTTTGCTGCTTTTCTGCTTCGCAGATTATCTGATGCTTCATTTGGGACTTAACTGTGCTAATCAATTGGGACTAAAATACTCCAGGAGCTTTGAACATCCCCTCTCTTCTTCTGAGCTCACCTTTCAATAGTCTCTGGTGTTTCCCCAAATAACCTTCTAAGAGCTCATTGATAACTCCCTCTAGGTCCGCAGGGCATGGCAAGAACTCCACCACATTGAGACCTTGCCCAGATTATTTGTTTAGGAAAGGAGGAAATAGGTCTTAGGTTAGCAGGTGCTGGCGTCCTGGCTTGGTGATGGCTGCAGGCTTTCCCATAAGGCACTTGGCAGTTGCTGGAAACATACTCTTCGGGTCCTGGGCCACTGTGGCATGCGTGGGCCCTGTGGCTGTCCAGATTTTAGTGGTAATTATGCAAACCACACCGTTGCCTTATTTCTAGTAGTCTGCTCTTTGACTGGCAGTAAAAGGATGCAGGTGCCTGGGGACCCCTTTTGTCCAAGCACCTGCCTACCATGCATCTAGAATGTGTATGCGTTCACTTCTTGGAGTGGGTTGAAATTTTATACTACATCAAAGTAATTTTAGAAACGTATACAAAAATGGCTTTAATAAGTGTTTGCTATTTCTGGGCTCCGACAGTGCCCTCTTGACTGTTGGCCTCATCAGATCCATCATCTCAGCAGCTGGGGTGTCCCCAGGGGGCCACCTCTCTTTGTTCCCTCTGTACTTTTTCTTCTGTAAAATAGAGGAAGACAGACTGGCCTTGTTAATATGATTTTATTTTACCCAGCGGTGGTTGTGAAGATGTATGATGCACTTTATATCCAGTCATTTCCTGGGAAAAAGACTTCTCCAGTGGTGGTCTGCTCAGGTACCCTGGTGTCTGGTTTCCATGCTACCACGGAATAGGGGCTTAGCCCCCTTTATTTTTAACTTTTTAAATTAAAAAAACTTTTTTTTAGCCACATTGCACGGCAGGCTGAACCTCCCATCAAGGGATCAAACCCATTGGAAGCATGGAGCCTTAACCACTGGACCACCAGGGAAGTCCAGGACTTAGCCCCTGCAACTCCTTAACTCAGACTCCATCAACTCCTCCTAAACAGTAAGGCCTTGGCCCTGGTGGTCTCTAGGATCTCTCCAGCCCTGAAGATGATGATTCTGTAGTTGGTCTCGCCCAGTGGTCCTCGACTGGGGGCCACTTGGGAACTTCTAAAGACTGTTCTGCTTGTCTCCTAATGGCATCTAGGGGGCACAGGTCAGGGAGACTGCCAGTCATCCCACAATACATAAGACCCCCCCACTGCAGCAAAGCATTATCCTTCTAAAGTGTCAGTCGTGCCAGGGTTGGGGTCCACGTGGAGGAAGCCAGGGCGTGCACCGGTTTGGCTCCTGCCTTCCCTTCTCGATGCGCCTCTCCCCTGTTGGATTGCAGAGTTTCTCCGGTTCGTGCTCCACTTCCATTGTTCATGGGCCATCTGCAGGTTTTCCAGGTGGAACGATGGAGGAGCTTGCTTCTGGGATAAGTCTGATGGGCTCAATTCAAGGAAACAGAGCTGCTATTGTGTGCTGCCAAGAGTGAGAAATCCGCAGTTACCACGGACTCAGAGGTGTCGGTTTTCTCTGCCACGTTAAAAACGTGTGGCTCATTGTCTTCTCTCATTTAGAGTTTTCCTGGCAGTAATTTCTCAACATGGCGTTTGTTTACTCTTCCGTATTTCCAGTACATTCCTGGGACTTGGATTATTCAACGCTTAGAGTTTTCTAGACTATAGTGTATCATTTAATCTTCCTAGGGGCTAATGCCTGAAGAAGAGGCACTTCAACAAAGTAAATTAATGTGATTGTAGAAATGTTTTGGCAGGGGTCTTTTGGGGGGCAGGGGAGTTGGGGTGGAAACAAGCCAAGAAATGGTGGTACATGGAAAACACACGCAGGAACACTTAACCTTCTTAAGGACCAAATGTTTTCGTTGTTTGTTCAAGTACACATGGGCTCAGTGGCATATGGCTCAGACCTCTTTAAAAAGCAGAAACTGAAAACTGCCCTTTTGAGCACCAGCCTGGGCCAGGGCTGGGAGGTTGCTCAGGGCAGCCTGGTTAATTAGGGTGACTGGATTTCACAAACAAAGCAGATCAGCCTGGCTCTAGCCACGAACATTCACAGACAAACATTCTTTGCCCTTAGGAAGCCAGATTCTGCTTAAGGAAAACTTATTGTGGACATACCTCAATGTTGACCCCTCTGTAGATCCTCTGTGGACCCTGCTGAGAACCAGGAAGCGGAACGGAATTCTCCATGCTTTGGGTTCTGCTGCCCCACATTTTTTTCTGACACAAAATCAGGGGCCGGCCACTTAGCTATGACTCTACTCCTGGATGGAAAGTCATCATCACACCTCCAGAAAAACACGACAAGTGAGTGCACTTAAAGAAATTCATTCATCCACTTCTGTAGAGTCTCCTGCGAGTACCAAGTGCTAATTGATGCGTGTCTTTTTTTTTTTCCTTTGATGCTTGTCATTTTGCCTCTAGCAAAGAATTTGTATCTCACCTTTACTCCTCCACTCCCTACATGGTGCATTCACCCTGCCCACTCCCCCCTCACCCACCTCCTTTTTTTAACCATTACAACCATGAATCACCAAAGATGACCACTTTTGCTTTCCCTAAGCCTCTTCTTCCAACCACAGGCGGATCTAGTTTACCAGACCTATCCTTGAGAGGCATATTCAGGCAAGCACCATCTTTTTTCCCTGTTTGCCAGACTAGAGGAAAGGTAAGATGAAGAGTAAGGAAGAACTTCTTCAGTATCTCATTAGGGTGAAAATCTAGCCATTAGTTCTCAGTTATGGGATATATTCCTTCTCTCTACTAAATTAGCGAGCCGGGTAGCCTGGTAGGTGTTGATCTGCAGCTGTGGGTGCTTTGAAATCAAGGGGGATGGAGAGGAAGGCAAGTGATAAGCCCACCTGAATAAATGATCAAAGAGGCGCCAGAGTCCTGGTGGGGGGAGATCATGGAACCAGGATGAGCTGGGGTGCCCCTGGGGTATTTGCCTGAGGTTCTGGAGATGAGCAGTTGACCCGGTGTAGTTTTCAGTTTTCCTTAGACTTGCTTTCTGGGTAGCAGGCTCTTGACTGTAAAGGAAACCTCAATAAAATTTCCCTTGAAAGGGGCACTGCAACATGTGTGAACCTCAGACAGCATTATGCTAAGTGAAGGATGCATGCGTATATAGTCACTAAGTCGTGTTTGACTCATTGTGACTCTATGGACTGTAGCCCACCAGGCTTCTCTGTCCATGGAATTCTCCAGGCAAGGATACTGGAACAGGTTGCCATCTCTTTCTTCAGGGAGTCTTCCTACCCCAGGATTGAACCCAGGTCTCCTGCTTGGCAGGCAGATTCTTTACCACTGAGCCACCTAGGAAGCCAAACCAGGTCCAAATGACTACATCTTGAAGTGAGTTTATAGAGGCAGAAGGCAACTGGTTGTCTGGGGCCAGGAGCGGAAACCAGTTACAAACCGGCTGAGGGAAATGCTTAGGGGAGATGGAAATGTTCTAGAGCTGAATTGTGGTAATATTAGTATCACCGCCTACATTTACTAAAAATCGTTGAATTAAGACACTTACAATGGTTGAATTTATTAAGTAACTTGACCCAAGTCACACAGTTAGTGGCAGAGCCAGAATTTAAAATTACAGTTGTTCTGTGACCTCTAACAGTTCGCATCCATACATGAAAAACATTATTGCTGTTTGTTATAAATGTAGAGGGAAATGAAGAAAACAGTAAAACTCATACATATTTAGTGTGCCGTAATTTAAATTTTTAAACGTATGAAGTGAGAATTTTTTTTTTTTTTGAAGTGAGAATTTTTAAATGTAAAAGAGTGAACAATGCTGCCTCCTCCTCTCCCATCATTAGGACACGACACCCAGTGAGCATCTTTGCTGTGCCTCGGTCCATTATCATATTCCTTTCTTCATGTTTGGATCAGCTTCCAGCACTTTATCCTTTGCACTTTCGGTGTCAGGATGTATCTCGGAGAATTCCTTTCATGTGAAGCTTTTCTCCAGCCTCTCTTCCTGGGACATCTTCATCCTTTTCATCACAACCACTTTCTTCATTTATGCCTGTAGATATCTCTGGCTGCATCTTTAGAGTCTCATATGTGGTGGCAGCATCAACATTCTTGTGTTGAATGTTATTTCAACTATTTCCAGCTGTTTCCTTAACATCTTGTTATGTTCCTTCACATTTTGCTTCCTTTTGCTTCGTGTTTTATGTTCACTTCTTGCCTCTACTTCCCTCTCTGTCAGTCCCTTTTTTGTGATCCATTTTTGTGAAATGTTGTTTGGATTTATCACGAGGAGACGAGGAGGTCACACTGCCATAGGCTTTGCTGTTAGTGAGCAGTGACCCACCACCTAGGAACCGCAAGATGTGATGTGATTGGTCATTGCTCAAAAGTGTGCATCTGATCTCGACAGAGTGAAAATGTGGGGAAAGAGGAATTTAAAGATTAAAAACGCATAGCTTCTACATCCTGGAGGTTATAACCTGAGATTTGAAAGTGCGGTGGATAAGAGCCACAAGTAGGAAAACTGTAGATTTCGGGTGATGGGAAGAAATGTTACCTGCAAGGGCTGTATGTAAACCAGCAGCTGAATAGGTGGTGGCGAAGTGGGTCAATCGCGTAGATTTGTTTTAAACAATAACTTTATCTCCCCAAGAAATAAAGTATTAAAATTTTTCATTGAAGTATAATTGATTTGCAATGTTGTTAGTTTCTGGTGTACAACAAAGTGATTCATATATGTGCAAAGTGATTCATATATATATATCGTATTTAAGTGGGCTTCCCAGACGGCTCAGTGGGTAAAGAATCCACCTGCAATGCAGGAAACACAGAAGATGCAGGTTCAACCCCTAGGTCTGGAAGACTCCCTGGAGGAGGAGATGGGAACCCACTCCAGTATTCTTGCCTGAGAAATCCCATGGACCGAGGAGCCTGGCGGGCTGCAGTTCAGAGGATTGTAAAGAGTCGGACACGAGAGAGCAGCTAGCACAGCACGTGGTATTTAAGTACACTCGAAAGTACATTGTTGAGATTTTGTTTTAAGTTTTGCATTTGAGAAGAACTTTATTTATCCTTCTTCCTGCTCACCCCTTCTGCATAGGAGTCAGAGTCATCCTTAGGGCCAGGGATCAGCCCATCTGTCTTTTCAGTCGCCTGAGGAGAGGCTAAAGGACAAGCTCCTGCATTCCCAGAAATTGTCAGGATTCTGAGAAGAAGAGGGTGCCACGTTGGGAGGCCTGTGGACGGTCGGGAAGAGGTAGTTAGGACGTTTAGCAGGAGACTGGCCTTACGATCTGGTAGGATTACCAGTGATAGCTGGAGTTACAGCAGAAACAGTACCACTCACCCGTCAGCAACAGCATCAATGCTGGATGTTGAGCTGCTGCTGTGGGCCTGGTGCCCCGCAGGGCACATGTGAGAGCTTCACCCTTTTCAACAAGCCTGCCGGGGAAGTTGTATGATCCTCGTTTTACAGACGAAGCAACTGGAGCCCAGAAAGATCACTGCTGTATCAAGGTCACGGCCAAGGGACAGCTGAATGGAATTTTATCTCCGGTTTTCTCACTCCAGAAGGAATGCGGTTGGCAAAGCACCAGCTGATCAGAAGCCCCCCAACCCCACCACCCCCGGTGACTTTATGAACTTTGACCTTTAAAATGTTTGGTGTCTTTTAGTTCCATGACAGCCTCTCTTAACCTTTTTTCAGCCATCTGAAAGTGAAAAGTGAAAGTTGCTCAGTCGTGTCCAACTCTTTGAGACCCCATGGACTATACAGTCCATGAAATTCTCCAGGCCAGAATACTGGAGTGGGTAGTTTTTCCCTTCTCCAGGGGATCTTCCCAACCCAGGGATCGAACCCAGGTCTCCCACATTGCAGGTGGGTTCTTTACCAGCTGAGCCACAGGAGAAGCCCAAGAATACTGGAGTGAGTAGCCTATCCCTTCTCCAGCGGATCTTCCCGACCCAGGAATTGAACCGGAGTCTCCTGCATTGCAGGTGGCCTCTTTACCAACTGAGCTATCAGGGAAGCCCTTTCAGCCAGCTGAGAGCAAGGAAAATTGACAGATGGCAAATCAGGTGTGTGTGTGTGTTGGTAAAATGATAGCTTTTTAAATGCAGTTGTAATGTTTTGGTGAAGTGAAGTGAAAGTCACTCAGACGTGTCCGACTCTTTGCGACCCCATGGACTGTACAGTCCATGGAATTCTCCAGGCCAGAATACTGGAGTAGGTAGCCTTTCCCTTCTCCAGGGGATCTTCCCAACCCAGGAATCGAACCCAGGTCTCCTGCATGGCAGGCGGATTCTTTACCAACTGAGCCACCGGGGAAGTGTTTTGGTAGGTGACCCTTTTTAACTTTAAAATATCTTTTCTTTCTGAGAGATATTTTATATATAACTCTCAGCTCCCAGAGAGAACTTGTACTTTAAAAACTAAACTTTGATGAGCAGGACTGGCCTTCTGTAATGATGTTTGCCTTGGTTGTGAATTCAGCTCTCTTTTTAAGATGGTCTTTGCTACATTGCCAAGGTTCATGTTTGCTCTCCAACTTATAAAGATTAGAGATGGAGAAAAGGTAGATTAATTTTGATGATGTGTGAAGACATTTTGGAATGCCTTTTTTTCCCCCAGTTGGAAAGAGATTCACATAACTCAATGGAATAATTCAGTGACTCCCAGCCAGGGCAGGGTTGGGTGTTTTGTCTTGTTTTAGGAAGATGTGGATGATGACGACATTATTTATAAGAAGAAAACTGAGAAAACAAGCATCTCTGGCATGTAAGAGTGAGAGGAAATTTTGACACAGAGCAGAGCTGAATGCTACTCGTTAAGTTACTCTGGGGTCTGACTTGCCAGGCTGGGGCTGTTTCTGCCTTTGTCTCAGCCGGTGTCACCAACTGCCTTCATATATTTATGGTGTTCTTTCTAACTTGATCACAGGCATAATATGGATAAATAGGGCAAGAAGAGGAAAGGGCGGAATTTTTCATGGGCTGTTCAGGCTGTGAGGTTGAATTGTGCGCCTCATCAAGCGGCCTGTTGACATCCTAACCCTTAAGTGCTTGTGAATGTGACCTTCTTTGGAAAAAGGGTCTTTGCAGATGTAATTACGATGTGGGCTCGGATGAGGTCGGACTGGAGTAGGGTGGGTCCTTGATCAAGCAGTATGACTGGTGTCCCGAGGAGAAGAGGAGAGGCACAACAGAGAGCCAGATGAAGACGGGGCAGAGGCTGGAGTGATTTGTTTCCAAGCCAGGGAACGCTAGGGGATGGCTGGCCACCCCAGAAGGCAGGAAGCAGAACCAGAACCAGATTCGCCCTGGGAGCCTCCAGTCGGAACCAGCCCCGCCCACACCTTGATCTCCGACTTCCGGCCTCCTGCATTGTGACAGAATAAAGTTTTTGTTTGGAGCTGCCCAGTTTCTGGTACTTTGTCACAACAGCCCTAGGAAGCGGATGCACGCCTCCCACATCAGACTGCTGCGGGCACTTACTGCCGCCTCACACCCCTCACGGGCTGCCGCGTCAATCCACACATGACCTGTGACAAAGGGAAAAGCCGCCTTCGGACGAGAAATGTGGAAGAAATAGCCTCGCACAGCTCCAGGAAGGGGTGAAAGAGGAAGACTCCATCAGCCTGCCTGTGAGGGCCGCTTATACCCACCCACCTCCCCCCCAGACCAGAGGCCCTATTACATTTCACCTTTAGGAAAGGATGTACATGTCAGGAAGAACTGTGAAAGTCGTCAGGGTCTAAACAGAGATTGGACTTGGAGGGTCACATGCTGGAGACTGCTTCTCCTGTTTGTCCCGAGACCTCCCCCAAGCACAGTGTCCGCATGTGTGATGGGCTTGGCTGGGTCCACTGTCCGGTCGGGTGGGAAGGGCCGTGTGCGCGAGGAGGTGGTTCAGACCAGGAAGGGGCAAGTACACTTGGGGTTGAACTTGGCTCTTGTCCTCCATGTGCTGTGAAATTCACATTCCCCGCTAAGAAAGTAGAACAATGAGCATTTCCTCAAGAGTCTACTATACATCTGGTGGTCTGCTGGGCACCAAAGTGTTGCTTTAATTTTTAAAAACACTTCCAAGCCAGCGATTTATTGTAGTACTTGCAACATGACCTAATAATAATTAAAATTTTCCCCAAATAATTCCTACCTTTCGGCATACTGTTAGGATAGACAAGGTATATAAGGTCAGGTAGATAAGACCTTGATGCTGTTGAGGGTTTGGTTGCAGATTGCTGCAGTAAAGCAAATATTGCAAGAAGGCGAGTCACATGAATGCTTCTGGTTTCCCAGTGCATGTAAAAGTTATATTTACACTATACTGTAGTCTGAGTGTGCAATAGCATCATATCTTAAAATATATATAATTTAAAAGGACTTTATAAGAACTTCCCTGGTGGTCCAGTGGTTAAGACTCTGCTTTCCAGTACAAGGGGTGTGGGTTTGATCCCTGGGAGCTAAGATCCTACATGCCTTGGGGCCAAAAAACCAAAACAGAAGCAGTATTTTAAGAAATTCAGTAAAGACTTAAGAAAAAATGGTCCACATCAAAAAATGATGTTTTTTTTTTTTTTTTAAAGACTTTATTGCTAAAAATTGCTAACAACCTTCTGAGCCTTCTGTGAACTGTAATTGTCTTGGCTGGTGGAGGGTTTGAACTATTTCAGGAGTTACCAAAATGTGACATGAAGCGAGCAAGTGGTGCCCATAACCTTGTTTGACGCAGTTTCCACAGATGTTAAATTGGTAAAAACACCACCACCACCACCAAACCAGCTTGATATCTGCAAAGCATGATAAGGCAAAATGCAGTGAAACGAGGTCTGCCCATGTCTGGTACAATTTGCATGGTTCAGTGGGTGCTCAATAAATGCTAGTTTTTTCATTTCTTCGCATCAGTCAACCTAAAAATCAAATACTAGACTGTAAGGGACAGTGCTAAGTGGTATTTATTATATTCTTCAAAGTACTGTTGTTAATTTTGCAATTGGAGATGGCTCAAAAAAGAGAGGAAAAAGCCTCTGGTGGATTCCTGTGTCGTTTGATGTGGCTGCACTATCTGCTGTAAGGAAATCTCAAATACGGGGTACCCCTTTCCTGGGGCGATGCGGCCACTGGGGAAGGAGGTTGATCAGATTAGGGAAGAGAGCCCAGCAGACCATCTTCACATGCTGCGTTGATGTGTCGTTGAGAGAAAACTTTTTGTTTTCCTGGAACCTCGGGTTGGAGGCAGCAGATGGTTGGCAGATTTGGAGCGAGGATTCCAGAAGGGGACCAGAGTGATGTGGGGGAGAGAGTGGCCAGGGGCACAGTGGCAGATGGACAGAGGGAAGCGGAGAGCCACTGGGGCTCTGCCTTACGCTTCCTTGGACGTTTTCAGATGGTTGCACAATGATAATTGATAGCAAATTAAGGATGAAATGTTTTAAGCAAAGATGTTCTATTAATATGGCTAATGTATTGTCAAGTGCTTATCTGACTGAAGCCGGTGAACATCACAACTCAAGTAACTTACCTGTGCCCTTCTGTTCCCCCCCTCCAGAGGGAGTTTCAGGGCATGAATATGAGAATACAAAGGAAAGTTAGTCACACAGTCGTGTCCAACTCTTTGCGATCCCAGTGGACTGTAGCCCGCCAGGTCCTCTGTTCATGGAATTCTCCAGGCAAGAGTACTGGAGTGGGTTGCCATTCCCTTCTCCAGGGGATCTTCCCGACCCAGGGATCAAACCTGGGTCTCCTGCATTGCAGGCAGATTCTTTTCCAACTGAGCTACTAGGAAATATGCAGCCTTCTATCGAAGGACCGTGTGCTGTAGGAGGATCAGGCTGCTTTGGGGAGATCACGGTCAACGCAGGCAGTGGTACCAGCCAGTGGTACACGTCTGTGCTCTTCTCCTTCCTTCCCCTCGTGGTGTTACAGAGAAGTTAAGAAGTAAAGGTTGTTCTTAAGGTCTGAGTCACCATCTTTAGGAGAATTCTCTGATGGCTTTCTGAGCTCCGGTTCAGCCGTTGAGCCGTCAGGGAATACAGAACGCCGGGCAGATCTTGGTTTCAAGTCTGAGTCATAATTATTATCCTCAAGTAAAATAGCTCTTAAAGCTTTGTTTTTCAGCACCTCATTACCATTAATAATCTGAGATAGTTTCAGATGCTTAGCAAATGCAGGCCTATCCCTCCTACGGGTAGTGCAGTCAATCCTTTCCGACTATAAAAATAAATGCGATCTTATGTAATGGGGCCGGGGAGCGTGGGGGACCCTGTGAGAGGCGGCAGTTTCGGGTGGATGATATGGGCTCCGCTGGCAGGGATTGAATGCCCGTCTGTGCCAGTGTTTGGCTGGGTTCTCTTCTCATTCAGGATTTGTTGTCATTCCGTGTCTCAGCAAGGTGCTCGGCTGCCTGCACAACTGTCGGTGTAGGAGAGAGTCCCCTTGGGTGGATGGATTTGGGGAAGGTGACCTCTCTGGGCAGAGACGGCAGCCCCACGCCACCTGCTTGGGGGCCACGCCACCCCCAAATTCACCAGCTCAGCTCCTTCCTGCAGACTTGACTCTGCTTTGGGACTAAGGCCGGAGCATCAGAATCTTACGCCCACCTCCTTCCTTCTGGTCCTATCCCTGGGACTGTGGGCTGGGCCCGGGGCGAGGTTGGTATCCCTGGATCCAGTGGCTCACCCTTGGCATATTTTTATCTTGGTCAGTTTGCATGCCAGTTTCCTTTCCTGTCCTTTGGATTCTCTGGCTAGCAGTGAGGGCTGCTCCTTGGGGCTGGACCCTCTGCCCCTAACACCCCACAGCCCCGACCTGGCTTCCTGCAGACTTGACTCTGCTTCAGGATAAGGCCGGAGCATCAGAATCTTTCCGCCTCCTTCCTTCTGGTCCCACCCCTGGGACTGGACTGGGCCTGGGGCGAGGTTGGTATCCCTGGATCCAGTGGCCACCCTTGGACATTTTTATCTTGGTCCAGTTTGCATGCAGTTTCCTTCCTGTCCTTTGGATTCAAGGGCTGCCCCCTTGGGCTGGGACCCTCTGCCCCACAACCCCACAGCCCCGACCTGGCCTCTGGCTATCGTCCTGCTTCTGAAGCACGTGGGCATCCTGAAAGACCAGCTGTAACACCACTGACCGGCCCTGACATCCACCTGTAGCTCCTTGTTATCAGCGCCTACTGA
This sequence comes from Cervus canadensis, assembly GCF_019320065.1. Taxonomy (NCBI): domain Eukaryota; kingdom Metazoa; phylum Chordata; class Mammalia; order Artiodactyla; family Cervidae; genus Cervus; species Cervus canadensis. Next base: position 11,518,907 of record NC_057394.1, on the reverse strand, counting down.
TTGTGAACTTTTCGCTAAGTCATGTCCACCTCTTTGCGACCTCATGGACTGTGACCTGCCAGGCTCCTCTGTCCATGGGATTCTCCAGGCAAGAATTCTTGCCACCCCAGGAGTGGGGTGCCGTTTCCTCCTCCAGGGGATCTTCCTGGTCCAGGGATCGAACCTGTGTCTCCTGCCTGGGTAGGCAGTTGAGCCACGTGGGAAGCCCTCAATAAGTTATACTCTGTTAAGGGTTGTGTTCAGTTCAGTCGCTCAGTCGTGTCCAGCTCTTTGCGACCCTGTGGACTGCAGCATGCCAGGCCTCCCTGTCCATCACCAACTCCCAGAGTTTACCCTGTTTATTTGTCACAAGAGCCCTGCTGGGTGGGTGCTTTTTCACCCCGTTTCACAGGTGAGGACATGAAGGCACAGAGAGGTTGAGGAACTTCCCCCACGTCACACAGCGCTCACCGGGTGGACCCCGCACTCTAACTGTAGCAGACACTCCTGCGCCTCCAGCTCCTGGTGCTGCACCCTCTCCCCACACAGGGCCAGGAGCCCTCTCCCCACACCCACGAGACCACCACCCCAGAGGGTGCAGCCGGCTCCGAGCAGCCCCACGATCGCAGTCGCCCTCCTCTCATTTCAGGGCCTCCTCCCAAGCCACGTGCATCCCCTCCTCCTCCTTTCCCCACTGGGGCACCTTTGAGTGACTGGCTGGCTTCATTGCCAAAGCCATCTGTGAACAGAGCTGAAGTTCCGTTCATAACAAGCTGATGCCAAAAGACCACATCTCAAGTCTGCTTATAATTTTAAACAATGATTATATTATCGGGTAATTTAGGTGAAATGGGTCTTGTTCCTTAAAGTGGCATTTGGGTGGCCAGTGATGTGATGTAGGCGGAGATCAAATGAGGCCTGATGTTTGAACATGTGTGATTAGGAGGCTCATTGTAAAGAGTCAAGACCTGCTTAGAAGCAACCAGTGGGCATCAAATAGGTGTTCTTTTCATCCTGTTTTGTAACCTGTTTTTGGTAGATCAGGAAACCCGGAAAGGGAGACTTGTAAGGCTGATTGTAAATATCCCCCGATGTTAACAGTTTTTGCATCAGAAACTCTGAGGGTAAGTGTTAGGCTTCCCCTCGATCCTCAGCTGCACTGGATGCAGGAAGCTTCTGTCAGCTCCCACTCCCTGTCCTGATATCATCTGGGAAAGATGCTTTCTTGTTTTGACCAAAGCTCAGTACAAATGGCTTCCTTCGTGGCTCAGATGGTAAAGCCTCTGCCTACAATGCAGCAGACATGGGTTTGATCCCTGGGTCAGGAAGATTCCCTGGAGATGGAAATGGCAACCCACCCCAGTATTCTTACCTGGAGAATCCCGTGGACAGAGGAGCCTGGCGGGCTGCTGTCCAAAGCAATGCAGAGTTGGACGTGACTGCACGACTAACACACAAGCATAAAGGAAATCTTCTTGAGGTTGAGAGAAATTTTTTAAGTGAAACCCCACCTCGAAGAGTCTGTGCTGTTGCTTAGAAATGGAGATATCCACTCCATAAATGTATTTGGAAATGGAAGTTTTGTTCTTGAGACAAGACTTCCCTTCCTTAGACTCCAAGGCCCCTTTCCGCTATGAAGGTGATTGTTTTGTTTCCATCCACCTGTTTTCCAATGATAGTAAAGATGGAATTGTCCATTTATCCCTTCCGTCTTTGGGGATAAGTGACTGTCTTGATCAGCTCCAGCTGCCGTAAAGAAATGCCAGGAGCTGGGTGGCTTAGACAACGAAAATGTGTCTTCTTACTATTATGGAGATTGGGAAGTACAAGATCAGAGTGCTAGCTGATTCAGTTCCTAGTGATTCTCTTCCTAACTTGCAGACTGTCACCTTCGCCCTGTATCCTCCCCTGGGGGAGAGGGAAAGAGAGCTTTCCAGTGGCTCCCCTTATAAGGACACTAATCCTCTTAGACGAGGGCTCCACCCTTCTGAGCTCACTGAACCGTAATGACTTGCTTACCCCAAACTCAGTCACATGGCAGTTTGGGGCTTCAGCGTATAGGAATTTTGCAGGGACACACGATTCCATCCATAAGCCGTGTAATCAGGGAGAAGATGAGACCCAAGGCAAGAGACTGGGAGGTAACCAGACCACCCTGTGTCTCCCTAGCATCTAACAGTTGAAGGCGGCTGTTGCTTTCCTGGGCTTCTTGCCATGTTCCCTGCCTGGTCTTGCATGCTCCCGGGTGGTAAGGTGAGCTGGGGAGACCTGGAATGGTACCCCGGCTCCTGCAGCTCCCCCACTAAGCAGCCCCCCTGTTCTTCCATTTCTTTGGTCATCTGCCATGTTCCTCCAGAGTTCTTGCCTTGCCTTCAGTTCCAGGCAGTGGGTGATGGGGTTGCCATTGCTTGTCTAAGCCTCTGGTGGCTTTTGCATATGGAAAGTATGTGTGTGTGTGTGTGTGTGTGTGTGTGTGTGTGGTTGCTTCATTAGTGCATCTCTGTAATACATAAGATACATATGTTTTCAGACGTATATATATTACACCCTTTGGGGTTTAGTTTTTAAACAGTAAATACTAGGAAGTGTTTGTCGCTCAGTTGTGTCCAACTCTTTGTGATTCCATGGACTGTAGCCCGACAGGCTCCTCTGTCCATGGAATTTTCCAGGCAAGAATACTGGAGTGGGTTGCCATTTCCTTCTCCAGGCAATCTTCGCAACCCAGGGATCAAACCCTGTCTCCCACCAGGGAAGCCCCATATACTAGGAAGAGAAGACTGCAATCCATTATGGAAAACCAAGAGTAAGCTTACAGTCTTCATTATTTCTATTTTCCCACCATAAATTTATATATAAACCTGCAGTAGAGCACATTTAAAAAATTTACAACTCAAGTATAACTAGGTAGGATCCAATTAGTTTTATTTCGTAAGCAACTTGTTATCATCAACTATTCTAGAATATTTTTAAAATTTCAGCTTTATCGGGGTTTAATTGAAATAAATTTGTAAGATTTAAAAAGTGTCTATTGTGGGACTTCTGTGTATATGAAAGGATTCTCCCTCCCTATCTAGTTAATTAGCACATCCATTGTCTCACGTTTCCCTTGGGCTTCCCTTTTGAGGCTCAGCTGGTAAAGAATTCGCCTGCAATGCTGGAGACCTGGGTTTATTCCCTGGGTTGGGAGTATCCCCTGGAGAAGGGAAAGGCTACCCATTCCAGCATTCCGGCCTGGAGGATTCCATGGACTATACAGTCCAGGGAGTGGGGAGCCTGGTGGGCTGCCGTCTACGGGGTCGCACAGAGTCGGACAGACTGAAGTGACTTAGCAGCAGCAGCATACAGTCCATGGGGTGGCAAAGAGTCACAACTGACTGATTTTCACTTTCTTATTTTTGTGTGTGGGTAGGAACATTTCATCCTTGGAAGAAAAGTTATGACCATCCTAGGCAGCATATGAAAAAGCAAAGACATTACTTTGCCAACAAAGGTCTGTCTGGTCAAAGCTATGGTTTTTCCTGTAGTCATGTATGGATGTGAGAATTGGACTGTAAAGAAAACTGAGCACCGAAGAATTGATGCTTTTGAACTGTGGTGTTGGAGAACATTCTTGAGAGTCACTTGGACTGCAAGGAGATCCAACCAGTCCATCCTAAAGGAAGTCAGTCCTGACTATTCATTGGAAGGATTGATGCTGAAGCTGAAACTCCAATACTTTGGCCACCTGATGCAAAGAACTGACTAATTTGAAAAGACCTTGATGCTAGGAAAGATTGAGGGCAGGAGGAGAAGGGGCCAACAGAGGATGAGGTGGCTGGATGGCATCACCGACTCAGTGGACATGAGTCTAAGTAAGCTCTAGGAGTTGGTGATGGACAGGGAGGCCTGGCTTGCTGCAGTCCATGGGGTTGCAAAGAGTCGGACACGACTGAGTGAATGAACTGAGGAACATTTAAATTCTACTCTCTTTGCAGATTTCAATGTTTTACCATACAGTGTTGTCAACTATAGTCACCACGTCATCCACTAGACCCTCAGATCTTATTCATCTTATAGCTGAAAGTCTTTACCAACTTCTATTTCCCCACCCCCACCCCAGCCCTCGGCAACCACTGTCCTGTTCTGTTTCTATGACTTTGACTTTTTTTTAAAGATTCCATGTATAAGTGATACTGTGCAGTATATGTCTTTTTGTGCCTGTCTTATTTAGCATAGTACCCTCCAGGGCAAAAATATGGTAGAATATTTTTAATACAGATAACAAGCCTCACCTTTATTTTTGAAATCTGGATACCTATATTCACTGAAAAAGACATTCTTTTCTTGCAGTTGGGAAAAAAGACTAAAAGTGTATTTCTGAATTATGTCAACAAAAGAGAATTACTGAATTACAAAACTTAGACTGGGTACAGGTAGCCAGCAAATTGGGCAAAACTATAATCAGACAAACAAAAACCAGGCAGCAAGGGCCCTCCAGGTTGTTCAGAGAAGAAACCATAATTTCTGAATTACTGTAAACAGAGAACTTAAGCAGAAAATGGAAATAGATTCTCAGGCTCCAAGGGCATCTGAGACACCAGGTTGGGAGTGCAGTTGAGGTCTGTGATGTTACCTGAACCTGGTCTGGGGCTCAGACACCCTCTCTCTCCCCCTCGTGGGCCTGCCTTCTTTCTTCTAACTGCCGACCTGCATTCCTGGCTTCGCCAGGCCTCGTGGAAGGTGGAAGATGCCCATCCTGGGACATGAGCCCAGAGTCACAGCCCTGCCCCCAGGAGAGAGACAAGGTCACGTTCTCAGCTGCAGTTCCAAATCCCCGAAAAGGCTCTCCGATTGGCGCAGGTGTGCTCAGCCCGCCCTCTGTCTCCGCACTCCAACCCTCTGCCCTCCGGATGATCTGGAGGTGCCCCTCTTGCTGCCTCGTTTTTGTTTGTCTGCTTATAGTTTTGCTCAATTTGCTGGCTACCTGTGCCCATCCTCGATTTTGTGAGGCTGAATTTTTAGGATCGTCTTTAGAAGATGAGGATGAAAATGGAAGGGAGAACTGGGGTTCATATCCCTCATTTATCCCGGCAGCTGATGGCATAGTCAGTGCCTAATGGGCTGTTCAGGTGGGCTCTTAAGTCAGGTAAGAACTAGCAGATTCAGCTAGCTCCCTTGGTGTCCCAGTGACACCTTAGACTGTTAGATAAACTTCAGTGTTAGTTGGAATTTGAATTGTAAACAAAACTGTCCTAAAGCAGTCATTTAGTCAGAACTCCTCCAACAGTTACCTTCGAAAAAATGCAGTCACTGTTCTCATCCCTTTTTCTGTTTTCTTCTTTTTTTTTGAAAATTCATGGCATTAATTTTTATTTTTTTGGTATTCTATATATTTTATTCATTGTTCTGAATTCATCATTCTATTTAATTCATATAAGCCAAGAAAGTAGGCTGGTTGATATTTTATACCTAGCACAGTACAGTATATATATGTTTTAGTTGACTGTAGTTGGCTTATAATATTGTGTTTGTTTCAGGTATATAGCTTCAGACTCTTTTCTTTGCAGGCTATTACGAGATATTGAATATAGTTCCCTGTGCTGTAGAATAAATCCTTGTTAATCTATTTTACATATAGCTGTGTGTTATCTATTAATCTCATATCCCTAGTTTATCCTTCACTGTACCCTTTCCCCTTTGATAATTATAAATTTGTTTTTTATGTCTGTGAGTCTGTTTCTGCTTTGTAAATAAGTGATTTGTATTATTTTTTAGATTCCATATATGAGTGATATATAACATTTGTCTTTATCTGACTTACTTCATTTACTATGATAAATCTAGGTCCATCCGTATTGCTGCAAATGGCAATATTTCATTCTTTATATGGCTAGGTAATACTCGATCGTGTGTATGTACCGCACCTTTATCCAATTCATCTGTTGGCGAACATTTAGATAGCTTCCATGTCTCGGCTGTTGTTAAGTGATGCTGCTATGAACATTGGAGCGCATGTATCTTTTTGAATTAGAGTTTTCATCTTTTCCAGGCATATATTCCCGAGTAGGACTGCTGGATCATATGATAACTGTTTTTAGTCTTTTACAGAACCTCCAGACTGTTTTCTGTAGTGTCTGCACCAATTTACATTCCCACCAACAGTATAGGAGGGTTCCCTTTTCTCTACACCCTCTCTAGCATCTCTTATTTGTAGACTTCTAAACAATGGTCATTTGACCCGTGTCAGGTGATACCTCATTGTAGTTTTGATTTGCATTTCTCTAGTAATTAGCAATGTGGAGCATCTTCTCATGTCCCTGTTGGCCATCTGTGTTTCTTTTTTGGAGAAATGTCTATTTGAGTCTTCTGCCCATTTTTTGATTGGTTTGTCTTTTTTGATACTGAGTTGTATCAACTGTCTGTATATTTTGGAAATTAAGCCATTATTGGTCACATCATTTGCAAATATTTTCTCCCAGTATGTAGGTTGTCCTTTTGTTTATGATTTCCTTTGCTGTACAAAAGCTTATAAGTTTGGTTAGGTCCCATATGTTTATTTTTGCTTAATTTCCAGAACAATTAAATACTCAAGAACCAGAATAGAATTTAGTCACCTTTGTATTTATAACTAATATACCTTCTGAGCTGCATCACAGATGAGCTGTGTCTACAGAATTTCCTGTAAGTCAGAGTTGTAGCACTTGATTAATATGTTCAGTGTACTAGGAAAGTTTGCTCTTGAGGTCTGTGATTTAAGGGTTACAGTAATCCTTTATTTCACCTATAAATTTGAGTTTTGGTATAGTCTTGGTTGCTAAGATGTTTTCTCAGTTCCAGGTGACTCTCTTCTTTGTTCTAATTTGTGGCTTGGAAAGAATAAAGGCTCAAGTTGCTTTCAGCCTTTATTGCCTAGCCTTTCTTGAAGGAAATCCCATTTTCAGGAGGAAATCTTGCTACATCTAAACCAGCCTGTGTATTTTGGCAGTACAGACAAGGGAAGCACAGTTCTTACTGCTCCTTATGTAAGATTTATTTTGTAGTGGATAACCCGGGTATTCAGAGTTTTCACATTTAATTTATAACTGTCTGCAAATTGTTACCAAGCTGAAATGCATGATTCATCTGTGGATTCTGAATAGTTTGATATAACAGTGATTTGACATTTTCTGGAAAGAGTCTACTTTTGATATGTTACTTTTAGAGAGCTGTTTTTCTAATGCCTTCAAAAGAAGACAGTTTACTATCATCGGAAAAAATATGGAGGCCTCACTGGCCTATTTTTTTGTGGTCAAAACATGTTCACCAAACCTGCTGTGTGTTTTGACCATCTTCCATGACCTGTACTTACACAATCATTCTCTTCCCAAACTCCTTTCCTTTTTCAAGCCTTTGGGCCAGTAAGACCCTTGGAAGCATGAGGTTCCAGTGGGCTGGACCCCATTCCAAGGGTCATCAGGATCTGTGCTTCTGTCACCATCCAAGGCAGACTCTCCCACCTGTTGGTTTCCATGACTCTTGGCTGCCTTCCTACCAATCATCCAGGGCCTCCTGGGCTTCTGCTTGTTGAGACGTTAACACGTAATTGAAGTTTCTTAGCCAGACTGGGTAGAGAAAGTGAAATGGATACTGGTAAAGCAATTCTGGACACTTTGTCGTGAACCATTGAGAGCTATTGAAGGTTTCCCAGCCTGGTTGGCAAATAACTTAGAAGGAACATTTGTGAAAATGAAAAAAGAATTGCTGGCTATGGTGTGGCCAATATTATTATGGAATAATAAACAGCACTGTCTTGAAACCTCATGATGTTATGGGGCTTCCTTTAGCGCATTACAGCAGCTCTGCCAGTCCTGTGAGTTTTCTATTTGTCCTAGAAATCCTTGACACATACGATTTTTATTATTTTTGCTCACCAAGGAACACATGCTTCTGTAGAAGGTCAGCGCTAGGGAGTGGTCCTTCCATCCTTTTATCCACGCTTCAGAGCTCCTCTTCCTGGGAAATCGAGTTTCCATAACACAGCCCAGGGTGAACAGGAATTCCCTGGCTGGTGGCTTTTTCTTTCCAGGCCTGGGAGGGATCCTGGCAGAAAACCACAGAAGGCAGCAGGGAGAAGCTGTGGAGAGGACAAAACCGGCATTCTTGTGGCTGTCCAGATGACATTCCTCGAGCAGGCAGTGTGTGGGGCCCTTGTGGTGGATTACTGTTCAGAACCGTTGAACATTAACGTGGCAGAAACCCAGCTGGAGGAGTAAGAACCCAGGATTTAGATGTTTGTCAGATTTTAGGAGCATAGAATTAGGTCAATCATAAAATTAAATGAGCTCTAGCAAGTGATAATAGTAGCTTTTAAAAGCATTATTATGGTATAAAATTCATACAGAAGCATGCCCAGATCACAAGGTGGGCAACTCAGGTGTCCTTCAGCCATATCGAGCAATAGATGCTCATACCCACCCCCAAGTCTCTCTGGATCATTGCTTCTCCCCTGGGTAGCCACTATCCTGATTTGTAACACCACCGATGAGTATGGCGAGTGGATTTGTAATCGGTGGCATCCATTAGAGTCATCCTTTGTTATCCACAGGGGATGGGTTTCAGGATCCCCGCCTCCAGATACTAAAATCCACGGATAGTCATGTCCCTTATGTAAAGTGGCTGAAGACAGTCAGCTCCCCACATCCAGTGTTGGTTGAACTGGCAGAAGTGAAACCCGTGAATTCGGAGGGCCAACAGCATGTGTTGTTTTGTGTGAATTCTTTCATTGGGCCTTATGTTTGAGAGATTGGTGCCTGGCGTCATTCTGGACGCAGTGTGTTCATTCTGATTACTGGGATGAACACAACAATTTATTCATTCATTCTATTGATGACGCCTTGTTTCTAACTTGGGCCTATTGCACTGTCTGTTGCTGAATGTATATGCCAATTTCTGATGCATGTTTATGAAAACGCTGGGTCTCTGCCTATGTTCCGCTTAGAAACTGTCTAGCAGTTTCCCAAAGGAGTGGTTCATTTCTCTGGAGTCCCTTCATTTCCCAGGAGTTCTGTCTACTCCATGTCCTCACCCACATTTAGTATTGTCTGTCTTTCTCACACTAATAGACTTTTCAAAATGTTTTTAATTGTGGTAAAATATATGTAACATAAAATTGACCCCTTTGACCCTTTTGGTATAGCCAAACCCTTTTGGTTTGGTATAGCCAAACCCTAGAACTTTTTTCATCCTACAGAGCTGAAGTATGTTTGTGAGTATCCAAAGCCCTTAATATTAGGTAAAGTGCCTTGGAGGGGTTCATCATACTAGAATTTAGTGACCTCTTTGGGGTGGTGACCAAAATGACTGTGATGAATCACAGTACTTTATTCTTTCAGCTGGGAAACATCGAAGGGATTTATTCTGTCCATAAACATAATTCATTTGATAGTCTCTTTCCCCTCAGGGCCAAAAATTGGATCCAATTTATGGAAAATCCCAAACTGTAGGCCTCCTCCTCCTCCAGTCCTTTTATTACTAATCCTACTAATCTTTAGATCTTTTTTTTTTCAGAGGTCTCTTTACTGTCATATGTTTTCAATTCTGTCCCTTCTTACACTTCACTAAGCTTTAGTGGAACTTTTTTTTTCCCCCCACAAAGTGGCAAACTTCGTGACCTTTACATAGTAATGGTAACATTTTCTATTTTAGTTGTGGTGGGGGATGATGTGTGGAAGAGAGTATGGAAAGATCTTGAGTTCTGGATGCTGGGGGACAAATCAGCACAGTAGGAAACCCGCTGTCTCCTACGAGATAAATATTTACTCAAGATAGAGATCGCCAGGCCATTTGTAAGTTTGGTTGTGCACATCGTTTGTGGGCATGTGCATACACGTGTGCAGGTCACCATTAATTAACAGATCGGTTTCATTCCTTCTGAGTTTCTTGTACCATGTTGCTTCAAGTGACTTTCTGTTTTCCCACTAGATCTCACTGTCTTCGCATCTGATGGTACCTGAGCTTATCTAGATAGAGAATATCCTGCTTCATGTGATGTCTTATAGTTGTAACCTTCCTCCTGAAGCCCACACCTTCTCTCTCATCTCATATATCTTTAAACCCCGTTGGAGGTGGCAGGCAGCTCATTGCTTTCCAAGACAAGCTGTTATGCAGTTGAATGCTTTTATTTTGGAATACTCATTCTCTTTAAGCTTAAAATCTCCTTTTCTATAATATTTTTTCCTTTCTCTCATTCTCTGAGTCTCAGCCTTGTCCTGTTTCTCTGGCTGAACCAGCAGAGCACCTCTCTGTTATCAGCCTCAGGGTCAGCTGCTCTTGAGTTTGGACTCAACAGTTGAGTCCACAGTATTTGTCATTGGAATGGTCCAGGGTTTGCTCTCCTGGTGCCGTTCTTAGGAAGTGGAGAGCGAGGTGTTGTTAATGTTGCTAATGTTAAATTTTCTTGGCCAGCTCCTGTTTCTGCTGCCTGCTAAATCTTGTTGTCCCTTAAATCTCTTCATGAATCTTTCCATATTTCATGATCACCTGTCTGCAGGAAGCAGATGTGTCCTTCATGAATGGTCGAATTTCGGATAATACGAGTAGTTTCCCTCCCACTTTTCTTCTTTCAAATGTAAAATTTGTTTTGGATATAGCCCCCAAGGGTCTTAGTTTGGGCTTCTGTAACAGATAACCGTAATGGCTTATAAGCAAAAGAAATTGACTTCTCACAGTTCCAGAGGCTGGGAGATCCAAAATCAAGGTACTGGCAGATTTAGTGTCTGGTGAGAACCCAGTCTTGGCTCATAGACGGTTGCCTTCTTCTCCCTGTGTCCTCACACAGAGGACGGGACAAGGGAACTCTTGGGGACCTTCCTTAAAAGGGCACTAATCCCGTTCATGAAGGCTCCACCTCCCCGTACCATCACAGTGGGGATTAAGTTTCAATGTGTGGATTTTGGGTGGGTTTCCACAGTGGCTCAGACAGTAAAGAATCTGCCTGCAATGCGGGAGACCCAGGTTAGATCCCTGGGTTGGGAAGATCCCCTGGAGAAGGAAATGGCAACTCGGTCCAGTATTCTTGCCTGGGAAATCCCATGGACAGAGGAGCCTGGTGGGCTACAGTCCATGGAGTTGCAGAGTTGGACACAACTGAGCAACTAACACTTTCACTTTTCACTTATGGATTTTGGGAGGACATATACATTTGATTTTTTGCACCAGGCAGGTTGAGTTTATGCATTTGATGTTGCACTGGGAGAAATTATTTCCTATATTTCAACAGCTGTCTTCCCATGAGTACTGAAGCAGTAATTCTAGAAATATATATATCTATTTTAACATTATTAGATCCATCTGTATACTCAGCTTATTATCAATCTGATTAATAAAACCATTGATCTTTCCTCCTCTCTCTCTCTCTCTCTCTCTTGCACTGTTCTTAGTGGTATTTGGGTAACCATACGATGTTCCTAGATGTGAAAACTTCTGCTTGCTTCATTGGCTTGCTGATTAAATTCAGGTTAGACTGGTCATTTTGGAGTAAACAGTCTTATCGGCACTCTGCCAGCTTCTTTGTTCGTGAACTGTTGCAGACTTCTAGGTGAAGGGTTACAAGCTGAGATCCGGGGAAAATGGTAGGCTTACCTATCTTGCTATCGTACCTGTGAAGGCAAAATCAGGTTCCTTCAATTCAAAATTACACATGTGTCAAATGTCATTTGAAAAATTGGAGGGGTACCTTCTTGAACACATGCTCAGAAGATCCTTCAAGCATATGTATCTTACTATTTGTAGCATTTCCAGCTTGGCCTTACTAGAGCCATCCTACAGGAAGAATGTGTAGCTGGGGAGTTGGCATAACATACTGCGTTGGTTAGAGTTCATGTCTTGTGTGTTTTAAAAAAAGTAAAAGCTGGAACCACTGAGTCTGAAACCTGTGCCTTGTTCCTAGTACCGTGAAAGAGCCACGCGGCATTTCAGTAGAGAAAACAGAGCTTGTTTCATCGCTGCTCTTCATAGGTTTGTCTGACAGGCTTGCAGGCACATTGGGCTTGAAACGGAGCTGTTAATGATATAATAAATGCTTTTGAAATTCTTCCATCGGGCAATCCATCAGTAGATGACTGCTTTGAAAAATGAATGAAAATCAAACATAAAGACACAAATGGCTCCCTCTACTTTGCAATGAATAAACACACGCCAAAGAACGTTCAAGCGCATGGGTGTCGCCTGCCTTTACTGTTTTATTTATGCTTTCTACTTGCATTCTCTGCAATTAATAAACCAGCCTGGCCTATAGTATCCTTAAGGAAGGAAAGATTCGTTTTCACAGGCTCTGACTTGGAGATTTAGTCTTCCTTGCTTTCTTTTCTGTTTTCAAACTCTGGTTAAAAACATATAAAATTGTCCATTTAACCCATTTTTAAGTATATAATCTGGTGTGTGTGTGTGTGCGTGTGTACTCAGTCATGTCCAACTCTTTGCCACCCATGGACTGTAGCCCACCAGGCTCCTCTGTCCATGGGATTCTCATACTTGATCAAGAACACTGGAGTGGGTAGCCTTTCCTTCTCCAGGGGATCTTCCCGACCCAGGGATCGAACCGGCATCTTCTGCATTGCAGGCGGATACTTTGTCACCCGGGAATCATTAAGTATATTCACAATGCTGTAAAACTCCTTTCCAGAACTTTCTCAATTTGCAAATCTGAATCTTTATCCCCCTACCCTCTGATAACCACAGTTCTGCTTTCTGTTTCTATGAATTTGTTCTCTGCTTTGCTTTCCAAATACTCATTTCTGAGCCTTCCCTCTTGCTTCCGTGCAATTTTGGCTAATCATGCCTTTAAGGATGAGAGAACCATCCGTAATTATCACAGAGGTTTTGTAAAATAGAACCAACATATACCCACGAGTGTAGGGAGCTGTAATTAGCATTTCTTTTGGCATCACTGTTTAAAATATGTTAAAGTCATCTTGCATGGTGAACTAAGAAATTAGGTGGTGAAAGGCTGATCCAGCCTTTAAAAACTAGACCTTCTTTCCTGTCTTTCTCAGCCAGAATGAGTCTAACTATTCAGTTTCTAGGCAAACCTATGAACTCTATTTCTTATCAGTGTGTATTTTAATTTTCAACAGGTGACAGACTCTTAAAAACATGCTTATTGACTTCCAGTATTCTATTCTAGTTTATTCTATTAAACTAGTGCTTTAGCACTAATGTAATAATCTACAAATTTTGACACAATGCATTTAACGCGTCCACCCCGTTGATAGAATGCTGTCATCCTGAATAACCCCAAATTAAGGGGAGCTCACTGAGTTTTCAGTTTGCACATCCCTTCTTGTCTGTCCCCACTGCAGGTGAATGCTTCGAATGTTATTAAACTATAGCGGACAGTTCTTGTTGTTTCTGTTTTTCAGAAACGTGTATATGTTTCCAACATGGCTTTTCTCTCAGTGGTTACGTTGGGAAGACCGTAGGCTGCTCACAATGCTAAATTAGAATTGGGCAGGATTCCGTATAAAAGATGTAACCTGTACCTGTGCTTTTTATTATAGATCTTACATCTATTTGCCTTTTATTTTTCCACTACTCACTCTGAACAGCTGTGATGGTACAGAAAGTGAAGGATCACTAAAATGAGGATTGCTCGGATGTTCTTTGGGGTTGGCCAAAAAGTTTGTTCAGGTTTTTGCATAGGACATTACAGAAAAACTCTAATAAACTTCTTAGCCAACCCCATAGCTTCAAATTAGGTGTTGTCACAGGGGGCTTGCAACCAGCCAACATCTGAGAGCCAGTGTGAATTAACAAAGAATGCACCAGACCCAGGGTGTCTTTCTCTGTACCAAATTTTGAAATACTCTGACAGGAAATTAGTGAACCAGTTCAGAAGAAAACTGAAATACCAGGTGCTCAAGAGTACTGCATCAGGGGTTGCTGGCATGTTGGTATAGTCTCTGAACAGCATCACAGGAATGCAAACCCTCCCTTTCGTTCACTTGTTTGGTGGTGTTCCGTCACTAAGTTGTGTCCGACTCTGCCACCCCTTGGACGGCAGCACACCACACGTCCTTCCCTGTCTTCCACTAGCTCTCAGAGTTTGCTCAAACTCTCATCCACTGAGTCGGTGGTGCTCCCTGACCATCTCATCCTCTGCCGCCCTTCTCGTGTTGCCCTCTATCTTTCCCGGCATCAGGGTCTTCTCTGATGAGTCGACTCTCTGCATCATGTGGCCAGAGTACTGGAGCTTCACTTTCAGCATCAATCCTTCCAGTGAACATTCAGAGCTGAGTTCCTTTAGCGTTGATGGGTTGGATCTCCTTGCTCTTCAAGGGACTCTTGAGAGTCTTCTCCAGCATCACAATTTGAAAGCAGCAATTCTTAGGTGCTCAGCCTTCTTTATGGTACATCTGAACATGACTACGGGAAAAACGATAGCTTTGACTGGATGGACCTTTGTTGGCAAAGAGATGTCTTTGCTTTTTAATTTGCTGTCTAGGTTTATCGTAGCTTCACTTATTCTCACTTATGTAGTATAATCAGAGAGGTCCCGTGGCCGATTGCTGTTTGTGATGCGACAGTCCTACTGAGCGGTGCACAGTGTTCCTTCCTGCAGGTGTTTCTGACCCTCTGCGACTGTCACGTGACTATTTGTCCTGCATCGTGTCCAGTTTGACCGATTTCCTGACCAGTAGAATGTGGTCTTCCACTTTCTCATTTTCCTTCTAACATTTCCCCTAAGGTTGACCTTTCCTGAATGGTCTCCATGTATGTTTTTTTGGAAGATGTCCACTCTTGGAGCAACCATTTCTTGAAATCAGAATATGTTCTCAAACTGATTTTAGAATCCAGACCCCCCGTTTTAGAGTTGTTTTTGTTAAGGACTGTGCTATTACGGTCTCTTTGTCAAAACTGCGGTTCTAAAAGGATCTCATTCTCATTCATCCATTCAGCAAATCTTGACAAGCACCTTCTGTGTTTCATGCTGTTTTTAGTGAACAAAACAGATGAAAATGCATGTTTTGGCAGAACGTGTGTCCTTGCAGAGAGATTGCCGTGTATTGTATAAGGAACATGATGGGGAATTCCCTGGCAGTCCAGTGGGTAGGGCTCCGAGCTTCCACTGCAGGGGGCAGGGGTTTGATCCCTGGTCTGTGAACTAAGATCCCACATGCTGAAGAGCAGCCACAAGGCAAATACAAGAGATACGATGAAGAGATACATTGTTTTGGATGCTAGAGAGTGATAACTGTAGGTGAAAAATGAAAGAAATAGGCCAGAATAAGAGGTTAGAGGTGTGGGGGTAAATTGCAGTTTTAAGCTAGGTGCTCAGGGTCTGTCCTATTGAGGAGCTGACATTTGTGCAGATTCCCAAGAGGTGAGGGAATTATTGATGAAGATTTCTGGGGAGAGACCCTGTCAGGCAGAGGGAGCAGCCGGTGCAAAGGCTCTGAGGATGCTGTTTTCCCGATGTGCTCAGAGTGGCTGGAGGCCAGTGAGCAAGGAGGAAAGCGGCTGGATTTGACCTCCTAGATGGCACTAGTGGTAAAGAACCTGCCTGCCAGTACAGGTTGATGAAAGAGATCCTGGTTCGATCCCTGGGTTGGGAAGATCCCCTGGAGCAGTGCATGGCAACCCGCTCCAGTAGTCTTGCCTGGAGAATCCCATGGACAGAGGAGCCTGGCGGGCTACAGTCCGTGGGGTCACAGAGAGTCAGACACGACTGAAGCGACAGCGTGCACGCACATGGGTGATGGGGTGACCTGGTGACACGGGGTGGAACTGCCCCCGGGACCTGGTTTTGCGTTGTCAGGACTCTGGCTTTTACTCTGAGTTTTGAGCAGAGGAATGACAACATATAATTTCATCAATGAATTATTTCTAATAGAATGGACTTGAGAAGCTATTTGGAAATTATTTATGTATTTATAAGCCACATGGTAACCAGAAGTGACAGCAGTCAGAAGCAACAGAGAAATGCAAGGAATTGTCATGAAAAAGGTTTCAACAAGGTATTCAAACTGGTGAATTCCAGCAGAAGGTCATAAAAGGGTAAGCTGCGTGGTTTCCAGGTTCCTGAGTGCCACAAATGCATGTGAGGTGTGTGTTCCTTAGAATCCTGTGGTAGGGAAGAGGGCAGGTTCCATCTCCAAACTCTTCATTCTTGTGTGACTCTCTGGGGATGCCTGGGATTAGAGAATGTGAACGATTTGATGTCTCCAGGTGAACCTGATCTTCAGGGTCCCTTTGGCATCATTGCTATACTGGAATTAGTTCCTTAATTACATCCAGGCTGGTAATCAGCATTCCTTTCTCTTGAAGTTTGTAAGAACTTAAAGAATCTGTGCAGAATAATCTTGTGCGTCAGCACTGTGATACACGCAGGGAGCTTGTCTGATACGTAAAGAGAAAATGCATCTTGTTCAGACTTTCAGTCCTTCTAATAGACGTTAGTGTTGTGAGATGTGCTTTCCGTAATTTTGTGGTATATGTATTTGTAAGTTTCTTTTGCTGAAGTCTGGGGTCTGTGTGGTCGTATTTTGTCTTACTCTGGCAGCTTGCTGGCAGGACAGGATTGCTAACAACAGCGAACGCATACAGTTTTGGGGTTTTCTTTTTTTTTTTTTTCTGCCTTTTAGTATTTTCCTAGTTTGTACATCAATCTGTCTCCCACACCTTTCCTCTAATATCAATGGATATGGATTCTCCAGCCCCTCATTGGAAGATAGCTGGAGGGTTTTACTGGTGGTCCAGTGGTAAAGAATCCCCCTGACAGTGCAAGGGACACGGGTTCAATCCATGGTGTGGGAACATCCCACATGCTTTGGGGCAGCTAAGCCCGTGCACCATGCCTCCTGAGCCCGTGCCCTGGAGCCTGGGCTTTGCAACAAGAGAAGCTGCTGCAGTGAGAAGCCCACCGTGCGTTGCAACTGGAGAGTAGTCCCTGCTTGCCACAGCTAGAGAAAGCCCACCCGCAGCAATGAAGACCCAGCCAAAAACTATAATAAAAAAAAGAAGATAACTGGAACATAAGGGCAAATACGAATTTTGTTTTGTAGTGGTGAATGTGTCGTGAGGCATAAACGTGCTCAAGAGGGAGTCTGCATAGCTCCCAAAAGTTGGAAATAACTTGGGAAAGGTTTCCATTAAAAATGAAGCTTAATGGTTGACTATGATTTATTGAGTCTCCGTTGAACACTGGCCCTGGTGCTTGGCACTTGATGTGTGTTTCCTTCGTTTAGTTCTCCCCGCCCCCTCTTTCTGGAACACCTTTCCTCCTCTGCTCAGAAGCGGGGATCAATGCCCAGCCTGGGCGGTGCAGCCAGGCATCGTGATTGTAACCTGACCGACACCAGAGCCTGTGTTTCCCCACTGCTCGGCGACATCTTCTCACACGTTTTTATATGTAATAGTGATGGTTTTCATCCATTGGAAATGTCGGAAGTGTTAGATTCTGTCTTTGTGATGAAAATGCTTGACTTTTTCTTACCCTTCACCCCTAAACTTATCAGTACCTTCCGTATACTGTCAGTGCTTGGGGATATTTATTCCATTTATTTTTATCACGATGAAACGCACCAGAAATGAACATATAAGATTTGCTATCTTTGTAGCATTTTTAAGCGTACAGTTCAGTGGCAGTAAGTCCACTCACATTCTTGTGCACCCATCGCCACCATCCAGCTCCAGATCTCCCTCCTTTTGCCCAGACTGAGCTCTGTACCCATTAATCAAGGGCCCCTCGTCCCCACTGACTCCCTGCCCCTGGGGACCTCTGTTCTACTTTCGGTCTCTCAGATATGCATCTTGTATTTTTGTTATCGGCTTGCCTTGTTTCTTTTCCCTAAGTTTAGTGCCTCTGTGCCTCCTATTCATCCGAGCTTCCCAGTTTTTCAGAGGAGGAGTAGTCCTCGCTCTTCGCCTGAAACTCTGACCTCCTTGCAAAATACATAAACCTGGGGCTCGAGTCCACCCCACCCCCATCACTTCCACAGTTAACAGACTCTGAAGCCTGGGAAGTACATCAGAAAGATGGGAAAATAGTAGTAGCAGCTTGTGGGGAATCTCAGTTCCCTGACCAGGGATTGAACCCAGGCCCTGGCAGTGAAACCACTGAGTCCTAACCACTGGACCACCCGGGAATTTCCCAGAGCCTAGGATCCTGAGAGGATGCAGAAAGCGATGTTTTTGCCCTTTGATTTACATATTTTAAAATTTGAAAGCCTCCGCAGAAGAGAATTTTAAAATCCCCCTTCAAGATTGAGAAAGTGGTTAGTTTTCATTTTCTAGAACTAAGTAGGGTTAGTTCTCCCCACTAACTGAAAAACATTAAAAATGTTTTCTGCTGAAAGTGTCTGTAAACATACAAAATGGTTTTTCTTTCACTTGACATTCTCAGAGGTTCTCCAAGAGCCTTGGTGATTGGTTTTGGGGAAGGCTGTGTTTCAGAAACACGATTGAAGAGCTGTCTGCACGAGAAGGAAAAAATGAGAACCATAGGGGTCATTCGGTGACTTGGGTTTACAAAGTCTTCACCTTTCTGTTAAAACTGATTTCAGTCAAATATCTGCTTTTCTTCTTCCTTTGGGGTACTAATTTTGGAGGCTAAGGTATGATATTAGATGTATTTTCAGAGAGTTTAGGCACAAGGGACTGAATGTACTTTTGAGGTTTAATTAGACCATCAAGTCCAGGGAGAAAAGTCCCAAACTGCAGAGACATAGGTGAGCAGATTTTTGCTGTTGGGAAGGGTCCGGTGCTTTTTCCTTAAAACCCTCTGGTTTACACTTGCCTCCTTCATTCCTTGTGGGATCCTTTGTCCACTGTCTAGCTGGTATTTAAAGAAACCAAGTGTCAGTAAATCTTGGACTTTTTCATTTTCATCTACTTCGAAAAGTGATTGAAAGACAGTGAATTATTCAACGTCAGGAGCAGACAAACCCTGCACTATGAGTAGCCAATTTCTGCATCAATATTTTTCTTTTTTTATTCACGTATAACAAGTTTGGAAAGCAGTAGAAATACTTCACTTTACGTGTGTGCGCGCGCGCGCGCACACACACACACACACACACACACGCGCGCGCGCGCGCGCGCGCGCGCACGATGTCTTGGGGTGAAGGAAGGTGGGCAGTTTTAACATAGCTGGATTGCAGCAAAGTTGCTGAAAGGGCCCTTTCTCCTTGCGGCCCAGAGCCGGGACTCTGAAACCCAAGCTGAAGTGTGTTTAATGAGCACTCTGAACGCGGGGGCTCAGTGCAGAGGGAACAGGAGCGCAGTGTGGGCCCGCCAGGCTCCGAGCCCACCCTTGGAGCGGCGGTGCCAAGGAAGAATTAGGCGTTTGTGCGCCCAGGAGATGGGCCGGCCTCCACATTTAGCTCCGTTCTCCCAGAATGAAAGCCTTGTCCTGGCTCCACAGACTCTGGTTTTACCGTTGTGGTTCCTGTTCTTGCTCTGCCTGGCATCTCACAGCAAGGGAGATCACAGATCACGCTGTTCGCGGCCAAGGCTGCCACTGGCTCTGCTGTTGGGCTTTGAGTCATTTCCTTCCTCCCCTCCTCCTCTCTCCTCTCCTTCCCTCCCTCCCCGTCCCCCTCCCCCACCCTCTCCCCTTCTCCCCTCCCCCCTTCTCCATCCCGCCTTCTTCCATCCCCTCTTCCTCCCCCTCCGCCTCATCATAGCTAATACCAGGGAGAGCTTGCTTTGTTCTGGGCACTGTACTGTCCTCAGCTTTGCTATATACTGAGTTGTTTCATCTTCCCCACATCCTAGGAAGTGTTCCAGTCATGCGCCCATTCTACAGACGTGGAAACTGGGGCCCAAAGACTTAACACATCCCAGGTCACAGTGCCTGAAGTGGCGATATGGGATTTGCAAGAAGGCAGATGGCCCCTGAGTTTGTGTTCTTCGCTCAGGCCCCCCAGGGGCTGGAGACGCAGCATGAGAAACATCCCCCACATTTCAACTGTCCGATTTCTTGGTTAACTAAGGAGTCTGCTCGCAGCAGGTCACCGCTGGTTTAATGTGACACTTGGCCTGTCGCGGAGGCTGCGTCACGCTACGGTCACACTAGCGATGCAT
This sequence comes from Cervus canadensis, assembly GCF_019320065.1. Taxonomy (NCBI): domain Eukaryota; kingdom Metazoa; phylum Chordata; class Mammalia; order Artiodactyla; family Cervidae; genus Cervus; species Cervus canadensis. Next base: position 11,498,888 of record NC_057394.1, on the reverse strand, counting down.
CAGCCCATGTGCCCCACTGACCGGCCTGGGTGCCCCGAGTTACAGCACTGGCAAACGCAGCCTCGTCCCTTGGTTTTACCAGCGCGTTTTCTCCAGGACAGTTTGTGTCCTCAAAACTGGGCTTGAAAGTCTTAGAGGAGAAAAGAGGGAAATACAGTCTTGGGAGCAGATTCTCTGAAGCTGCACTGAAATCTCAGCTCCACAGTGGGCATGCCCATGGTGCCAACTCCATGTCCTCTCACCTGGGGTGTCCCTGGGGTACAGCTTAGGTGCGTCGTGGGCGTGCAGAGGTACACACACACACACACACACACTGGGACAGGTGCATCTTCACACACACACACACACAACCGGGACAGGTGCGTCTTCATTGACTCCTGCTCGTCACACAGACATTATTAGTGATATCCCATAAGAGGATATGGTTGGGACTCTGTTCTGGCTTCCAGCCTATCGCCCAGAAGTCCTGAGCCCTTCCAATTCACTAGCCTTTGTTTTTCTCATTAGTTTTGGGCTTCCCAGTGGTTTAAAAAAAAAAAAACCTCAGCTGGTAGCTCAGCTGGTAAAGAATCCACCTGCAGTGCAGGAGACCCTGGTTCAATTCCTGGGGCGGGAAGATCCCCTGGAGAAGGGCTAGACTACCCACTCCAGTATTCTTGGGCTTCCCAGTGGCTCCAACAGTAAAGAATCTGCCTGCAATGCAGGAGACCTGGGTTTGATCCCCGGGTTGGGATGATCCCCTGGAGGAGGGAGTGGCTACCCACTCCAGTATTCTTGCCTAGAGAATCTCATGGACAGAGGAGCCTGGCGGGCTGCAGTCCATAGGGTCGTAAAGAGTCTTACAAGACGGAGTGACTTTCACTTCTCACTGCTCATGCAGGAGACTTAAAAACTGCGGTTTCGATCTCTGGTTTGGGAAGATCCCTTGATGAAGGAAATGGCACCCCACTCCAGTATTCTTGCCTGGAGAATCCCATGGACCGAGGAGCCTGGTGGGCTACAGTCCATGGGGTCGCAAGGAGTTGGACATGACTGAAGCGACTTAGCACGCACACAGGCTCGTTACTTTTAGAATCCCCTGTCTTTCCTGGTGTTCCCAAGTTTTCCAATGATTTGCCTTGAAATAGATTACACTCATTCATTCTGCGAAATACCCTCTGACCCTTTTTCAGTCTTGGAAACTTCCTTATGTTATTCTTGCATCATCCCCCTTCCCCTGGGGTCTCTCTGTTGCAGGGGTCCCAGGGTTAGTTCAGTTGCTGACCCTCTAAATGTCTCACCTCCTCCCCTCGCTCCCATTCATTCGTTCGTCACCTGGTCTGGTTTCTAGGAGAATTTTCAACTGTGTCTTTAAACTCTCTCCATGACATTTTTATTTCTGCTGTGCTTTTTTTTCTTTTTCTAAGAGCTCTTTCTCGTTAACCAAATACTCCTTTTTATAACCTCCTGGGGTAATGTTCCTTATAAACCCTGAGCTATATGAGGATACAAATTACAGTGTTTTTAAAAGTTTTTAACTCGACCCTGCAGCAGCGGAAGTACCTGGCGTCTCCCACTCCTGACCTTTGGGGGAGTTGTGTTCTCTTATTGCTGTGTCTCTCCTCCTCTGCAATTAAACTGCAGTTTGCTCCTCTGTCATCTTCTAGAATTTGGGGGAAATCTGTCACCTGCTGTCTGTCTTCTCATTTTATCTGTTCTATGAATTTATTCCTTGTTTCATTTCTTTCCTTTGTTTTTTTTTTTAAAGCAAGGTTTCTTCTGGGTGTTGAGATAAGCTGCAAGTATTCAGTCTACCATCTTTAGCCACATCTTCTTTTATTTATTTACTTTTGGCTGGGCTTCCCAGGTGCCACTAGTGGTAAAGAATCTGCCTGCCAATGCAGGAGACGTAGGTGACATGGGTTCGATCCCTGGATTGGGAAGATCCCCCGGAGGAGGAAATGGCCACCCACTGCAGAATCTTTGCTTGGAGAATCACATGGACAGAGGAGCCTGGCGGCTACAGTCCATGGGGCCGCTAAGAGTCGGACACGACTGAGCACACACGTTTTTGGCTGCGCTGGGTCCTTGTTGCTTCCCGTGGTCTTTATCTACTTGCAGAGAGCGGGGTCTGCTCTGGTTGTGGTGCTCACCTTTGTCATTGTGGTGGCTTCTCTTGCTGCGGAGCCCAGGCTGTAGCATGTGCAGGCTGTGGGCTCCCTTGGTTGTGGTTCATGGACTTAGTTCCCCCATGGCACATGGAATCTTCCCGAACCAGGAATTGGGCCCATGTCCCCTGCATTGGAAGGCAGATCACTGGACCACCAGGGAAATCCAAGAATCATCTTCCCAGTCATTTCTATCAGGCCCAGTCTGGCAGTAGCCTTGTAAAATTTCTAAGAAAAATGTATTTATGGATAGATCAGTGAGTTCCTAGGGGATTTCTCCAGTTGTATTCTTGGCCCTCTGCTTTATTCAGTGGCAGCTCCTGACTACATGCTGGGGGGTGGCCAGGAAGGGGGAGGCCTGGGTGAAGGGCTGGGATGGGGAGAGTGTGTGTGAACTGGGTGACCTCCCAGCCTGGACCCCGCCTCTCCCCACTCATGGGAAGAAGGGTCAAGAGACTAGGATATAAAAAGAATTTTGATTGTAGAACACAGCTCATATCTAGAGCAGCAACGGGGCTTTCCTGGTAGCTCAGCTGGTAAAGAATCTGCCTGCAATGCAGGAGACCCTGGTTTGATTTCTGAGTCGGGAAGACCCCCCTGGAGAAGGGATAGGTTACCCACTCCAGCATTCTTGGGCTTCCCTGGTGGCTCAAATGATAAAGAATCTGCCTGCAATGCAGGAGACCTGGGTTTGATCCCTGGGTCGAGAAGATCCCCTAGAGAAGGGCATGACAACCCACTCCAACACTCTTGCCTGGAGAGTTCTGTGGACAGAGGAGCCTGGCGGGCTACAGTCCATGGCGTCACAAAGAGACGGACACAGCTGAGTGACTAAACACAGCACAGGAACAGGAAACAGAGGAACACCTTTTAATAATTAGCAGGAAAAAATCAATCACCGCCTATCATTAGTCTATTCCTTACTGAGTTTATTTGATTTTTTGAGTTGGGGGAATGTTCAAGGCCAGGATGTTTATCTTATCCCCAGTCCACTGATCCTGTTATCAGTTCACTGTAATCTCTTCACTCACAAGGGACAGTGCGGTTCATCCTGTAACTGTGTGATCTGTGCCCCCATGTGCCTGAAAGGTCGGTAACAGCCCCATGGAAGGTGGCCGTATGAGTTGGCTAGGGCCGCTGTAACAAAGAACCACAAACTGGTGGCTTGAAACATCAGAAATTTCTTCTCCTGCAGTGCTAGAGAAGGAGCTAGAAGGAGGCTAGAAGGAGCTAGAAGGAGGCTAGAAGTTTAGAATCCAGGTACCAGCAGGTCCACATTCCCTCTGAGACTCGGGGGAAAACCCTCTGCCAGCCTCTGGTGGGTGCCGTCCATCCTTGGCAGGCCTTGACTCACCACCACATCACTTGTCTCTGCCTCGGTCATGACATGTGTGTCTGTGTGTCTGTCTTCACACCATCTTATAAGGACATCCATCATGTTGGGCTAGGGCCCACCCTAATGACCTCAACTTCACTCAGTCACCTCTGCAGAGACCCTGCTTCCATTCACAGGGACCATGAGTTAGGACTTCATGCCCTTTTTTTTTTTTTTTAAAGTATTTCTAGCTTTTTGTTTTAATTATCTTCAAAATTACAGAATTGCAGTAGTACAAAGATGTCTCAGATACGCTTGGCCCAGAATAACGAATTCTTGACTTTTTGTTATATTCTCTCTTTCTCTCTCACTCTCTCTCTACACACACACACACACACACACACACTCAGATTAACATTATTTTTGTCTTAATCATTTGAGAAGCTAGATATCACTTTTCACTTTATCCCTAAATATTTCAGACCTGTTTCCTAAGGAAAAGCACATTTTCTTACATGAACACAGTATGGTTGTCAAATTCAGAAAATTTAACTTGTATATACTACTTTACAATTTACATTCCATTTGCAAAATTTGTTAGTTGTCCCAAAGTTGTTTTGTTTTGTTTAAAGCAGTCTTTCCTCCTTATCTCAAGATTCTATCCAGGGTCAAACTGGAACTGCATATTGCCTTTATTTATTTATTTATTTTTTACCATCAGTTCACTTTATTTATTTATTTATTTTTGAGACACATTTCAGCACATAACAGTAGGTTTGGTATTTTTTGCTATGGTTGAGTCTCAAGCTTGAAGTTATCCCCAAATGGAGATTGGAGCCAGAGACCTGCAAGTGGGCCAGCCCCGCCTGGTGAGTGAGTGAGTGAGTGTTAGTCACTCAGTTGCGTCTGACTCTTTGTGACCCCTTGGACTTGTAGCCCACCAGGCTCCTCTGTCCGTGGGATTCTCCAGGCAAGCATACTGGAGTGGGTAGCCGTTCCCTTCTCCAGGGGATCTTCCTGACCCAGGGATCAAACCCGGGTCTCCTGCACTGGGCTTTTCTTGACCATCTGAGCCACCCGATGAGGCCCATGTCCATGTAGCGATATGACTGGCACCTTGCTCTCAAAGCAGAGCCTTTGCAGCATCCCTGAGAGCTTCTTAGACGTGCAGACTCTCAGGGTTCACCCCAGCCCTCCCAAATCAGCCCCTGGAGCTTACCAGGGCCCTCAGGTGATCGCTGGGCCCACAGATGGGAGAGGCACTGCCCTGGTCACTTCCAGTGATATTCTAGGGCAGAGGAAGCCACCCAACTCTGGACTCTGCCCTTGGGGACACAGTCACACACGCAGCAGCGCATAGATGGGCTTTCCATCCCACGACAACGCAGAGACATGCCCCTGGGGCTGGGCAGTGGGACGTCCTCCTCACTGTCAGCCCGTCCCCCTGCCCTTTATTCTGCCAGCGAGCACTTCCCCATTGCAGTGGAAGCTACGGTACCAGAGAACTCGTGTTCCGTGCCAGGCTCTTGGCTACATACTTTGCAGTCAAGAGTTTTCTTTCTTTCACCCATGGACTCTAAGGAGTTGACAGCATCTCCAGTCCTTTCATGACCCCATGTACCTTGGGCATGTACCATGTACCTTTCACGACTCCATGTACATTATGAAAAGCAGGGTGTCCCCGCTTTCCATAATTCTTTCATGGCCACCCCGACCCCCAGTGGGGCTGTATTTGAAATAAGGAGGTGGAGGTAAGGCCAAATGAGGTCTTAAGTGTGTAGCCCTGATCACACAGGATTAGTATCCTTCTATGAAATGACATCAGGGTGTGCATGCACTTTGCATGTGTGTGTGTGTGTGTGTGTCTAACTTAGCACTTACCATACATCCTAATTTAGTCCCTTTGTCGCTTTAGTGTCTGACCCTTGATTCAGAGAGAGAGAGATGTGTTGAATTGATCTGCATTCCCTCAGCCCCTAGCACAGTGCCTGTATGTGGCTACTCACTTGACAAATGTACCCCAGGCTTCTTAAGCCATCGTAGCTATTAATACTTCCACCCAGCTGTTCAAAACCTGCCAAAGGGCCAGAAGGAGAATTTGCGGTGTTAACAGTGCCTGTGTAGAGGGTTATTGGGCTGTGGAAATCTGAACAATGTTCTAATGGGTAGTAATGGTAGGAAAAAGGGACCGAGGGCTTTGAGAGAGCCTTTCCCTCTTGCGGGAGAAGAGCATGCCCTGGTTGTCATGGTTACGTTAATCCCAAATGAGAGAAAAACAAAATACTTCCCAGAAACCGCTCTCTGAAACCTCAGCAGAGGCACATTTTGTGAACTTGGTCAAATGTTATCTTCATCCATTTCCATCTATGAGATTATTTCAGCAAGGCAGACGTTAGCTTGTATCAAGTGAGGTGACTCCTTTGTTCAGCGCCGCGGAGGAGGTGGGGAGGGTATGGAAGACAGACTCCCAACCCAGAAAGAATTGTCTTTATTCTTTTAGAGGAGAAAGAAAATACTTCCTCATAAAACTTGATGTGACAGAAATAACCTGAAGGCACAGACGTATTTTAAAGGCACAATAAACCAAAGCAACTTTGATTCACCATTTTTAATAGCTTAAAGCTGTGTGTGAATTCATACCATTTATTATTCAGCGCTTCGTTGCCAGACACTCCCCAAGAATGTAAGCCTCCTCCTAAAATTTAATTTTATAGGATTCCATGAAAAGCCTGTTCAAAATGGAGAAAACAGTGGGGACGCCAGTAAGCAATCAGCCACCTTATTTGTGCGTCAGATTAAAATTCACATGCCTCTTGGAGCATAATTGAAAGTAGCCAATAAGAAAAAGTGATCAAAATTTGATTATGTGGTTTCACTAATCACCAGTTTGTTCTCTCAGATATAACATATAATTACTATTTGGTTTCTTCTCTGTAAGGAGTCCACTTCTGGACTGTTTCAATCCAGACTGGCCATGTGTGGGGTCGGCCAGACTCTGAGTTTCTTAGAGGCTCCGGGAGTCTCAGAGGTCTGGCCTCTCAGCCCCAAGAGAAACACTTGGGAACAGTTAGAAAAACATTCATTGTAAGGTCCCTTTCATGTTCACCACTATTAACATGTATAGGTTTTCAAATGATGCCTCCGTGACGTGGTTTTCCTTCCTCGTGTGTGATCATCTGTGCAGTTGTAAATGTAAGTCTCTGTGTTTCTTAAAGTAAGCCACTCTTTGAGAAAGTGCCTTTACAAATGAATGTTCTGAGAGTCTTTTCTCTGTGTTCTGCCAGCCTCATCAGTGCTTTTGCTGCCTTTCCTCGCGTCCAGACGGTATTGACCCACCCACAGGTTTGTTTTAGCAGCAGAGGGCTGGGGGACTTGGAGCTGTTGAGTCCCCACATCCGTCTACTGCCAAGCCTGTCCCAGGCGCACAGTTTGTGGTTACTCCCAACAATGTTCATATCATGCCTTGTTTTTTGTTTTGTTTTGCCAGACAGGTAAAAGCGCCCTTTGTGCTGTCAAATACTAACAGCCCTTTCGTCACACGCATGGATATTCGCTCATTCTCCCCACGTGATAAGGCTCTTCGCGACCTCTCATCTTGAGCTGGGTCCTACCGCCCTCCGTGTTATTCTAAGATCTAATATAAAGGAAGTGGACTCTTTATTTTGTTGTTCTTAAAAATAGTTTTTAAACAGGCTCTATTGTGAGTAACCCTCTTGGATCATTTGTAGATATGAATACCATCCTCTGTTTAACTTTTTTCTTTTCTGGTCTTCTCTCTTCTGCATTGTTAAATTTTGGTAAAATGAACACAGCAAAAGATTTACCAATTTAGCCATTTTTAAGTGTACAATTCAGAGGTGTTAAGTACATTCACAGGGTTATGCAACCACCCATTTTACATTCTGTGGTGTGATTTTTGAGTAGAATTCCTTATAATGTGAAGTTCAAAGAATTCCTTGGAGATGAGCATAAAGGAAGGATGTTGAGGATTAATGGAGTGAATCCACTGTTGGAAGAAAGGAGGGGATAACTTTTCTTAAAGAATGTGGATGAAACTTCTCTGGCTTCCCTTCTCTGAGGTGCCTCCTCTGAAGCTGAATTCAGCTCTGGGTGCATTAATGAAACCCAGACATTTCTACACTAACTCCTAGAAGAGAATAGGGTCCCTGAACTTTGCTGTTGTGATGTCTAGAAACATTTCAGGCACAGCTGCCTGGTGTACATTGAGACGTTAATGCCACGTCCATTTTCCCATGCAGTTGTCATGTACTGACTGCATTCCATCCCTTAGAAATACTTTCTAGTAACGCTACATACTGGCTTTCCTTATATCCCTGAAGATAGCCGGTGTTGACAGGAGAATTCATATAATGCATTAAAGGCATCTATTTTACAGGCCAATTTTAAGAGCTAGAATATCAGTCAAGTGAAAAGTATGAAAGTGTTAGTCATGGCTGACTCTTTGCGACCCCATGGACTGTAGCCCACTAGGCTCCTCTTTCCATGGAATTCTCCCGGCTAGAAAACTGGAGTGGGTAGCCATTCCCTTCTCCAGGAGATCTTCCCAACCCAGGGATCAAAGCTTCATCTCTTGCGTCTCCTGCATTTGTGGGCAGATTCTTTACCGTCTGAGTCACCAGGGAAGCCCAAATTTGAAATTAACTTCTCCCTGTATAAAAACTGGGGTCCCATTGAAAAGTCATTTTGTGTCAAAGATTTGTACAAAGCAATAAATCTTAAGGAAATCTTTAAGACTTGAGACGAGGCTTATATCATGTATTAACTGGATTGACTCCAAACACCTATTTCCAGCCTCTTCTTATTATCAGCGTGTGCTCAGTATGGTCACATAAGTCCCTGTTGACTCCGCCAAGGACCTAATTCAGCGGTAATACTCTCTCTCCTCGGTATGTTCCACCAAGTGCTTAGTTGAACATCATTCTATAAAGCTGTCCATTGTATGCTGATTTATGATTTTTTTAAACTTGTTTGGACTTTCAGCGTTGAATTGTAAAGTCTCGTTTCCCAGCCCCTGTAAATCTAGATGAAGTTATCAAATTCACTTAGTTCCAGGAATTCTTTGGAAGACAGTGCTTGCCAGCTGGTCAGATAACTGGTGCTGCATTTTAAGACAAGTAGGAAATGTCAAGAATGGTGAGAAAGAAGAATTGTGAAACTAGAATGTGGTCTTCTCTTTAAAAAAAAACTTAACGATACAGGAATTTCTCTACAACTTCTCAGCGCCCAACCCATTCCTATCATGGTATTATTAGCTGGTCTCTGCAGATTCTACTGGATGGAGAGGAGGCCCTCGAACAAGGAGCTGTGTCTAAGTTCTTCATGTAACTCTGTGGAGGCAGGTGTGAGAATTTGAATCCAAGGACCCCGTGGGCCTGACTAGTGAATTCCCAAGTGCTCTCAGTATGATGTTGCTCTGCCAGAGAGGTGGGAAAAAAGATGGGTGACCAGTAATCCATGCAGCTGTTAACACTGGATAAATGCAGGGTGTGTGTGTGTGTGTGTGTGTGTGTGTGTGCGCGCGCATGGGCAGTGGAACCTGGTGGTCTACAGTCCTTACAGTCACAGAGTTGGACACACACGTGTGTGCTGGATAGGGCGGCGGGGATCTGTTTGACTGACATGAATGGGGTTTACACACCATCACGTGTTAGTTGTGCCATCGGGGTAATTGCGACAACTCTCCCAGTTTCCTTTGGACCAGGCATTCAATGTCTAGAGCCTTGTGAATTTGAGATTATGCATGGAGACTACCGCATGCCTTTAGCTAGCTGTGAGCATCTTCCGAATTCCAGCGAGGAACATAGGAGCATAAAGTGGTGTCTGTTTAAAAAAGAGAGAGATGCTTTATCGCTGGCTGCTCAGGTCACGCTACCGGGCAGCCTAATGGATATGCCTGTTGTGCTTGTCAGGGTCTGACTCCTACTGCCTTTAGTCTCCTGGGTTACTAATTGGCTCCTAAATTGCTCTGTTCTTCGCAGAAGGGAGGTGAAAGTATAAAACCAGTAACTGGAGATGACAAGGTCTTTGAAACATTTTTTCTTGCTGGGTTTGATCTGTGTGGTGGAATTGCATCTGTTTTGCAAGTGGGTCTTTAAGAATTGGTGTTCGCTTCAGCAGCGCATATACTAAAATTGGAACGATACAGAGAAGATTAGCAGGTGATGCAGATTTGTGAAGTGTTCCATATTTTTTGGGCTTCCTTCGTGGCTCAGCTGGTGAAGAATCCGCACGCAATGCGGAAGACCTGGGTTCGATCCCTGGGTTGGGAAGGTCTCCTAGAGAAAGAAAGGCTACCCACACCAGTATTCTGGCCTGGAGAATTCCATGGACTGTAGTCTGGACAGGACTGAGTGACTTTTACTTTCACTTTCTTTCCTTTGAGAATTGACCAGAGAGTGAAAAGAAAGCAAGGCGTATGATCCTAAGCTGTCGGGGGTAGAAAATGGGTTCTTGCATATCGTTTTCCCTTTCACTATAGACTCAAGGTATAGAATATGTATGTGTAATATGGATTTCAGCAGACATTGAAGGAGTGCCAGGGACTCTGCCAGTAGGAACAGAAGGGTGACCATGTAGCCCAGAGTTTCATTAGAGACACAGACTTGTGGATACTTAGCTATATATGACTAGAATACAGTGGAACGAGTGATTGTATTCATTTGTTCTTTCACTGGGCATCCTGGGTAAGGTGATTAAGAACCTATGGTCTTAAAAACACTCTATCTCTTCTCTTTCTGACTTTGTTGTATGACAGAAACCAACACAACATTGTAAAAAAAAGTTCTTTTTAATTTAAATAAATAGAAAAAAACATAACCTATGGCTTTTACGCTCATGCATATGAAGTCTAGATGAGCCTGTGCAAAGTCTACAGAAGAAAGCCATGCATTCTGCTACATTTGTTGGGAAGGGAGAGGAACCAGGGACACGCTTTCAGCTGTCACAAAATGGGTGCAGGATCATAAAGGCTTCCATCCACGCAAAACTGCACACAAATAATATTTGTAGCAACTTTTTTATTCATAATTGCTCAAACTTGGGCAACCGAGATATCTTTTAGTAAGTGAATGGATAAGCAAACTGTAGTCCACTCAGGCAGTGGCATATTATTCAGCAATAAAAAGAAATGATGAGCATGCCATGACAAGAATGGGGGGAATTTTAAATTCATGACACTTAAGTGAAAAAACGCCAATCTGGAAAATCTCCAGACTGTACAATTCTAGCTATGTGACATTGTGGAAGGGGCAAAACTGTAGACCGTAAAAAGATCAGTGGTTGCCAGGGGTTCAGGGTAGGGGAAGGAGGAGGGGTGGAAGAGGGGAGCACAGTGGATGTTTAGGGCTGATGAAACTCGCCCGTGTGATCCTGTGATGGGGGCTTTATGATGTTAGGCCTTTGTCAAAACCCATAAAACTATAGACACAGAGTGAATCCTCATGTATGCTGTGGTCTTCGCGTGGTGGTATGTATTAATATTAATGTTGGCTCGACAGTTGTAGGAAATGTACTGCACTAATCCAAGGTGTCAGTAAGAGGAGACCCTGGGTGTGGCGGGTACCTGGCATGCACTTGAACTCTGGGTGCACACTTCCTGCTCAGCCTTCTGTAAACAGCTCTAAAAAATAAAGTGTATTTTTTAAACTGTGTTCTGAAGTTGATTTTACAATGTTGTGCTTTCCCCTACCCCAAATCCCTGATGTACAGCAAAGGGTTGGTTATACATAAATACACAGTTCTTTCTCACGATGGTTCATCACAGGGGATTGAATAGAGTGCTCTGTGCTCTACGGCAGGACCTTGTCTCCCCGGCCCCTCTATCGTAGCTTGCATCTGTTAATCCCAGACTCCCAATCCACCTCCTCCCCTCGGCACCCACAAGTCTGTTCTCTGAGGGTCTGTTTCTGTTTTGTAGATAAGTTCATTTGTGTCAATTTTGGATTCCACATGCAAGTGATATCATATGGTATGGGTCCATTTTTTTAAGGGGCGTAGTGCCTGGCATCGGGGTGAGGAGAAGACGGCAGAGATCAGCCTCTAAGCATGAGAGCAACACGGGGCGGGAACCAGCGGTGTGCACGGACGGGGCTGGTGGCCTGGGTGTCACAGGGTGGTGGGTGGGGAGCTGTCACAGACCCGGGAACGAGAGGCCTCCTGCAGTGGGAGCCCTGGTTTGCCTCCGTGGCTGCCTGTCTCAGCGGGCGTAACTCCTGCTCTTTCTGTTCCCAGCAAAGAGCCCCCGGGAAAGTGCTGCTGGACGCAGTGTGCAACCACCTCAACCTCGTGGAGGGGGACTATTTTGGCCTCGAGTTTCCCGACCACAAGAAGATCACGGTAGGTGATGTCCCTGAGACGTTGCTATTTTACCATCTGTTCGACTTGAGAGAGGGAAGTAATCGGGACCTTTCTGGGCCTGACGGAAGTGTACACCAGAAAAAGTGCCCAGAAAGCCCTTGATGATCTGTTTTTGAAAGTAATGTGTGCGCATGATTAGCAAGTTCACAGAGAATACGCGATGCAGGCTACCTCTCTCTCACCCTCTCCTCCTACCTCTCCCTCCGGGAACCGCCATCACCAATGTCTTGTCTATCCTTCCTGTAAAAGTCTGTATATGTGCACACAAACACATAGTTTTGAAATATGATAATGTGAAGAAACAACACACAGTGCCCTATACCCCACCCACACACCATTCCTATATCTGAGATATAGGAATGGTGATAAAGGAACTCTCCTTTCAGCACAGAGAGTCTACTTCTTTCCTTTTCATGGTTTTGTACTATTCCCCTGAATGAATATACCACCACTTAACAATTTTTGCTGTAAAGGGTGGGATACTTAGATTGTACTGAATTGTTTGCTGTTACAAATGATGCTCCAGTGAACATACTGATGCATTTGTGTTTGCATTCATGGTCAAGGATTTATCTCAGTTCAGATCCAGAAGCACAGAATTGTATCATCTATGAGCTCAAGCCTTTTTTTAATTTTTATTGGAGTATAGTTGCCTGCTTTAGAGTATTGTTGTTGATCAAACATTTGAAGTTTGCTAAATATGTCATGCAGGTCTTTAAAAAGGTTTTCTTGACTTGATCCCAAAGTTTAGAATAGAACTCATTGTTACTTTTTCTTTTTTGGCTGATGGCACTTTCTCAAGGTTGTATCCTAGTCTGCCTCTTATGAGGCACCCTTTTAGGGTGTAAGTTTATTGACTACATTTCTATTTACCTTTTCATTCAGTCCACACTGAGTGCCTAGAACTTTTCTGGCCATTGGAGGCCCAACAGGAGTGAGATGGAGAAAATGTAGGATCCAGGTGGGGCATCAAATTGAGTCTTTGGAGAAGGAAATGGCAACCCACTCCAGTATTCTTGCCTGGAGAATCCCATGGATGGAGGAGCCTGGTGGGCCAGTCTATGGGGTCACAAAGTGTTGGACACGACTGAGCGACTCAACAACCACAACAATCAAACTGAGTCAGTGGCCAGTTCAAGACATGTGGCACACCGCCCACTGGAAGCAGGGGCCGTGGGGCACCGGGGACAGCAGATGACATTTGTGTTCAGGAAATCCTTCCCAGATACTGTGAAACTGAGTCCTCTGAGGCCAGTAGGAGTTGACCTCATAGGGTGGTCCAGGGAGGGGGGCACCAGATGCCCAAAGCCCAGGTAGCAAGTAGGCTGTTCAGGAACCTGTGGATGAGGCTGAAGTGTAGAGGTAGGTGGAGGAGGGCTCTGCTGAAGGAGGTGAGCAGAACACTGAAAAGTGAGCAGGGAGCCGGGTCTATCTGAAAGGGCTTTCTGTACCGTTACTACCCAGCAGCAATAGAATACGAGCCACAAACTTTATTTCAGTTTTTCTAGCAGTTAATGTTTTAAAAGTTTGTAAGAAGTGGAATTAATAGCCTATTTAATTTGATATAAAACATCCCAAATCATTATCATTTCAACATGAAATCAACATCAAAACCTATGAATAGGAGATTTTACATTTTTTTTTTCCTGCTCAGTTTTTGAGTCCGATATGTATGTGACAGTCACAGCCAGACCAGCCGTATTTCAAGTGCTTGGTGGTCACGTGTGTGGGGACGGCACAGCTCTGTACTGAGTCAATATGTTTGGGAAGCTGTTAATGCATTTTAAAGAGAGAGTGACATGATCTGATTTATGGTGTAGAAAGAGAACTGTCGCTAGAAGACTAGGGGATCTAACATGTATTTAAAGATGGGTACAAACTATGTTTTCTCAATATACTTCTAACCTCTAAGCCTTCTGGGATTCTCTGGTAGCTCAGTTGGTAAAGAATCCGCCTGCAATGCAGGAGACCCTGGTTCAGTTCCTGGGTTGGGAAGATCCTCTGGAGAAGGGTTAGGCTACCTCTCCAGTATTCTTGGGCTTCCCTTGTGGCTCAGCTGGTAAAGAATCTACTCACAATGTGGGAGACCTGGGTTTGATGCCTAGGTTGGGAAGATCCCCTGGAGAAGGGAGGGAAAGCCTACCCACTCCAGTATTCTGGCGTGCAGAATTCCATGGGCTGTATAGTCCATGGGGTCGCAAAGAGTTGGACACAACTGAGCCTTCTTGGCCATTTTCTGGTGCTTACATTGAATCAAAGCTGCCCTGACTCCCAGTCCTCTTTCCAATATGACAAATGACCACAGAGGGGCCACATCTAATTCCACATTCATTTATGCATCTAACAATTATTTGTGCCACTGCCAAGTCCAGCATCACACCTCATACAGTAGAAGACACATGCTATGAAGGGACTGCTTGCCATCAGTAGTTACTGTTTCCAGTCATTAGAAGTGCCTGCTTGGGAAAGTTGATAAGGAAACAAATAATTATCATACCATGTAGCAAGTTCAGTGGACCAGTGTTTCTTAAACTTGTTTTGTATTACAGTAATGATTCTCACAACACCTGAAGATTTGTTCTCATTATTTGTAACAACCTGCCTGCATTACTCAGAGTTCCAGTGGTTTTCCTGACTCCAGTCTTAGCCTGTTCTGGTCCTCCTGAAGTTTCTTTTCTCAACTGTAAATTAGCAGTGGTGAGGGTACCAAGACTGGATAGCAAGAGGATTGTTCCATTTCTGGGCCAACCAATTAGCTATCAGCAGAGCTAGGATTCTAACCACATCTGACCGCAAGCTCAGCGCCTTTTGTATTGGCTGTGGGTGCTTCTCTTTTGCTAGGGTTTACGAACCTGTTGATCTTTCAGGGATGACTTGTTTCAGCTTTTATTAAGCTTGATTTTTATGATTTCACTGTGTGCTTATTATATTGTTTTGGAGTGTGTTCAATTGCAAAATTCACTAAACCCATTAATGATGGCTTCAAGACATAGAAGCTAATTGTTACAAATATAGGCCACTGCCTGAGAGCTTACCATCCATCAGAGTGCTCTAGTTCCTGTGGACACAAGAGTGAACAAGGCCCACATTCTAAGGCAGGGAGCAGCAGATGTTTGTTTGTCAAGGGCCAGATAGTGAATGCTAGAATAGACTTTACACACCAGTGTTCCTACTCCAGCTCTTCAGCTCGCCCCTCATAGTGTAAATGAAGGGCATGGATTTGATTTCAATAAAACTTTATTGTCATTATCATCATTACCATTTTTTTCACTATGGTCAAAAATAGGTACCACGAAATTTACCATCTTAGCCATTTTTAAGTAAATGTGCCGTACAGTAGTGTGACGTATATTCATTGTTGTGCAATAGAGAGGACTTTCATTGTATAAAACTGAAACTCTGAACCTAATCAATAACTACTTCCTTTCCTCCTCCCCCCAGCCCCTGGTGATCACCATTCTACCTTCTGTTTCTGTGAGTTTGATCACTTTAGATAGCTCATGTAAGTGGCATCACACAATATTTGTTGTTTTGTGTCTGGCTTATTTCACCTAGCGTGATGTCCTCAAGGTCCATCGATGTTGAAGCATGTGTCAGAATGTCCTTCCTTTTTCAAGGCTGAATACTATTCCATCGTTGGCTCGATTCCATTTTGCTTACCCACTCATCTGTTGATGGACATTTGGGTTGCTTCCCCGTTATTGCGAATAATGCTGCAGTGAACATGGGCGTGTTGTCATTATTAATTCTACTGTCATGATTATTACCTCTGCCCGGCTTCATCTGGGAGGCTGCTCACACACCTGACAAACCAACAAGAAGCTTGCACGTGTGCTAAGTCGCTTCAGTCATGTCTGACTCTGTGCAACCCTGTGGACTGTGGTCCCTGCAGACTCCTCCGTCCATGGGATTATCCAGGCAAGAATATTGGAATGGGTTGCCATGCCCTCCTCCAGGGGATCTTCGAAACCCAGAGGTCGAACTCACATTTCTTGTGTCTCCTGCATTGGCAGGCGGGTTCTTTACAACTAGCGCCGTCTGGGAAGCCCAACAGGAAGCGTGTTTGGTCTCAAATGCCCAGACCTGGGCTGTCTGTCACTACTGATTTTGTTTATTTATCTGTATGTGGTTTGTGGGAAACTAATTGTTCCCCCAAGGTCCCCAGCATGCAAAGTTGTGAACCTTTGTCCCGAGGTGGTAAGGCCAGGCAACTCGCATTGCAGCTCAGCCTTCCACGCTTTTCTCTTCATTTCATTTCTATCATTAAATAGCCCACATCAGGGCATTCTTCATAGTAAGGGTTTGAAAAAGCTTAAGCACTTAAAAATGAATGCATTCCACTGTCTAAGATGTGTTTCTTGAGACTGGGAATAAACCAGTGATAATTAGTAAGTAATCAGTTGTGCTCTGTGCTCAATGAGACTTGCCCCGTGGCTTGTCTTTTAATAGAGTTGATTGCTATGTTTACATTCAAGTCAGGCCCATGTTGTCCTTGAGTCCAGCAGCTGACCCATGGGACTGCCCTATAGGAGCAGAGAAATCTTTTAATCAGCTTTTTTCCCCACCATTGATTTGCCTTCCCATGGCAGGGACACTATGGATCTTAGGAATCAAGACCCTCTACCTAATATGCCAGCTAATGGGTATGTAGAGTCTGAAGGCTGGTAAAGGTCAGAGAGGTTGGGTTACCAGTGGACTCAGAGAGCTCACTGTCCTTGAACTTCTACGGTGTGCCATGCACTCTGCTATTAACTTAAATGCACCTTGTTTGTTCTTCACCTTGTTCAGTCGTGTCTGACTCTCTGCGACTCCATGAGCTACAGCACGCCAGGCTTCCCTGTCCTTCACTATCTCCCAGAGTTTGCTCAAACTCATGTCCGTCGTGTCGGTGATGCCATCCAGCCATCTCATCCTCTGTCGTCCCCTTCTCCTCCTACCCTTAATCTTTCCCAGCATCAAGGTCTTTTCCAATGAGTCGGCTCTTTGCATCAGGTAGCCAATGTATGGGAGCTTCAGCTTCAGCATCAGTCCTTCAAGTGACTATTCAGGGTTGATTTTCTTTAGGATGGACTAGTTTGATCTCCTTGTTCTTCACCTTAGGGGTTGGCAAAAAGAGCCAGAGAATAAATACATTAGGCTTTGCAGGTTGTACCATCTCTGGGGCGACTCCTCAGCTCTGCCACTGCTATGCAAAGCAGCCATGGATAATGTACGTAGATAGTGGTGGTTGGGTTCCAATAAAACTTTATGTATGGACATGGACATTTGAATGTCATAGAGTTTTCACATGTCATGAAATATATTGCTACTATTTTTTTCCCCAACCACTTAAAAGCCCGTGATTGCTCTTGGACTGTAGCAAAACCGATCATAGACTGGATTTGGCCCATAGGCCTTGGTTTACCAATCTCTACTTTACAACATTTCTCTGAGGTAGGTATTTTATCATCCACGTTTTACAATGAGCGAATTCAGTGTGGACTGGATGCCCATGAGTCACAGGCAGACCTGTCTCAGGTGTTGCAAGTTCTCTCTGCCTCACTTGTTGCGCTTGCTGCATCTTCCCACTGCAAAGAGCCGTGCACGGCTGGCAGCAGAGATGGGTGTGTGTCTAAGATTTATCTTGTGGTTACTGGGCAGAGTGTGAACGGCTCTGTGTTATAGCCTGTAAATACTGTTTAAACCTTTGCTTTGTCATTTAGCAGCTGGGTAGATTCTGAATGTCTTTGATTTTTGTGCTTTATCTGAAAACTGGGATTAATAAATGACTGTTTTACAAGGTTATCATGGGAATTCTTCAGATGCTTTACAATAATGAGCCCAGCAGAATTTCTGGCATAGCACGACACTCAGATATCTGTTGGATTTTCTTCTTGCATTCTAGCTCAGAAACCAGTGAGGCTGCTTCCCCATCTTTCATGAAACTTATGATGCTCAGAGACCTGATAAAAAAAAATCCTAGTTTTGTATAAAATAGATACTGGTAAAGCTTGGGCTTAGTTGGTAAAGAATCCGCCTGCAATGCAGGAGACCCTGGTTCAGTCCCTGGGTTGGGAAGATCCTCTGGAGAAGGGAAATGCTGCCCACTCCAGTATTCTGGCCTGTAGAATTCCATGGACTATACAGTCCATGGGGTCACAAAGAGACACGACTGAGTGACTTTCACTTTCAAAGCTCAGGAAGAATCTCTCATTCATTTTATAATCTTCTTTATGCCAGGAAAAAAAGTTTTGCCATTGGCAGGTGTCTTAGCTCAGGCTGCCATAACAGAATACCAAAGACTGGATGGCTTGAACAACAGACGTTTCATTTCTCTAAGTATTAGAGTCTGAGGTCCAGGTATCGGCATAATCAGATTCTAGTGAGGACTCTGCTTATCAACAGCCACCTTTTCACTGTGTGCTCAAGCAGCAGAGAGAGAGATCTCTTTTTCTCTTCTTACAAGGCTACAATCCTAATAGATCAGGGCCCCACCAACATGACCTCAGTAAGCCTTAATTACCTTCTAAAGACCCCCATCTTTAGATAGAGCCACATTCTTAATTACCTTCTAAAGACCCCCGTCTCTAGGTACAGCCACATTGGGGGGTTAGGGCTTCAACACAGGTATTTGAAGAACACAATTCAGTCCATAGCAGCAAGCATGCTTTCTGGGGCTTGAGGTCACAGAGCGCAGCTACTTGGGATGACAGCATCACTTACTGCTCCTTGTCCAGCTCTTCTTGGGTTGGGGAGATATCCTTCATCTATGTTTAGTTGCAGTCTTGTGACCTTGCTTCTTCCTGAGGGGCTCTGGACATCTGAGACCAGGAGGGGCTCCTTACAGAACATGCGAGGAGTAAAGGATGAAGAACATTGCAGGCTTAGGAACAGATGAAAGTTTGGGAAGCCAGCAGAGGTGGGGTGGTAGAGCAGCCCAGTGACCACCCAGGGCAGCCCTGTGGTGCCAAGGCAGGTCCCGGAGGAGGCAAAGCTTTCCTCCAGTAGAGACTTGGGGGGAAGGACAACTTGCTGGAAAAATACAGCTGTGGATACTCTTCCATTTCTTAGACTGGAAGAAAGCTACCTGAGGTTTTTGTTTGTTATCATCTTGTGTTTTATTTAATAGGCTTCATTTTTTAGAAAAGCTCTATGTTCACAGAGAAATTGAGCAGAAAGTCAAGTGCTGTCTCTCCATACACAGTGTCCCCTCTAATTAGCATCTTACATTAGTAGTGTGATGATCCATTATTATTACAGTTCCAAGTTCACATTAGGGTTCATTTTTCATGTTGTGCCTTCTGTAGGTTTTGACAAATGTGTGATGACATATATCCATCCTTACAATACCATAAAGAATAGTTCACTGCCCTAAAAATCCCCTCTACTCTTTGTGTTGAGCCCTCTCTTCCCTCTGAACCCCTAAGAACCACTGATTTTTTTTTTTTTTCCTTCAGTATTTTCTTATCTTCTGTGTTCTTGATGCTTCAGCATCTGGGGCCTCGCTGAACAAGAAAAGACTGCCCTTCCCAGAGCAGGCCAGTTCTTAGAGATGGCAAATGGTTCCCCTGCCAGCACACCTCCAACATGCAAATGAATGAATCCAGAGCCCAAACCCCCTTTTCCGTCTGGCTCTTATGCTTCAGAAGACAGAATTCGTTTCCCATAATTATTCCAGTTATTAGACACCTAGAGATGGCCCTACACCCCCGAGCCCACTAAGATGGCTCAAGCTCCCCAGCCCTAAGCTCCTCACCCTGACTTAGCTTGCCTTTCCCCATGGAAGCCACAGTAGCGCTTCCTGCTCATGCTTGGTGCTTGCTCTTTCTGCTTCCGACCCTGGTGCTTCCCCACGTGGCCCTGCACGCTGTGCCGTGTCTCGTCCTCCTGGAGACTGTGAGTGACAAACTCTAATGGCAGTCATCTAACCCCACAGTATGTGAGTAATGAAGACCCTCATCTTAATTTGGTTAAAAAAAAAAAATACAGAGGAAATAGCTTTCTAAAATGGATAGTCTTGAGAAGATGGAAGTGGAATCATCGTTTTTGGATCTTCACAAACCCAAAATCCCACATAAAAACAGCTACTTGGCAAAATCAGAACAGCCATGAACCACATTTATGGCAAAGCTAGGTGTCAGAGTGTAAGTCCTAGACCCCGAAGTACAAGTAACCAGAAGCAAAGCATCAGTCGGACACGAGGTCTGTGTGCTGTGTCAGGGCCTGCACGGGAGGAAATAGCGGGGAGCAGTAGGGCACTCGATGGACCAAAGAAGGGAACCCTCAAAGAGCCACTAGAAACCACAGGGGACAGTCTGAGAAGAACAGTGGAAATCGGGAGCTCTGAAGAGGCTGGAACGGTCCAGCTCCAGTGAGCTGGAGTAACTCATCCCCCAGAACAGGCCATCACTTAGGCCAAACTATGGAGAATGAGACTGAAATTGAGTCAGGTAGGGGCAATAGAGAGGAATAATAGAGGAGGGAAACAGAGCCAGGCAATCTCAGAAAGCAAGCTGCCATTAAAAGGGGAAAAAAAAACAAACATGGCCCAAAATCAGTAGAAGAGAAAGCTCTGGGAGGTTAGGAAAGCTACCATGAACCATCTCAAAAGGTTAGAAAACAGTTTTCACATAAAAATGAGTAACAGAAATATATCACAGTCATACTTAAAATAACACCGTAAGTGCCCAACACACCATGTATATAGCCTTACCAAAGAGACCAGCTGGATCCAGCTGCCAAATTTGCACTCAATACGGAGGAACATGTTGAATGATACCCTTGAGTATATGCAATCTGCAAAATCCAGGCTCTGGGAAATTCCACAGATCAATAGATTTACTATAAAGAAAAGAGGGATAGAGGAAGAACCTATAGGTGAAAAGACGCTTGAATGACATAACATTTTTGAAAATAAGAATAAACACTAGTATATAGAGATGTACCACTTGATGAAGTGAAACATCAAGAAATGTAGATGGTTATTGTAAAAATCTAGATAGTGGTTCCTTTTAGAAGGAGGGGGTTGGTTTTAGGATAAGATGGCTGGTTGGCTGACAGAGTTCTGTCTCTTGACTTGGTTGATACAAGAATGTGTGTCACTAAATAATTCACTAAGCTATACATTTGCATTCAGTAGTTTTAAGCACTTGTGTGTTATTTTAGACAGTTTTAAGTTGGAGGAAAAAAATTAAAACAGAAGAAACAAACTGCAGATTAAAGGAGGAATATCCAATTAAGTAGCCAGAATGCCCAAGTGAAATCGTTTGAACTGAATTTTTCAAAGCTAGTGCAAATTGAACTAATGATTTTAAATTAGTTAAAACCGAGTAGTTGATGTGTTATGAGTACCATGCCTGAGGTCTACTGCTGAGCCCTTCTTAAAAAGTAGAGGTTCCCAAAGGTTAAATTTTTCCTCCAAGCTAAGGTCCTCTGAAGCCCCAGACATTGCATTATAATATTCTTAGTTCTTTTTCCAAAACTTTGCTTTGCATACATGTATGAGTGCTTCAGTTCATGTCCGACTCTTTTTGACCCTGTGGACCTGCCCACCAGGCTCCTTTGTCCATGAGATTCTCCAGACAAGAATACTAGCTTGGGTTGCCATGCCCTCCTTCAGGGGATCTTCCCAACCCAGGGATCAAACCTGTGTCTATGGATTCTTTACCACCACGCCAGCTGGTAAGCTCGCTTTGCATACATCTGGGATATCAAATGCTGCCTAATGAATTTAATGCACTAGTGCATAAATACCTTTATACATTTCATCTTATATTTTGGTTTACAGATCTGTCTTTAATTCCTTTTTATTTAAAGCTTTCCTTTTAAATAAGTACATTCTCAATTTTTCAGTTCAAATTTTATTCATGCGTTCCTTCAGCAGTCATTTTTCTTTTCTTTTTTTTAAGGGATGAGTCTAGATTAAGAGAGACTTAAGGGACATAAGCAGATATTAAGGATGGTCCTGGATTGGGTGTTAGTTTTAACAGATCACAGTAAGGACATTCTTTACATGCAAAAATTTGAGTATAGTCAGAGTATTTGGTGAGGAAAAAAGTTTACAAAATGGAAAGATAGAAATCATTGACTAAAAAGCAAAAACTAAGTTATAAACAATATAACCTCATTTGGGATTTTAAGAAGTGTACGTATCCAGGGACATTGCTTGTAGAAGATGTAGAAGGGTTATGCACGAAGGCAGTGCGTCTTAAATCACACTCCCCAGGCCCGCAAGCAGCAACAGCATTCAGCATCACCTTAGCAATGCGGATTCTCAGGTCCTCACCCAGATAAGGAACTCTAGGTATATGTTATACCCCATGGTATATGTTTTAACAAACTCTTAGGGTGAATGGGGTACAAGCTCAATTCCTTTTTTCAGTGGTTTTCCTTTTTTATAATTTTTATTGCAGTATAGTTGCTTTACAGTGTGTTAGTTTCCACTTTACAGCAAAGGGAATCGGCCACGTGTATACATATTTATTCCTCTTTTTAGATTTCCTTCCCATTTAGGTCATCACAGAGGATACAAGCTCAGGTCTGAGAACAATTTCCTTAAAGTGTTAACCATGATCTCTCAGTGGTAGACTGTAATTTTTAAAATTTGCTTATGTGAATTATCTATAATTACCTATAGCTTGCATGTAGGTGAATTCTATACCAATGGATTGTTTTTCAATTAAGAGGCTTTTAGGAGCATGTCGCAAATTTTAATTTATTGTGTTTTCGCTTTCATTTCAAAGTACTTTCTAATTTCCCTTTGGTTTCCCTTTGACTCATGTGTTATTTAGAAGTATGTTGTTTTGTTTCCAAATATAGGGATTTTCCACAGTGCTTTCTGTTACTGAGTTTTAATGTAATTCTCTGCTTGTTGGGGAACTGTAGTTTGTATGACATAAAAGGCTTTTAAATGATTGATCCCTTTAGTGGCCTAAAATGTGGTTTGTTTTGGTAAATGTTTTATGTGTACTTGAAAAGAATGTAAATTTTGGTGGGTGGAATGCAGTATCCCATTGTTTCAATTAGATCATGTCAGTTGATGTGTGTGTGTTCAGTCACTCAGTAGTGTCTTGCTTGCGACCCCATGGACTGTAGCCCACAAGGCTCCTCTGTCCATGGAGTTTTCCAGACAAGAATACTGGAGTGTGTTGCCATTTCCTTCTCCAAAGGATCTTCCTGACCCAGGGATCGAACCCACATCTCCCACATTCGGGCAGGTTCTTTACCACTGAGCCACCTGAGTTGATAGTGATGTTCAAATCATCTCTGTCCTTACTGAATTTCTGTCTTATATGTTCTAATAGTTACTGAGTGAGCGGTAGTAAAATCACCAACTATAATTGTGGTCTTGTCTCTTTCTCCTTGCAGTTTGATCAGTTTTTATTTCATGTATTTTGAAATTCTGTTATTAAGCATATAAATACCTAAGATTTTATTTTCTCATAATTCACTGACTTCTCCTCCATTAAGAAATTACCTTTTTTATTCTTGATGATATTCTTTGGTCTAATGTCTACTTTGATAATAATCTATAACCATTTCAGTTTTTTTGAGTTCTTAATGTTAGCATAATGTGCTTTTTCCCCCATCCTTTTGTTTTTAACTGTGTGTGTATTTGTATTAGCAATGTGTTTCTTATAGTCAGCATAGAGTTGGATCTTGCCTTTTTATCAGATCTGACTATCTTTACTTGTAAATAGGTGTTTAGACCATTTACATTTACTCTTAACATTGATATCATAAAATGGGGTCATCTTGCTATTTGTTTTCTGTTTGTCTTATCCTTCTTTGTTCCTTTTTTCCTGTCTACTTTTTGATTAACTGAATATTTTTATTTCATTTTACTTTTTTTATTGGTTTATTAACTACAGCTCTTTGACTTGTAACCTGAATGGTTGTGTTAGGGTTAGTAATGTTCATCTTCAACTTATCACAGCCTGTCTTCAAGTGATACTGGTTCATTTCACATAGCTCAGTGATAAAGAATTCACCAGCAGTGCAGGAGACCTGGGTTCAGTCTCTGGGTTGGGAAGATCCCCTGGAGGAGGGCATGGCAACCCACTCCAGTGTTGTCACCTGGAGAATCCCACGGACAGAGGAGCCTGGTGGGCCACAGTCCATGGATTTGCGAAGAGTTGAACATGACTGAAGCAACTTAGCACGCATGCATTATGACTCCATTTTCTACCTTTTTTTTTTTTTTAACCTTTTCGCTATTGTTAGTTTTTCTTTTACATGAATTATGAAACCTATATTACGTTGTTTTTGTTTACCAATCAGTTATATTTTTATTGAAGTATACTTGATTACCAGTCAGTTACCTTCTATGGAAACTTAAATAATTTAAGAATTCTTAAAACATATTAACCATGAAGTTGCCATTTTGATGTTCCTCATTTCTTTGTGTAGATACAGATTTCTTATCTGGTATTGTTTATTTCCTGCTTCCTTTAACATATCTTATTATGTGGCTCTGTTGATAATAAATTCTGACCTTTCATGTTTGGAAATGTTTTTTATTTTGCTTTCCTTTTTGAAAGATGTATTTTGCTGAGTGTAAAATTCTAAGATGATTTCAGTATGCTGAAAAATATTTTACCATTGCATTTTCATTTGCATTGTTTCTGTCAAGAAAGCTAATGTTGTGTTTATCTTTGCTCCTTGTATGTAATATCTCTTTTCCTCCAGCTGATTTAAAATATTTTCTTTTTGTCATTATTTTTGAATAATTTGATCATATAATAATTTGTGCTTTCATATAGATTTTTTCATGGTTCTTATGCTTGGGGTTTGCTTAGGTTCTTGGATCTGTAGGTTTATAGTTTTCATCAAATTTTGAAAACTTAGGATCATTATTTCTTTAATATTTTTTCATTTCTTTCCTCCTCCCCTGCCATCGCCTCTCCTTTGGGACTCCCAATTACATGGGTATTAGGCTGCCCAAAGTTTTTCTACAGTTCTCTGACACTCTGTTAATTTTTTGGTAGTTTTTCTTCCTGTGTTTCATTTTGGATGGCTTCTATTGCTGGTTCAAGTTCACTAGTATTTCTTCTGCCGTGTTTCATCTGGTGTTAATCTCATCTTGTGCATGTGTGTGTTTATGTCACACTATGTATCTTCCTCTCAAAGTTTAGTTTGATTCCTCTTAAAATCTTCCATATCTCAACCTTGTGATCATAGAGAATAAAGTCTTACTGTCTTCATATCCTTTTTGTTTCACTAATTTTAACATCTGTGTCCTTTCTAGATTGAACTTGATTGTTTCTGTTTTGTCGGATTATGTGTCACATTTTCCAGCTTTTTTGTATGCCTGGTGGTTTTTTTTTAATTGGGTGTTAGATACTGTGAATTTTACATTGTTGAGTGCTGGGTAGTTTTGCATTCCTATGAATGTTACTGAGTTTGGGGAGGGAGGTGCATGTAAGTTATTTGGAAATAATTTAGTCCTGTCAGAACTGGCTTTTAATTCTTGTTAGGTAGGACTGGTGTAGTCTGCGGTCTGGGGTGAATCATTCCCTACTCCTTAGCGATGACCCTTCAGTACTCTTCCCAGTGTTCATGAATCAAGAGCTTAGGTTGGTATGAAGAGGTAGTACTCCTGGCCTTGTGTGAGCACCAAGCCTGTTCCCTCTAATCCTTCTGTGTTGTTTTTTAAATTTTTGACGCATCTTGGCTACTTTCCTCACGAGCACGCATTGATGAGTACTCTGCTGCTTACATGGTACCCCTCTGTCCGGTCCTACGTGCTTCCTACTTCCTGCAAACCCTCTCTGCCTTGATCCCTTGCATGCTTAGCCTCATCTCTTCAGCTCATGGCGTTTTCCAGCTGCCGCAATATTCTCTCTCTCTGCACCGTATCCTGAAGACGTGCTCAAGGCAGAGGCTAGTGTAGGCATCAGGGTTGTGATTCTAGTTTCTTGTCCCTAGGGGATCACTCAGTTTCCCACTGTGTCCAGATCTCCAGGTGTGATGGTTTTTATTTTCTTTTTGTTGTTGTTGTTTCACATAGGAAGATACATCTAGTTCCTGTTACTCTAGTTTGACCAGAACTCTCTAAAAATTAATAGGTTTTTAAAAAGAAAGCCACATTTAATATCATATATATAGCCATATATGAAAAGAAAGAAAGTTAGTCGCTCAGTCATGTCCTTCTCTTTGCAACCCCATGGACTGTAGCCTGTCAGGCTCCTTTGTCCTGGAATTCTCCAGGCAAGAATACTGGAGTGAGTTGCCATTTCCTTCTCCAGGGGATCTTTCCAACCATGGGATTTAACCTGGGTTCCCTGCACTGCAGGCAGATTCTTTACCATTTGAGCCACCAATTAAAATCAATATGAAAAATTGCATTCAAGGAAACTATTACAAACAAAAATTCAAAATAAAGTCATTTCTTATAGGAGCTGGCCTGCAGGAAGATTAATTTATTGCAGTGAGTTCTAGACACTGGATAACTTTTTGTATCATATTTTATCTGGCTCCTATATGTCTTATAGTTGATGGTGAAATATTTCAGTTGTATGCAGATTTGACATTAAGAAAAAGAAAGATGAACTTTTGAGTCTTTTTAGAGGAGCATCATATTATGTAGCAGAAAAACACAGGTGTGGAGTCAGATGGATCTGAAGTCAAATCCCAGCTGTCTGACCTTGGACAACATAAATAAGCTCTCTGAACTCGGCTTCCTTCATGTGTAAAATAACCATTTTGTTGTGAATATTAAATGAGAGTGTATAAAGTACCTATCCAATGCCTGGCACATAGAAATCATGAAATCACTTCTTCCCTGTCTTGCCTAATGTCATGTTAAGTGACTTTTTTTTTTTTTTTGGCTGCACTGCATAATAGGGGGGATCTTAGTTTCTTGACCAGGGATTGAACTCATGCCCCCTGCAGTGGAAGTGTGGAGTCTTAACCAATGGACTGCCAGGGAAGTCCCTAAGTGACTCTCTTTTTATAAGACCCTTTCTAAAAGTACCTCAAATATTTCAGTTGCCTACAAAACCCACCTGAAATGCCTCTCACCAAACAATAGGGGGAAAAGATGTTTAGGAAAAGAACATAAAGGCTTTGGGGACAGCGATTCATTTTGCTTTGCCTTTGAAACCTAGGCATTAAAGCATTTCTTCTCTAAGAGTATTTCAGTGCAGAAACACATGCCAAAAGAGGAAAGTAACATTAATAGCGGATCAAAGGAAAACAGGGAGGCTGGCTGAGATACAGGCAAGCAGGGCAAAATGGGGCTGAAAAGCTGTGTTGAAACTAAACACCTATGTGGAACATAGGTATTGTGGCCTCTGTTATGTCCCACCCCACAAATGTGTATCTTGCAGCTCTAACACCCAGCATCTCAGAATGTGACTGTTGAAGACAGGGCCTTTGGAGAGGTGATTAAGTTAAAATAGGAATGTTAGGGCAGACCCTAGTCCAGTCTGAACCGTGTCAATTTTAAGAAGAGGGAATTGGGAGATAGCCCGGAGACACCGGGCCCATGTGCACAGAGAGGGGGACTTGCTGAAGACACAGTCAGAAGACGGTCATCCGCAAGTCAGTGAGAGAGCCCTCAGGGGTAACCAGACCTGGGGCACCTTCAGCCTCCAGAACTGAGAGGAAATAGATCTCTGTTGTTTAAGCCACTCTGTCTGTGGTCCTTTGTGATGGCAGCCTGAGCAAACTCTTAACTTCCAGGCCTTCAAAGCCTGGGGGTGGGGGGGGTGGAGTTTTTTGTTTCCATGAGGTCTTCCTGACCAGGTGTGGCATTCCTGGAAGCCTATGCATTTTAACCACATCTCTCTGCAGTCAGGTAATGTGGATCTCCAGCTGTGCTCTGGAGACCAGCAGCGTGATTTTTGTGAGCACAGGGATGTGTGGGTTGGTTGAAGAAGTTGCAGGAGGTGAGGTTAGAGATGGGTGATTACAATTGTGACCTTCTAGAGATCTTCTGGCAGGCAAAGACAGATGGTGGTGCTTTGGTTGCCTTTGTTACTCATCTGGAACGTGTTTCTCTTCTGCTTAGGCTGAAGGAACAAGTGAGTTGTCTAGGAGGACCTGGTGTAGTTCAAATACTTCCCTGTAGCCGTCTCTGTGGGCTTCTCTGGTAACTCAGCTGGTAAAGAATTAGCTGGCAATGCAGGAGACCCTGGTTCAATTCCTGGGTTGGGAAGATCCCCTGGAGAAGGGTTAGGCTATCCACTCCAGTACTCATGGGCTTCCGTGGTGGCTCAGACGGTAAAGAATCCCCCTGCCATGCAGGAGACCTGGGTTCAATCCCTAGGTTGGGAAGATCCCCTGGAGGAGGGCATGGCAACCCACTCCAGTATCTTGCCTGGAGAGTTGCCATGGACAGAGGAGCCTGGCGGGCTGCAGTCCATGGGGTCGCAAAGAGTAGGACACGACTGAGCGACTAAGCACAGCAGAGCCTCTCTATATCTCAAGCTTCAGTACTTTTAACTAGTCAAGCAGCAGCCCTAAATTCCTTCTTGCTGCCTCCAGCTCATCCATTTAGAGTGGTTTAAGTCCTCCATGGGCAAGGTGTTTTCTCTCAGCCCTGCAAATATCTATCTCATTGGTAAACAGAGGCTCTTGCAGGCCCAGTGTTCTCACCGAGGCCGGTTTAGCCGTGATGTTGCCGAGGCCCTGGAGTGTCATCGCTGTAGAACTCTACCCGAGAGGCTCATTCAGGCCAGTCTGATGTTCCCAGACCTCCGTGTTCTAAAACCACATGCTCAGTTGGCTCAAATGGGTGCTTGTATTTGATGCATTCCGCAGAAATGCCAAAAACAGAAGAGAGATGTTTTAAAACAATTCATAAAATTGGCAGCTACAGCGCCAGAGCATAGCTCTTGGGTCCTGAGCCGGTTTGCAGAAGTTTAGGCGGATTCTGAGACAGAACGGGTGATGGTGAACGAGCTCAGAGACGGTTCCCCTGAGGCAGCCCTGGAGGCCACAAGAGCACAGGCTGGCAGGCTTGTGAGTGGGCGCTCAGCCGTCACGGGAAACCCTTCTAGAATTCTCCAGTTAATTCAACCCCAGCAAACACAGCTGTGTCAGAGTTTCTCCGTTTGCCTGGATCCTCCAGCCCTCAGATGTTACAGGGGTAGACAGATGGCATCAGAGGAACTGTCTTATCTTCCCAACGTAGAAGTGGAGACTGACGTGTCTACCATTAGCCTTTCTGCTCACTCCCTAATGCCCTGTGGTCTCGAGCTGTCTTTTCACACCATCTCAGGTGTCTTACCTGGAGAATCCCAGGGGCGGTGGAGCCTGGTGGGCTGCTGTCTATGGGGTCACACAGAGTCGGACACGACTGAAGCGACTTAGCAGCAGCAGCAGCAGGTGTCTTAGGGTAGTGGTTATCCCTTCTTGCTCATATTCTCAAACCCTCCTCTTTTCAGGCACAGCAGGTCTTTCCTATGGAAGACAAGCAATTAACAGTACCTTTATTTATGAACCTAGAGTCTGTCATGCAGAGGTGAAAAGTCAGAAAGGGAAAAGCAAGTATCATCTGTTAATGCATAGATATGGAATCTAGAAAATGATCCTGATGAACCCATCTGTAGAGCAGGAATAGAGACACAGACATAGAGAATGGACTTGTGGACACAGAGGGAAGGAGAGAGGGGGACAAACTGCAAGAGAAGCATCGGCGTATGTACACGACCGTGTGTCAAATAGACAGCTAATGGGAAGCTGCTCTATAATACAGGGAGCTCAGCACAGTTTGCTCTGTGATGAGCTGGAGGGGTGGGATGGGGCTGGGGTGGGAGGGAAGTCCAAGAGCGAGGGGATATATATGTGTGTATGTGTGCATATAGCTGATCTGTGTTGTTATACAGCAGAAGCTAACACAACACTGTAACACAATAAAGCAGTTATCCTCCAATTTTAAAAAATTAAAAATTTAAAAAGCAATGCCTTTATTTGATTCTTCTCTCTCCTTTCCATTCGTAGTCTCTGGCCTCTTCCTTCACAGCCAGGCTTCTTGGAAAGACCTTTCATCCTTCCTGTCTCCTCGCCGCCCACCAGACTCTCAGACCCACCTCCAAGTCCACTGACCCACAGATCCTGTAGTTCCCACCGTGTCTGATACTCCAACAGTTCTTGCTCTTCCTCCTTCTGGAAACACCGTGGCTTCCACGACCCCACTCTGCCCTTACGTTCCTTCTGTCCTCATCTGCTCCCATTGGCCGTCCTCTGGTAGACGCGTCATCAGTGCTGGTGCATTTCATCCTCTGGGCTCTACGAGGCCGCCTTGTCCTCCTGGAGTCGGGTGTTGGGAGATCTCCTGCCCCAGCTTCTCTGAGTTTTGTATGTGTGTGTCCCACCACTCCCACGCTGTCTCTTCCTCGTGGAATCCAAGGGCCCCTCCTAAAATGAAAGTGTCTAGAACCCCTCCATCCTGACCCTCTTCCAGCGATGCCTGTCTCAGCATGGACCAGCCTCCATCCAGACGCCTACAGCAGACATCTCAGTGTCATTCTGGTTATTGTCTGCTGCTTGGCTACCTCATCTAGCCCATCAGTAAGTCCCACTGGATTTTACCTCTTAACATTTTTCTTGAGTCCACCTTCTTCTCCCCAACTCTGCTTCTCCTCTCCGGATCCAAAACACCATCTTTTTTTTCCTGGACGAATACAGCAGGTATCCTGCATCTGTTCTGACCCCTTGGTCTGTTCTCACATTGCCAGACTCAAGTGTTGATCTGATTGTATCAGCCCTATACTGATAAAAGTCTTCACCATGTTCTCAGGATAACAGTGAAGTGCCTTCATGTGGCTTTGGTGGGTCTGGCCCCTTCCTGACCCACCAACCTTGTTCTGCGGTCATGTTGGTCTCCCGTCACGACGTTGAGCCATCTGGACGGGTGTTTCTACTGCACGTCTTCATAGCTTCTCCTCACCTCTCTCATCCCCTTCAGATCTCAGCACAATGTCATGTTCAGGGAAGCCCTCCTCCTGCCTGTAACTGAGGCAGACCTCTCTGTCCTGAGGCTCAGAGTCATCTGACACTCCCCATTGTTTCTTTCGTCTTCAGTTCAGTTCAGTCGCTCAGTCGTGCTGAGTTCAGCACGCCAGGCCTCCCTATCCATCATCAACTCCCGGAGTCTACCCAAACTCATGTCCATTTAGTCAGTGATGCCATCCAACCATCTCATCCTCTGTCATCCCCTTCTCCTCCCACCTTCAGTCTTTCCCAGCATCAGGGTCTTTTCAAATGAGTCAGTTCTTCACTTCAGGTGGCCAAAGTATTGGAGTTTCCGCTTCAGCATCAGTCCTTCCAATGAACACCCAGGACTGATCCCCTTTTAGGAAGGACTGGTTGGATCTCCTTGCACTTCAAGAGACACTCAAGAGTCTTCTCCAACACCACAGCTCAAAAGCATCAGTTCTTCGGTGCTCAGCTTCCTTTATAGTCCAACTCTCACATCCATACATGACCACTGGAAAAACCATAGCTTTGACAAGATGGACCTTTGTTGGCAAAGTGCGTTTGTCCTAGGTATTTCTTTACTTTTCTTGGGAAGGTCTTGGTTCCTGTCTGTCTTTCTCACTAGACCCGACTCTCCGTGAAGCAGTGACCATGACTGGTCTCTTATCATTGCGTTCCCAGAACCCAGCAGAAGGACACAGTGGTGTATTGTTGAATGAGTAAATGGGTTTGAAGAACAGGGTTTGAATCCCAGCCCTGGGCAGCTGTGCTCCGAATCTCAATTTCTTCATCTGTCAATGAGGATTTTTTGCCATCTTTTAAGATTCTTGAGAGGGAAATAATACATCTCACAAGACCCTTGTTTTGAATGGTTATTCTCTCTCATTTAAAGTTGGGTCTTATGAGTGTGACAGTGGAGATGATCCCAAGGCAACTTAATGCCTTTATTGTTTTTCTCACATAGCGGAGTGGTTGGGGATGGGGAGTGTAGAAATGAGAATTTCATTAGGAAAACATATTTATTTGTAACGGTGATGGAAGGGAAGATTAACCTGAATAAGTAAACACTTAAAAGTTTTACTTTTTTCATTATGAGAATTCTGATGATCATTGAAGGTAATATGGGTAATGTAGAAAGGCAGAAGAAAAGAGGAAATAACCCACTTTCTCATCTCTGAAACAGTTTCCCACACTCTCAAATATTCATCAAAAGTCAAGTTACTGGATGAAAGAGTATCTTTGTGAATACTTTTTAGGCTTTAGATAATCATTCCCTAATTGGTCTCCAGAAACATGGTACCAATTCATACATCTACCAATAAAGTAAGGCAGTGCTCATTTCCTGGCACCCTTGCCAACTTCAGGCTTATAAAATGCACACATGTACTGCATACAGGCACATCTAGTTGCATATTTAGTGGGTGGAAATGATATTGACTAAACTTGCACTTACAGTGTAAATTACTTCTAAACGTAGACATCTGCTGGTGAGCAATTGGCTTTTTTTTGTCCTTACCCTGTTATTCTTTGCATAGTTTTCTTTAGCAGTGTTTCTCTTTTTTGTATTTACTTATAAAACCCCTCTTCCATTAAGCCCATTAACTTTGTTTTTATCGTATATGCAAATATGAGCTTCAGTAGAACCCTTTCACAGGATCACAAGTTCAAGAGTCAACTTACACTTTATTATGAAGGGCAACTGGTTTCCCTCTCTCTTTTTAAAATTTTGCTGTTCAGATGGCATGCTCAGGAGACTGTGTGCGAAGAGTCTGGACTTTGAAGTTGGACAGACCTATTTCAGTTCTAGCCCTGACACAACTGTCTAGCTGAGGGCCTGGGATATTTATTGAACCTCTGCAAGTCTCAAATTTCTCTCCTGAGTAATAGGAATCCTCTGGTCTTGCTTTGAGAGGTAAAATAGCTTACGGATGGTGTCTGGTGCAGAGGTGTGTTCTATAAATACTCCCTTTCCATAACCCTCAAAGCTGTGCTGTTCTGTAGGTGCGTCTACATACATGAATTTTGTTTCACTAAAGAGCATGTGTATTTTACTCCATTTATACTCCATTAAGGCAATCATGCATTAATGTTTACTGAATAAAACTGTGAACTGTGATAAAAGTACCAGTGAGAATAGAAAATTC
Source organism: Cervus canadensis (assembly GCF_019320065.1). Lineage (NCBI taxonomy): Eukaryota > Metazoa > Chordata > Mammalia > Artiodactyla > Cervidae > Cervus > Cervus canadensis. Next base: position 11,466,003 of record NC_057394.1, on the reverse strand, counting down.
TTAGTGAGCCATATGAACTATTTGTTTCTCGGAGAGATTTTGATTTTCAAGCTCAGGGATACTCTTAGAAAATTCGGGTCTTTTCTATAAATGTGGGAGATAGTCTAAGTTACAGCATTCTGGTGAGAGAAAAAGGCACGGACAACCTCAAACCCTCAAAATTATTTTGATTTTGAACAGCTCCTAGTGAAGTCTTTAAAATACTTGCAAGTCTCTTCATTGAGAATTTGTGTCTCAGTCTTTTTTTTTTCCTTTGTAGGTGTGGCTGGATCTCTTAAAACCTATTGTCAAGCAGATTAGAAGTAAGTATACGCCCCTCCTGTTTAACAGTGATGTGAGATGTAAGCCAGATGGTCTCCTTGTCTAGACGTCCGCTGCCCTGTGGCGACAAGCTCTGGAGCCACCTCCCTTTTTGCCCTACGATTGTGTTTTGTCATCCACTAATTTACATGCTGTTCAAATGCATCTTCTGCAATTTTAATATGTAATAATTTGGTAATCACAACCTTGCTTGGAAAAATCAAATGTCATTTTGATTAATGATTGAAGCAGGCTATTAAGGCCCAAAGCAATTGAGCTGGTTTCTGTCTGTGCTCCTGCTTCTTATTGTTACTTTTGCGGAGGGAGGTGGAAGCATTTATTCATAAAATTGCCATCAGGATTTCTATGCTGCCTTTTCAAAGCCTGTGAAATTAGAATACAAGTGGAATTTGGGGGAAAAAAAATAGATGCCCAAAAATGTATCTGTGTCTGAATGGTTAGCAGAACAGGGGAGATCTGGCCTGCATTTAGACCGAGTTGTCGAAGAAAAGATTAAGGAGGGTCTAGGAGAGAAGTTAGAAAAAGACACACTTGGATTTCCCCTTCCTCTCATTTTGCATCAGCACCAAAGTGCTCTCCCCTCTCTCTGGAGGGGTCAGATTCAGAGACGAGCTCTGTTCTCCAGTTCATCCCACTTGGTCCCTCACTGCAGCCAGACACCAGGCAAAAGTCTGAGGATGGTCCCCGGGCTGCGTGCCTTTAGTTGAGCATGAAACACGCAGTACCTTGTGGGGTCGACTTTATGTCTGATTAAGAAACCCCACCAGGCCACTTAGAGCAGTTTATGAGACTGTAATAAACAAGCGCAGTGTGTTAAATGGCCCCTCATGCAATTGAAATTGATGTTGATCTTCTGTCATTGAAATTAAGCAATTATTAACGCAGAAAACAAAACAGCCATTGTTCAGCGTTTATTGGGCAGCTAGCCAGGGACCAGGGTGCGGGACGCATTGCTGAGCAAAAGCCCCCAGACCTGAAGGCTGGAGGGAGCGTAGCATCTCGAATGCTGACATTTGTCCCTGAGGTAGCCCAAGATGGGAACTGCAAATGGTGGAAAGATGTCAGAGCCAGGGCCGCAGCTGTGGTTTGGGTCAGCACCTCAGCAGAGGTTCGCCTTTCCCACTCCGCGGCTTGTGACTCGCCCCGTGTGACAAGGCTCTCGTTCTCCATTTAGTACCAGCCTCTGCCTAGCCTCGGGTTGTCTAAGGATCCAAGTAGCCTCGTGTAAATCCCCGTTGGTGAAAATTGCTACGTGGAATTAACTAGACGTTCCTGTCTTTCCCATTTTGCTCTTGTTATTTTGCGAGCCGGAATTGACAGGCGAGGATTTCTGTTAATTTTGGGAGTGGTTAGCGGAAAGAAGCCTGGCTTCTCTTGGCTTCAGTACTCATGTGCCTTCTTGTTTTCCTTCCTCCTTCCATTTTGTACGGATCACTTGACATCACCTTATGATACATCATTTTCGTTTTCTTTACATTTGAACATGTTATCATAGAAATGATAACACCACATCTATTTTTTGTGATAGTGAAAGGCAGATCAGAAAGACATTTTCTGCTTTTATACAACTGCTGTTAAGAGTTGGATTTCATCATAATACCTTGTGTTTCATAGAACATAAACTTATTGCTGTTATTCTAAATGGCAGAACCTGTAAGATTGCTTTTGCATTGTGGCTTATACAGCAAAATAAACTCTGACTCAGGCGACAAATGATTATTTTATCATCAATTTGATATTCTGTTTTAATTCTGTGAAGTTCCCTGTCTCATTCCCAGTCTCACCCTGCCCACCCTCTTCCAGATCTGCTTCTTAATTTTATTGGGCCTTATTAATAAAACGATATACCAGACACTTAACAAAGGCTTTGACCAACAGCGATGAACACATTAGCTGCTGTGGCTTGGAGGTAGAAATAGTAAATTACATAACTGATTTACTTCTTCATTATGTTTTCTTTAAGCTGTCTAAAGCCTATATTTGGGCTAATGTACATGCCTGCTAAGTTGCTTCAGTCATGTCCCATTCTTTGTGACCCCATGGACTGTAGCCTGTCAGGCTCCTCTGTCCATGGGATTCTCCAGGCAAGAATAATGGAGTGGGTTGCCATGCCCTCCTCCAGGGGATCTTCCTGACCCAGGGATCAAACCTGCATCTCCTGCATTGGCAGGCAGATTCTTTACCACTAGCGCCATCTGGGAAGCCCATATTTGGATTAAAACAGGCAGAAAAGTTTTTGAAGAACATGTCTGCTTTTAAAATCTGGATACAGTTTGTCTCCAGAGAAAACGTTTGATGCCTCAGTGTAATACCCTTGTCACAGTATTTTTAAAAACCAGGTATCTGGACTTCCTTGGCAGTGGTTGAAAATCCACACTTCCAGTGAAGGGGGCCTGGGTTCAGTCCCTGGTCAGAAAACAGATGCCACATGACATGAGGGTTTTTTTTGTTTGTTTTTTTTCAATTAAAAAAAAAAAAAGGAAAGAGCTATCTGTCTCCCCACAATGTGAAAATGTGAATAATAACCAAACTTAACCAACTAATTAAGTGACTGGCATGTCAGCAGAACTCCTCGTAGCAGCTTGGAATGAGACTCACTTATCTGGTGTATAATATCACCTCTTGTGTCTTTTTCTTTAATGGCATTTGCAAGACAAATCAATAAATGCTTTGCTGCCCTCCCCTCCCCCCCTCCCAGGGCCGAAACATGTCGTCGTCAAGTTTGTGGTGAAATTCTTTCCACCTGACCACACTCAACTCCAAGAAGAACTCACCAGGTGAGTGGTTTGGAAACAGGGTGTGTGTTGCTGTGGGTGCCGCAGAGAGAGTGAATGTTGTAAGTCGACGGATAAAACACTTGCACGATGTTGCCTTGACCAGCATCTGCTCTTGTGCCAGAAGGTTTAACCTTCCTCCCTCCCAGTTGTGTTTACAAGCATGGGAAGAAAGAAAGTGCTGCAGTTTCCCCGCAAGCTGATTTCTTAAAAGCTGTGCTGTGAAGCGTCCAGGCCTGTAATCTGTTACTGTCATATATCTCCTCCTGTCTGTCACATCACAAGGCAGTTTTGGGAAATGAATCTCTTCTGTGGAGCCAAAGTGTGAACTCAGAGTTTCTGTCCGTTGCTGCGGTGGCTGAATGGCTGCGAACTGTCTGTTTCTTGGAAAGCGTGGCCAAGCCCTGCCCTCGGTAGCTGTGTGGCCAGCCAGTTACTTAATCCCCCTGCACCTCTGTTCATTGCCGGGTCAATGTGACTGCAATGCTTGCTTTGCCAGGGTTGTTTTGAGAATAAGCGCTAATATACACAGAGCACTGGGAACCCAGTAGCAGGCAAGTGCAAGTGTTAGTCACTCAGTTGTGTCCAACTCTTTGTGACCCCAATGGACTTCTAGTAGCCCGCCTACTTCCAGGGGCTCCTCTGTCCATGGGATTCTCCGGGCAAGAATACTGGAGTGGGTAGCCATGCCCTTCTCCAGGGGATCTTCCTGACCGAGGGATCAAACCTGGGTCTCCTGTGTTGTAGGCAGATTCTTTACCATCTGAACCACCAAGGAAGTCATTTTCTGAACCCAGTAGGGATGCCATCATCCTCACCCCTACTATTACATTACCCATTTTATAATTTGCAGGAAGACACGTGCTGTTCTAAAAGAGAGCAGAGCCTGGTGGGAACACGTGAAGATAAAACGCCTCCCTTTGAAGACTAAGTACGCTAGTCTGACCATCCAGATTGTTGCCACGCTTGCCTTTCAGCTTTAGCTGTTCCCACTGAAGGCTGTCACATCTTTCTCATCCCACGGTACAGAGCACACTCTCTTGGGTGGTTGACCATGATTTATCAGCAGCGTGAAGGCAGTCAGTCAACAATAGTGATGAAATGTACACGGTGTGAACGCCTTGTCCCAGGGACGGGGGACGTACTGGTGAAAAGACAGGCCTGACTCAAATGGGACCAGACACAGTAATTAAACAGACACGAAAGATATCAGATAGTGGGAAGAGCCCTTAGGTGATGGAGTAGATGAAGTGATAGAAGGAGACTGGTGATGACTTGACTTCTGATGACTTCACAGTGTTGGATCTGGGATGCTGGGGCTGAGAAAGCAGAAAGGATCTGTCGGTCATTTTCAGAGGACAAGCTTTCCAGGTAGAAGGAACAGTTAGGCAGGGCCCAAGATCACAACAAGCACCTGATGTTCAAAGACCGAAAAGAGGGCTCTTGTGGCAGGCACACTGAGAGTAAAGTGCGTTGAGGTGGGACAGAGGCCGGATGATAAGTAGTGTTGAGAGATCAGTTGCCGTGGATACCGAGGGGAGGATGACAAGAAGAAACGGCAGCCAGGCCAGGATGATGGTGGCAGAGGAGGTGGTACGAGTGGGAATAGAGAAGACACATGAATATGGAACACGTGTTGGAGGTGGGGTCGTTCTGAGCTTGTGAGGGGTTGGAAGTGGAGGGAATGCTTAGGTTTTGGGCTTAAGGGACCAGGTGGGTGATAACTAGAATGGGGACCGGTGGAGGGAAGGTAGAGGATTGGGGAGGGTGGAGAGTCCAGAGTCTGGTGCTACCAAGTGATGTGGGAGGTCCTTGCCGAGCATCCCAGGGCTGCATCAGGAGGGGCACTGGGTACCCGAACGTGCGATTCCAGGAAGCCCCTTCCCATGGCTTTGTATGTTATCTATCTATGGCTGGGCCTTCACTGCAGCACACAGGTTTCTCTCCTTGCGGCAAGCAGGGGCTACTCTTGGTTGCGGAGCCCGACGTCTCGTGGTGACTTCTCTTGTTGCAGAGCACAGGCTCTAGGCTCACAGGCTCAGTAGTTGCAGCTCATGGGCTCTAAGGCACTCGGACTTCTCTCGTCGCGGCTCCCAGGCTCTAGAGCAGGAGCTCAGTAGAGTTGTTCCACCACCTCTCGGCAGGTGGAATCTTCCTGGAGCCAGGAATCGAACCCGTGTTCCCCGTATAGGCAGGTGGACTCTTAACAGCTGGACCACGAGGGAAGCCCATTGTGTTCTGAATGAGTCTCCACTGGTTGTTTTCCTCCACTTCCATCCCTTGAAAAAAGCAGTTACATGATCAGGACCTGTAGAAACCATCAGCCTTCTGGGACCCACATGGCTGGGATGCTGCATGTGAAGGGGAAGCAGTTGGGGTTGCACTTCGCCGCCCCAAGTTCCAGGCCGGAGGGGCCGACCCCAGTAGCATCTTCACGCCGTGTCGTTATTGGGCTAGTGTGTCAGTTTCTGAGCCTGGTTTTCCTGTTGTTGGAACATGCGTTGCTCGAAGCTCAGAACATTGAAATGAATCTAAAGGCGAGTCCAGCTGTTGGTTGCCAATGGGCCTTTTCCTCCTGCATCTCACTGGGCCTTCATCCTGCCTAGGGAGTTGGCAGCATTAAATCCCGCCCCCTCCCCCCAACCCCCACTCCCCACATCTTTCTCCCCATTCTACTTCGCAATGAGTTTTGCACCTTTTCAGTTTTTGTGAATCATCATCTCTAGAGACTTGGGAGTTTCCTACTCTTCTGGCCCTGGTTATAAAATTCCATACAACTTGTGACCAGTCAGCCCTCTGTGTGTGTGTGTGTGTGTGTGTGTGTGTGTGTGTTCCTGGTATCTTGACAGCTGCTCTGACCAATCTGATAAATTCCTCAACTGCCACAAGCAGTTTTGGGGTTTTGTTATTGCCATTTTCTGGCTCCCAGAGTTAACTATCATCTTAGAAGTCTTTCCCAACGAGAGAATTCCTTTGGCTCAGGGTTGATAAACTTGATCGGAAGCCTAGAAGCTCTGCAGCACTTTCTGCCTTGCTGCAAGATGTGACGGGAAGGCGACCTTCCAGATCCAAGGGGTTGACTCCCACACTCGCAGAGTCCTGTTTAAGCAGAAATCTAGTAATGTGACCATTGAGACTCCAGGCAGTTTTCCATGGCAGATGGTGAGGGAAGGAGGATCTGGGAGAAGCCCTGTATGGATAGCGCTTCAGGTGAGGGACATGCGGATGAGCGGGAGGCAGACGGAAATGGGCCTGCAGTTGAGCAGACTTGAAGTGCACTCGAGCTGGAGCTAATTCTTCAGGCCTCCAGGAATAGCTTTCAGCTCCCCGTCTGTATAGATCAAAGATTGAATTGCACCTCACTGTTAAACAAGAGGCTGAATTCCCTTCTACTTACTGGGCTACATTCTCACTGGATCTCTTGCTCTCCTGATAGCAGGACTCAAGCATCTGGAAGGAGCTAAGTACTGACTCTTTGGTGCAGATTTTAAACCACTTGGGAGGGGTCTTGAAAAAGAAATTACCAGGCTTTCTTCTGGCCTAGCTGGGAATTACTTGGCTGTGCTGGTGAGATCAGACATAGTACTCTCTGAGCATCGCCTCTTAAGTAGGATCCAGTTTCTACTTGGCTGTGTTTTTGGGGGGAAGCAGTTTAGCCACACTGCATGACACTCAGGATCTTAGTGCCCCGACCAGGGATCACACCCCCACCCCATGCAGTGGAAGCGGAGCCTTAACCACTGGACGGCCAAGGAGTCCCTTGGCTGTGTTCTTCTAAGCGGAGGGCACCTATCAGAGTTCGCTGCCATGCAGGTCTGCTGCGGTGTTGTCTTTGGCTGGCTGGGACACCGGCATGTACATTGAGTAAGTGGCAGAAAGATGAAGAGCTCCGGAATGAAATAAATGGAAACAGACGTGTTTAAAACATGGCTTCCGAGGGGTGTGACTTCCTCCCCCGAGGGCCCTGGAAGTGACAGCCCTCTGGCCCCACCACTGTCGTCGCCTCCCCCCTCATACGCCCACCCTTCTGCCAAGGACTGTTGATTCTGCTCTGAGCACTTCGTGTGAATTCGGTTGGAATTGCTTCAGTTTGTGGGGCAGAAAGTGCTGCTGAGTTTCTGAAGTCAGCCCTGCAGCGGCTGTCTTTACAACAGGATGACGCGGTGCCCAGTGGGATTACAGGGCCTTAGGACAGGAAGAGTCAGCATAATCAGGGAGTGACAGGTTCCTCCCGCAGCCTTCAGCTCAGGCTTTGCCCTCTAATGAAAGAGGGGAGCCTTCGGAACCCCACACCCTCTCAACACCCACAAGAAACCCTCCCCAGAGGCCCTGAATCCTGAGTTCTGTCTCTGGACCACAGGGCCCTGTGTTTAAACTGATAGCTGGTTACATTCGGAATGTCATGCTTTTAAAACACACGTTCTTCCTACTTACCTGAAAATTAACTACACAGGTGAGAATTAAAGCCTGTAGTTCTAAGAAGTGTTGGATTCAAAAAACAATAACCACAGCCTCATCCAGAGAGCTGGTTCGGGCCACCTCTTCCCGTGTAAACCTGTGTGCTGATGTTGCAACTGTTTTTATGTGCTCTGTTTTACTCTGCTTTGACTCTCCAGGGAGAGAGACAGAGAAAGAGAATGAATGAATGAATGAACATTATGGGGGCTTGGGGAAAGGTCAGCTGTTGTCACCTGGTAGACCTTTGGGTGTTTGTTTTTTCTGGTTATGAAATGCCTATGTAGTTCTTTAGTTCTTAATCCTGGTCCTAAATGACTTAGGTGGCGCTAGTGGTAAAGAACCCACTTGCCAACACAGGAGACTTCAAGGGATACAGGTTCGATCCCTGGGTCAGAAAGATCCCCTGGAAGGAGGGCGTGGCAACCCACTTCAGTATTCTTGCCTGGAGAATCCCATGGACTGAGGAGCCTGGTGGGCTACGGTCCATAGGGTCCCACAGACTCAGACATGACTGAAGCGATTTAGCATGCACGCAAATGACTTAAAGGGGATTCATTTTTATTCAGTTTTTAAAAATTGCTAATTTGTGTTGAATGCTTTTATTCTAGTCACTGTGCTTTCCATGTCTTATGTCATTTAATTCTTCACGACACCTCTGTGGTTAGTCTTGCTAAAAGCCCTTTTTTAAAAAATTTAAAAGACCCTTTTGTTGTTACAAAAGTAATCCATGTACAGTGTAGAAAGTTAGAATATCTAGATAAATGTGACTAAGAAGATAAAACTACCATGTTCCTGTTGCCCAGAGCTGAGCATTGCTAGCACCTCAGGGAGAGCCCTTCTGGTTTGTTTTCTGTGTATATACATGTACTTTTCATCTCGTTTAATACCCTGGCTGTAGTCAAATATCCCCCTTTGTCACCCAGATGTCATTTATATCTGCTCATCTAAAGTGAGATTCACTGTAGGACCCCACAGTGCAACTGGTTGTTATGGCCTTTAAACCTCTTTTAATCTAGCAGAATCTCTTTTTCTTCATGATACCATCTTGTTGAAAAAAATCTGGACCAGCTGCACTGTGAGATAACCTACCTCCTGAGTTTGTCTGATTGCTTCCTGTTTAACTTACTTCTCCGTCTTCTGTATTCCCTGTGAACTAGACCTCAGTTCTAAAAGCTTGAGAGATACATTGAACATTCTTGACTAGAATCCCCTGGTAAGTGATGTCGTGTGCTTCCTATTTCATTAGTGATGCTGAGATTGATCACTGAGTTGGGGGGATAGCATTCTGACCTTTCCCTTCTGAAGGGAAGTCTTGTGAGCTTGTCTCCATTCAAATGTCCAAACTCCTAAGTGGTTTTTACAACAAGTAACAATCCTTGCCAGAGTCAATCATTTCTTTAGAGGCCGTAGGATGAGTGTTTTATGATTGTTATTTTTGTTGTGTTATTTGTTGGTGTTCTTCTGTAAAGTAGAATTTTGCCTCATCTAGCTGGATTATCTATGCATGCTGAATCACTTCAATTGTGTCTGACTTTTTGCGACCCAATGGACTGTAGCCCACCAGGCTTCTCTATATTCTCCAGGCAAGAATGTTGGAGTGGATTGCCATGTCCTCCTCCAGGGAATGTCCAGCCCAGGGATCAAGCTCACATCTCTTAGGTCTCCTGCATTGGCAGGCAGGTTCTTGACCACTGGAGCCACCTATCTGTATATCATGAAATACTCTTCCTACAGGAGAGACAGATTACATGCCCAGTTTTTTGCCTTGGATTACCTATTTTTATTGGGCTTCCTTGTTTTCCTGATAACTCAGTTGGTAAAGAATCCGCCTGCAATGCAGGAGACCTGGGTCAGATCCCTGGGTTGGGAAAATCCCCTGGAGAAGTTCAGGCTACCCACTCCAGTGTTCTGGTCTGGAGAATTCCATGGATTGTGTAGTCCATGGGGTCGCAAAGAGTCGGATACAACTGAGCAACTTTCACTGTCACCAATTTTTAACACAGAGTGCTTTAATAGACTTCTCAGATGGTAATACAGTTCATTTTTCCTGCTTTCTCTCTTTTTTTCCTGAGTATTATAATTACTCATGAAATTTCATTAGTTCCATGTGTTTTTATTCACTCTAATCCTTCATGTTGCTGTTCGAGTTGTCACAATGTTGGCCAGTGGACACCCCTTCCAGATTTTTTCCCCCTTTTAATACAGCCTGTTTATATTTGCAAGCTGTTTGCCCTCTGGCATAACTAGATATTCCACGTTCACTCTGTACCTTTCCTTACTCCGTGCCTGGAATCTACCGTTTCTCCAAGGACCTACCTTTCTATCCTTCAAATGGTAATTGTGTGAGAGCCAGAATCTAGCTGCTGAGGCTTGATGCCAAGGTGACACGGCTTCTCGACAGTGGACAAAACTAGCAAGGGAGGAAAGAACTGTGCTCAGGCGTGTCCAGCTCTTTGCGACCCCGTGGACTGTAGCCCTCCAGGCTCCTCTGTCCATGGGATTCTCCAGGCAAGCATACTGGAGTGGGTTGCCATGCCCTCCTCCAGGGGATCTTCCCAACCCAGGGATGATACCCAGGTCTTCGGCATTGCAGGTGAATTCTTTACTTTCTGAGCCATCAGAGAAGCCCAAAACGAGCAGATATCTTCCTACAAATCTATGAGTTCGTATTGATATTCTCAAATCAATTTTAACATCACCCTGGTTTTACTTAATTTCTTTGATTTATAAATCCAGTTTTCTCTTCCACTAAAAATGTTTACTTGCTTTATTCTACCACATAAAAGAATTTTTAAATAAATGGGTTTTTACACATCTGGCAGCTGAGGCTTATGGAAGAAGCTGAGTGACTGTTCCACCACAAAAAAGACACTCTTGTGTTTGCAATTCCATCAGCAAGGCTTTTCCTAACCATAATAGCTTACTGTTATTGTCTGAGCCACAGAGCCTTTTTTTTTAGTATATTTGACTGACCTGTGAGAAAAGTTTAAATGTGTGCTCTACCCCATAGAAATATATAGGGTGGTAAGTTATAGTTTTAATTTTTATGGCTGTATCTCTCCATATAAAATGAAGTGCATTACTCATTGTGTGAAGATTGCAGCATATGTCTCCCAGTGTTTTTTTTTTTTTTTTTTTATTAGTTGGAGGCTAATTACTTCACAACATTTCAGTGGATTTTGTCATACATTGATATGAATCAGCCATAGAGTTACACGTATTCCCCATCCCAATCCCCCCTCCCACCTGCCTCTCCACCCGATTCCTCTGGGTCTTCCCAGTGCACCAGGCCCGAGCACTTGTCTCATGCATCCCACCTGACTCCCAGTGTTTTTAGGGAGATGTGACTATTTACACCAGGAATTCCTCCCACCTGTGCAGACTTTCCTGTTCTTTGGTTTATATACCTTTCATCAGGTCCTCACTGTAAAGGCAAGTTGCCACCTTGAGCCTGACTTTGTTGCGAAAACTCGACACCCTTTTTGCCTGACGCCCACCTCTGTGTGTATGACGCCTGTCTCTCTGTGTCCACAGGTACCTGTTTGCGCTGCAGGTGAAACAGGATCTGGCTCAAGGCAGGCTGACGTGCAATGATACCAGCGCTGCCCTCCTGATCTCACACATTGTGCAGTGTGAGTGCTTCTGATCTCCTTCAGGAAGCGTGTGGGAAATACACAGCGATCTGCTCGGTGGGGGGAGAATGACATCTACTAAAAACAATGTTTTCATCTTATGTTGCATTAGCACAAAAGCCAGAGAATGGAAAACAGCACTCTTAACATCACTTAATACTCCTGTCCTTCCATGGGCTTCCCTGACGGTAAAGAATCTGCCTGCAGTGCAGGAGACCTGAGTTCTATCCCTGGATCAGGAAGATCCCCTGGAGAAGGGAATGGCAGTCCACTCCAGTATTCTTGCCTGGAGAATTCCATGGAGTCTGGTGGGCTACAGTCCACGGGATTGCCAAGAGGCAGACTTGATTGAGCGACTAACGCTTTCACCCCCCGCCCCCCCAAATGGTGACCCAGGAATTCTGTGTCCGGGTGGTTGCCTACGCTTTTCAAGTTTGAAGATGCGATTGTTGAAAACTCGGCTGACTCGAATTCAATTGAATGGACGGTGGCCAAGTAGACGAAACTAGTTCTGTCCTGTTCTTGGATTTAATATTCATTGTTGAATATGGCATTTTATCCTTCAGACATAAGACATAAAACTGTCAAAGATTTTCTCTTCCTGTACTCTGCTCAAGAGTTCAGTAAAGCAAGACACATGACCCTGGATAGAATCCAAGTGATGCTTGAAGTAGAGATTTTAACTTTGTTACACTAAATAAAGGATAATTAGATTGTGCTCATTCTAAGGCTTACTGACTACTCACCTGCTTACTGACTACTCACAGGCATTTTTTTTCTCTGGGTAAGGCAGAAGTTACTTAAAATGAAATACACATGTTATGTTTCAGGAAGGATATTATGTACATAGACCAGGGTCAACATATATAAACAAATATATAAACACTTTGTGTATATAAATGCTATCATACTATTTTAAAATTTCCATTGTATACAAAGCAATCCCACGTAATCAGGCCCAGCCTGTCCACATAGATGCTCAGTTAACAAGACTCCACAGGTTTGTAGGAAGGGTCACTCCTAGTACTCAACAAACTACTTTAGTCCAAAATGACGAGGTGTTTTGTAGAAACCATGCTTATCTTTTTTGTGTGTGCATGAAAGTGAAAGTTGCTTAGTCATATCTGACTCTTTGCGACCCCATGGACTATATATACAGTCCATGAAATTCTCCAGACCAGAATACTGGAGTGGGTAGCCTTTTACTTCTCCAGGGGATCTTCCCAACCCAGGGATCGAACCCAGGTCTCCCACATTGCAAGCAGATTCTTTACCAGCTGAGCCACAAAGGAAGCCCAAGAATACTGGAGTGGGTAGCCTATCTCTTCTCCAGCGGATCTTCCCAAGTCAAGAATCGAACTGGGGTCTCCTGCTTTGCAGGCGGATTCTTTACCAACTGAGCTATCAGAGAAGCCCTTTTTGTGCATGGGCATTGTTGAATATCTACCAGATTTAATAGATGGGTGTTTTCTTATTAATTTGAAAAAAAAAAAGTAATCTTTATTAGACTTTACTATGTTCCAGTTCTGTGTATTATCTCATTTAATTTTCGTAACAACCCCCATGAGCTCAGTGCTGTTTTCCGCATTTAAACTGAGGACACTTTGGTGCAGACCGTTGCCTAACTTTTCCCTTTCATGTGTTTGGTCTTCCCTCTTCCTACAGTAACAGTAAAGTGAGCAATGTTTTGAATCAGGCAGTTCTCGTTTCTATTAGTTGATTGATCAGCCTGCAAGCGACAGAGTCCCTCACTTCTCTTTCCTTTGGAACAGGGGACTAATAGAAGCTGTTTCCTATAGCTGTGAAAATGAAACGATAGCATCAATATTCAGAATATGCTAGGAGTTCAATAAACACATCCACCTTTCTTTGTTCTCACTCACCTGCGTCCCTCCCTTTCTAAACAATGGGAAATTTTGAAATAAAACTTCCTTATTGGAACAGCCACTTCAGGAAATGTCTCCAACCCTGGGCTTTTGGTGAGAGAAGAGAAATTTACTCACCCATTTCTGCTGCCATGTAGTCTTGTACCCACTTTCTCTCATGCCCCATCCTTTTTAAAGTCTGTTGTTAAGAGTAAACCACGCACATGGTAAGTGGAGGGTCACTGAAGTCCAGAAAGCCATGTGCTTGCTCCAATGGACCCTTCACCCCCAGACATAAACAACGGCTCAGAAATCGTCTGAATCTTGAATTCTCCACAGGAGATGAAATAGGTGGGTTCAGAAGTACTCCTGCTATTTCCATTCTCTCTGATACGCAGTTTTGTGATACACTTTCAATATTCTGATACTTACTAAGCCCTATTTCTGTCCTTTTGAGCATCCCATACATTGTATTGGGCTTCCCTGGTGACACAGTTGGTAAAAAATCCGCTTGCAATGCCAGAGACCCATGTTCGATCCCTGGGTTGGGAAGATCCCCTGGAGAAGAAAAGGGCAACCCACTCCAATATTCTCGCCTGGGTAATCTCATGGACAGAGGAGCTGGCAGGCTACAGTCCAGGGGGTTGCAGAAGTCTGACACAACTTAGCAACTAAACCATACATCGTATCATAGAAGGAGAATCTCCTGTGAATAGTGTGTTCATTTAAATGATTGATAATTATTTGCACAATCAGTACGGTAAAAAAGGTCAGTTCGTCTCCTTTCTGCAGAAAGCGGTGTTAATGCTGATGGAAGATTATCTCTACTGAGCTGTATTTTCATCTCATCTTTTCCTATATACACAATCCAATTTTTAAAACTTTGCCTCTTTTTATTTGAATTCACTGTCATCTTTCAGACGTATTTTTCATTGGTTCCTTTGTTACTGGTCTTAGATACCCCCTGTATAAACTTCGGACTTTTAATTTTCCCTAATGGACTCTGAGTAGACCAGCAGGACAAGCTGATGAAGCGAAGATTCAAACCCTAGGTGGGCCTGTTTATAAGAGGACCTGTCGTGTAGCGTGGCTGCCCGCTGGGGTGCATTTCAGCAGGTTGTATGTGCATCCAGTCTGAGGACTTGTACAAGCACAAGTTTGCCCAAGCACATCCTCATGAGAGTTCGGGAAAATCACAAGATCTGGAGTTGTTATTTTTATATTTTGCTGAAAGTAGACTGATAAGGAATTCAGTATATACATCAGCTGATACGGGGGCTTCCCAAGGTGGCGCTAGTGCTAAAGAACCCACCTGCCAAGGCAGGAGACACTAGAGATACGGGTTCTGACGTGCCTTACGGAGAAATAAGGGCTTCCCAGGTGGCTCAGTGGTAAAGAATCTGCTTGCCATTGCAGGAGCTGCGGGTTCGATCCCTGGGTTGGGAAGATCCCCTGGAGGAGGAAATGACATCCCACTCGAGCATTCTTGCCTGGAAAATTCCTTGGACAATGGAGCCTGGCAGGCTACAGTCCATGAGATCGTAGAGAGTCAGACATGACGGTGGCTGAGCACACACACACACGTTTGTGGAGAAACAAACGTGGGGTGCAGATATGCTTCATCCCGGCGCGAGTTACAGTGCTGTGGGCTGTGGGTTCGATGTTAATGAATAACACAGTGCGTAAAAGAGGATGTATTTCTACAGAAGCATACAGAAAACTCGGCTATTTGATTAAAGTGTTTCAAGATTGTTGGAGGAACCTAAGCTCTTATTTCCCCTGGGAATGATGGTTTGAAAGTGAAAGTCGCTCAGTTGTGTCCGACTCTTTCCGACCCCATGGATTATACAGTCCATGGAACTCTCCAGGCCAGAATACTGGTGTGGGTAGCCTTTTCCTTCTCCAGGGGATCTTTCCCAACCCAGAGATTGAACACAGGTCTCTCACATTGCAGGCGGATTCTTTACCAGCTGAGCCACCCGGGAATGATGGTTTAGTATTCACTAATTTGATATTTTGTAGGGACTTGATAGAACACTGTTACCATGAATGATGAGATAAACTTGGCTTTTTTGAGCCAAGCTAGAAGGGATTTCAGAAAAGACAGTGCCGTCATCATCAAGGCCACCAGTGAGTGGTGGCAGGGTGGTGGGGAGGTCCCCCCGCTTCCATGCTGTCCTTTGTGATAGAAAGTGGCAACTTAGGGGGGAGGAAATTTGTTAAGAAAGGGCAGTTAGGAAATAATATTGATTTTGCCATAGTAGTCGGAAGCTAGGGAGTGATTGATTATTCCAGTGGCCCAGCTGGTGCCAGGCGAGTTGGCACTGTTGGGTGCAAAGCAAATATTCTCAGGGGCTGTGAATTATAGCAACATATAGTGCATATCCTGTGTGATTACTGGGTTGCATTGCCCAAAGTGTGACAAGCTGCTTCACAAGACAAAGTGAAAGGTGGGTTTCATAGCAACGGTTCACTTGCTTTTCCTCTAAACAGCTGGGCTCCGCTCATTTTATTAAGCTTGTTACACAGACTATATGATAAGGCACACTGTCCCATCTGTACTGAATTGCTATAAGCTGAGCTGGAGGTAGTGTTGTTAGAGGTACAATGATTACTTTAAAGCTCTATCCTTTAATTTTCCAGGTTAGAGCCGTTAGGGGACTGTGTTGGGGTTACATGAGGTTACACCCCCTTTCTTGATGACGAAAATTTTGTAATAATTTTCAGTCTTTTGAGTCATTTCTGACAATAAGACTACACAAAATTTCAGAGCCGTATATTTTTACCAAGTTAGATTAGGTACCTTTTGTTGTTGTTTAGTTGCATCCAACTCTTTTGTGACCCCATGGACTGGCCTGCCAGGCTCCTCTGTCCATGGGATTTCCCAGTAAGAGTTTCCCATGGGAGTGGGTTGCCATTTCCTTCTCCGGGAGATCTTCCTGACCCAGGGATCAAATCCATATCTCTTATGTCTCCTGCATTGGCAGGTGAATTCTTTACCACTGAGCCACCTGGGAAGCCCATTATGTACTTTTACCCCTATTTTTTTTTAATTTATAATTGTTTATTAAACATTTGATGTTAAAAACAAAGCATATTTCTTTTAGAAGTCTTAGGAAAAATAGAGAAACAAGAAGGGAAAGAAAAGATATTGCTACTTAAAGTGAAAGTGAAGTCGTTCAGTTGTGTCTGACTCTTTGCGACCCCATGGACTATAGCCTACTAGGCTCCTCTGTCCATGGGATTTTCCAGGCAAGAGTACTGGAGTGGGTTGCCATTTCCTTCTCCAACTTTTACCCCTATTTACAATCATCTTTTCTCTACATGATAAAGCATGTAGGGTTTGCACTAATTGTTATATGCGCATTTCCAAAGTTGATTTTGTCAAGCCCTGAAATTCTGGGGCTTATTTAGAAGTCAGAATGTTTTGATCCTCTTGTTTAGAATTTACTGCCTAAAGTAGGAACAACCCCTAGTTGGGTGGGGAGGAAGGAACATGGATGGCCAAAGATGAATGATTCTGAAGTGTTCTTTCTGACGAGTAGAGATGAGAAAAAGTGGGATCTGTCATCTTACATTGGCAGAGCTGTTAAATCTGTCCCCCCCGTCCACAGCTTCTCACATCTCGCCCTTATGATACCCGCCAGCTGGGATCGCCTTATGTTCTCGGCTACTTTTTCCGGTTTACTTGCTGGGGAACAGTCCACTGGGAATGTAACAAACTGTGAAGTAGTAATCATATGTGGCTGGTTTTTCTTTCTCCCTTTCTTTGTAGCTGAGATTGGGGATTTTGATGAGGCGTCAGACAGAGAGCATTTAGCAAAAAATAAGTACATACCTCAGCAAGATGCACTAGAAGACAAAATCGTGGAATTTCACCATAACCACATGTAAGTCTCCTTTGTTGCTTCCTTTGAGCTGTTTCTCTCTGTCCTCCGACATTCGTTAAGTACCTGTACACACACACAGAGTAAGTATTGGGAAGAGATATGCAGAGGGAGGGAGGACGGCCCAGAGGCTTAGTCAGTGTTGTTACTTATCCTGGACTCTCAGAGATGCAGGTTACCCACTCAAGACCAAATCCCTGGACTCCTTCCTTGCTTTTTTGTGAGACGAGAGTAACACTGGCATTTTAGGACCCTGTGCTTTTGAGCAAGAGAAAGAGTGTAAGACCCAAGTACCAGGAAATCAGGAAGGGGACATCATGAACTAGGGACAATGTAAGAATAGTGTGGAAATGGGGAACCTTTGTTCCACCTCCATTTTGGTTTCTTTCCTTTGATCAATAAAATATCTTCAACTATTCTCTGTGCCTTCTGTTTTTGTTACTGTGTTTCAAGGAAAGCACTGGAGTCCTGGTTGATAGTTGCCTTTGATAGAGTATTGCCTTGAACTTTGCAAATTTAGGGCTATTGTTAAGTGACTAGAAACTTGTTTCAGCATGATGGTGTTTTGCTTTCATATGACCTTAAAGGAAACTCTTTGAGATTCTAAAAAGCTGGCCGAGTATGAGATAGACTTTGGGGGTTTTGTGTTACACAAGCAATACAGCTTTTGTTCCACTGGCTTGACTTTGAGTTATAATGAACTGGAGGCTGGGTGTCGTCTGATCAGGTAGCCCCATTGTTAGTGATGAAACGCCTTTTTATTTGCCAGGAGAAGGTGCTTAATCTTGAGTTCATAGACACAGGGAGTTCAAATCTCCTGGCCTTTCTCTTGATTTTTTTGTATTGTCAGTGGACAAACACCAGCAGAATCGGATTTCCAGCTCCTAGAGATTGCCCGCAGACTGGAGATGTACGGCATCCGATTGCACCCAGCCAAGGACCGGGAAGGCACGAAGATCAACCTGGCCGTGGCCAACACGGGGATTCTAGTGTTTCAGGTAAGAGCGTTTAGAACCAGCTCGGTTCCCTTGGTGATGGAGAGATAAGAGTTGACCCTTCAACTCTGATTCCATGTTGGGTGGTCCAGGCTGAGATCTCCAATGATTATTTTTAGGTGACGAAGGGAACAGACAAACCTCGCTCCTGGGTTTCCTGTTTCTTTCCATCCTCAGGCTCACAGATTGGATTTCCGTTGCCCTTCTCAGCTTGGGGAACCCGTGCTTGCAGATTTGTTTGTGTTGAGTGACTTTGTGGGCTTCCCAAGTGGTAAAGAACCCCCCTGCCGGTGCAGGCGATGTAAGAGACATGGGTTTGATCCCTGGGTTGGGAAGATTCCCGGGAGGAGGACATGGCAACCCAATCAGTATTCTTTCCTGGATAATCTCATGGAAAGAGGAGCCTGGCAGGCTCCAGCGCAGAGTTGCAAAGAAGCAGACACAAACTGAGGTAACTTAGCACTTGGACTGTGTAGGATCACAGATTCTCTGTATCTCTCTGTGAACCTAACTTAGAACATAGTTGGATAGAATTGAGATTTCAGATCCACAAAATAAGCACCTTTTTCACACTTGCCCATGTTATTCATCTGATTTTTTTAATCTAATTTGGGTTGGGTTTTTTTTTTTTTAATTGATTTGGATTTTACCCAAGTCAGCTTGTTTGTGGTTTCACATTTCCCTAACTTAGAAGATACAGCAGTTTTATGAATTCCTAGAAGTTGTGTCCATGTCCTGCTGTAATTTTGCAGCAAGACACATACTGTTCTTGGACCCTTACTTGTGTTTTATGAACGGACATAATACTCTGCATCCTGAAGTGTATGCAGCCTTGATCACAGTGCTTCTGTACTGTTATTGATGACTGCATCTGTTTTTCTTAATAATATCATTCAAATATTATTGACATGCAATTAAATGCAAACATTTAAAACGTGCCATTCTTCAATATGGGTAAGTTCTTAACCTTGTATGTCCTATGAAATCAAGACAGGGAACATATGTACCACCTCAAAGCTTTTCCCCAAGACTTTTTTTAATTGAAGAATTTTTAATTTTCTTTTTTTATGATCAATTTGCAGTATTATGTTGCTTTCAGGTGCACAACACAAGTGATTGAATATTTTATAAATTTTACTCCATTTAAAGTTGTTAGAAAATATTGGCTAGATTCCCTGTGCTGGACAACGCATCCCTCAAGGCTTCTCTTTTAAACAAGAGTGGATAATCTGTGCTTCGGTTTCAAAGGGATATGAAGAAAGCATCTGCCTTGTCTCATAAAGTAGGGTCAGATTTCACCCTGTTTCGAATGCGTATACTCATGCATGACCTAAAACTTTTTTGATCTCTGCTGGATTGTGTTCCATCTCCCCCTTTGTATTTTACCAAAATAACCAGGGATTCTGTCTCTCCTGTGTCAGATGTTTATCTGCATCTTTGTGTTAGTTGCTCAGTTGTGTCCGGCTCTTGGCAACTCCATGGACTGTAGCCCGCCAGGCTCCTCTGTCTATGAGCTTCTCCAGGCAAGAATACTAGAGTGGGTAGCCATTCCCTTCTCCAGGGGATCTTCCTGACCCCAGGGGTTGAGCCTGGGTTTCCCACACTGCAGATGGGTTCTTTACCACTGAGCTACCAGGGATGCCCTCAGACGTTTACAGTGGACACTAATCACCACAGATTCATGTCCCAAGAGAAGTTGAAGTCGGTCTCCTCTGAGACAGTAGGAAGCAGTATTTTAAGAGCAGTGTGGCGTTTGAGGAGGTGACTGTCCCTAACAGTTCTTGACCCACAGACATAATCTAGGAGTCCCTGATGAGAAGGAAAAAAAAAAAAAAAATGACAGTAAAACAATGTAGTTGTCAGTCCTAGCATCCCATTTCAAAATTAAAACCCTTTAACATTTCTAAAGATGCGGGGGGAGCAGGGAAAGACATGCCTCACAATTGAATTAATTTGCTTTGATTGTGTTTGAGACACTTGAAATGTGGAGAACTGCTCAGTAATGTAATCATGTACAAGGACTGTGTCTTGGAATTAATCTTCCTGCCAGTGCCTAATTGCTTCATTCCAGCCAATTTAAACAAATGGTCCTGGTGTTCCAGTAGGCTGAAGGAATTCTAATTTCAGCTGAGAGGACGGGACAGATGGGAGCTGGAATATGGAGGCTCCCCTCTGTGGGTCCCCCACATCCCACCTGGCAATGGAAGATGAGGATACATGCATCCCTCCCAGAGACTGTTCTCTGGTATCAGAGACACCCCGAGGCGGGGGTGTCCCTCTGTCCCATGCTGTGGGAACCCCACCGGGTCCAGGGGCCGGAGCAGTGTGGACAAAGTGTGATTGCCAGCTGCTGTGTTGCTTCTGTGGCTCCTGGTTTAGGCACATGCCTGGGAATCTCATTCTGCTGCAGGGACCATCTGATTTAGAACAAATTAAAATCTTGCCATGCTGCGACTTCCACATGGGTAGAATGAAGATAAACCCAGCTCCCTGGGCTTTCATGTAAGGTTTCACAAGAAAAGCCCTGTAAAGGACTTGGGACCGTGCCTGGCACTCGCTCAGTGATGGTCGCTTGTCGTGGTTATTATTCTTATTTATCTTTCTCTTTATCAGCCGCTTGGCCAGCCTCTCCCCTCCCTGGAGGCAGACTTAAGTATGAAAGTCAGATCATAGAGTTAGTGCGAAACAATGAATCTAGGAAGGGAGCAGGTATCACTCACAGCCACAGAGCCCTGGAATTCTGCAGCAGGAGGCATTCTTATGAACAGTCACATCAGCCCTCCCTTCTGATCCCCGGGAGCAAAGCAGACCAGCTCCCGTGTTGCTGATCGTGCAGTTCCCGGCTCACCAGCTGATGCCTCTCTTCTCAGGGTTTTACGAAGATCAACGCCTTCAACTGGGCAAAGGTGCGGAAGCTGAGCTTCAAGAGGAAGCGCTTTCTCATCAAGCTCCGCCCGGATGTGAACGTAAGTGCCTCCCAGGAACCTCCGTGGGGACAGAACTTGATGTTCCTCAAGTGAACCTGAGTCACCTCGGGGTGGAGGGGGTCTCACTAGGGCGCAGGTGGACCCCGCGGCCAGCAGCCCTGCAGGTGTCCGCTGGTCTGTACCGTGTGTCTGAAGGCTGGGCCGCTGCACGGTTGTCATCAGCAGACAGAGGGCACGGATGTGTGCCTGGGAGGGGTCACTTCCCTGAGCAGAGATGTGTGCACATCCAACACCCCCCGCCCCAACCCCGCTCTGTAGTCGCTGTGTCTCCAGCCTCGGCCACCCCCAGATCCTGCTCAGCATTCTGCCGTGTTCCAGGCCTGTCCCTGCCCATCCTGGGGCCCCCCACCCCTGACAGTGCATTCTCAGGAGCTGACCCAGCCCCTCCTGCACAGGCTGCCTGCCGACCCTCTAAAGATGTCACTCACTTGGCTCTGGGTCAAAGAAGGAAGAAAGCATCTTCTCCTTCCACCATAAATAGGGGTGGAGGAGGTGATGACAGAGCACTGGTGTCCCCAACCAGAACTGGAGTACTTCATTCCCATGGGGGGAAAGATTATAAATGGCAGTCTAGGCTTATAGTCCCTTGGACAGCAAAGGTTCATCTAGTCAAGGCTATGGTTTTTCCAGTGGTCATGTATGGATGTGAGAGTTGGACTATAAAGAAAGCTGAGCACTGAAGAATTGATGCTTTTGAACTGTGGTGTTGGAGAAGACTCTTCAGAGTCCCTTGGACTGCAAAGAGATCCAACCAGTCCATCCTAAAGGAGATCAGTCCTGGGTGTTCATTGGAAGGACTGATGTTGAAACTGAAACTCCAATACTTTGGCCACCTGATGCGAAGAGCTGACTCATTTGAAAAGACCCTGATGCTGGGAAAGATTGAGGGCAGGAGGAGGAGGGGTCGACAGAGGATGAGGTATTTGGATGACATCATTGACTCAATGGACATGAGTTTGAGCAGACTCCGGGAGATAGTGAATGACAGGGAAGCCTGGCATGTTGCAGTCCATGGGGGTTGCAAAGAGTTGGACGTGACTGAACGACTGAACAACAAGAAGGCTTATAGTAGTTTGGATACAGTATGGATGAACTGGGTTTTTATGACCTGCCCTGGGAAGCAGGCACCCTTGGATGTTGTTTTGTATGAGAAAATGTGTTTTGAGTCCAAAAGACTCTGTCCTGCAGCCTGACTTGTCTGTAAGTTGAAATAGAGCTGTGAGATTTCCCCAAAATAGCTGGGACTGCTGGGAATGTTAAGGACTGTGGTAACCTTTGTTTACATAAGCTGGCCACTTAAATTGGGAGCATTCAGTCTAGGAGCAGAAAATTACCATATCCCCTTTCTCAAATCAAAGGACATGAGTTTTTCAGCCTTGACTGATACTCTTGTGCTCCAGAAAAAAAAAAATGTTCATTTCCTATACAGTCCCTGGGGCCACCTGGAGGCTGGGATTCTATGCTGTTTAGTGCGGGAAAGGCTTAAGCGCAATATTCAAAGTTGGCATGAACCGTGAGAGAGAGAATGGAAAGAAAAACTGTTTCGATTCTTTTAAGGAGGCATAAAAGGAATTTCGGTACTTGGGGTTTTTTTAAAGAAGGAAATGTAAGCCAAGTCAACAGAATTTGTTTATGAATTCAGTCAAAGGGCACATTATGATTTCTGCCGAGTGTCCCATTTTTTGTTTGTTCCCCTGAGGAATTAAGTGGGGAAGAAAATGGTTGAAAGATGACAATATGGCATCATAAGGAACACCTGTATTTTACTCAGTATGTGGATTTATGGTCATGCCATTTGAAATACACCGCTGAAACTTTATGGGACAGATTTGTTTTCTGCCCCCCTTTCTGTTTTTCAACTGAACGTCTGTGGGAATGGCAAAACCCACGATGCTCTCTTCTCTTTTTAGAGCTCGTACCAGGATACCTTGGAATTCCTAATGGCCAGTCGGGATTTTTGCAAGTCCTTCTGGAAAATCTGTGTTGAACATCATGCTTTTTTTAGACTTTTTGAAGAGCCCAAGCCAAAGCCCAAGCCCGTTCTCTTTAGCCGAGGGTCATCATTTCGGTTCAGGTAAGGGTTATGCTTTCCATCTCCACGTTTATCATGGATTCATTTCCCCAAGACTTTCAAGTTATCTTCCAAGACGACTTGGCAGATAGGGTGTTTGCTTGGTCATCCTAGAAGGCTCCCGGTAGATCCTTGTTGTGTTCTATTTGAATCTTAGATAGCCACGAGGCTGTCTACCCAGCCATGGTCAGCTCCCAGTGGAACTCTCTCGTGCACAAAGAATTCCCTTTCTAGGTAGAGGCGAACATGCCTTGTTAACATTCGCTCTAGAGGAAATTCCCTGGCGGTCCAGTGGTTGAGACTTCACCTTCTAATGCAGTGGGTGTGGATTCCTGATCTGGGGGCTAAGATCCCAAATGCCTCACTAGCCAAAATACTAAAACATAAAACACAAGCAATATTGTAACAAATTCAATAAAGACTTTAAAAATGGTCCACATGAAAAAAAAAGGCAACTTAAAAAAAATTTTGCTGTATCTTCACCAAAGGCTGTGTAGACTTGCCCATCATTGGTTCAGTTTCTCTCTCAGTCTTTCAGCAGATCTTTGAGTGTCTACTGCATGTCAGATGCCATCCTAGGCATTGGCGTGTACAGTGACTAGAACTATCCCGCTTTCGTGAAGTATACAGGCTCTTGGGATGGTTGCTTCATAGCCAAACAGAATTGTTGGGTGGTCGGACTTTTTTTCTGTTACATTGATAAGGGATGTATTGAGAGGGAGAAGGGACAGCAGAGCACAGGTTCTCCTGGGACTGCTTACGGGAGGAGGGGAGGCAGAGGTGGTGGAGGGCTGGGCCGAGTGTGACCTGTGAACGCTTTGCTGTCTTCTCCCTTCCCGCCCGCGGTCTTCGTTGTAGTGGTCGGACTCAGAAGCAGGTTCTCGACTATGTTAAAGAAGGCGGACATAAGAAAGTGCAGTTTGAAAGGTAAGAGAAATGTCAGTGCTGCTTCTGATTTGATAGGAGTCGTTCTCGGTGGGCCACGGGTCGGCCCTGCCTGATCAGTGTTAAGAAGAGCTGCAGACCCTCACTCCAGGGTGAGGGGCAGGGGGCAGGGATGGAGGAGGAACAGGAGCTTACGGAGGGGATACAGCGCTGTGAAAACCTACTCACCCTTGAGTCCTTAGATATTCAGGGATTTGAGCTGACAGTATTTCTATGAAATCTTTTTTAATTGGAAAAGTTGCAACCCCTTTGCTTTAATTTTATTATTTATTTATTTAATTCATTCTTATTGGAAGTATTGTTGTTTACAATGTTGTGTTAGTTTCCGATGTACAGCAAAGTGATCCAGTTATACATATATCCCCTCTTTTTGTATCCTACTCCCATAGAATCTACATTGCAGGTCATTACAGAGTACTGTACTGAGTAGAGTTCTATAAACTTTTTAACTCGAAGTTTGATTGAAGAGAAACAGGATTTATTATTGTTGTTGTTGTTAGCTCTTAATAATTGTTAGCTCACAATTATCATTGTGTGCTGGTAGCTCTTGTTATGTGCCAGGCCTTTCCCAAGTCCCCTAGACGTATGAACTCATGGAGTCTTTATACCCTCTCTGCGAGGTTGGTGCTCTTTTCTCCCCTTTTTAAAGACTGAGACACATTAGCTCAAAGATACTGAGTAATTCGCCCAGGTCTCAGAGCTGGTGAGTGAGCCCTGGTCACCCAGCTCCAGAGCCCATTGCCCTTCAGCATTGTTCTGCCTAAAGGGACTAAGAGAAAAGGTTTAAGGGGTGAAATGCTGGTTTACCAAGGACTATTTAGTAACAGAGCTTTCCTGGTGGCTCAGACAGTAAAGAATCTGCCTGCAATGCAGGAGACCTGGGTTCAATCCCTGGATCTGAAAGATCCCCTGGAGAAAGGGAATGGCTACCCACTCCGGTGTTCCTACCTGGAGAATTACAAGTGTTTTTATTTTTTCACTTGAATACATTTAAAAAGTATAATAAAGCACAGAGAATACAGCAAGCACGCATGGTCCTACTACTTAGAATTAGTAACATTTTTAATATTTTGTTCCTCGGGTTTTATTTCCTCTTTTATTCGTAGCTGTTGTGGTTATGGATGTAGTGAAAAACCCCCTTTAACCAACAGCCTTCATTATGTCCCTCCTCCCCTCCCCAGAGGCAAAATACCTGATTCATGTTACTTCTAATAGAAATATTCATGCACCCAAGAGAATAGGCAGAATTGCCCTGGGGATGTCCTTTTTCATTTGTATAAGCAGTATTACATTGTACATAATTGTGCATCTTGCTCCTTAAACCCTACCCTGAGTTTGAGATCTGGGTTCATCATTTTATGGTATCATGAAAGTATTATTTTTAATTTATCTGATTCCCTGTTGACAAACACTCAGGTTGTTGGGTGTTTTGTTTGGCGGAAACAAACATGCTGCTGTGACCATCCTTGTATATTTGTTGTGATTCAGAGCTGGGCTTGTTTCTCCCTCCCCGTATCCAGAGACGTAATGTTTAGAAGGTTATTTGCCTGTTTATCTAGATGTAACAAACCCCATCATTTTTTCAAATGATTTAAATTAGTCTTTTGGGGATCATATGAGAAGGGGCCCTGCTCTCTCTGACTCACAATATGGGTGCTCCAGAGCTTTGGTGTGTTACTTTGGAGTATTTTAAAGAAAAACTGGATAGACATTGGAATTTAATCTCTCTTGTTTCATGTGTGTGAATGGGCTTCCTAGGTGGCACTAGTGGTAAAGAACCCACCTGCCAATGCAGGTGACATAAGAGACTTGGGTTCGATCCCTGCTTTGGGAAGATCCCCTGGAGAAGGAAATGACAACCCACTCCAGTATCCTTGCCTGGAGAATCCCATGGACAGAGGAGCCTGGTGGGCTACAGTCCATGGAGTCGCAGAGTCAGACATAACTGAGTGGCTTAGCACACATGTGTGAATGCCTTAAAAGTTTCTAATGCTTGCTCCCTGGGAAGGTGGGGCCCGACACACGCTAAGGGAAAGAACAGATTAAAGGGGAGGTGTTGGTAGCACTGAAATCCAGCTTCTTCTGCTGTGGAGTCTATAAATTCATTCCTGGGGCAGGGCCTTTTCTCTGAACCGAGGGCTGTGAAGGAGTCAGCCAATTAGTGCCAGTGGCCTCTATTACAGAACTGATCTAGAAAATCATTACCCAGAGCACACAAATTGATTTCGTATTGTCACACTTTCGCTTGCAATTCAGAGCTTTTGCAAGTCCAGCCACCTTCTCCCTTCTGGGGACATTTCCTGTAACTAGAGAGTGAACGTTCAGTAGCTGGTACTCCCAACCAGCTGAACCAATCCAGCGGAAGCTAGGGATGCTGAGAATTAACTCAAGGTTGAAGCAACCCCTGGATCCTACAAGTGTGGCATAAGGGGTGACTGGGTCTATTTCCAGGGATTTATCTAGACTACTTTAGGTGACTTCCCTACTGAGTGAGTACCTCGTGCTGTTTGGTTTTTTTTTTTAATCAACAACAACAAAAGAACACAAGTCATCTAACTTGGTCTGTCTTGTGTGATTTCTCCCAGGAAACACAGCAAGATCCATTCCATCAGAAGCCTTGCTACACAGCCGTCAGAGCCAAATTCAGAAGTTCTGAAACAAGTTAGTGATGGTGTCAGCCGCTCTCATAGCTGTTTGCTGTCCTCTGCTGAGGGCCGGGTCTGCTTTTGAGTTTTTCGTCCTTCACCCTTCAGGGGTGTTTTCTGGGGAGTCGAGCTCTGTGCTCCGACCCTGACAAGACTCAGGCTCTGCGCTCCTCACCTTGGAAGCCTGGGCTCCGAGACCCGGGCCTGTATCCCTGCCCCTCTCCCTCCCACTCCCTTGCCCCCAAGGATGTTCCTCTGTTGGCCTGAGCTCAGCATAGGGCTTGAGCCCCCAGAGCCAAGCCCACCCTCCTCCAGCTGTGGCCGGGCGTCAGGAACCTAGTTCTCGAGGGATGGGTGTAGCTTCCCCTTCGGTGCCAAGGTCAGAACCTCGCGCTGGCAGAGGACCGGGCCGCCAGTTCCCAGGGCTGGCGCGTTACAGGGCAGCGCCCGCAGTTGGCAGCCGAACCCATTATCACTCTTGCTCTGAGGGTGGCCAGAGCGCGTTTGCCCCGGAGCTGGTCTCTGGGTGTGCTCTCAGGGTTTTCTCTACAGGAGAATAAGAGCTTTGTTGGAGAAGAACACGAAGGCGATTTCATTGTGTAACTCCAAAGAGAGCCGTGCCCAGCCCACTCCTACCCTTGGGCATCGAAACAAAGGCGGTTTCTGTCATTTGTCTGAAATCCGTGTCAACTGGCTTTCGGGGGCCCTGGGGAGGTGGGGGTGCCTTTTCCTCCACCCCCTGCCCCCACACCACCTCGGGAAGCCCCCTGTGGGCGAGATGGGCGCTCTGGTTCCAAAGAAAACGTGGGAGACCCAAGAGACGCCGGGTCCTGGAATGGCCAAGGCCCTGCCTCACTTGGGCTGCCGGGGACCCTGAAAGAACGTTCTGGAACCTGGCGAGACAGCCCTGGGAGGGCCCGCTTAGTGCCAGGGCGCTTCGTTTCAAGAGCGGAGGGCAGGCTTTTCTCGAGCACTCCTTGGCCACTCGATGCGCAAGGCTCTGCTACTCAATTAGACGCTGCGTCTTGCGCTCTCTCTCTGCGCTGGGGTCTAACGGCTCCCTTTTCTATCTCCCTCCCATCCCTTTCTCTTACCCCGCCTTCCCCGCCCCGCTTCTTCCCCCAGACTCAGCAGAGTGTCAGCGTGACCCTCGGAGAAGGCTCGGAACCCCCGGGCGGCCAGAGCTGCCCGCAGGGCGGGGACGTGACCGCGGCGTCGGCCGAGGACGCCGAGCGGCAGCGCGGCCCCGGCCCGTCCAGGAGCCCGGCCGGGAGCGCGAAGGGAGACGGGGCCAGCGGGGCGGCGGCGGAGGAGGACGAGGAGCTCGTTAAGGACAGGCCCCAGCAGAGTAGGCCGCGGCCCCCGCAGCCAAGCACAGGTCCAGCATCCGAGGCTGCCCGAGGCAGCAGCGCGTCCATTCCTTTCATTGACTGCAGTGACGTAGACAGTGAATCCGACCTGCTCAGGGAGCACGCGTCCCGGTCCCAAACAAATGACAACTATGAGGCTGATGTGACCAGTGGCGTTTACCTGCCGTCCAGGGATGATGAGAGGCGAATAGAGGCTAGGCCCCGGGCTGCCCCTCACCCTGCCAAGTCCCCCCGGCCCCCTTCCAGAGAATTCCTTGACGATGACTCGGCAGACCTCAGCTTCGATCTGAGTGGGAGCCCCAGACTCCCACGACACAGCTCTCTGATAGACGAGATGTTCAGGGGTTCAGGCGGTCACAGCCCCCTGGCCGCTCCCTTGTCTCCCAGTAGCAGGAGTTCAAGTCCAAGTCTGAGCTGGGACAGGACCGGGTCTCAGGGCTATGTTTCTGAGAACACATATGACCGCAGAGAGAGGGGCGTGGGAGGAGAGAGTTTCCCAAGCCAGGAACCCCGCTGTGAAAACGGTTCCCCCGGCTCACAAAGGCCATACTTAAGGAATCTGAGATATAACAAGTCAGAGACAGATCCGCTCATTCTTAGCCAGGTAGCCTCAACCCCAGAGGCAATGGATATGCCTGATGGCCTTGGAAAGGGAGGCCTGGCTGGTTCACGAGGTAGAATGCTGGCTAATGGTACACCTCTCATGGGTCCAACCTCAAGGATGGTGCCGTCAGCGGGTACCGCTGGCAAGGCACCTCTGCAGATGACCGAGGGCTCCACCAGCAGTGGTAGCGAGTCCAGTGATTCAGACTCTGAAATGGTGAACCCTCTGAGCCAGCCCCTGGTGTTCGGCAATCCAGCCGTGCTGAGCTCCCCCTCCAGGGTGAGGACAAAGAAGTCCTTGGGTCGCCTGCCTCTGAACCAGGAGAGAGAGGAGGATGAATGAGGAGGCAAGAGGGCCAGTCCTCAAAGGTTGGGAACCTGGCCTCGGGAGTCAAGGGTTTCCCTGGAGAGGATGAGTTCTAGCGGCTTGTTAATTTGTAATTGACATTTGTCATAGGGAGTTTTGGGCAGACAGGTTTGGATGGCCCATGCCTGACTTCTCAAATCTGTCAGACTAACAAAACTTCACGTATCATGACAAGTTTCTCTGGTCATACCAAGAGCTTGTTTCTCTTTCTGGTTGAAGGCAAGGAAGAAATACTATTATGAATCTGATCTTGTGTATAGTGTGTTGTATTTACCTGGAAATTTTCTTCGTATGTTCAATCATATACAGATCATCCTCCCATTTGGTTGAGTATTGGGACTAAAGTGTCATTGAGGTCCCAGGAAAGGTTCAGGCTTAACTTGGAAACCCCTTCTTTAAAAGGAGGACTGCTTTGCTGTGCCTCATAAAGTGAGGAATTGACAAAATTCAAGGCCCAGTGTAAGTTGATTGCTTGTTGAGATGAAGCGTGGTTGAAATCTTAGTGAAGACTAATGAATATTTAAATCGGAAGCATGTGGAATTCTTTCTCCTCTTTGCAGACTTCCTATAAAATGATATAAATCCTCGTGAACTACATTTGGCATGGGATTGCTGGTTTGGTTTGGATTTGCTTCTGTAAGTCAAATGTTGGTGATGCTTGAAGGAGCTGTAACTCTGGCTGTCAGAACCTCTTGGTGAAGCACAGAGATGCTTTGGAGTGATGACGCAGGAGAAAGTGAGCGCTCGAAGACTGCATGCTGTTGTTGTCAGGAAGCTACCAAACTCAGTGCCTGCCTTTGAATAGTGCACTCTGCTGAGAAGAACTCTTTCCCAGTCTCATGGCCTTTGGTTGATGTTTATGCATGTTCTGAACATTTACACTCTCAGGAACAGTGTTTTCTCCCCGGATCAGTGACTTCCAGCTGTTCTCTGTGCAGGAAAAAAGAAAGTGGAAGTAGTGAGAGGTTTGGCTTCTTTTTAAATCTTCCCACCTATACTAGTGCCTTCCACCCAGTATACCTGCATTTCAGATGGTAGGTGGTTTGAACTTGCATTGCTTCTCGGCCTTAGTGGCACATTGGAATCACCTGAGACATTTTTTAAATGGTTGTTGCCTGAGCCCTGACACTAGAAATTGAGATGTAACTGGTCTGGAGTGCTACTTGGGCTCCCCAGATGGCTTTGCTAGGCCAGGGTCGTCTCTCGGCCAGATGCCGTTGCCTTCTAGAACCTAGTGGGATGTGATGATGATGTTAGCTGGAATGTTGGCTTGCTTGATGAATGATAAAAGCATTACAAATGAAATTTTTTTTGGTATTTTGGTACTTTGCCTGCTCTTTGGTACTTTTTAGTCTTTGGTACTTTTTTTTTCTTTTCCAGATAAATTGTAGAACAAAAATTTTAGATCCTAAGTAACTACAAAACTATTGGAAAGAATTGTAACAGTGATCCATCCCTGGGGTGTTGCTTTGCCAGTGGCCTTATAAAAACTCATCATGTGGCTTTGTCATGAGGAAGAGCTAACTAAGCGTGTTTAGGAAACCGAGTAGAATTTGGCAGCAGTGTTGAACAAGCAAAAATATTGACACATCCTGTGGTTCACACGTGACTGTCTGTCCACATGAATGTCAAGACATTGGTTTTAAAGATTCTGAAAACTTAATCCATTTTTATACACACTTTGGCTTTATCTTTCTAGTCATTTGATTCAGTGCATGATTGATGAATCAAATTGCTTACTGGATAGCTTGAAAGATGTTCATTGAAGTAGTCTCTTCATGTCTTGCTTTAGATTTACATATTTAATAGAGTTGCAGAATTTTAAAACCAGAAGGGACCTTAGAGGTCACCTAGGTTAAACCTTCATTTATTATTGAGAAACCTTGTTCTGATGAAGGTAAGAGACTTCATGTTGTCTTATAGCTATTGCATGACAAAGCTAAAACCAGAGCCTTGGCCTCTGGACTTCAGCATTTTACTCTCTGTGGCATCTTAATGCACTAGGAACTTTGGGATTCAATATTTTTTTTTTTTTACATTCTCATGTGGATTAATAATTAAAATCATGGAGACTAGGAATCATGTAGGCTTAGGTTGTTAAGAGTCCATACTAGGTAAGATGAACTTCTGCATTTTGTTTTGTGGGATTTTTGCAGTTTATATCCCAAATTACTTTTCCTGTTTTGAACTTAGAAAAAGATGTCAACTTGCTATATAAAAAGTAGTCAAATGTGAGTTAAACAGAGTCACATTTGGGATCTCTGGTTTATTTGTGAAGGTGGTTTGCTCAAATGAGTTTTGTTTTCACCTCTTATCATATAGCAGTCTGATCATGCAATATGGAGGAGCGAAAGGTATGAACTTACCCAGCTTAGAATGTGAATCATCAGATGTAAATCCCAAAGCAGAACATATTCCAGTAACTATTTTGTTTTGCTTTGGCCTGAAGAAGTAGCCTTTTATCTAAAGTGTTTTCAAAAGCGACTCTGCTCAACAATGGTGTACCCAGTTCTATCTTGACAAGATTTTGCACTTTCAGGGCCCCTGGGAGAGTTTTTCTCAGGTTTGTTTTCTACCAGCCAAGCAACTCAGTTTCCACGTCTCAGCCAGTCTTTGTGAGAGTGGCAATTTTGGTGTGGTTCACAGTGCTTACAGGAAAGGAGGGGCACAGGGGAGGGGGTAGAGTTTGTTCAAAAGCCACGTGTTCTGAAGTGCTCAGAATATTCACTCGTTGCCTCTGGGAGAGCTTGCCTGCACTGCTGGGGGAGTCAGCCTAAGCATTCTGTGAGCCAGTTAACTGAGGCGAGGTTGTCCAGGAAAGCCAACAGCCTCCACCCTCCCACCTTCCGTGCTCACTGCCTGCAGCGAGACTGGTCCCCAAGCCCTTCCCTGGCCTTTGCGATCTCCCTGTGTGGTCTGAGAAGGGCAGACGCATCCATGAAGTTGAACTAAGTGCAGGAAGATCAGAGATAGGCTTGAGTAGAAACAGAATGGGCAGCAGAGATGAGAGACCCGTGAATTCTTTCAGATTTCCAAAGGGTTTCCCACGACCTGTCCACCAGTTTTTCGTAGCTAGTGGAGGGGGTTGCCTGCATCAGCAAGGAAAGCCAGGTCTTCACGTAGTGGTTGCTGTATGCAATGATGTCTTCTTAAGGCCTCGGATGGAAAACAAGCCAGATAGAGAAGCAGAAATGTTCAAGCCACTCAGGGCTACTCCATGGCCTCCCTGCATTAATATCTTTCGCTCAGTAATATTTCAAAATACGTAAATTAGAGACCCGTTTGCAGTACTTTGTTGTTGTTCATTTGGGGCAAGATAAAAATGCAAGAAATTCCCATAGCATAAAGAAATGCACTTAATGAGTTCCAGAACTCAACAACCAGTTGCCCTGGCTCCTTTACCAATCATCTGTATGCCATTGACAACATTTTATTAGACAGGCATTTAATTAAGGAATGTCTGTGGGCCAGATTCTTCCCCGCATATGTGATTCATATTTGGAAACTTCTCACGGATTTATTTCACCAAGTTGTGCTGCTGTGGCCCGCACTTACAATGTGAATAATTCCCACTTGAGTTTTCAGAACTGCTTTGAAGATTCAAACCAAGCACGGTTTTTTTTTCTTCTTTTTTTAAGGCTAGGCCTGCAAAACCAAAATATAGGATGAGCCTCTTGAAATGTCCACCAAGTATATGAAACCCAGCCTCTCCACAATTGAATCAGAAACCCCACTTGCATCTTAGCTAATTGAATCAGAAACCCCACTTGCATCTTAGCTCTTGAATCAGTTTGACTGTGTTGTCAAGCAGTTCCTAAAAGAAGAAACAATTAAAATATTAAGATGCCACTTTAAATTTTGTTTAAATTGGTGAACATGTATATCAGCTTCCCTTTTTCATATCTTTAATTGGTGTTCCTATGTTTTTAATCAGCTTTTTCCACTTAAAATGCTATTCCCTACTTCAGCACAGTATGTTGCCACTGTTGAGCCGCTCCATCATGTCTGACTCTTTGTGACCCCATGGACCGTGGCACACCAGGCTTCCCTGTCCTTCACTATCTCCTGCAGTTTGCTCACACTCATGTCCATTGAGTTGGTGATACCATCCAACCATCTCATCCTCTGTCACTGCCTTCCCGTCTTGCCCCCAACCTTTCCCAGCATCAGGGTCTTTTCCACTGAGTTGGCTCTTCACATCAGGAGGCCAAACTATTGGAGCTTCAGCATCAGCCCTTCCAATGAATATTCATGGGTTTGGTGCAATTGAAGGTTAGTGAGTAATTGGACCACAGGTAGGCCCAGCCTTCAATTAAGAAACGTGGGGTCCTCCTCCTCATTAGGTTTGAGTTTATTTGCTTCTTTTTTGATCACTCTTCTTTGTCTGAGTCCTTATTTTTATTAAACAGAATTTAAAGAGCTCTCTGAGTTGCTTCCCCAAGAAAGGCTCTTTTGTTTTCCATCTTCTCCTTTGTACTCTATAAACATTCATCCTTTGAAGAGCTTAATGACTCTAAGGCTGGCCTTCCTCTAGTTTCATGGGGATGAAGCTCCAGTTGACTTCAGAAGAACAACAGGGATTTGAATAATGCAGGTCCACTTACACTTGGATATTTTTCAGTATAAATACTACAGCACTACCCAATCCAAAGTTAGTTGAATCTGCAGATGCGGAATTGTAAATATATCACACAGAGGGCCGATTCCA
Source organism: Cervus canadensis (assembly GCF_019320065.1). Classification (NCBI taxonomy): domain Eukaryota; kingdom Metazoa; phylum Chordata; class Mammalia; order Artiodactyla; family Cervidae; genus Cervus; species Cervus canadensis. The sequence goes on along the minus strand of NC_057394.1, from coordinate 11,432,375 downwards.
AGTTAACATGTGAATTTTCTACTGTTCAGAGGGTCTGCACCCCTGACCCCTGCAGCATTGTCCAAGGGTCTGCTCTCTTGCTGCAGATTTTACAAATCAAACTGCAGAAGAATCTTTCAGTGCAACCTCTGCAATAGAGTAAGTTTCTTTTAACCTGGAAGAGGTGGACATTTTGAAATAAACTAATAGCTAATAGCTCTCAGATGAGTTTTATAGTCAGCCATGTTAGCCAAGCTCATAAGAATGTATGGAACGAAAGGTACTAGTGGATGAACTTCTACAAGAAGGAAGTGATTAAAGAACTTGACTCTGGCGACATTTAAAGAATTCACTGGTGCTGTGTTTTCCTTGTTAGTCTAATTCCATCTGTTTCTGTTTAGTTAAGTGAAATGTAATACAGGGAAATCGGGTCTCTAGTGTACACCGTGTATACCTCTAATGCCGCTTGCTGGTTTTTAAATTGAAGCCATGACTTTTGGATCAAAATAAGCATGCCACTTAATGTGGCAGCCTTTTTAAAAATAAAAAAATCATCATCATCATGAAAAGCAAAAATACCCATGATGATTTGGCCTAGTATTGTAGACATCAAAGATCAAAAGTGGCCTGATTTCCACCTGTTTGGACACATACTTGGAAAAGGACTATTACTGTTTCCTGGGGAACGTAGGGATTTTGAGTATTTCCTTTATGAATGAAAGTTGCAAATGCTGATTTATATGTCGTAGCTATATCTGAGAGGAGTTGAGTCTTGTGGAAACAAAAAAGGTCTTGCTTCATAAAATTCACCACACATCACTTCGGAAAACATAGACGAAACCTCCAGCATGGGGAACTTTTTTTTTTCTTGTCTAATGAAAGCAGTTAAAACCCTGGTGGAACCTGGGGTAGAAGGAGAAAATCTTTTCCTAAAAGCTTTAAAAATCAAAGAGACCCTGATTTGTTCAGGATCGTTTCCGTGTGGATGGACTAAACAATGCAGACATCACAGCTTAGCCTTGCAAACAGCCTTTGGCAGCCTTCTTGGCCTCTGGTTATAACTTCCAGTAGAAGACAGCTCCTTGGCATCTTGGTGTGGCTGCTAGATCAGGTTACCCTGATATGTCTTGGAGTGGTTTTATATTTGAAAGTAGGGAGGATTAAAATCTCATAGTAGTTGACATGGGTTATCTGATCTAAGGGTGTAGCTGAGAGCCGGTGTGGAAGGTTAGCTAGCTCCTAGGCAGATACTGTTGATGTATCCATGGAAATGGTCCTAGGAATTGCGTGAGCTTGCTGCTAGGGGCCAAGTGCAAAGACTTAAGGCTATTGAAGAGTAGTAGTTAGAAATCACTGCCGAATGCAACGTAAACCAAGAATAGTAAGGAGAGAGCGAGGATCAGTGTGTGTGTGTGATGTGTGTGTGTGTGTGGTAAAAAAGCATCGAACGGGAATTAACTACATTTGAGTAAGAGGTAGAGGTGTTAGTTTGAGAGTTTGGAAGCAATGCTTTCGCTTTATTATAAGTTGGGGTGGTTGACTGCCTCTCAAATAGGAAACAGTAGAGGAGTCATTTTGGAACCTGTGATGGACCTGTTATCTTCACACATGACCTTTCTGGCTCATGAAACTGGGCCAGCAATTGCTTTTTCCTGGGCCTGGAAGTTCCTTTGTAAGAAAGCATTTGTCACTCTGCCTGCCGTGGTTTCTAGAAAGACCAAAGATAGGCCTTCCCTAGTTGAGGACACACCCCTGCTGCCATCTACACTCACACCCGAATGGCCAGTGGATTCAGTCCCTTGCCCTCACCTCCTTTCTGCCTGGAAAGTTGCCATGAAAACCTAACTAACCCCATCTCACAAGCTTGGCCTTTATTATTAACCCAATTCCCTTCTGTTCTCTCTGTGTGTATTTAATATTTTATTAAAAATTTCTAATATGCTAAATTAATTTTATAATAGACAAGGCTGGGGACTTCATTCTCATTTTTGTCATTTGTTTAATCGAGTTGAGAAAACATTTTTCTGTCGTGCCATGGTATGCCCTGGATGGTCAGCATGTACCTACCTAAAAAAAAGCTTTTTTTTTTCCCCCCAACGTTCTGTCTTTATCCTCAAAGCATGTACCTTCTGTTCCCTGCATTGTTGGAGCACTGTCTGACATCTTTTTTTTTTACATGACTGAATACCAATTTGTACTTGGAATACCTGTTTCTTCTAGAATACAGTGATCCTGCTCACTGAACAACAAGTTTACCACGGAGACATCCTGAGCGGTCTTGCTCGGTGGTACTGTATTTCACTAAAGGTGGGGAAATAGAAGGTGAACAGAACGGACTTTGTTTTCCTGACTTCATCTTCTCCAGGCCTGCGTTTCAAACTGTGTGGGGGTGGGGGTGGCCTTTGGAAGTGAGCAGGATCTCTGTGGGGGCGGGGGGGCACGGCAGGGCTCATGGAAACAGAGAGCATCTGTGAAGGAGCTTACATAGGGGCGCTCGGACAGCTAGCCAAAAGATTGGCTTCCTATCGTTCCATGGGCGCATCTATTCCAATAGGCTTCCCAGGTGGTGCTAGTGGTAAAGAATCTGCCTGCATTGCAGGAGACTCAAGAGACATGGGTTCAGTCCCTGGGTCTGGAAGATCCCTTGGAGGAGGAAATGGCAAGCACTCCAGTATTCTTGCCTGGAAAAGAATCTCACGGACAGAGGAGCCTGGTGGACCACAACCCGTGGGGTCGCAGAGAGTCAAACACGACTGAGCATCTAAGCACCCACGCACATCTCTGTTCCAGAGGGAACAGCAAACTTGATATAGCTTATAAGAGTTTAGCTGTGTGTTTTGTTAAGGAGTCGGGCAGGTAGAAATGCAGAGAGAACTTTATCTGGCTCCGCCCTAGCTGGCGCCTTGTGGCCAATGAGCTGTTTGCATCATGGTTTGCTGTCTGCCCAGAATGCAGGCTCTCACAGATACTGTCTGGTTCCATCCTCTCGCCACGGCTGAGCACAGTTCCTCACTAAAGCATGGATTTATTCCTCGGGGATGGTAGCCGGTTTCTCCAGTAGCAGTGAGCTCGCTGATTCCTTAGGCAGGGAAGGCCAAACTCGGGTCACGGTGTATGCACGGGATTCATAGCTCTTGTCAGTCTCAACCGAAAGAGGGTTGTACTTGACCTAACAGGTATCTTGCTGTAAAAACTGTCAATTGTAACTGTTCTTTCCTACTGATGGCTGAAGCTTTGTTCTAAGTACAAGATGGTGTTTTTCACTGGTTCAAAGCACCGTGTACCCCAGCCCAGACACTGCGACCCCCGCCACCGCCACATTCTCCCATTAGCAGCATTTCTCTTTATTTTTCTGCAACTTGCATCACTGTTGCTTTTCTGAATTGCTTCATGATGAACAGTAACTCTGATGTTTGGCTGCTTGTAAAACTTTTCTTCAAGGAACTTGGTCTAAGAAGCATGTACATTTCCCACAACAACCTAAGCTGTCAAGAAGAAGGCCACCCTGCTATGATTGGTGATCCTGTAATCTGGTTTTTCTTATGGAATCTTGTAATTTCAATGAAATACTGTCAGCCCATTTTTTTCCCCCTCACATATTCCATTGGGGTGGGATCCAGCTTTGTTATCAGACTAGAATGAATCATGCTTGTTCTGGAAACTAGCCAGAATATAATACTGACTTTTTTTTTTTTTTTTTTTAAACTGGCTTTCAAATGCAGCCGTCTCCAGAGAGAGTTTGTCTTCTCTTTTAGAGGGAGATTGTGGATTTAGAAAGAGCCTTTTTAGAAATAAATGAAAACCTGCATCTGTAATGTATTTTCTACATGTGCCTTTGAAGCACGTTGTGGGTACATAGAGATGCAATCTCCTATATTTTAGAACCAAATAACAGAAGACAAGTAATGATGGACGGATGACATTTATGAAGCTTGCCAAATGTGTAACTTGGGGGGAAATACTGAGGAACCTGCATGGATTTTTTTTTTAATCATTATACTCTCTAAATTTTGGAAAGAGGATTTGCGAAAGCCATCAATGGTCTTATTCTCATCAGGATTCTCAATCTCAGACGTTTTTGTATTTCACAAACCTGTGGATTACTGTTTTTAAAGTTGACAGGTTTTCTGATTCGCTCCTTAACAGCAAAAATAACACTTATCTAATTAAAAGCGAGGGTTCCCAATTTACTGGCTAATTTAAAACAGGGCAGGTACAACTAGGTGTTCAAAATGCCATTTTTTATGACTTGAAAAACAGAAAATTCTCTTTTCCCAGGCTTGTGTGAGTTGGCTCTTAAGCCTTTAATAGTTATTAAAGATGGTTATCTGGCAGCTTGTGCCTAGTCCCAGAAGGGGAAGGAGGGTGCGAGTTTGGCTTGTTGATCATAAACTATGTTCCTGCTGTTAATGTGCCCCTGCCGGAGAGTTGGTGGAGAGACGCTCCAGTGTGGGTGAGGCTGCAAACCCAGCTTTCCCGTGCAGCTAGGGAGAAGAATTACGAATGTATTTTACATTAAAGTGATAAGCCATTTTCCAGGCTGGGTGATAAACTGGAATCCATAAATATCACAGTGCTAATTTGAAGTTCCATAATTGTCCATGCCATGAGAATGTGTACGTGTAAAAGGATTTTTGAAAGCAATTACCAGAAATGCCTTCCTCAAGAGTAACATTGGTGAAGGTGTGTTTAGTCCTTGGGAGTGACATAAATTCATCCCACTGGATACAGCTGAAGGGTAGGGGCGGGGTGTCAGGAAGTTATTTGGTACAGGTGAAGGCCCTGAAGGTTATAAGCCAGAAATATAACTGAATGCTAAAAACATGCAGGGTGATTTCTAAAAATAAGGGGAAAAAAATTTTTTTTTTAATCAAAAGCTTCCAGATTTTCGAGGTATAACTGATCCTTTTCTAATCTCTTCATACTTCTTTCTACCCATTGCCTTAATAACCAGGTGCTTTTCTTAGATGACACCCCCCACCCCCCAGTTATTTACCTAGAGCCCCTGGCTGAAAGAAGTTCCTTTGTGTCAGTGAGGGAGATGTATAACATTGTGTCAAGGAGGAAAATGATACAATTCCCTGGCATTAATATGTTCATAGGGTAGGTAGCAGTGAATGCCAGTGGTCTCTTCTCCTCAGCGCACAGGGCCGTGCCTTCAAGGCAGGTGACAGACTGTGATGAGAGCAGGCTTTATGAAGCTGCAGAAATCTGGCAAACTCATTTTATCTAACACCACCATGTTTGCTTGCCTTTTTTTTTTTTTTTTTTTTAATAAGATGGACTACTTCAGTGAAAATTGGTTACACGTAGCTCTGATAACGGTGACCTCAGACATTGACGTTTGGGTCCCAGCTCCTCACACTGGACCAAGAGCAGGCCCCTTGTGGGCATGAGCTTGTACAGACCCTTGCCACACACTGGCTCATAGCTGAAAGAGAATTTTAATTACTCATCAGGCTGCCAAATTCTACTAATTACTCCCGTCCGCATATTCCACTGGCTGCTGAATGGTAAATGAGCCTACCTGCTTGTGTTTGCAACCCTGTCATCCTTGAATTTGCAAAGCCTTGAGGAGTTTCTCTTGCAAGAGGAGGAAAGAGGCTTTTCTCCATGGATGTGGCTCAGATTGGTAAAATCCAGCTTCAGAATTTTGGATCCTTCCCCTCCTTAGCATTGCTGATAGATTTCTAGAGCAGGCTGCTTGGTATTTATTGGTCTTATTGTTTAAATACAGTATCGCCTTGGCTTTCTTGGGCCCCACGAGCAGACACAAAGCCAGGTGAGGTAACCCCTCTGGAAATGGACTTGAGCTACCATAATTTGGTCCTCCTCCAGAGTTGTGTATTGCACGTGGAATGTGGGTGACACACACATCTTTAGGCCACATGATAAGTGAGAACGTAGCTGAACCCAGAGCTCTAGGACTCTAGAACTCCCTGACTCTACCTAGGAACGTGGTTGCCAGCAGGTTCACTCTCAGCGCCCCACTCTCTGATTCCTGTCTCCAGTGTGGTCCAGTGGGGACTCTTCTAGATGGCTGTCTTCTCTGCCATGGCAGCATGGCACCTCTCCAAGAGCCCTCGTCTATTAGATCGTCCTTCTGGCCCACTGGCCCGCTTCTACCCAACCGGAGCGTCCCCGGGCGAATTCACAAAGGCAAGAACAGCCTTCGACCTTGGAGGGTGGACGTGGTTGCACTTGAGTGTGTTCACCCTTATTCTCTCCCTCGCGATGTGGCAGCCGATTTTTGATCTGCTGCTGGATACGGTCCAAGGCTTCCTTGGTACTCTCTCCCCACCCACGCTCCTCATCCACGCTAGCCTTCTAACCGCTTTTCGTTCTTGGCTCCAACTCTTTCAATGACGAGGCAAGTGCTTTTTCTGTCCGCGTCACTGCAGATTCAAGGCCCAGCACGGTCTCCCTTAAACGGCCTCACCTGGTCTCACACACAGTGTGAGAACTGAAGGTAAGCCCCCACATTGTGCCAGATGATGGTGGACAAATAAAAAATGACTCTCCAGCAGCGACTCACAAATGCATGAAACGTTTCGATCTCCAGACTGCCAGAATTTCTCTTTTTCTAATTCCTCTTTGTAGTGATGACAGTTTTCTTTTTGTGATTCTTTTTTTTTTTTCTCTTAAGAGAAGAGCATAGTACCTTGAATCAATTGCAGTTATGATTGTTGTCACTATTTCTATTTGACAAGTTCAAATTCTTTCGAAATTATTGTATTCAGTTGTGCACTAGTGTCAATAAAATTGACATTTGTGAAGCAATTTCTGGCCTTTTTCTCCGGGTTTTCCTGGGTCTGGTGGTGTGAGAGGGGCGATTGGGTCTTTGTCTAACATCAGGACTTTGTTATAATGATGTTTATGAAAATGCAAGGCATTGAAATGGAGGGTTTTTTTTTTTTTTCTTTTTAATGCAAACTTCTGGAATCTGACTTTTCCTGACATTTTCTAATCTTGTTCTTAGTCAATGGGCAGGATGTCTGCTTTCTGTTGTTTGTGGGCGTGGTGGCTTTTATCCCCGTGTGTAGGGGACACAGCAAGCCGGGCGACCTGAGACTGGGTGGGGCCTGGAGGGGGTTTCTGCATGGTTCCTTCATACTGGGGTCACGTTCACGACCCGACTCCAGCAGCTCCATTCAAGGCGGACTTATCTTGTAATGTCCAAGCAAATCTGAATGCATCCAGAGAGACAGGATAGAGGTGAAAAAACTGGGGGAATTCCCAGAAAACGGCCCTTCACCTCTCTCTCCAAGCTCCTTGATACTGGGCTGAGTAGCCGCAACCATGAAACTGGATGCTGGAAAATAGAGAAAGCATTTACGTAGTTTTTCTCTATGATGGTAACTGACAGGGCTGCAGGCTACTTAAACTATGTTCATCCTAATCCTAGTTTCTGTGAGTCTGCATAAGCATTACAGATCTGTTAGGCTGAAACATTTGAATTTAGAAGTAGATTTTGAAACATCCCACTTAGTTTCAATAGGTTGAGGTATTGGTATTTGCAAAATTCTGTTGGCAAAGAGCTTTCATGTGCATGTCATCTCATCTGGTTGACTCATAATGGGTAATTATACATTTTCCTATGATTTACTCTGGTATCATTTTCAGAGGAATAACTAATTGCCTGTCATTTTTTTGACTCAAAAGGGGGAATTGTGATAATGTGATAACCTCCAGCTTTGCATTTTTAAATGATCACCTTTGCTATAATTGTGATACTAGCGTTTCTGTCCCAAACAGTGAGAGAGACATGGAGTGCCATCACCAGGTATAACCAGCTTGCTTCTGTTCTTCGTAGAATGGGGAGGTAGCTGCTTTCCCTTTCTTTAGCTGTGACCCATTGTTCCAAGACGTAGTCTGTCCTGGGTGTCCCAAGTCCTTTAGTCTTCTATTAGAATAGCGCTATTTTCTAGTCATTTTCCACATCTCCTTGTGATATAGACCCTGTGTCTTTCTCGAGTAATTCTTAAGACATTAAGGAAGTAGTTAGGAAATGAAGATGCTATTTGCAGATACACAATGCTTTTAAAACTATTGTAATTGTGCTCTAAGCAGAATTCTCCAGCTTATTATTAATGACATAACTGTGATTCCACTGAATGGTATCTTGAGGATGAAGGCTGCTGCAACTTAGGGGAAAAAAACTAGAAAGTGATGGAGGGCATTTTAAGCGTGCCATATAGTAATATAGTAGTCTAAGCTTCTAATGGTTTGAAAAGGTGAAAATTGTAAGTGGAGACTGGGTCCCAGAAGGAATTACTTTTTTTTTTTTCCTTTAATACTTCTCATCCCCAAACAGGCTCCCTGACTGGCAGCCCTCACCTTTCAGAGCTGTCCATCAACTCTCAGGGAGGAACTGCACCCACCAACGCCATCCTGTCGCCCAACCTGAGCCCTGACACCAAGCAGGCGTCCCCCTTGGTCAGCCCCCTGCTGAACGACCAGGCAGGCCCACGGGCCGAGGATGAGGACGACGGCCGGAGGAAGGTATGAGGGCGGGCAGGCGCTCACCGGCTGATTTTTTGGTTTGTTTTTTTTTTTTAATTCCAATAATTTGCTCAGTGGTAAAGAATCCACCTGCTAATGCAAGAGACACGAGTTTGATCCCGGGTTTGGGAAGATCCCTTGGAGAAGGAAATAGCAACCCACCCTAGTGTACTTGGCCTGGGACATCCCATGGACAGAGGAGCCCGGCAGACTACAGTCCATGGAGTTGCAGAGTTGGACACGACTTCGTGACAGAATAACAGCGATAAAGTAGAATCATGCAGTGTCTGTGCCTTTGTGACTGGCTTATTTCCTTGAGCTTAACATCGAGGTTGATGCATGTTGTAGCCTGCATCAGAATTTCTTTCTTTTTTAAGGCTGACTGGTAGTCCACTGTCTGGAGGTAGCACATTTTGTGTATCCACCCACCCATTGATGGACAGTTGTTTCCTCCATGTGGCTCTTTTGCCTAATGTTCTGGGAACACAGGTGCACAAGTATCTGGTCTCATCTCTGCTTCACGTGTATTCCCCAGAGGTGGAATGGGGTAGACTCCTGTAAGAAGTAAGCAGGATGGTCAACAACAGGAGATTGGTTTCCTTTTACTGACTGGTCAAAGAGAAGCAAAACCAATAGTAGACCGATCTAGGGCAGTGCCACCTGCCCACCTAACAGAGGGACTCTGCCTCCTGTCACCCTGGCCCTTTAGATCAGCCACTTTCGTGTTCCCAGGAGCAACGTAACTTCCGCTTCCTAAAAACCAGTACCACCAGCCCACGATGCCCAAGACAAAGGCTGCCCTGGTTTCTTTTCCATTCATTTCCTTGAAGACTGCATCACTCTGATACTATCCTAATTAATTAGATTTTCAGGCGCCCAGTTTTGAATGAACAGTCTTCGGTGGTAACTGACACACTCACTTGAGTTCTTTCACTGCCAGTAGGGTTTGGTTGGAAGGAAACATTCCTAGACAATTTTCTCATCATAGAAACCTGTTCTTTATTCTAGTGCCTCTTGCACAAAAAGGAGAATAAGTAAGAGTTTATTTAGCCTTGCTACCAACCAACCAAAGATCATAAGTTAGCAATGCGCCACTTTAGTTAGGGCTTTCTTATAACTAGGACATTCTTAGAAACCGAGCCTCAAATTATTTTGTCTTTTTTTCTTTTTATGAATTTTTGCAGAGATTCCCAACTGACAAAGCATACTTCATCGCTAAAGAAGTCTCCACCACTGAGAGAACGTATCTGAAGGATCTTGAAGTCATCACTTCGGTATGTGTAGCATTTCCCCTAAAGTGTTAAATTACATAATTTATCTTGACTAATACTCAGCTTTAGGAGACAAGCTGGATCTAATTAAATATCGGGTTCTCCAACTCCAATTAAAAGGATTTTAGTCCTGAGTTGTAGAAATTAGGCAGTAATGGTATGTTTAATTTGGAATATGCCCCGAAAGGTTTTATAATTGTGATTTTTTAAGTGCAGAGGAAGGAAATTTCTAAAGTGGAGAAATTTAGTATTAAATGTTTCACTGTCTGCACTGCCTGCACCAAGGCAGAACTTTGTGTTTTGCCTCATATTTTTGCTTGAGAGAGACCTCAGAGGTGAAAGGGAAACCTCGTTTTATCTCTGATAATAAATTGAGCCATGTCAGCAAAATCTGCCTCAAAGACTGCCTTTTATCATTTTAATCCGTCTTGTTCAGTCTTAAATTCAAAGCGTGGTGGCAGATGTCTTTATGACCCTGGATTCTGGAAAGGAGCTAGCCAACTGCAGGTCAGTTGGAATGGTCTGGTGTCTGCCTCTAGAGCAGGCACTTAGCAGCCCTCGCGGGGCCCAGCCCAGCCTCAGCTCGGTGAGATGAGTGGGGTGTGTGTGCAGGCAGAGGCGTCACCTCTTTGGTTCAGCCACCTTCCTGCTCAGCGTTCCAACAAAGGAAGAACGATGGAAGTTTCTTCAGGACTGAACTGAGGGCGTGCAGGGGCATAAATCAGGGGTGACCCAGGGAGTTGGCCATAATGGAAGTTTTGATTTGAGTAGCTGCTCGCTTCAGAGATTTGTCCTGGCTTCAACAGTACTTGGTAACAAGTTTCAGGAAGCGGTAACGCAGAGATGGTTCTTCTTACTCCAAACAGAAAAGCCTCAAAGCCCTTGACACTCTTGAAATCCTATGGATGCGGCAGGAGAGCCCTTATGTCTCCAAGCGTGGTGGGCTGTACCTCCAAAGAGCTGCAGACCTCGGTTCTTCACCTCTACGCCTCTAAATGTGCCCTCTTTTTTATTCCCAGTGGTTTCAGAGCACAGTGAGCAAAGACGACTCCATGCCCGAAACCTTGAAAAGTCTTATATTCCCGAATTTTGAACCTTTGCACAAATTTCATACAAATTTTCTCAAGGAAATTGAGCAACGACTCGCTCTGTGGTGAGTACAATTCTGGGTGAGCGTTCTGCCTCACCACCACCCCCCTCCTCTCTCTTTCTCTGCTTCTCATTTTATTTTTATGTTGTTCCTTATAAGCAGTAGCTATGAGCAAAGATAAAGCAAGAAGCTGGCTTCAGACAAGCCAAGCCTGCAGTGATTTCCAAGTAAATCTATACGTGTTAGATCTCATCCCCAATTTTTTTTTCCCCTTTGGCTTACAGTTCTTCAAAATGCATATTTTCTGACAATAATGAAATGAATCCCACAGAATATAGTAATGTCTTCTGGAAGGTTGATGATGATTATATAGAGGCAGAAGAGGAACTTTTAGGGTGTTGGTAATATTTTACTGGTGCTTGCTTCATAGTCATTTAAGTATCATCCATCTCATGCTGTTCTCAGTATTATATTTCACAGTTTTTATAAAGAGTGCTTTGAAAAACAGACCCCATAGGGGCTTCCCTGGCAGTCTTTTAGTTAAGACTCCAGACTTCTACTGCAGGGGGCAAGAGTCTGATCCTAGTTGGGGAACTAAGATCTCACCTGCTGTGTGGTATGACCCCAAAAAATAAAATAGAACCCCATACCCCACACATGCATACATTTTTACCTTGATCCCCACTACTAAGAATTTATCTTAAGGATGCATTCTAATATGTGAAATGACAAATGGCAATGATATCCATGACAGAATTAAAAGATTGGAACTGACCTTAATACTCAGGAGGAGCAGGCTGGATAAAAATATTAAGTCTGTTTTATTAAATATCATATATTAATCTGTGGATGCAAAACATAAGGAGAAATCATCTGTACTATAGAATGCAAAGTCCCTTGGCCTAAAATGGAAACTTCTGCAGAAAATTCTTATGGGTTTTCTTTTAAAAGACATGTATAGACACATGAGGAATTGACTATCTAGTAAACATGCCTTTGAAAGATGCCAGGAGATAATAGCAGAAGCTTTCAACATTTTGGGCAGAAACGGAACCCACTGTGTACTGTGTCCATCTTCACTACAGGTGAGAGTTTGGTTCAAGGTGTTCTCGGGGTGTCTTAGTGACTGTGGGGCCTGCCGGAGACCTGGATGAGGTGGTCCCACCCTGGGGGATTCCACGTGGGGGGTTCGGGCACTGGTTAACAGGCTCAGAGAGCTACTCCCTGTGCTGTGAAGCACATGTGCTCAGATACCCAACTTTGTATGTTTTTTATACCTGGAGAGAATTCAGTGCAGCTCTCTCTGCTGTGACAGAAGGAAGTTGGGAGGCTTTACTCAGGTGCCCCAGGCAGGAGGGCTCAGCTTGGACTGAGAACAAGTATAAAACTCAGCTCCACTGGAGATGATGAGAGGCTGAAAATGCCAGTTTAGACTCTTAAACTCTAGATTGGTGCTATGAATATAAGAGAAATACCACTTTTAGAAATTTTTAAAAAAAAATACGCTCTGTAACATCTAACTCTGTCTTCCTGAAATTTACTGGAAAGCTTTCGATTGTGTTCTGCCATGTTGACTCCTTAGTCATACACAAAGTTGAATGATGCTTTCATAGTGGAATTGAAGACCTTCTAGCTCTGGAGAAACCAATCCAGCAGTTCATTTTCTGGCCAGTGAGATGCGCATTCATACAGTCTTCCTGTATGCTCAGAGCATCTTGAGACGTGTCATACAGCAGTTTGGTCCACATGGCCGTTGGTTTAAAGAAGGTTGGGGAGGTCACACACAGGCGGTGTCTTCAGTTGGCAGTGCCCTGGCAGCCCAGTGCGGGGGCTTCAGCTCAGTCCTGCTGTCACTGGCAGAACGGTAGTTTCCTCGGTGCTTGTCCTCTCAAGGGAAAGAATTCAGACAGGAGGCATAAAGCAGTTTTCAGCAGCAAGACTTTTATTAAGCAAAGTGAAAGTATGCTCCTGAGAAAGCATGAGAGTGAGCTGTCTGGAAACCCAGACAGTCCCACAGTGGGGTGTGCATGCGTGCTCAGTCGTGTCTGACTCTTTGCGACCCCGAGGACTGTAGCCCGCCAGGCTCCTCTGTCCATGGGAATTCCCAGGCAAGGATGCTGGAGTGGGTTGCCATGTCTTCCTCCAAGGGATCTTCCCTACCTAGGGATGGAACCCACATCTTCAGCACTGGCAGGCAGATTCTTTACCACTGCACCTCCTGAGAAGCCCACGATGGGGTAGGGTTGGGCTTTTAAGCTTAGTGGCCCCTCCCTGTGTCCTGTATCATTTGACTGACAAGTTGATTGACAGCTTTGGGTTATATAACTTGCCCCTTAGTGTGCAGGCCCCAACCCATAAGCCCCCAAGTGAAATCCGGGGTGGGGGAGGGGAGGGAGCAGAAGCCGCAGTGCTCACGTATTATAATGACAGTGTCGTGGACCCTGGGGTCCTGAGTCGCTTCTTAGATCTTGGTGTGCCTACACCAACCTGTTCTGGCCGTCTTATCTTGCTTGGTCCTGACTGGGCTGGAAACTCGAAGGGTGATCCTTGACCACAGACGGAGGGTCTCTGGGCATGTTCTGATTCCCAGTGTCCAGAGTGAGGAGGGAAAGATGACCCCGTTCAGGATGGAGGGGCAGGGATCTTCTCACTTCTAACTGCTGACACTTCTCAATACTGACGCTGCCACCAGAGAACTTTTTTTGCCGAGCTGTATGAAACACCGTTTCATTTTAGAATGACTGCCACGCTCTTGGATTTATCTGTGATCATAAATCTTTAGCCTTGATCTGTGAAAGAGTGTCCAGCTGCTTTAAAAAGCACCTGCTGTCATTTATTTCCCCAGAGAATTTTCAGTAGTGTAACTTTCAAAGGTCTATAATTTTATTCATTTTCCATGAAGATGCCAGAAGTGTGTTAAAGACTCAAGGCTAGCAAGAGAGAGCACATAGTCAATATGTAGCTCCATCAACTTGACCTTTAGTAGCTTTGCAACAATGGACCCTCAGCATACTGTTGACGTTTATCGGGAGTCAGTGTCCAAGTGTGCCATTAAGTTGAGCTAATCAGTTCCTCAAGTGCATGATGAAAATGACCTGACTCGGCAGGGAATCACGGCAGAAGGCTGAGTGTGAATGAGTTAAGTGTGAGCCAATAGAATAAGAGAGAGAGAAATCAATATCGGTTCTATCTGTGGCTCTCAACATTGGCTGCTCATTAAAATCACCTGGAACCTTTAAGAAAAAAAAAAGTAAAAAAAAAAAAAAAAAAGTATCTTGATAACCAGGCAGAACACCAGACAGTTGTATCAGAATCCCTGAGAGGTAGAATGCAAGCGTCAGCAGTTCCTAAAGCTTCCTAGGTCATTATTCCAATGTGCCGCCAAGGTCGTGTACCTCTTCCATAGACGGTGCCTCATTAGGAGGAGACCAAGGATTGCCCCTTGGAACTTCAAGGCTCAGAGCTCCCTCAGAATACTGTACCCAGTTCTGAGTGTTATGTTTGAAATGGGCTAATAGAATGCATTTCATTTTTTAAAAAAAATGTTGGAAGTATGGGCATTTGGCCTCAAAGAGAAGATTTTGTATGAAGGAGGATGTCAGCATCATCTTAGTTGTACCAGAGGACAAAATTTAAACAAAGGAGTGAGTTTCTGAGGAAGCACCTTGTATCTGAGCACAGAGAAGTGTTTCACAGCAAGTGCAGCTTCGCAGTGACAGGCTGCCTTCCCAGGCAGTCGGCTCCTCGGCCTCGGGGTTTCTTGAGCTGAGGTTGTCCACTTCCAGAAGGTACTTACTGTTGGACAAAACCCCAAACCTGGCAGGGCATCAGGGTCACTGGGGTTGGTGGGCCAATGGAGTTTTGAAAACCTACAGATTGCTCCATTGTACCCAGCCCTCCTTTATCAGAACACTGGGGTGAGATCCAGAAATTTGTACTTTTTCAGTGTTTCTTGAGATGACTGTGATGAATGATTTTTCTGGAACAACTCATGTGCAGTGTTTGAGAAACCAGCCACCCTTTGATTCTTTGGTTTGCATTTTACTTATAACTCTGTTTCTTCTATAAGCAATGAATGAATATATGGGTGAGTGAGCAAGTGCCAGGCTTCATCTTCTGGAGACTTGCAGTCTCAGGGGAGGGGGCGGGCCCTCTCATGGCTGGATGGGCCATGTCCAACGAGGGCATCACTGGCTAGTTCTGTCTTGGAGGACATGTGGGCCATTAATGCCTGCACAGAAGAAGCAACCCATGAGCAAATGAAAAGACATAAAGTTTATTAAGAAAGAAGGTTTGCTTTGGGTTATTGACAGACCATGTGTGTGTGTGTTGATATTCTGAGATGGGAGACACGGACAGGCCCACGTGGAGTGGGCTGGCAGTGTCTGCATCCTTCATCACACCAACACCTGAGGTCCATGTCCAGCAGTCTATGGCCTCATTTCCTCACCTATAAGATGAGATGTGGCCTCCACCTCACCAGGCTGTTACACCAACTAAATGAGACAGTGTCTGTAAAAGGCTTGGCATCCTGTCATGGGAAGGGAGAAAGGCTGACCATTTTTTAATATTAACTTCTCCTATAAATTGAAATCTTAGATTTAGGGAAAAGTTGCCATGAGAATAGTTTTTGCACACTCCTTTTCCAGACCCTTCCATTGATGTCAGCTTCTTACATCACTGGGCACATTCCTCAAACCTAAGAAACCAGTGTTGGTGGTTCTGTTAAAAAGCAAAATCTGAGCAAGTAAAATTGAAAGGTCTAATTGGCTCTATTGAATGGTTCATGAATGGGCAGTGTCCCAGGAGGCAAGGAGGGAGGCGCTCCAGAAATGGAAAGGCTTCCCTCGTGACTCGCACCGTAAAGAATCTGTCTGCCAATGCAGGAGACCTGGGTTCCATCCCTGGGTCAGGAAGATGGCCTGGAGAAGGGAATGGCGACCCACACCAGTATTCTTGCCTGGGGAAGTCCATGGTCAGAGAGCCTGGCGAGCTACAGTCCATGAGGTCACAAAAAGTTGGGCTTGACTTTAGTTAACTAACCAGTGTTAGAAAGCTAACACTTTTAACTTTACAAGCAAAACAAGGAATAAACAACGTTCTTTCAGATGTAGGTTACCTATGTGGGGGATGGCAGGGGTCTCTGTGGCAGATGACCTCATCTTCCTTTGGGGATCAAGAGGGCCCATGTGACCGATGACCTCCTTGGTGCTGACCAATGACTAACTGGTTAGGATGAGCCTCTGGGGGGAGGTTGTGGCTGTGGTTTGGTTAGGTACTAAGTCTTGGCTTTAGCCAAGTGACTCCATTTTGGGCCTGTCCTTTCTCTTTTAACACTACGTTATTAACTAAACTCCAGACTTTAACCAGTAATAGTATTTTTAATTATTGTTAATGGAAATCTAAAGTTTACCATGTACCTCAAGGTCCCCCAGATTTGGGACTTAAATGTCACAGCCACTGTGCTTTTCTTTGCTGCCCTGAGTTAGGCTGTCATATACTTCCATCAGCAGTGGGAAATCGTAAGGCAGGAAAATTACCAGGATGTTTTCCTGAATGATTAGGCTGGAGCCTGGCTCAGCAAACACACCTGCTCCTGTCCAAATGGTGCATTCTCCCAAGTCAATGCTGGGAGAAGAGGCTGGACCATTTCATTCAGGCCCAAGCCCAAGTTACCCCGTTTCTTCAAAAACAAGGAAACAGGTTCTGTGACTTCTGAAAACACTAAGATTGCTTTTTCTTTTGCAAGTGAGGACATTTTACTCAGCTGTTCAAACGCATTCAGAGAAAGCCACTAAAGCTCTTTGGCTTTTGGGCAGGTGCCCCAAATTCCAGCCCTAAAATGACTGGCAGGTGCTGGGCGCAAACTGGCCAAGTCATTCCCCAGAGATGGATGCATACCTGCTCCGGGTTCTGCCGGGGATGGAATTTGGCTGGTGGGGAACTAGGACCCAGGGAAGGGCATGCAAGGAGACATGGGTAGGCTGTGGGCATACAGCTTCCAAGAAGGATCAGCCAGGTTCAAGAAAACAATGTGACTGTACTTAATGCCATTGAACTATACACTTGCAAAATGGTTATGGTGGTAGATATTAGGTTATATAGTGAAAAAAGAAACTGTAAGTCACTCAGTCAAATCCGATCCTTTGCAACCCCATGGACCATACCCCGCCCCGGCTCCTCTGTCCATGGCATTCTCCAGGCAGGAATACTGGAGTGGGTTGCCATTTCCTCCTCCAAGGGATCTTTTGTTGTTGTTCAGTCACTAAGTTGTGTCTGACTCTTTGCTCTTTGCTACTCCATGGACTGCAGTTCGCCAGGCTACCCTGTCCTTCACTATCTCCCGGAATTTGCTTCAACTCTTATGTCCATTGAGTTGATGATGCCATTCAACCATCTCATCCTCTGTTGCCCCCTTCTCCTCCTACCCTCAAATCTTTCCCAGCATCAAGGTCTTTTCCAGTGAGTCGGCTTTTTGCATCAGGTGGCTAAGGTGTTAGAGCTTCAGCATGCATCAGTCCTTCCAACGAATATTCAGGGTTGATTTCCTTTAGGATTGACTGGTTTGGTCTCCTTGCTGTCCAAGGGACTTGAGAGTCTTCTCCAACACCACAGTTCAAAAGTATCAGTTCTTCAGTGCTCAGCCTTCTTTATGGTCCAGCTCTCACATCGGTACATGACTACTTGAAAAACTATGACTGTTTAGACCTTTGTTGCCAAGGGGTGTCTCTTTGCCAACAATCTTTATCTTGCCACAATTTTTTAAAAACAGAAAAAATCATTGGGAATCCGATGCAGAAGAAGACAAGAGACTTCAAAACAGTGCTTTTCACATGAAGGTCACCATGCCTGTGGGTTCTCTGTGGGTGCTGCCAAGGACTTTCCTGGAACACTGGAAAGCTTATTGGCACCTCACAGAGGTGGGCAGGTGAGCCTTACATGACAGGTGTGTTGGCTGATTGAATTGCCTCCATTCTGACCCAGTCAGCATTCGCAGCCAGGCCTTGAGAGGTTAAGTTGAATGTTAAGACCTCAGTTTGAAGCTAAGATGGTACCTAAGAGTATCATTTTACTCCCAGCAGAACTTAGGGATTCAGAATGCAGCTGGCATGGGCGGGGCTTACCTGTCCAGGTGCCTTTCCACCTGAAGGCAGACCTCACAGTGCAGTTTCACTCCTCAACAGCTTCCTCATTCTTGGAGGCGCTTTCCAACTCCCATTGTTACTTCCGTTAACTGCCCTACTGCTCTGTGAGGTCCATGGGCTTTATTTTAAACAGATGGGAAAGTGAAAACAGGCTTTTTTTTTTTTTTACCTTTCTTAAGTGACCCAATGAGGGGTGTGGTGGGCGATGATCCCGGCTGGTCAGACTTTTATCCTGAGGTGGAGACCTTTGACGTTAATAAACTCCATGTCTTCTCTGGCCTGTGCTTGAACTTGGGGTCATCAGGAGCCTGGTGACCGGACAGCCTGTTGTCTTGAGCTTGTGTACCAGCGGGTCCTGCAAACAGGACGGGAAGAGACACTATTCTTTTTCCTCGTTCTGTGGCCACCACCCCCAAAGGTAGCTCGCTCGCCCTCCAGCCAGGGCAGTTTTTTCATGGCATCCTCTTGTGGTTGGTTGAGTCAGGAGCACACACGTGTACCACATACATGGACATGCCCCCCTGCCCCCCTCTTCTCAACCCCGAGAGTCCACCTCCCCACACTTCATCTCTGGATCCCTGAGGATGGACCAGACCCTGGCCACCATCCTTTTGAGAGGTCGCCCGTGGCAAGTGGTTCCTGCCACACCATGAAGCGCTGGCTGACTCTGCCAGGCAGGTCGTTTATATGACATGAAAGCTTTCTTCCCCCCGAAGTTGATGTCTCTGGACTGTTTCCCACATCCACGTAAAGGAAAGGAACCGGTTTCCATATTATTTTTGTTGTCGCCCAAGATCAAAATATTTGTAAAGGTTGACTGCAGAGAAGCCCTGTAATTATTTCATGGGGGAATTATTCCTGCCTCACACACTTTGTTCATGGTTGGATAATTCTTTCGTGCACCAACTCCTGTCATCCCCACAGTGCCTTTACTACCAGCAGTGACAGCTTTGCTCGTTTAGAGTAAAATCAGCTGTGGCGCCTTGTCTCGTGGAACGAACATTCTCGTGTGACGAGGGATCCCACTGCCTCTCAGGCTTGACAAGCTCCTGCAGCTCCAGCTCTAATGAATTTTTTGTCCTGAGCAGGAAGTTAGGGTGTCAGCCTGCATGTCAGAAATCCCCGAGTCACTCTCAAATCCAGCAAGGTCAATTAACTGCATTGATTTTCCGGTAAAATTGACTTAGCCCAGCTCAGTAAGCTTACTGACTCCTCCCTCCCTCCCTCCCTCCTTCCCACCAACTTCCATCTTTCTGTCTCTGGATTCCCAAGACGTTTACTAACCTTCCCGTGTCACCCGCTCATCCTGGTTCACCTGGGATCTCAGCTCCTGGTGCTCAAGTCTTAGCATCTGCCAATCCTTTTATGCCTCATCTTCCACAAAGATTTTGAGACAGTTAACAAGTAGAAAACAATACAAGATAAGGATAAGCGAAGACATCGGAAGTGCACTGTCCCCTATGGTGGCCACTAGCCACTTGGAGCAGTTTAAAATAATTTAAATTAAAAATTCAGTTTCTCGGTAACACGAGCCACATTTCAAGGGTTATTAGACCCGTGTGGCTAGTGGCTGCGTTCAGGACAGCAGACATAAAACACATGATAATTTCCATCATCGTAGAAAGTTCTTTTTCACAGCATTGGGAGGTGCAAACTCTTGGGTATAAAATAGGCTGCAGGAATATATTGTACAATATGGGGAATGGAGCCAATATCTTATAGTAACTGTAGGTGGGTTGTAACCTTTAAAAATTGTATTAAAAAGAATGAATAGTGCTCATTACACCAAACACAGGGCCCACCACTCAATAGTTCCTCAAAATACTTATGAAACAAATTCGTGAAAATGTCTTGGTTTCCTCTGGGGTAAATCGTAAAGATTATTTAGTTTGTTGTTGTGTTTCAAAGGCTCAAAGCAGAAGGGTGCCTGGCAAATGATGATGGACCATGCTTTTACACTTAGAAAATCAGTATTCACATGCAAAGTCTGCAACATGTTAATATTAAAAATAAAATACCGTTAGTGCTTCCCACCAGGGAAGCTGTCCAGTCATTGAGGTTGTATTCAAAACGCAAGATTCAAGGACGGGCCATCCAAGCCCTCTGCTCCCTGCTTCAGGCAGATCTACTTCTATCGTGTAAAAGCTTTTGTTTGAAAATATTTTCACTGGTTTTTAAAAGAAGGCTGTGCAAAAAGGGTTTAAAATCCTTACTTTCAAATTAAACCATGAAACTCACTGGAGACAAGGCAGTGTGACCTACCTGGAAAAAAGCTTGGAAGAATACATGGTGGAAGGAAGTTAGGGATATGGATCGTGGGTATACAATGGGGGGCAGTGCATGTACACTTTTTTATATCAATTTATTATTTAAAATTTCATCTTTGTTTCAAAGGCAAGAAAAACACTTTAAGGACGCTGGGGTCTTCCCACTGTGTCCTGCCCAGACACAGCTTCTCTCTGTCCCCCTAGCGGGCCAGTGATGGTTGGTGATTGTTTCCTTTTAACACAGGAGTAAAATTGCCTGTTGTCAAGCATATGCAGGAGCTGTTTTTCTTGAATTGTCTGCCTTATTCCTGTCTATATGGCCCACTGTGCTTGCAGAGCAAGCTACTTTTAGGTTTGTTTGTTTAGAAAAATGGAAATGATTTTTCCAACTGCAGGTGGATTTCTGCTGGAACACACTTAGGCCACTGATGAGTTTGAAAGTGCCCTTCTATTGTGCTGTGTTTTAATGCATGGCCGTCAACAGAACCAAACCCAGGTCTCATCTGGTGCTATCAAGCCTGCCTGTGAGTGGGCTGTAACTCTTGTGCCTCATATTAAACTGGACCTGGTAAACTTGGAAGAAGAAAAGCTGTGGCTTTAGGCAAGTCTATAATGTACTCATAGCTGATGAGCACAGGGTGGCTGAGGACTTGAGGCTACCGTGTCCGCCTGAGCCAGAGGACAGGATGGGCACGCACCTGTCGCTCCTGGGGGGAAACAGTGTACCCCAGCCCAGCAAGAACGCCTCACAAGTGCCTTCCCTGCAAGCGGCGATGTGAATTAATGTTCACATTCATGGTTTCCTCTCCAGGGATTTCAAAGGGTATTGAAATTCATCAAAGAATATTGAAATCCACATCTATTACATGCAACTAATATATACATACACACACATATGAAATCTATTACTCTGGCTAATTTGTTGCTTTTTGAACCCAGCTGCCCTTCCTACCCTACATATTAGTGGAAGATTTGTCTTATTTGCTCACTTACATATTCTTTTATTTACATAGATACACATAGACATACAGATATATAGATGCATAGCTTCCCAGATGGTGCTAGCGATAAAGAACCCGCCTGCCAATGCAAGAAGTCCCCTGGAGGAGGGCGTGACAACCCACTCCAGTGTTCTTGCCGGGAAAAATCCCATGGAGAGAGACGCCTGGCGGGCTACAGTCCACAGCGTCGCAAAGAGTCAGACATGGCTGAAGCAACTTAGCACAGTAACAGCACAGACACACAGACACACATAATCACAGCCTCTTCCCCCCCAGTCAGAATCATAGGAACCACAAGGAACAGTAAGAATTAGGGCACGATGTTTGTTTTGCAAATGAGGCCTAAAAATTCACAAAGTTAAATCTATTTTCTTGGAGTCAGAGAGCACCCTGACCCAGAGCTGAGTTGAAAAAGTCAGCCCTTTTAGCTCCAAGCTATGTGGTTTTGCTTTTATGTTTTAATCTAATGAGCTGATTCTTTGCTTTGTTGTGAGAGGGAGGAGGAAAGGGCGGAGCCTTGGTCTGTCTGGAGAGTCAGAGATTGTGTGTGTGTGTGTGTGTGTGTGTGTGTGTGTGTGTGTGTGTGTGTGTGTGTGTGTGTTCAACCTTGTTCTGACATAATACATAGTTGTGCCCTGTAGCACATTAATCATGGTGCACAGGTCAGAATTCAGCATCTGGGAGGCTCCTTGGTACGTGGGTTTCCAGAGCGAAATTGTCAAAAGGATTTTCCGCTGCATTGTCGCGCAGTAATTACGCAGACAGTGAATACGTGGCCCCATCTTCCCAACAAGGACCCTTTTCTTGTGAGGTTAACGTCCAGAGGCTGTTCCGGCAGAGTTATAATTACTTTTCCATGTTCTCCATAATCAAGTGACCTTTTAGCTCTTTACAATAAGGCCAGTGCACTGGACTTGCAGGTTCGCTGGCGTTCACATGCAGAGGAAGTGCAAACGTGACGGTAATTCTCTGCGGAGCAGCAGGAACGCAGGTCTTGTCCCCTTTCCCGAGGGCTGACTCCGTGTTCTGGGACCAAGGAGGGCCGGACCCTGCCGCTTGCTGCGGTGGGAGGGCGACGGAAGGGGGCCAGGCTGCCCATACTGGTTGCGTGAACTTCCAGGGCCCTAGCCTGGTTTCACTGCATTCCCTCGGGCTGCCCCCGCTCAGCGGATTGACTGGGCACAGAGGAGCCTGATGCTATCCCAGAGCAGTTTCCCAGATGAAACCAAGACTCTGCAAACTGAGGGGAACAGATAAGGTTCTGCCGGCCAGCCGAAGCAGGAAGGAAGGTCCCCCTTGCGTCTGGGATTTGAACATCACTGCACTGCTCTTCTAATAAAGAGTTGGCAAAGGAAGAAAGGAAGTGAAGTCAATCCATCACCGCTCCCTGCCCCTCCTCCCTGCCTGCCCCGCAGCGCCTGGTTCCCCGCAGGTCAGGATGCTCTCTGTGAGAGACAGGAGATTGTTCAGTACCGGTGGGAGCCGAGACCCCCGGTTCTCGCCCCGCCCCATCCAGAGCATTCGCTCTAAAATATCCAGATGCTGCCCTTTGGATGAACTGAAGAGCTGTCGCATGTGCATTGTCAAGTGGCATGCCCATTTGGAAGTTTGGGGTCAGGTTCCAAGATGAGACCTGCATACCTGGAAATCAAGCATAAGTTGTGTCTTCCCTCTTTTTACTGAAACCAGGCTGTTCTTACTGAGCAATTCGGTCCTCCTTTGTTGTTTAGATGTGGTGGGGAGGGAAGGAGAACTTCCCAACTCCTAAGCGAGCTTCCCCGTGATGCTGAAGGTGCGAGGTGGGTGGTTTGAACAGCAGGAAGCCTCTGTTTCTGGCGGGAGCGCCTTCCTGCCCGAAGTGTACAAGAAGAAGCAACCTGTAAATTCACAGCTGCACCCACACACTCACACAGGAGCCACAGACTAGCCAAATGATAAACATCCCTGTTGTGACCCAATGAAGAACCATTTGCCAAAGATCCAAAGATACCACACCCCTGTAGCTGATGGGGTGGCATAATTTCTGATCATGAGCAGAGAATTGAGTGCTGTCTCAGGAGGGGAAAGGGAAAGTGTTAGCTGCTCAGTCGTGTCCAACAACCCCATGGACTGTAGCCCGCCAGGCTCCTCTGTCCACGAGATTCAATAAGCAAGAATACTGGAGTGGGTAGCCATTCTCTTCTCCAGGGGATCTTCCTGGTCCAGGATCAAACCTGGGTCTCCTGCATTAGCAGGCAGATTCTTCACCATCTGAGCCACCAGGGAAGCCCCATCTCAGAGGGGAGCCTGGTCTAACTCAGATGCTGGAGCATTCTCTACTGAGGCTGCTTTGGGGAAGAATGACCCGATGGATGCGGATGAGGGAGGCAGACCAGTGTGGATAACCGAGGCTCCTGGCTTGAGGCTGAAGCAAGACAGTTGTCATTAAGGAACAAAATGGAGGAAGGAGATTAGATTTTGGCAGCAAGATAAATACCTCTGTGCAGAAACTCTTGAGTTTGAGATTCCTATGATGTGGCTTCCCTTGGAGCTTAGTTGGTAAAGAATCTGCCTACAATGCAGGAGACCCGGATTCGATTCTTGGGTTGGGAAGATCCCCTAGAGGAGGAAATGGCAACCCACTCCAGTATTCTTGCCTGGAGAATCCCCATGGATAGAGGAGCCTGGCGGGCTACAGTCCATGGGGTCGCAAGAGTTGTATACAACTGAGTGACTAAACTGTCACATACGCTGTGGCATCTTTATATCTACCACCGTGAGGTCACTCGGGCAGTGACCTCTGAAAGTCATAAAATACAGGGCCTGGGTCAGTAACTACATAACTCATTGAGGTCATAGATGTGGTATCGTGAGTTGAAACCATGGAGACTAGAAAGGCTTGCTTAGGGAGAAGGAGAAATGAAGAGAGAGAAGATAGCCAGGGATGGGTTCTCAAAACACAGAAACAGATTAGGATTGGCCTGAAGAGGAGGGCTTGGCAAACAGGATTGAAAATGTCACCTGGAGAGAAACCAGGGGGCCAGAGAGGAGGCTTCCAGAAGCCTCGAGAGCAGGGCCAGGGCTTTTGGGACCGACCAGCCATGAGTGGATGACCAGGAGCAGCCGTGACAGTACTTCCCTTGGTGGGTTAGGTGACTCGGAGATCAGCAGCAGTCTTGAACAGAACCATTTCAGGCAGTGGCGAGAAGAGAATCCAAAGTTTAATCAAAAGAGAAGTGCATAGTAATTAAGGCCATCGGCCAGCTTGTTTGTTTTGGCGGCTAAGAGGAAGCAGAAGGATTGAGGAATTCTGCATCAGGGTGGAAAAGAATGGAATAGGCTGTCTAGAGGACAGCCCTTCTAGAAAAAAGATACAGATGGACTCATTGGTAAAGTAGAAGGAGACACAGACGCAGAGAACAAGTGTAAGGACACCAGGGCAGAGAGAGAGAGGGTGGGATGAATTGGGAAATTGGGACTGACATATATGACACTACTGTGTATAAAATAGGTAACCGCTAAGAACCTGCTGCCAAGCACAGGAAACTCTGGTCAGTGCTGGGTGGTGACCTAAAAGGAAGGGAATCCCAAAAAAAGAGGGGATGTGTTTATACGTGTGACTGATTTACTCTGGTGTGCAGTGGAAACTAACACAGCATTGCAAAGCAACTGTGCTCCGACAAATATTAATCAAAAAAAGAGAAAGCCGCAGAAGACCCTGGCAGGGGCTGGGACCCTCACGGGTACCCTCGCTCCTTTTATTTTACCGAAGCTTTAATTCCCTGATGGGTCTGGTTGCTTGTCTCTCCTGTGATGTACTTCCCAGTCTATGCTCAGTTATAAACGGTGGAGTCCGTGGTGTTGTCACTGCTCGCTGTGGGGAGAGGGCAGCTAGGAGAGGAGCCAGCCCTCCTGTTTCTGTCTGCTCAGACTTTTCTGCCCCCTGCGTGCTAAGTCCCTTCAGGCGAGTCCGACTCCTCGTGACCCCGTGGACTGCAGCCCACCAGGCTCCTCTGTCCATTGGATGCTCCAGGCAGGAATACTGGAGTGGGTTGCCATGTCCTCTTCCAGGGGATCCTCCCAGCCCAGGGATCGAACCCACATCTCTCACATCTCGGCCATTGGCAGGTGGGTTCTTTACCACTAGCACCACCTGGAAAGCCTCATTCAGTACCTTCCTCCCTGCCCTCCTCTCCCCATCCTGAGACCCTTGTGGTGTGAGAGGTTGAGCCGGCAGTTCTGGAAACCTCTGAATGCAGAGAGGAGGGGGGTCATTCCTGCTGGTGCTGGAGGCGTAAGGCAGCAGCGCCTGTGGGTGTAAGGAAATGGCAACCCACTCCAGTACTCTTGCCTAGAAAACTCCATGGATGGAGGAGCCTGGTGGACTACAGTCCGTGGGGTCCCAGAGAGTCGGACACGACTGAGCGACTTCACTTCACACTCGGGTTGCAGGTATTTTATTCCACCCTGAGCACGTCTCACCTCCCTGCCCAGATTTTTTACCTTTTTTTTTTCATTTTTAGTTTGTCCCTTTTTCTTAAATTGGCTTCTGGCTATCCTGAACAGTTGGTTTGAAGATATTAGCCAGGTTCGTTGTTGAAAAATCATGTTTTAATTTTCTCTGGGCGATTCAGCGGGTTAATTGGCAGATATGCACAGGTGTGGTGGCTAGAAGTGTATAGGCTGGGTACCTGGGCTTGGGTCCCAGCTCCAGCCTTGTGATCACTGACATTAGACACGTTGCTTCGTTTCTTTGTGCCTCAGTATTTAGCTGTTTAAAGGGGGTGATGGTGGTACCTGGTCACAAGGCTGCCAAGAGGATTCAGTGATTGGTCAGTGCTCAGTAACCGAAGCTGCCATTATTAATATTCCCTTACTCACTGCTGTTTAAGCCCCTAGATTATCAATACTGGATACAGCCTAGAGCCAAAGGGAAATTAATATATGCCCAGATGCTCCGTTCAAAACACCCATATCTTTGTCATTCATCACCCAGCAATGTCAGGGGGACCCCTGACCCATCTCAGTAGCTGGGACCCCATCCTGCCCTCTTCTGGGTCGTTCTTCACATACCCACCTCCGTCAGGGGGTCTCCTGCACTCCCTCAATTATATTTTTCTCTTGCCAAGGGCCTTTCACACAGCCCTTTGTCTGCTTCAGGTAAGGACTCTTGGGAGCAGAAACCTTGATTTTTGAGGCTAAGCCTGGCTTCTTACAAGTGTCTGTTAGTCCCAGTCTGAGGGAAAGAATCAGTTTCATGAGCTTGTTCCTGCAAGTCATCTCCTCGTTGTTCTAACGCTGAGAAAATCACCCAAGCGTGGATGGAAAAAGAAATGTAAAATGAGATCAGATTAAAGTGAACACAAAGTAGCTCTTACCTGCTACTTTTCAGAGCAAAAATGGAATGAATTCTTTGTCTGCAGAAGTAGTGGGGTCATTTTGAAGTCCCTTCTAGCGCTGATGTCCTGTGGCACACACAGAAAGGAGAGTAGTTAGGTTAGCGGAGAGGAAGACGTGAAGGTTGATGGTTTGTCATCTGGGGCTTGCACGTTGATCCGGTCATGTTTTCACTGCTAACGCTTTGGTTTCCAACCCTTTGCTCCCAGGGAAGGCCGCTCGAATGCCCACATCAGAGGAGATTACCAAAGAATCGGAGACGTGATGCTGAAGAACATTCAGGGGATGAAGGTGAGTTGCTGGTGGGGAGGTGAGGTGGGGGCGGGGCTCCCCTGGGAAGACAACTCAGACTGTGATCCCCGCCTGTGATTCGCATCTGCATATAGCAGAGCTTTGGGGGAACTCCTGCCTCGTCTGGATAATTTTATTTGGCTGCATAAAAGAAAATCCAGTCATTCTGGGGAAGGCATTTTCAGTACTTTTCCAAAGCTCTGTGTTGTAACCAGAACAACAGGTATTTTCTATGAGTCATTTGAAAAAAGCTGTGTAGACAAAACATTGGTTGACTGAGCATTTCACTGGTAGTCGTTTTGGCTTCTTCAACAGAAATATTGGATTCAGAGCTATGTAGGAATTCCAGGCAATTCTGTGACTTTCAGTTAGTTTATAAGGTAAATATATTTTTGACCATTAAGCAATATCTAAATGACACCAAAGAATGAAAGTCTCCCAGAATGTCGGGACAGACTGAACCAGTAGTCTGCCTCTTGTTTGAAATCTGTCCCACCCCTTAGGTCTGAAATTTTCATTTTTGCCTTTCGTTCGAATCCATTAGTAATTCCTTTAAAAGTGGAATGTTTTAACTCACACAATTTATCTTTCAAATATGAATATTTCTGTGTGTGTGTGTGTGTTAGTCACTCAGTTGTGTCTGACTCTTTGCGACCCCATGAACTGTAGCCCGCCAGGCTCCTCTGTCCATGGAATTCTCCAGGCAAGAATACTGGGGTATGTAGCCAAATCAACCCTGAATATGCATTGGAGGGACTGATGCTGAAGTTGAAGCTCCAGTGCTTTGGCTACTTGATGCAAAGAACTGACTCGCTGGGAAAGACTGTGATGCTTGGAAAGACTGAGGGCAGGAGGAGAAGGGGGAGACAGAGGATGAGATGGTTGGATGGCATCACCAACTCAATGGACATGAGTTTAAGCAAGCTCCAGGAGATAGTGAAGGACAGGGAATCCTGGAGTGCTGCAGTCCATGGGGTCACAAAGACTGCGTCCATGGGTCAGACACAACTGAGTGAACAACAACATTCATTCCCTTCTCCAGGGGATCTTCCCAACCCAGGGATCAAACCTGGGTGTCCTGAGTTACAGGTAGATTCTTTACTGTCTGAGCCACCAAGGAAGCCTGAATATGTTTATACTTAACATTTTAAAGCAATCTTCCTATATCTCAACCTCCAAAGCCTGTCTAACAACCTTAACTAATAACTAAGCTTGTTGTTGTTGTTTAATCACTTCGCTAAGTTGTGTCTGACTCTGCGACCTCTGTCCATGGGATTTCCCAGGCAAGAATACTGGAATGGGTTGCCATTTCCTTCTCTAGGGGTTCTTCCCAACTGAGGGATCAAACCTGCGTTTCCTGCATTGCAGGCAAAATCTACCCACTAAAGAAGGCGGCAGGTTGCTTGTCCCGTCACCATTTCAGTCCATCCAACCATCCTTCTGTCTGTCTATATCTACCATCCATCCATACTAGCTGAGAGCCTATAATGTCAAAAGCACTGGTAGAGTTACAGTTATTGTTGAGTTTTTAAAGTGTCCCACCCCCTCGGGGATAGCCCCGAGTGCTCCCTGTTTACCAGCTCCCCTTGCGACCCTCCCACAGAAGGGTGCCCTTGCTTAGACATCCATGCTCCTCTCCAGTCACCTAGCATCTAAAACCTCCTAAAAATAGACCCGATTTCCGCCCAAGGCAGTTCTTCCCCCTCCGTCTAGTGAGCTGGCATTTTTGCATTTAGTCGGCTTCCTCGGTTGTGCTGGCATTTTAATTACTGTGCCAACGCCACAAGCATTTATGGCGCGGAACTCTGTGCACACAAAATAAAAATAGATGGGGAGGCTTAGACTCTGGCAGCGTTTTAGAGAAATTGGTTTTACTTTTATTTTTATTTTTTATTGTGGCTGTTATTGTCGGTTATAGGGGATTTCTATAGAGCATGGAGGGGAGCAGCAGAAGGTTCTAGAGAAGTGCCAGTGTTGGCACTTCTGTCTGCAGTGCTTTGCATGGGCTCCAGCTTGCAGCCTTTCCTGCCCATCCCCCTGCCCCGGCGTCCACCTGCACACGTGCAGATGTTCAACAGGGCTGGGGACATCACTGGCTTCTGTCCCCAGACCCTCCGCACGGGATGAGCGAGCCGGCCAGGGCTCCAATCCTGCCTAAAAGTCAGAGGCACCCAGTGGTAATCTCTCACCCGGGCGGAAATGTTCTACTGGAAGCATCAGCATTTCGCCATCCACACGTACAGAGGAAGCCCTCACCTTGCACCTTGACCCTTCCCCTGTGACCTTCTCCCCAGGCCTGGCCACCTCCTGCCCCCTCTCCGTGTTCATTTCCTAGCACTTCCCTCCCTCTGGCTCTCAGCTCTCTCCCCCATGACTCACCAGCTACCTCTTATCCTCCCCAGCCACCATTTACATCACAGCCACCCTGATGAGGCTCCAAAGCTGCCTTGTGTCTCTGTGGTTTAGAGAATACAGTCCAAACTCGAAAGCCTTCCCTGGACAGTTTTGCCAGGTCCCTTACCCCTCCACCCACTCTACCCCATTGTTCATATTCTCCTCTGTGCTCCAGGGACCTTGCACCCACCTCTCCAGGTACTCAGAACCTTGCAAGACCCTGAGCGGGATGCCTGCAGTGGTTCGTCTACTCATTACTGCAGGCGGGCAGCAGGCCTCCTGGAGGTGCCGACTGTGTGTTTTGGGCCCTGAGTATGTAGTGACAGGATGGACACTCTCAAAAAAAGGGATTGCACGTGTGCGAACACTGCATAGAGCTCCATGCACGCACACCCATGCACACACACTGACATATGCACACACACAAGTGAGGGTGTGTATAACTGGCTGAATCCAAATAAACGCTGGACTGTCCCAGTGTCAGCGTCCTGGTTGGGCTCCAGTGCTGTAGTTAGACAAGATGTGAGCAGGAGGGGAGGCCAGGGAAAGGATGCATAAGACCCCCTGGACTTGTGTTTGCAACTTCTGTGAATCTATATGGGGCTTCCCTGGTGGCTCAGCGGTGAAGAATCCACCTGCAATGCAGGAGACACAGTTTTGATCCCTGGGTTGGGAAGATCCCCTGGAGGAGGAAATGGCAACTCACTCTAGTATTCTTGCCTGGAGAATCTCATGGAGGGAGGAGCCTGGCGGGCTACAGTCCATGGGATTGCAAAGAGTGGGACATGAATGAAGCAGCTCAGCACAGCACGCATGAATCTATATGTCTATATTTTTTAAATCACCAAATAAACTCAACAGGGAGACCACATGATAATGGCTAAGGGGGACAGGAGGTCCAGGAGGAGGAGGAGTCACTAACTCAGCCTGGAGAGCAGGGAAAGCCTCAGAGCTGAGCCTGAAGGGGGCCCTTAGGAGCAGAGTGCCCTGTGCCATGGCTCTGGGTGCGAGAGCCTGGCATATTCAAGGGCAGGTTGTTCAGTAGGTGCCTGGAGTGAGTAGCAGGAAGCCACAATCGGGGGGCAGGAGAGATCACTGATCAGGGCTCCATGCACCCTGCCGAGGACTCTGGAGGTTGTCCTGAGATGGTGGGAGTTCTTGGCATATCCCAAGAAAGAGGCAGTGTGCTCGACTGCATTGGTGGAAGTTCCTTTTGGGGGCACTCGAAAGTTGGGGGCAGAAGTAGAGGCAGAGACCCCGATGGAGACACCCTGGCAGTGGCCAGAACAAGGGCAGTGACCACTGGGCGACGCCAGGAACAGGCTTGCAGTCTGCAGGAGGTAGAATTGGTAGGTCTTGGCGAAGGACTGGAATCTTCTCCCAGTTTTTCTGAGTTGAGTAACAGGTGGCAGCACCCATCCTGGGGTGAGAGGATTGGGGGGCAGCCTCAGTTGTAGTAGGGTGGGGGGAGTGGGGGGGGGGTTGATGTCTGGACTCCTGGATTTCCAGCTCTTTGTGGGGTATGGGAATGGAGATGCCAGGATTGGGAACCTAGCTGTTCTGGGAGTCGGCACACAGACAGTGAGCCTGCTTCTGGGAACGAGGGGGAAGACAAGGACAATAGCTGCCATGAGAAGTTAATCCCTTCTCGAATGCTCTATCAGACTTCTTACCCTGCAGGTGTCTCCACCACCACCGGTTAAAGGAAAACAATATTCAGCAGCAGTCGTTAAGGATGGTAGAGAAGACTTAGTTCAGGACCTTTGCAGTAGGTGCGGGGACACTGCAGGAGAGCTTTACAGTGGGGGAGAGACTGGGTTCAGCTGTCAGTGCAGTGGGGATCTCCAGCCAAGGATCAGGGCCAGGCTCAGAGGGTGTAAAAGTACTCGGAGGAAACATCAGGGTCGTGAGGGGGAATTCTAGCTGAACCAACCTAATAGGATTCTTAGGTGAAGACATCCCCTGGTGGGCAGTGGCAGATGGAGACCCCCAATGTCAAGGGTGGAGGGTTCTGGTTGAACTGACTTATAACAGGATTCTAAAACTGAATGGTACAAGGAAGTGTACAGCCAGGTCTGGGAGAAGGTTCAGGAGCCTGACAAAAGTTTGCCCAAGCACAGGATCTCGGTCAGACCCCAGTAGAGAAGGACCAAGGCTTGTCATTCCCATCCGCTCCCCAGAATCCAGCAGAGCAGGTGTCTCACAGCAGATGCTCAGTTATTACATGAGCGAAGGGGAGGGAGCCAAACAGAAATGTGTACTTTTCACTATGTGACGTTTATTGAGTGGCCCTGGCCTCTTTGGCATTTTTTTTTTTTTTTTTTTGACATTTAGTAGGAGAAAACCCCAAGCCCCCTGAAGGCACTCCCATTCATTTATTTCCCCTGAGTTTCACCAGTCTTGTTTTAAAAGGACACTTACATCTCTAGTGTTCCATATACATCTCAAATATTTTATGATCCCTGTGTGTTTTAAACTGCTCTGTGCTTTTATAGAGCTTTTTTATGTCATCCTGAGAACTTAGTGAAGTAGTAAAAGAATGAGATTGAACAAGTGGGATGACATAATGAAAGCAAAGGTGATGCCTTGGGAGGGTCACGTGGCGGACCACGTGGCTGAGCCAGACTCCGCCCCTCTCCCCGGCCCCGCCCCCTCCCACGTCTCCGCCACCAGCAACTGGCCGCGCACTTGTGGAAGCACAGCGAAGCGCTGGAGGCGCTGGAGACGGGCATCCGGGGCTCCCGGCGGCTGGAGGGCTTGTGCCGAGACTTCGAGCTGCAGAAGGTGTGCTACTTGCCGCTCAACACCTTCCTCCTGCGCCCGCTGCACCGGCTCATGCACTACAAGCAGGTCCTGGAGCGACTGTGCAAACACTACCCGCCCAGCCACACCGACTTCAGGGACTGCCGAGGTGAGTGGGGGTGTGTGTGTTGGGGGCGGGGAGGGGGAGGTGTCTGGGATTGTGTCCCAAGCCTGGCAGACACGCTCTGTAGAACCTGGTCCGATATTTCCTGTTCCCTCTTGGTCTGTCCTGTCAAGAAGGCAGTAATGACTCGCTTCTCTTCTCCATCCTTTTGCCTGCGTTTTCTCCTTCCATCCTGGGTGGTTTAGTGCAAAGAACCCTGGAGAAGCTCCACTGAGAGTCAGTCCCTTCCAAAAAGCTTCCATTCACCTGCATGGTAGAAGCTCATCACTTTCCCCTTGGGTGGGCCACCAGAAACGGTTGGTAACACTACTGCTCCTTGCTGCTGGGCATTCGTGAGGTCGGGCATTCGTGAGGTCACCACACTGAGCATTTCAGGTGTATCAGCTCTCAGTCTTCAAGAAATGCCTACAAGATAATGGTGAGCTCATTTTACATATGGGGACCGCTGAGACCAGAGAGGTTAAGGAACCTTCCCAGAGACACACAGCTACAAAGTAAATGACTTGTAACCTAAACCCAGAACCCACATTCGTGACCATCCTTCCCTACCAGCTAATGATGATGATATTACTCACTGTCCCTCCCTCAGCACCTGGGCCGGCTACTGTGCCAGGTATCTTTCTAACATTAACACCTTTACTTCTTTAACAACCCCATGAGAGAAGGGTTGTTATCTCACTTTATAGATAAGAAAACAGAGGCTTCAGAGGGGGTAAAGGATTTGTGAGTGTCGCTCAGCCTGCCAAAGATGGGAGTTGACACTATAGACCATGCTTGTCCCACTGTCACACATCTTTTTGAACTTACCTCCTCTTCTCGTGTTGTTTGTGGTCTGTTACTGTCTGCACTCCCTGGCCTGGACTGGTAGCTCTTGGGGGCTTGTAGCCCTTGTAGCTCTTGGGGCCAGGACACTCTTCAGCCAGTCTGTACACAGTGCTCCCTCCCCGGGTGGTTCTTGACAGATTACGAGACTTTGCACACCCGTTAGTATGTCAGGATCTGGGTCTCTTGTCTAAAGCATGTAAACTTAATCTTGGTTTTTAGAAAGGCAACCCAAGGGAAGATTTGGTAGAGTAATGAAGACATTGTTCCCTGGTAGCTCAGTTGGTAAAGAATCTGCCTGCAGTGCAGGAGACCTGGGTTCGATCCCTGGGTCAGGAAGATCCCCTGGAGAAGGAAATGGCAACCCACTCCAGAGTTCCTGCCTGGAGAATCCCATGGACAGAGGAGCCTGGCGGGCCACAGTCCATGGGGTTGCAAGCGTCAGACACAATTTAGTGACTAAACCACCAATACCACCACCAATGAAGATATCGGTAGTTCATGCAACGGGAATAGAAATGGCTCGAGACATGGTCTTGACTTGCTGTAGACGGCAGTCTTTAAAACAAACCATGCGGCCTCAGGCCTTGGCATATTCTATTCCTTCCGCTTGGATGCCCCAGCACCTCCTGGTCCTTTCCCTGGCAGAATCCTCCTCCTCCTCTAAGGCTCAGTCTGTGCCTGACCCTCGAGGCCCTAACCCTGAGAGCCCATCAGTGTAGGGGAGATGTGCCCAATATTGGGAAATTTAGTTGCAGTTTTCTTTGCAGCCATCTTGGTAAACACTATAAATGAGTGCAGAAGGAAAAACCAGGACATGCTGGAATGTTTGCTGCCCAAAAGTGTTACACTATCAGTTAGACCCTTTGCCAGAAAGATCTCTTCTTCGCCTGGGATTTTTCTGTGGCCTCTTTGCTCACTCTGCTCTGTTCTTTCCAGCTAACAGGAGAAAAATCTCTGTCCTGGGGACAAAATTCCAGGCACTCTTACCCCTCGCTGCTGCCCTTCTTTGCCAACAAGTAATTCTAACTGAAGGACAGCTGTCCACCACCGACCTATGAAGGGGGCATTGATGTTTTCAAGATGGTTTGCAGGAAACTTAAAGCAAGCAAATCAATACATAAAGTCCATCACTTAGTTTTTATTATTGAGAAATAGTGGTGTCTTCCCTAGAAGAAAGGCTTCTAACATAGTTCAGCCACCAGAGGATATTACCCTGGAGAAATAAGCTTCAAGATGTAGGGGGAAATGACCCTTGTCAGCCGTGAATGCTGCAGCTTTTGTGTCTGTTTCCCTCCTCAGCTGCTTTGGCAGAGATCACGGAAATGGTGGCCCAGCTTCATGGTACGATGATTAAGATGGAGAATTTCCAGAAGTTGCATGAACTCAAGAAAGATTTGATTGGCGTTGACAATCTTGTGATCCCAGGAAGGGTAAGTTCTCTCTGCACACTCTGGAGATGAAACCAGAAAGACTTGTGTGCGCTGTCGCTTTAGTTGTGTCTGACTCTTTGCAACCCCATGGACTACAGCCCACCAGGCTCCTGTCCATGGGATTCTCCAGGCATGAATACTGGAGTGGGTTGCCACGTCCTCCTCCAGGGGATCTTCCCCACCCAGGGATCAAACCCGTGTCTCTTATGTCTCCTGCATTGGCAGCTGGACTCTTGACCACTAGCGCCACCTGGGAAGCCCCAAGAAAGACTTGCAGTGACTTACATTGGAGCGTTTTGATTATGGACACCCCAAAATTAAAATACGCTCCTTCTGAAGAGGCTTTCTTCCCCACCTGGGGAGACAACTGGGAAAATGCCTTGAATATTACAGTGGCAATTCAGAAATTTTGGGTCAGAAGAAGATAGATGAATCCTTTGACTTCATATTCTGCTTTTTCTCCTTATTGGCTGATGTGCTTATTTACTTTCTCCCCCACCATATTCTGAGAGGCTTTGAGATTGCTTGTTTAAAAAAAAAAAAATTAGGTAAATGAAGATGGAAGAAAAGGAAAAAAATTTTTAAAGAATTGGGTAAAGGACTTCCCTGGTGGTCCAGGGGTTATAAGATCCCACATGCCTTGTGGTGGCCCCCCCACAAAAAAAAATTGAGTGAAGGGGCAATAGAAAGCAGAGAAGAAGTTAGTGCACGGAAGTGTGCTATAAATTCCCATGTAAGTGGGAAAGTTAGAAATTAAAACTGTAGCCAGAACACTGTTCTGGGAGAGATACACATTCACTTATGCTATTTAACCTTTACTTCCCCATGGGGCTTCCCCGGTGGCTCAGGCAGTAAAGAATCTGCCTGCAATGCAGGAGACCCGGGTTTGATCCCTGGGTCAGGAAGATCCCCTGGAGAAGGAAATGACAACCCACTCCAGTATTCTTGGAGGACTCCATGGACCATGGAGTCACAAGGAGTCAGACACAACTGAGTGACTTAACACTTCCACTTTCTCCATGCACTTGACAGGTAGGACATTCACAGTAAAGGACCTCAATATCAAACATGCTCCCTCCAGGCCACTGGGCATTTTAAACATACAGGGTAGCCTGCCTCTTTCTAACTCTCTTCCTGGGAAATAGTCATTGACCAGGAATTAAAAATAGTAGCTCCATCTCATCAAATCTCTATATGGGAACTTTTCTACCAGCTCCCCTGTCTCAAACTACACCTAACCCAGGTTCAGAAGGGCATTTGTAGCTTCTTTGATCCGTCATATACCTACCTTAAACTTCAGGCAAGTATCCCTCATCTTTTTGGGTATTGGGTCTTTCTGTTGGGAAGCCTAATTACAAAGCTGAGCAGAGTATCGGCTATAAAACTTCAGAAGAGTTATGTGCTAACTGTCAGCTGGAAATTAAAGCTGGGACTTGACTTTAGCTCTACTGGTGAGAAAATTCTGCCAGGACTCAGCACATCACAACCCGTGTTCACCCATCCATGCAGAAGCCTTTAAAGCCTTGCAGAATCAGTATAATTTTCTCTTAACTTCGGATGTTATAAAATATTTAACATATTATATGCTACGCGGCAAACAGAGCATCTGTAAGGAACTTCTTTTGAGAAATCATTTCCACGGTGCTGTGAAAAGAGCAGTGGATTGGAGTAGGGGGCCCTGGGTTCACTTTCTGGCTCCAGCAGAACTGGGCTGTCTCGCCTCCTGGAGTGTTCCTTTCATTCTGTAACATGGGGACCATACTTTCTCTGTCATAGGTTGTGTGTTCATAATAGTCACTCGGTCCAACTCTTTGTGACCCTATGGACTGTAGCCTGCCAGGCTCCTCTATCCATGGGATTCTCCAGGCAAGAATAGTGGAGTGGGTTGCCATTTCTTTCTCCAAATGACCACAGCCTGGTGTTAATCATATGGATCCAGCCCAGAATTGCGAGAGTTTTCCTTTTGGTAGACGAGAGGTTAAGTTTTTGATTGAGACATAGCTCATCACTCAGATTGAGTTTGAGTGACCCCAAAAGAACATTTAAATCTATGGCCAGGGTCAGAGCAGGTATTATTAATTGGCCAGCTGAGAGGAATATCAATCGTGACTGACTGAACATGACTTATCATTTTCCCTTTAAAGTAAATTTCCTCAGAGCCAACCAATTAGAACTTTGGAGCACAGAAATTCATCAAGGTAACCCAGAAATACTGGACACAGTTAGTTGGCAACAAACCCAACAGTTGGATTGATTTCTAAAACTAGCATAGGATCATGCCTGTGATAGAAAAACATTTGATTCCTATGCAAAGGTCTAAGAAGGTTATATGGATCAAATGAGATTTAATCAGCAAAACTAACATAGTAAATATATTTCTCTTCTCCCACCTCCATTCATTTGAAAAGACTACATATACACTTGTTATAATGTAACTGAGTACGCAGCACAGCGGGCTTCCCAGGGGGCTCAGCTGGTAAAGAATCCGCCCGCAGTGCGGGAGACCTGGGTTCGATCCCTGGGTTGGGAAGATCCCCTGGAGAAGGGGAAGGCTACCCACTCCAGTACTTTGGCCTGGAGAATTCCATGGCCTGTATGGTTCATGGGGTCGCAGAGAGTCGGACACAACTGAGCGACTTTCACGTTCACTTGCACACTACAGCATTGTACAGGGCGCCAAATTGTCTCCCCATACGTGGGCTCCATCACCCACCAGCTGACCAGGTGTGGGCAAGTTCCTTATTCATTTTGCTCCTCAGTTTCCTTATCTGAAAAATGGGGATGAATTTACAGGCTTGTGCATGGACCTAATATAAGCAGCCAGCACATGTCAGGCACACTCCGTGTGCTAATAAATCATCACTGATGAAGCTGAAGTCAGAACTGGGGTGCTGGGTACACACTGCAGGACCTGCCTTTATCTCTGTTCTTTTGTGGATCAACCAGCTTCACGGCCCCTCAGTGTTTTGAGTCAACCCTGACGGAAATGGGAAAGAGGGACCCGAGGCCCTCAGAGGGCCAAGTTCTAAGGTGGGCTGTTCCACACACCAAGGCTAATTGATTATCTTTTTAAAATCATAGAAATAAACTGATGAGTGGAAAGACAGCTCCAGTAGGTTGGTCTACATGTGGAATTTGAAAAATTGAGATTTACAGCTGATGTTCACGCTCCCTGCAGTCTTAATTCCTGACACAGCTTCCGGGCATAATCCTGCTGCCTTCTTGGTGGGGGTCAGGCTGAAATGTCACGTCCTGGAAACAGGATTTCTTCCGAGGCAAAAGACCCCAGCACAGTCTGGCCTGAGCCAGGCCCTGGGGTGTGTTTTCTGCCCTAGGCATTGTGTGCCCAAAGAGTCCTTCCAGGAGTGCAGTGGGGGTTCATTTGGTTAAAACTCAGAGGCCTGGACATTGTGAAGTTTGTTCCAGAAGGAAGCCGATTGAGCTTAAGGATATTAGGGGCCTTTTCTTTTTCTCCTATTTCACAGGGGTTTGGGGGGGGGGGGTTGTTTTGTTTTTAATACTTTTTTAAAATTTATTTTGTTTTTAATATTTTTTATTTTTTACTGATTTATTTAGCTGAGCCAGGTCTTAGTTGCAGCTTGCAGGATCTTTGTTCTTCCTTGCTTGTGGCTCTTTAATTCTAGAACACAGTTACTAGTTTTCGATAACCAGTGTTTTAGTGGTGAAGAAGATCCCTCTACTCATAGTTGTCGCCTATGGCGTATCTCTCATCCTTGGCCCCCTGTTGCCCCGTTGTATCCCTCCTGGGTCCTTGGTCACCTCTTTGCAGCGGAAGCCCGCAGGAACTGGGGGCAGAGTGCACAGTGACTGGTCCCAGTATGAAGCTGCCCGTAGACCTCTGACCGCCAGCTCCCCATCTGGTACTGGAGCTGAAGTTAGCCTCGGCCTTGCAGGTTGCTGGGAAGGGGAAGTGCTGAGAGGCAGCACAGCTGGGCATTCAGTAAACAGGGGCTGTGATCGCTACAATCTTTAGCGTGAAAGGGACCGCGGTGGGTGGAAGCATCTCACGTGGCTGTTGAATCTGCGCGGACACGGGTTTGCAGGCTCCGAGCCAACGCGTGGGTGTGTCTTCTCCTCAGGAATTCATCCGCCTGGGCAGCCTCAGCAAGCTCTCCGGGAAGGGGCTCCAGCAGCGCATGTTCTTCCTGGTAAGTGGTGAGAGCAGGGTTGTCTGTCCTCACCACGATCGGTGACACGTGGGCCTGTTGAACTGGCAAGGGGCACGGGGCTGGGCGTCAGCCACCCCAGAGCGGGCATACATGGGAGGCAGGAAGAGCAGTCAGAGCTGCTCAGGTCTGTTAAGGTCCACGGATTTTCACGCAGCGTTCTGAAAATATATCGGTTGTTTCTGCCCTTGTTGGTTTCATACGGGGCCCATTCGTCTCAGCCACTCTTGTCCTCGTTCCTCTAGTTCAACGACGTCTTACTGTACACGAGCCGGGGGCTGACGGCTTCGAATCAATTTAAAGTCCACGGGCAGCTCCCGCTCTATGGCATGACCGTGAGTATGCACCTGGGGCCTGGGCCGGGGGTCCTGGTCCTCTGGGCTAGGAGCCAGTGACCTCACGAGGAAGGAAGGGGCGGAGGGACTTGATGAGGAAGTGAGAGCATCACGGGCTCCGTGAAAAAACCTGGGCTAGGGCTGCCCTGGACGGGCCCTGGGACTGCACTCCTCCTGCAGGGGGGATGCACGCCCGTTCCTTCTGGAGTCGGTGCGGAGGCAAGCTGCCGAGGCCACGTGGTTTAGACGTGCCTCTTACTGCCTGGTGCCTGGCCCCAAGGCCCTGACAGGCTGTGTCCGCACCACCCACGGGGAGTAAAGACCAGGAAACCATCTTTCTCCCCAAAATGTCCCGTAGATGGGTGTCCACATTCTGTGAGCCTTGGTGGGCGAGGCAGACAAGGAGCCAGTGTCCATAGAATTCTTTCCCTGGCTTATCCCCCAGACGCTTCTCGGTGGTCAGGGAGAGGGAAGTCTATGGCTCTGTTGAGGAGAAGACAGTGCATTTTCAGTTTGCATTTACCATCCGGATTGGGATTTTTCTGACTTGGTCCCTGGGGGCTGTAGCCAGTTCAGTGAAACTTGGAAAACTCACAAAGTGTGGCCCGCCCCCTGCATGGCCGTAACTTATGACCACACTCGCCCTACAGATGGAGGAAAGTGAAGAGGAGTGGGGCGTCCCCCACTGCCTGACCCTGCGGGGCCAGCGCCAGTCCATCGTGGTGGCCGCCAGGTAACTCGGGGAGCCTGACCTTCGACCTGGGTACCCTCTTTCCCCCAACCCCCACCTCCCTGTGGCCTGAAAAAAAATCTGAGGTCATCTCTCTTCCAGTTCTCGGCCGGAGATGGACAAGTGGGTGGAGGACATACAGATGGCCATCGACTTGGCCGAGAAAAGCAGCGGCCCCGCCCCTGAGTTCCTGGCCAGCAGCCCCCCAGACAACAGTAAGTGCCCCAGGGCCCCGGAGGGATTAGCCAGGACCGGGAGGGACCGCTCTGGCTCTCGGAGGGCATCCTAGGACTGAATATCGCCTTACCGGTGCGCCTCATGTTCACGGTCTACGTTTGTGTTTTAAGCTAAACATCCAGGAACTGAACAGTTATGAGCGAGCAGAGAAATCCCCTTTTCTGGACCAGCCCTGCTGCTTGTCCGCGTCTGGAGGGTGGAGAAAATACTATGAGGGGTTCCCGGCGGAGGGGCTGGCGGGACCCCTTGACCAAGCCCAAGCCCTTGTATGACTTCCTGCCCAGGGGGTGTCTAGGCCCCCCCGGGAGCCGGAAAGTGCAGGAAAGGCCGTCCTGCACTTCATGGAGGGCAGAGATGGAAGCTCCCCTCTCGCCTCCCCCCCGACCCCCCACAGAGTCCCCCGAGGAGGCGGCGGGTGACCAGGAGTCGGAGGACGACCTCAGTGCGTCGCGCACCTCGCTGGAGCGCCAGGCCCCGCACCGCGGCAACACCATGGTGCACGTATGTTGGCACCGCAACACCAGCGTGTCCATGGTGGACTTCAGCGTGGCCGTGGAGGTAGGGGCGGGGCGGGGCCTTCTGCGCGTGTGCGGGGCTGCGACCTGGGCGGCTGCGGAACCGCTGGTCTGGGCCTCCGTCCATCCCCAGGCTGTCTGCCCGCTGATGGTTTTCTCTTGCTCCCCGGGACCTCTTCTCTCGTGGAGTCAGTCATAGGGCACAGACGGTCCGTGCAGTTTTTTTGCGTGTCGGCACCGGGAAGTCGGGGCTGGGCCACCCAAGCCCTGTGCTGGCGGCACCCTGGAGCCTCCCACCCCCGCTGAATCGGGTGCAGGGAGGCGGAGTGGTCGGAAAGCTGGGGCCAGCCAGGGCTTTAGCAGGTGTCATTCATGGGAGAACATGCGAGAAGCCTGCTTTCCGGCATGTCTGGGGCCAGGAACCTTCCAGAACTCTCCAAACCCCATTCTCTAAGCATCCCCCAGTCCAGATTCATAATCCCTAACCTTTCAGAAAACGCAAAGCCCAGGACTTAAATTACCGACATAGCCCATTTGCATCAGGAGGCTGTTTACTGGTTTTGTGGGCGCCCCTGTTTTGCTGAAGAATCAGATTCTGTGCTGTGGCCCCAGACTCCACTGCCTGGGGTGCTAGGAAGTAGAGGCACTGGGTGATCTTTCTAAAACGTGACAAATTCTGGATCTCCAGGTACGCCTGGTCCAAAAGATGTCACATAAGAGATGGTGAGCTAAGAACGGCAGTTCATTTACTTTTTGAATCAACAGTACTGGGACTGTGCCTAAGGTTTCATGATGGACGTGCTTAGTTGCTCAATCATGTCTGACTCTTCGCAACCCTGTGGA
This sequence comes from Cervus canadensis, assembly GCF_019320065.1. Classification (NCBI taxonomy): domain Eukaryota; kingdom Metazoa; phylum Chordata; class Mammalia; order Artiodactyla; family Cervidae; genus Cervus; species Cervus canadensis. The sequence continues at coordinate 11,391,031 of NC_057394.1, read as the reverse complement.
TGGTAGCCTGCCAGGCTCCTCTGTCCATGGGGATTCTCCAGGCAAGAATACTGGAGTGGGTTGCCATGCCCTCCTCCAGGGGATTCTTCCAACCCATGGATGGAACCCAGGGGTCTGCCGCATTGCAGGCGAATTCTTTACTATTGAGCCACCAGGGAAGCCGCCTATCTTGATGGATAGGGTTGTCTGAGATGATTCTCTGGCAGTGACTGTCAGTTCCAGACGAGTGCTTTTATTGAGTTTCCCTGCTACGGATGTTTTTAAAACCCATGCTTCCCTTCTCAAAACATACACAGGGGACTCTGTGCCCACTGTCCCTGGCCTTTGCATGGGCTGGGCTATCACTGAACAACCACCCACCGCCCCGCCGACCCCCGGAGAGGAGGGGGCTCTCTCTTCCCAAGAAAATACCCATCCTCCTCCCTCCCTTCACACTTCGACTGCATCTGTTGGCAGAGCTTGCCAACCAGAGATTTCCTCCAGGGAACAGGGATGTTTCCAACAAGGAGGGAGCAGGGAAGAACCAGTGATCTTCTCTGAAGAGATACCTGATCAGATCTGCTGTCCAGGCGAGGCCAGGGGGAAGGGCCGTGCCGTGCAGGAGAGATCATCTTTGCCTCACTTTATGCTCGCCTTCACAATGTGTAGTCAGGGCCGTAGAGAATTCGGTAAGAAACCGCCTCTTTAATCCCTGGAGGCACAGAGGACACCGCCCAGACACAGCCCTCTGGGTGCGTCAGCCTTGTGAAGCCCTGTGTGCGCAGGGTCGGCCGAGTGGCAGAGCCGGTCAGTACGTGGTGACCACAGCCCAAACCCTGCCTGCCTCCTGCCTGGTTCTAGCCCGTCAGCGAAGAACGGGGGTTTCCATTTTTGAGTGGTTACTATAGAGATCCAAATACTTGCTGTGTGATCCTTGGAGGAAGAATCTGCTGAGGGCTGCAGCCCGTGGGAGTGAGCCCCGGGCCAGTGTGGTTTTACGGTGGCAGTTCCAAAGACAACCACAGCCAAGAGAAAGGTTTTTTTGGACTTTGTCTGGAAGAAGTTATTGGATTCAGTATAAAAAAATAAGCAGCATGAGGAAAGGAAAATGTGCTAATCTCCTTCCTCCACAGGGAGGCTTGCATGCAATCTTAACGCTGTTCAGAAGCATCAAAGCACCACTTGGTTGCCGCTTTCACCTGCTGAAACTCTCACCAGTGGGCGAGCGGCAGCCAGAAGGGGTGATGGCACACAGTCTGCAGCGCCCCTGGCCACGGGCGACAGCTCTGCTTCCTTCCTTCTCTCAGCCTAACACCCTGTTTCCCCATCAGACTGCAGGCAACCTGTCGTCAGAGCCATTTAAACTCTTCTCATAGGGGCGTTAATTAAGAGTACCTGTTTGAGTAAATACAGAAAAGCCCCAGAGGGAGAGAGTACAGTAGACAGGTATAATTGTATATATGTTTTTTATTGTGGTGAGTTTGCCCATTTCACCATTTTGAAGTGAACGATTTAGTGGCGGTGATAACAAAGGCTGTGCAATCATCACTGTCCACTTCTCTTTTCGTTGAGTCTTCCTGGGAAGGAGCTGCTGGCTCGTCAGAGTCGTGGAGGTGCCTTCTCGGGGTCCTCTGAGAGGTGACACGGGGCCTTTGGAGGGAGGGCTCCCCTGGGAGTTCAGGAATGCCTGGCCCCACCAGTGCTGAGCAGGCCAAGGACTGGGCCAGGAGGCACTGCACTGAAATGTTCCAGCCACGGCCACCAGGTGGCGCTCAGGAGCTGCTGGCTGGCCTGGGGCTCCCGCGAGCTTAGAATGGACGGGGAGGGGTCCTTTCTCAGAGATGCTGTAACAAGCACTGCCAACAGGTTTGTCCTGGAGGTCAGAGGTCTAGACATCAGTGTGGCTAGGGGTGCAGGCTCCCTTTGAAGCCTGTGTGGCAGGAAGCTTCCTTACCTCCCCGGCTTCTGTAGTTGAGTGCCAGCCTTGGCATTTTTTGGGTTGTAGACACATCACTTGAGGCAGTCTCAGTCCACACAGGCACCGTCCTCTCCTCCTCCTGAGGATGTCAGCTGTAGTGGGTACAGGCCCAGCTTTAGCTCCAGGATGGTTTCCTCCTCATTCTACATCTGATGACCATATTTTCCTGTAAGGTCCCAGTGGGAGGTACCGGAGAGGGGAGTTAGGGCTTCAAGATATTATTGGAGGACATCATTCAACCAGAGACAGGAAAGTTAAACCAGGTTCACACAGTCACTCTCCCAAGGGTTTCGCCCCCTACCAGGGAGAAAGGTCGTTTTCGTAAGTCGTCCTCAGGAAGCCCATTCACAGGGTCACAGCCCCGCCTGTGGATCCAGAGCGGGGGCACCCCCACCTCTGCTCCTTCCAGGCCTCCCTGTCTTCCAGAATCAGCTGTCTGGGAACCTGCTGAGGAAATTCAAAAACAGCAACGGGTGGCAGAAGCTGTGGGTGGTCTTCACGAACTTCTGCCTCTTCTTCTACAAATCACACCAGGTAGGTGGCTGGGGTGGGTGCTGAAGGACCCTCCCCCAGCACCCTCTGTTCTTGGGAGACAGGCAGCTTTCCTCTGGAAGGATGTAGAACTTGAGCCGCCCAGCCAAGCTATGCAAAGGTACAGCCATCAGAGGCCCCTCAGGTCCAAGTGGAGGCTGACGTTTACCTATTTGCTGAAGGGTGGCTTCCACCTTGAAAGGGGCCATCTGTCTGCTGGCTGGACAAGGGAGGGAGGATGGCTTTAACAGGTGGCTGACACGCTGGTGTCCAGCTAATCCATCCAGGCTAGGACCTCTCAGCTAAGACTGACCACGGTGGGGTGACGGCTGCAGGCTCCACGCCTGCAGCCGCCTCACCCCCTCTGCTCCGTGCCCTCTTTCCAGGACAATCACCCCCTTGCCAGCCTGCCTCTGCTTGGCTACTCGCTCACCATCCCCTCAGAGTCCGAGGACATCCACAAAGACTACGTGTTCAAGCTGCATTTCAAGTCCCATGTGTACTACTTCAGGGCCGAAAGCGAATACACGTTTGAAAGGTGAGTGTGCCCGGGCACCTGCAGAGAAAGGACGCTCTTCTGAGCCGTGGGCTGCCTCCCAAGCGAGTGAGCAGAGAGGCCATCCTAGCAGCAGCTGCCTGCAGCCTGGACTCCTGCTTCCTTCTGGAATGGGCTTGTCGTTCTAACCCTGCCGCTTGCTTAAAATGGAAGTATTTCCTAAGATCTGGGTTCCCTCTGCCCAATGCGAGGATCCACCTGTTTTCCTGGGATAAAGGAAACGTGACTTTCCCTGGAGACATCAGCCCTTAACCTGGACGCTAGTTCCCACATTATGCATGGCACACTTTTTGATCTGGAACTTGTGTTTTTCCGTTGATGGCTGCAGTAGCTTAGTCCTATGGCCTAAAGGCTAAGTTTCAGGCCAAAAGACAACACGAGGAAGGAAGAAAAAATAAATCCCAGTGCCTCTGAGAGTTACCTGATCAATGAGACTGGCTCCATGGTATAGAGATCCAGGGGCTGTGGTCTTCCTTTTAGCCAAGAGATAGAACTAAAGGAGGCAGTCTAGCTCATTTGCCCACATTCAAGTCCAAGTTCTGAGTCTTCTGGGTCTCACATCGTGGGGCAGGCTGTGAAAGTAGTTGTCAGTGCGGAACCATCCCTATTAGGGGGAAGTTTCTCTCCTGGCCCCACTGCCATGAGCCCACGAGAGTTTCTGATCATTGCCCCAGTTACGATCCAGGCACGAGCCCTGGTAAAGTTAGCTTGCTGCAAAGAGCACAGACGTTTAAAACCAGGATTGAAGGTGCCAGAGACATCCCAGAACCGTGGTCCCTAAGCGACACTGCCTAAAAAGTGAGCCTGGGGGTTCGCAGTCCTCAAATGTGACTCTGGGTTGGAAAACTGAGATGCTGTCGCTGCTGTGGCAAGGGTAATGTAGCCTGGCAGCAGCAGAAGCGTGGGATTAGCTGGTGGCTCAGCTGGTAAAGCGTCTGCCTGCAATGCAAGAGACCCGGGTTCGATCCCTGGGTGGGGAAGATCCTGGAGAAGGGAATGGCTACCCACTCCAGTACTCTTGCCTGGAAAATTCCATGGATAGAGGAGCCTGGTAGGCTACAGTCCATGGAGTTGCAGAGTTGGACACGACTCAGCGACTTCACTTTCTTTTTCTTAAGCCCTCTAAGCTCCACAGAGGCAGGAAGCTGGGCTCACCGCCCTGAGTTTTCCCCATGGGGCAGTGCTGACGTTTCAGACCAGAGGAGGCTTTGTTGTTTGGGGCGGGGATGGATGTGCTGAGCAGCGGCCCCCAGCTCAACCCACTGGTTATACTGTAAATACTTGAATGTAGGAATTCCCGATAAGCAGGATGAGGCCCCACCCATTGTCCTGAGGAGGAGTGGGTGCTGTAGCCCCACCTCGGGCATTTCTACAGGGTGAGTGCGCCCAGGTCAGTGGTTCTCAGAGTGGGTTCCTCAGGAGGAACACTTAGCGCCTCCCCTCGCCCCCCCGATTTACCTGGGAGCTAGGAGTTCATTTACAATATCTTCTGCTAAAATAGATTATCCAGCAGGCAGTGTTGGGTAAGACTGTGTGGCTTTGTAACAACTACCAAGGATCAGGAGCTGTAACAAAGGAAGCACCTTTCAGAGCCACGGGTTTGTAAGAAGCGGGCCCTGACAGTTATTTCTCTTTCTTCTCCCAGATGGATGGAGGTGATCCGAAGTGCCACCAGCTCGGCCTCACGTGCCCACGCCCTGAGTCACAAGGAATCTCACATGTATTGATGGCGGGGACACACGCGTGGATTGCTTCAGCCGTGGTGACTCTCGGAAGGCGTTTTCTCTCTCCTGTATTAATGAAGCCTAGTAAAATTAACACCTGTCTGGAAAACAAACAAAAACAAAAAACATGGTTTTGCAGCAACTCTCACCTGTCCCCACAGGACCATTTTTAAACCTTGTCTTTTCGGCTGGTAATCTCGCGTCTGCACGGGCTGCACCCCGCCATCTCCGGTGCGGGCGGCGTTCTGGCCGTCGTCCCCTCGGTGGCCTCTCTCCAGCTCGTGCCAGTGTTAAAACACTGTCATGGAGATGGTGCCAAATGACATTTGTTTTCCTCCACGGCTGCACCTTAAAAGCAGTACCAACACATCTGTTCAACCAAAAGACAGGGCAAGTGTTTTGTTTTTTTTTTTTCCTTAAAACTCTGGGGGGTTTTTAATTTCTAGGCTGCTGCATTTTACAAAATGGGTTTTCCAGTGTTTGCAATACACATGGCACAGTCTTAATAAGCAAATGAGATCATTTTCAGATTTGGGTCCCCCCCCCATCTTTCTACTTTTATAATGATAGGAAATTAGTAGGATTTTACTTCTTTGATAAAACGAGCAATTTGCAGCATCCTTGTATCCCACTGGGGGCTTCGGGCTCCAGGGAAACGCTGGTTCCCAGACCTACTTCTTGGTGTAGGCTGACCAAATTGTTGAAGTGATGGCTATTTACGAGGTGTGGCGGGTTGTTTTCTGTTGGGAGAAGCTCTCTGGACTGTCACGTGTACCGAGTGCTGTGTTGATGGGAGGGTAGTAAGCCGTGGTGTTTTGCTGTTTCACAAGCATGAGAACGTGTATGTCAGTGGCCAGGGCCACCTGTGCTGTGTTGGGGTGTGGGTGCGTAGTCCCCCACAATCATTCCTGTATCCTCCTGCACCTGTGGTTTGGAACTGCACACTCAATAGTAGTATATATATATATATATATATATCGTGCCTGTCTTCACAAACCATTCTTTCCTCTTTTTTGTACTCACCACCCCCAGGCCTGGGGTACGGACGGACACGTGACATTGCACATCCTTGATAGTCGGACGACACAGGGTTCCAGTGACCGCTGGGGCCACCAGTCAGAATCCGTTTGCCTGTCTCCGTGGGGAATCAGGTGGCCGCTATTCCCTTGATACTGTTGAGCCCCTGGGGGGGGGGGGGCGCGACCCATCCACCCACGGTTCCCTTCCAGCACCCCACACCGCCGTGGGGGGGCTGTGACCGGCGTACGTGGAAACACACAAATGGATGAGGAACTTGAGATGTGTGAATCACTTGCCTTACAATCTGTACAGATGGTTTTAAGTACTAACAAAAGGGAATAAAAAAAAATACCTCACGCCACAATCCAGCACACTCAAGTTTTAAGGCAAACCAACCAACCTTGTCTCATGTCTTTTAACTGCCTCTCGGGCTGGTGGGTTGGGGAGGCAGCTGGTTACAGGGAGCGGGGATGAAGGGGTGCAGACAACCGCTTGCCAAGACAGCGTATTTGGAAAAACTTGGAATCTGATAAGTTTCATCTGCTTCTCCCAACTTGGGAAGCAGAATATTTCCAAGAGACCTGTCAGAGGCTCTGGAAGACTTAGGGCTGAGGGCGAGATGGGGGGGCCAGTACCAGTTTGACCCCAGTCCCCGAACAGCTGCGATGGAGTCAGCAAGCATCTCCAGAAGCCTCCCCAGTCACTCGTCTCCTAGGTCGGTCTTCTGTTCACACCTACCTGTGTCCCTCTGCGATGTCAACGATAACCCAAGTCCAGATCACAGGGGTGACTCAGACCACCCCCAAGCTGCTGGAAACACGAAGTTTCAGGGACACCCTCCACTTCAGCCCATTCAGGCTGCTAACAAACATACCATCGACAGGGTGGCGTATAAAACACGTTTCTTAAAAAACAAGCAGGAAAACCAACAGTTTGGAGGCTGGAAGGACAAGGTCCTGGTGGGTGGGTGTCTGTTGGGGGCCCGCTTCCTGGTCACAGAGGCTGTCTCCCCAGGTGGTGGAAGGGGTGACAGACTGCTGGGGTGGGTGTGACCTCAGTCTGGAGGTCCACCTGCATCACTTGTCTCCCACGGCCCCCACCGCCTCATACATGTAAACCTGGGCTTGGGGGGGCCCACAACACAAACATCGTCTATTCCCTCTGCACACAAGACACAATTCCAAAAACAGTTTGTTTCTGTGAACTTTATTGACCCTCGCACAATACAGGCCCTGTGCTTAAGAACACGCCTTGCAGCAGCACTCCCCCGTTATTGCCATTATTTTATAGCAGAAATACAGAAGCCGTTTTTTTTTAAGGAAGGAAAAATATAAAAATGCTTATAAATAGACCGCATGTTTTGCTGAAAGGAAGGTACAAAATGCCGCGTAAAGAACCCAACGAAAAGCTTCAAGAGACCCGTTGAACAAAACCGTCAGACTGGGAAGGTGGGTGGCACTTGGTTACAGCGAGACGACCCCAAGGCCCCGAGACCACGATGGTGCAGCCCGTGCGGAAGACACAACTTTGCAAAGTGTAAGCCACCAGCCACGATCGGCCCACCGCCTCCACTTCCCAAAGGCTGGCTGTGCTTCCGTGTGGGCACCCCTGCCGTCTGCAGTGTGGGCAGACAGGCCGCTGACCGCTGGGGGTCACCAGCCAGAGGCTCCGGTGTGGTGGTCAATGCGCAAATGCCGAGCTCACAGGTCTGGCTGACCACCACCTGCTGTTCACCCCGAGGGGGTCCTGCTGGAGCTCTGGTGCCTGGTCTTCTAACAAACGACCTGACATGGACCAACGCTAGCCCCCCTTGACTCAACAAGATGCTCTGCCTACAGAAAGCAAACAGGAGAACTCAAGAGGGGAAGTGGACCCACTTTCCAAAGCTGGTCAAAACATGCGTTCCCCGCACCCCAAGAAGCCCATCAACAGAAGACATTTCCAACCAAATCCCAGAACAGTTGGCCTTTTGACCTGGGAGATGTGCGTTGCTGTCCACCAGTGACTGCTAACTGGTTGTCTGCTAACCGGTCACACCACCTCGCCAAGCCCCATCCACCGGTCAGCGTCACCATCACTCACATCAGCGTCTGGTCTTGAAACCACCGTCTGTATGCGGGTCTGAAGAACTTGAGGTCAGAAAGCTGCTGTGACAGGGCTCTTGAGATCAGCTGAGCGGCACACCCCTGGCGGAACACGGCTCCGTCCTCTGATGCTTTTCTCCAGCCGCGGACGAAACTCGGCTGTGGCTTATGCCTCACGTAGGGAAAGAGACAGCCCCCTGATAACACTCTCCAAAACACAAAACGAAATACTTAATTCTTCTAGTTTTACATATTTGCACAAGGAGGATTCACAATTTGGTTCTATGTCTCCTAACCAAAATGTATCCTTTACGGAAATTAACAACCCAAATCTACTTTTAATTTTAAAAAAATCACGACAATTTTAGAGTTTTAGAAACTAGCTCCGTTCCACTACCAAACAAACAAGAAGCACCCCTCAGCGGTCTCTCCCGGTGACTTCCAGGCCACTGGGCCTGCAGATAACTGACCTGTCCTCAAGTTTACCCAGTAACTTCCCTCCTTCCAAAAAGCCTTGGATTCCACCTCAAGAACTGCTACTCCAGCAAAAGTCGACTATGATTTGTATCAACAAATATACAAGAATGTCACACGTAACTCAGATGGGTCAAGAATCAGGGCAAGAACTCAACTTTCCGTCCCAGAGACCCCTGCCACAGGCCGAGAAAAGTACAGAGACACCCGGCTGACCAACTGGTGGACATCCGCTCCTTCAAGGAAGAAAGCAAATGACTCGGAAGACGGAACAGTTTTACCAGCCAGCAGTAGTCACGCATCTCTTCAGGGGACCGTTTTTAAAAGTTGCATAGGGAGCTGACCTGGACATTTCTGCAGCTTGAACATGGGCACTTCTTCCTGGAGCCTCATCAGTGCACACACGCGCACACACACACCACTCACACACACACATACACACCACACATGGCAGGTACCCTGCCCCCTCTTAAAGAGTCACGTTCCAAGGAGAGTATGCAAAAATCCTGTTATAAAATTTATTTGTGAAAGCATTCAGACATGTTGAGGTTTCGAAAGATGATATGCAGGTTTCACTACAAGGTGCAACAGAAAACCCTACTGGGAGGACGGGCCGGCTGGCGCAGGACACGGGCCGGGCGCGACTCCAGCGAAAGTGAGACGAGGACGCTTCATCGGGGAGAAACTTGAAATAATAATTTAAAGCTTCATGAGGCGCGATATGTTTCCATTTAAAACACTAAGAAATAGTACCATCATGAAAACAGGAAAATCAACTTCTAAGTGTACCGAAGGGGTCGTAGGGCACGCAGGAGGAAAAAAAAAATCTGCATTTGCTGAGGTACAAACAGAGGGAGTGTTCCCGAAGAGGGGCATTTAATTATTATTAATGGCAAACCCTGCAGATACAAAATAAAACCCAAATCACTGGTCACATAATTCAAAATTTACATGTAATAAAGGCAAGGCAATAGACTCAAGTTATGGCCTGTCAAATATTTACTCCACTGACGGTATCTACAGAAGCACTTGGCCGATGTGTACACAGTGATTCCTATGCACGCCGAAAGGGTTTTCCGTAAAAATGACGCTATTTACAAGTCTGTACACTGATCCACCAGAGCGATTTCTCCATCTCCTGGGGTGGGGGCGGGGAGGGGTGGGGTGCTTATCACCGTAAAGCAGGATACCTGAGGTTTCATTTCTTCAGTCACCTTATCATAATCCCAGATATACATTTCAGGGTTTATTTTTGTTTTCAAAGACACTTTCCTTGATATGTGCACTATGGTTAAAATTAAAAACGAGAACAATAAAATAATCGCTTGGAGGAGCTGGCCTTCCCCCACCCCATCCGGAGTCCATCAGGCCCCAGGCCAGCAGGGAAGGGCCATGGGGTCCTGGATGGCGGGAACGGCCCCCCGATGGTGCGCCTCTTCAGCGGAGTCAGCAAAGGCTCTCGTTGAGTTTTGAAAAGGAAGAGGGTGAAGAAGGAAAAAAATAAAAGGAAAAACAAAACCCCAAATGCCAAAGGGATTTCAATGGGATGAAGTTCCTCCACCACTTAGAGAATATCTGGGAAGAGACAAAACAAGAAACAGCAGTAAGTCAATGTCATTTTCTCTAAATTAAAGAAAAATCTGCAAAACTTCAAGCAATGAACAAAGCCCTAGTTTTCATAGACAACCTCAAGTGGTAACAAATTAGTGGTACAAGCTATCAGTGGGCTAATTATAGTATAACATGAAGAATTCATAAAAACTATGAAAATCACAATTTCAACACTCAAAACTTCATAGATAATTTAAAAGTCAGAATGTGTTCAGCGTCCCAGGAGAGAGGAAAAGAAGATACAAATAAAGTGGTACATGATATACCTTCACTTAAAATCAACTGAAATACCAATACCCAATGACACAGTAAGATCCCAAGGGCACATGTGCATGCCAGTTTGTGTATCAGTGTAAGAAACCCTTTTTGGCCACAAAGATATTGATGGCTTGTTCGAGTAATCTGCTTCCTAAAACTGTCTCTTAGATTTTCAGTAATTACAATAATTAGGAAACTATTCTGATGTCCAACACAGAAAAATGGTGAAGTAAAAGCGAGCTGAATGAAATAGATTACAAATCACAGTAACATTTACGCAACATGAAAAATACAGGTTAAAAGTATACACAAAAGTATACATGTCTAGTTTTACACAATTTGCTCTACATAAAGACCAAATATTATGATCCAAAAACTTGGGTAGGTTCACAGCTCATATGCAGCAATGGAAAGCAATCCAACACCCCAAAACTCGTGGCGCTGGTGGCTAGCCTCAACGGTGGGACAGCTACTCTCCCCCAGGAGTTCTGCAGCATGGTCGCACTTTGGAACACAAAGATGGGGGGAGGAGTTCCTTTCAGGACCAAGATTCCCTTAGCCGCCTCAAAACTGGGGCTGACCCAACCACAGGAGATGGCTGAGGCTAAGTTTAATGGGACTCGCTGCAAACATTCCAAATTTTACGTCCTCTTTTAAGAGCACTTAGGACACGTGACGCTTGCCCAGGGAACAGATGACTAGAAAATCACTGCAGATGGTGACTGCAGCCATGAAATTAAAAGATGCTTGCTCCTTGGAGGGAAAGCTACGACCAACCTAGACAGCATATTAAAAAGCAGAGACATTGTCAACAAAGGTCTGTCTAGTCAAGGCTATGGTTTTTCTAGTAGTCATGTATGGATGTGAGAGTTGGACCATAAAGAAGGCTAAGCGCTAAAGAATTGATGCTTTTGAACTGTGGTGTTGGAGAAGACTCTTGAGAGTCCCTTGGACTGCAAGGAGATACAACCAGTCCATCCTAAAGGAAATCTGTCCTAAATATTCACTGGAAGGACTGATGCTGAAGCTGAAGCCCCAATACTCTGGTGACCTGATGTGAACAACTGACTCATTGGAAAAGACTCTGATGCCAGGAAAGATTGAAGGCAGGAGGAGAAGGGGACGACAGAGGATGAGATGGTTGGATGGCATCACTGACTCAATGGACATGAGTTTGCGTAAACTCTGGGAGTTGGTGATGGATAGGGAAGCCTGGTGTGCTGCAGTCCATGGGGTCACAAAGAGTCGGACACAACGGAGTGACTGAACTGAAGTCACGGGAGGACTGACGCTACACAAAAGGACCCACACATCATCTCAAAGTTAAACATACAGAAGCTTTTCAAAATGCATTGGACCTCCCTGTTTCCTCGGTGACCCAACTGGAGGGACACAAAGGGGGTGAAACCGGGTCTGAGGCGTCAGCCACGACTGGGCCGCTGCGGACGGCCGGCCTCTGGATGGGGGACAACACAGAGACAGCTCGGAGAGCCAGACAGGGACCCCCGGGAGCAAGGTCATCCAAGGGCTGGGGAAGAGCCCCACGTCAAAGGAGGAAAGAAGGGGACTTCTCTGCTGGTCCAGTGGTTAAGACTCCGTGCTCCCAACAGAGGGGAGCCGAGGTCCCATCCCTGGTTAGGGAACCAGATCGCACATGCTGCAACCAGAAGCTCACAGACCACAGCTAAAGATCCCGCGGCCGGAACAAAGACCCAGCACAGCCGAATAAATAAGGAAATAGGAGGAGGAGGAGGACGAGAGAGAACTGGGGAGGATGGGGAACAAAATGCTAACCGAATGCAGACGGCGGGCACTTAAACCCGTGTTATCCTGTGTTATGTACGGTCACACTCGACGCTAACGCAGGCATCGAGATGCAGGGAGTTCCCAGTGACACGTGCCGTAAAGTGTGAAACACACTCCTGCTACTGAGACTCAGCCCCACAACAAGGGGAAAGACCTCTATGCTGACTGCATGATGAAACAAGATTTCAGATGCAGTGCGTTAAGTAGTACACTATTAAAACCAATTTCACTTTTTTAAACTATTTTTTTTTAATGCGGCTACTAAAAAATGTAAAGCCACACATGTGCCTCACACCATCTTTCTATTGAACAGAACTAGGACAGATCACCTGTGTCAGCAACTAGAGAAAGGGAACAGACACAAGGATCAATGAAAGCCACAGAGGTCACACCCTCTGGGCCTGGAGCTGTGGGGAAACAGAGTCACGTACAGGCGACGCTGGTAACAAGCTCAGGCGGGTCAGGACAACGTGGAAAACATCAGTTCTAAGAGGAGCACCACAGATGCAGGAAACTAAAGCCAACACCGGTTTCTGGTTTGGTTCTGTTTGACTCGAACAATCTTTTTAATGGGAAATAAATGCCGGTATGAAGCGGTACCAGAGAAATCAGAAAGATGGACCGTTATTAATTCAATAGGGCAAAGTCTATGCGACTCTGGATTACTATAGGATAAAACGTTCAATGATTTTCACAAAGCTATGTTAGAAATGCAATTGCGCACACACACAGTGGAGACACCAACTTGGCGAAGAACAACGGTGTCTGGGTGAGCATATGGGCGACTTTTTAATTCTGTTTTCCTCTATTTCTGTACTCTGTTAGTATCAAAAGTGGGGAGGGGGAAAGTTACCCAAACACCATACTGGATTCCCTCAACTGCCTCACAATTGATGGAGGCCAAGTAAACAAACAGTCTTCCCTCCAGCCTGAACATGAGAGCAGGTCAGGAAGTTGGAATGTTTTCACGAGGAAGCCAGAATTCCGGAGAACCAACCTGAAGGGTCAGCAATGAGGTTTTCTCTGATGCCCCCTCTGGGGGGACTCGGGCAGCCCTTTCATGACCACTTCCAAGTGGCAGAAGTGACCCTCCATGCCCCAAACTTCACGTGCTATCCAGCCGACATCTCAGGACAGATCTGAGACGCTCCTGATCCCCACGGAGGCCCGGCCAACCTCTAGGAAGAGCTCGGCAGCCTGGACAATTCACCTGGAAGGTGAACCTCAGAGCAACGACCTGCCCGGTGTTTTGCAGGAAAGAGAGGAGGGTCTGGGTGTGGAGGAGAGCGTGGCTCACAGACCTGCAGAGCGGCCCACCTCCACTCTCTGCAGCAGCCTCAGGGGACTGCGCTTCTGTGACCCCTTCCATGGGGAGGCTCTCCAACAAACAAACTTGGGGGAGCAGGCGGGGGGCCAGATGGGCAGTCCCATCTCCCTCCTCACTCAGGAAGGCGTGCTACCAGGGCCGCTGGCAAAAACAGGACACCCCCAACGCCACCCCCCAGCAGACTGCCACAGACGGGGCTCCCTGCCACCACCACAGGGCTTCTGGGCGCAAGACGGAACCGAGAACCCGTGCAGCCACCGCCCAGAAAGAACACAGCTGTGTCCACTCTCGCTGAGCCCCGACCTCTGGGCTTTCTGGACCTGACTTTAAAGCACAAACCCAAACAAGGAGTTAAAGACGCCGGGCTCGGGACCACAGCCCTCCGGCTAGGCATGAGGCTGCATCTGGAAAGCCCAGAGCCCCCCCAGCCCCCCGACGTCATCTGGTGCTTAGGAGACCAGTGCCACAGCCACAGAGCGCTCTGGGCCCTGCCTGGAGAGTCCAGATGCACACGGGTCACCCGTAACCGATTTCTCGAAGGCAGAACCCCCTCCCTTCCCTGGTTCTGCAGCCAGCCCCAGCCCGAGGGTACTGGGCACGGACACCGCTCACCTCTGCAGCCTCTGCACCAGCTGGGCCACCATGGTGTCCGAGATGCCGGGGCAGGCCTCCTCCGCCAGGTAGATGGCCCCGCGCAGCTCCTCGATGGACCCCAGGTTGCCGCCGCACGCCTGGCTCTTCTCCTTCAGCTGCGAACACAAGACGTGGGGCCGGCGTGAGTCTCCCGAGGATGAGAAACCACGGGCATCTGCGACGCGATGTGTGGCCCATGCCTGCTCTGGCCACAGGGCCCCAGCAGCCTCAGCCCGGACCCCCCCACTCCAGGAGGCTGAGAGCTTTGGGCAGGCCCCGGTCTCTGCCTTCCCCGGGGGACGGGGCTTCTGTGCAGATCCACGCCCTCTGCTCCCTTCTTCTGTTTCAGCCACCAGCAAAGCTGTCCCACGCCCACTCGGCTCTGCTCTGCCCCCGGAGCTGCAGCGCGGGCTAGGACCTCGGAGCTCCCGGGGTTAGCAGGCGGGTGGCTAAGGCCTTAGGGTGCTGCCAGAACAGTCGACTTCATGGGACCAGTGAAAAGCGAGTGGAAGCCGCTCAGTCATGTCTGACTCTCTGCGACCCCATGGACTATACAGTCCCTGGAATTCTCCAGGCCAGAATACTGGAGTGGGTAGCCTTTCCCTTCTTCAGGGGACCTTCCCAACCCAGGGATCACACCCAGGTCTCCCGCATTGCAGGCGGATTCTTTACCAGCTGAGCCAACAGGAAGCCCATGGAACCAGGTGGCAAGCCCTAAATCCTGGGGAGCTGGGGTCCCCTCAGCACCTCTGCCAGCCAGGAGCACCCACAGGGGGATTTAAGGTCAAGCAGAGCCCAGGGATAAGCCTGTAGGTCCCTCCCAGCCAGGACCAAGGAGCCCCTGCTACAGCCTCCCTGGAGAGCTCCAATCACCACCCGAACAGAAGGGGCTGGGTGGCTCACTCGGAATTACCTTAAAGGCAGCGTGAGCCAGGAGAGCCCGCAGGGCAGTGTCAGAGAGGGCTATTTCCAACTCGTCTCCGAGTCGCTACGAACCCGACGAAGAACAACGATCACCCTAAGACCCACTCTCGAAACACCTCCGAGTGCTGTATGCACGCACCTATCTACAGGGGGTGGGGCCCCCCGAGAGGGTACCAGAATGCAGTGGCGGCAATCAGGGGCCCTGCGGGGTGAGGCCCCTATCCTGGGGGCTCCCCGGGAAACCCGAGGACCCAAGGCAATCTGGTATCCCCTTAGAGTAAACATCTACTTTCCACATTGCCCTACCCAAGTCTGGCAGAAGCAGAGAGGCCAGGATGCACCCAACCAGGTTCTACAGAAAGCAGCACAACTGAAGTTCAAGTCACTCTGGTCCACACATGGACCGGGGCCAGGCTGCTGAAGTCCCCATGGACGCTGCCGGCAGCCCCATGGCAACAGCTCCCAGGACGACGGGCTGGACAGAAGACAGCCGCGGGAAAGCATGAGGCCCTCCTGGAAGGCAGGGCCTGGCCCAGCCGGCCTCCAGGAGCACAGCCCACTGTCCGCCTGCTTGCGCTGGCCACTCTGACCTCCCCGATTCCACGGGCAGCCCTGCCAGAGACAGAGCGCCTGCCCCCTTCTTCCCCTTGCGTGGCCCCCAACCATCCACTGGGCATCTTACCTCTGCAAAGAGCGGAGAAATAATCGTAGATAAACACTGAGAGAAAGGCCTCTTTGGGATGTCTTTCATCTTGGGAGGAAAGAAAAGGTAATGAGAAACCTTTTAACACCCACACTTGCCGGGGTTCACTGGACTCTGGGACACGTCCGCAGGGGCAGCTGCATAGGGCTGCCTCACCGTGTTTCACTCGACTACGGGGGACCGCAGATACCATTCCCCGTGGAAAGGCGTGGAGCGCCGTGGAGCGGCGTCCTGCATGGACGCGGGCAGGGCCGAAACTGCGCCACCGGGCCACGCGTGGAGAGGGCCTGGAGACCCTCACGCCAGAGCTGGCTGCTGCAAGGGGCTGTCACGGGACAGTGCTGCCTTTTTGCTCGTCTGCAGCCTCCATCTGAACACGTAATGACCCCTGCCCGCTTCTCAGAGCGGGACTCTAGGGCCGCCAGGGGACAACCACTGGTCCACTCTGCTGAGAAACTACGCCTCTGTGCTTCAAAACGATCCCCCCCAAAAACTACAGCTTTTCATAAATGTGAACAGGCACAAAACCAAGTCATCGAAAATCACATTTTACCTAAGTACCAAAGTGTCAGTCGCTCGGTCGTGTCCGACTCTGCGAAGGTAGCCCGTGGACGACGGTAGCCCGCCAGGCTCCTCTGTCCACAGGACTCTCCAGGCAAGAATACTGGAGTGGGTTGCCGTGCCCTCCTCCAGGGGATCTTCCCAACCCAGGGATCGACCCGACCCAGGGATCGAACCCGGGTCTCCCGCATGGCAGGCAGAGTCTTTACCGCCTTAGCCACCAGGGAAGTACCAAAAGTGATGCATTTAAGATTCCTTAAAACTCAATCCCCAAATCGTGCCACCTTGATGAGGAACGCCAACGTGTACCAGAGGCAGAGTGTCATCAAGGGCTGGAAAGTCGTTTCGGGCATTTCCCAGCCACCCTCCCCGCCCCCCACAACCGTGTCAGAAACGCTGAGCTGATGGTGCGGCCAGAGACAGCAGTGGCAGCAGTGCAAACCAGGCCAGCACCCAGACCCGCGGGCGGCCTCGCTGGGTAGTCAGACGAACAGAATCCCTTAATCTGTCGACTTCCTGACAGCAAAATTCCAACACAGGCGGCCCAGAGGCACCGCGAGGCCCACGAGAACAGCAGGCTTCATGCCAAAGTGGCTCCGAAACGCCGCCAGTCCTGATGACGAGGGCTAGTCTCTCCGCACACGCAGACATACCTTGTTTCTCTCCAGGTCCGACGGCTGGAGCGCTCCATTCTCCAGACTCTTTGGATCCTTCTCCCGGATTGTGAAGATCCAGTCCCCCGAGTCGCTGCCTCCGGAAGCCTGGCCATCCGTGTCCGTCTCCCTTAACACAGAAACCCAGGTGCGCCCGTGAGTAGGCACCAGCTCCATGGGGAGGGACTTTCAGGGGGGAGCCCTGCGCTCCATGCCTGATCCAGTCCCTCCGGGACTGCAGAATCCCACCCTGCCCTCAACCTCCCAGAGGAGGGAGACCCTGTGGGCATATGGCTCCCATCACTTCCCACTGAGGCTGCACCAGCGGCTCCATCCACCCCGATGTGAGCGCGCAGCCCTGCCCACTCAGCTCCCTCCCAGCGCTCAGTCACGGGCTTGGACACGTCACCTCCACTCCTGCCTCCATCTCTCAGCCTCCGCTCACCCCCAAAACCCACCCGGTACCTGCCCCCACCCCCGCCCGCCACTGGACAGGGGGCCACCCCTCTGTCTTCATGCTGTTGGGGGCCTCGGCAGCAGACCCTCCCACTCATCGGCCTTGCCGGAGCCCCTGGCTCCCGGCGCCCAGACCTCCCCCGACCCGAGCGGCCCGCCGGCTCCGCCTTCGTGCTGGTGTTCCCCAGGGCTTGGTCCTGGGCGCCGGCCCTTCCCCGCAGGTATGTCCTCAGGGCTCCAGTGACCACTCACAGAGCGGCACTCTAAGCCTGCATGGTCTGCCTATACCTCTCGCCTCAAGGCCAAATCTCGCTGCTGCTCCAGACGGGACACATCCTCCTGGAGGCCCACACGTCCCCACGTCACAGCCGGCTCCCTGAGCCCTGGCCTCCCCAGACCGGCCCGGTCTCCAGTGCCTCAGCTGACTCCTGACACCGCTTAAGCTGGACGCTGTCCCCCACCATTACCCAGACCCAGCCGTAAACATCCAGAATCACCAACCCCCCTCCACCGCCCGTCTCTTCATCCCCCCGTCCCGACCACCGGCGTCGCTCAACGCCGTCCCCTGAGCGACATCCTAGTCTGTGGGTCTCACCCCTGACCTTGCAGTGAAATCACCTGGGGACCCTGAAGACACACTCTGGGTCTCCCCCAGTGGCCTGGCATGTGGACCTGGGCCGGGGGGTCAGCTTGCACTTCTAGCCGCAATGTGAAGGGGCGCAGGCGAGGAGCCTCCACCCCTGGGAGCACCTCCACCTCTGGGAGCACCTCCACCCCGACCCTCCCTTCTCTGCTCACATCAGCGCAGCCGGTCCAGCTCTCCCCACCTCTAGGCACCCAAACGGCTCCCAGACCCAATTCACCTCTTCAGCTAACAGATCTCTTAGATGCTCAACCTGACACCAGACTACAGGAAATGTCTGGGGCGGAGCTTTTATTCCACCAGGCACATACCAGCACACAACACAGAATCACCAATACCCTCACTTGCATCTTCTTAAAAAATTTTGTGTTGTTTTTTTAAGAAGCCTGGCATGCTGCAGTCCATGGGGCTGCAAAGAGTTGGACATGACTGAGCAACTGAACTGAAAGATGTGTTGAAACTCATTTCACCTGACCAGTATTTTGAAAAAAAGAAACCAGGTCCAGCTCTTTACAGATTCTGGACATGAATCTGAGCAAACTCCCGGAGATGGTGAAGGACAGGGAAGCCCGGAGTGCTGCAGTCCATGGAACTGCAGAGTCGGACACAACTGAGCGACTGAACAACTATTACAGACTTACTCAGAGAAACTCCACTGGCAACAAAAAGAGACTCAAAGACGCCCAAATACAGACCCAGACTAACACCAGAAGCACCATCAGCCTGGATGTTCTATCTTAAAGAAAAAAGAAACCCCAAACCCACCCCAATCAAGAGACGAGAACAAACAGGCCCATGTCATGCACAGCTTGAGGTTTAGACACAGCCTGGGGCTGGGGGGAACCTCCCCTCTCCCCCAGGTCATAGACACCCCGAAGGACTCGGGCCGAGCGGACTCACGTGTCTGAGTCTTCCGAGCTGGAGTCTTCGTGGCTCTGCTCAGCCTTCCACCTCTTGTACCTGTCGATGAGCTCGGTCAAGTAGGATGTTTTCTTTGCGTTGCGAATTATGAACTTGTGCTTCAGTAACTCCTTAGCTGTGGGTCTCTGGAAAATGCATCAACCGACACACCAAAGAGAAAAAAAGCATGAGATCAGGTTCTTGGCATTCCACTTGACTCCACCCCAAAAGACAGGCTTCTGCCTCAAAACGTCCAGCAACCAATTCTAATACATACAGACGAGTCCTATTTCAAAGTTGTCTCCTTTAAGATTGATTCAAAGAATGTCATTCGGCATCGGTAGGCGGGGTCTCATTCACAGTGTGGACAGGTTCCTAGTATCTACTGGAGTCCTTAACACTCGGAAGCTAAGCATCCAATGAAAGTAGACGCCCTTTCCCCCAGGAAAATGCATTCACACAGAAATGTTACAGAGAATTTCACAGAGGTCATTCAACCATCATCACTAATGCTGGCAAGAGAGAAAACGTGTTCTGTATATCACCTCGTTAACTTTTTGTTTGGCTCCATCCCTCCAAAAAACGAGAAGATAAATGTTCATTTAGATTCATCTGGAAGAAAAGAGCCAGGAGATTGCTTTTTCGTGGACGCTGAAAGGGCAAATTCTCTTAGTCATCAGCCTTCCCGAGCTAGAAACGCTGGTTTCCCAGGCCTGCCTCTTTCCTCGTGATGGGGCTGAGGACTTCCTCCAGGCCTGGGCTCAGCACGGCCCCAGCCGGTGAGTGTGCATTGAACTCAGCTGCTCACTTTGAGAATGGCAAACCACCTGTAGGGCACATGCCTCCCGAGAAACCATGCAGCCCCAACAGGAGCGGAGGGCCGGAACGCACGAACCACACGAGTCAGACTGCATTCCCACTTGCACTGAATCACTGAAGCTTCCTGAATGAGAGCCAGGCACGCTCCTCCAACTCAAGCCTATGCAAAAGCCTGGGTCACTTCCAGTATTTCTCAGGCCCTGTCCACACGAGTGTGAAACTCCAAGCACCTCAGAAGAGCCCAGACCCTCAGCCTCTCATCTTCCCCTTGGTACACTTGGGCTAGAGATGTGTGCACTGGGCTGGCAAGCAATACCAGAACTGTATCTGTAATGGGAGGAGATGCACGGGCATGGGGAGGCATCTTCTTAGGGCTGGGAATAACTCCTGGTAAGACGTTCAGAGCTCAAAGACATGAAGAACACTGACCCCATGGCACCTGATGAGTGGTGTATTCTGCATCCACAAGGGGCTCTTAGAAAATGTTGGCATTCCTCACTGAATTCTGCTACCAAAACCTAGTATGGTATTAGAAACCCGTAGTGCTGTCATTAAAACTAACCACTGGACTGCAAGGAGATCAAACCAGTCAATCCCAAAGGAAATCAACTCTAAATATTCATTGGAAGGGCTGAAGCTCCAATACTTTGGCCACCGGATATGAAGAGCCGACTCAATAGAGGATGAGATGCTTGGATGGCATCACCGACTCAATGGACATGAGTTTGAACAAACTCTGGGAGAGAGTGAAGAACAGGGAAGCACACTGTGATGCTGTCCATGGGGTCACGACTGAGCGGCTGAACAACAAAAGCATATTTTTAGGTAACAGTTCTTCGTAGGGAGCAGGGGGGCGGGGGGGACACGAGTTCAGAAGCTTCAGCCTGACCTGTGGCTAACCCTGCTGGAAAATTCAGAAACCAAACAAGGACACACGGTGCTACATGCAACACCCAAATACACAGACAACTTTGAAAAGAAATATCCTAATCAGAGAGAAAATGAGGCTTAAGCCATGGAGTTACCTCTGCCAGGGTCAACTCAATAGCAGAGAGAGTCAGAGGGAAGAGGGGAAAGCAAGGCGGAGCTACATTTATATCTCATTCCTCTTTTCCTTCCTAACACATGCCAAGAAGAAACTGAAAACGTTTACTTTAAAGACTTATTTAGCCACTGTTTCTCAGGCTGGACTTTGCGGTTACGACAACAGCTAAAATTAACTCAACCTTCCACTATAAGTATTAAAAATGTATGATTCCACATAGAATATTAAGGAGAACAGTCTTCAAACTCAATGCAGTAGGCGACACCAGAAATTCTGAAAGACGATAAGTAGACTCTTAAGTCTTAAAAAGATAAAATAACAATAAAAAGCATTTGCACTTCAGAGAAATCAATCATACCCTTTTAGAAGAAGAAATGAGATCATGAAGACAGCTGAAAACAGAGATGCATCCAGACCCATCAGGTCCCCGTAGGGGGAGATGCCCGTTCCCAGGTCAAGACACTCACAAAGCTCGGCTCCTTGTTCAAACAGGCCTCCACGAACTCCTTGAGGGGTTTGCTGTAGTTCCCTTCCAGCGTCGGGGGGTTGTTCTTTGGGATAAGGAATAGGACCTTCATGGGATGCAGCTCAGAATGTGGCGGCTCCCCCTTGGCAAGCTCAATGGCCGTGATGCCCAGGGACCAGATGTCCGCCTGCAACAGCAAGACACAGTTAGTTACACATTCGGAGGGGAGGCAGTTCAAAGAAACATACTTCCTAGGAGGGGAAAAAAAAAATCTCAATGTGCTTCTGAGGTCTTGAATAAGATACTCATTCTTAATTGAAAAAACTTGTTAAAGATAAAGCCTTTGGTGTAACTTCAAAACAGGCAACACACAGGAGGACATCTAATAACAACATCTCCTGCTTCGATGTGAAAACCGGCTCTGATGATTACGCCTCTTCCCTTTGCTGCCGGAGGTGGGAGATGTTCCACGTTCATTTAAGTCCCTGAGTCAACAGGTCAGGGAACCTGAGGTCAGTGGAGACGGTGTGTCCGGGGACCACGGCACACTTGCAGCCACCACATCGAGCGATGCTTAGAAGCCAGTGCAGCCCTTGAAGCCACACCAGGACGAAATGGGACCCCTGTTCCCAGGTGGCCAGGCCAGGAGCCTGGGCCCAACCCTCGAACTTCCCTTTGGTTCCTCATAAATCAACCAGCTGCCAGGTGTGTGGCTCTTGGCCTCTTGGTGCCCTGGGTCCCCACCTATCCCTCCTCCCCCTGGCTTAGTTCAGAGCTGTCTTCTGTCCCTAGGGCTTCTGTGGGGGCGCTCTGGAGTCGTCTTCCTACCCGCAGGCTCCCCCTGCATACCTCTAACATCCTGCTGACTAACTTGGAAACCTTGCCTGGCACTTGAATAAATGGCAAGCAATTCGGCATTATGCAGTAAAAGTCATAAAAATACCCACACTTGTTAAAACCAACTAATTTCACTTCTAGGAATCAATCCTAAATAAATTTTATATTTAGAAAATGGAAAGGGATGCCTAAAATATTCAAAAGCAGCATTACTTACGCTAAAACCTTAGAAGAATGACTATTTTGCTATGGCACATTAACGTGACTGAAGTATCAAATGTTCACCAATGACACTGACAGAGAATCAGTTGAGTTTGTCCATTACGGTATCTAGGATTTATGACATCAGACTTAAAAATATGTCTGGATTTTAAAATAAGAATTATGTGGGAGAGGGCAATCATTTTCCAAAGCAACTAAAATTGAGGTATGAGAGACCTGTTTTACCACCATTTGGGAAATCAGCTATTAAGAGAAACAAACAGTGGTTTTCAATAATGAGATTAAGTCAAAAATCACAACTGAGCTGCAGATATTTACTTGTGAACATATCTTCTTTCCGTATGTGGTTAGATCTGGGTAGCACTCTCCTAAAAGTGACAACACAGAATTATCCATTATTGATGAGCAGTGGGGGTGTGGGGACCCAAGTGGGCACTGCTAGTGAAGAGCAACTCTCAAAAAGTCCTTGCAGTAATACCAAGTAAAGTAAAAGTCACCTGGCTATCTCTCTGCAGACAAGATACAATTTAAGTGGCATTTAAAAATTTATGTATAGAAAATATTCTATGAAGAACCAACCACAACAGGGGGACTTCCAGTGGTTAAGAATCCACGGGTCCCTTGCAGGGAGCATGGGTTCGATCCCTGGTCAGGGAACTAAGATACCACACAGCGTGCGGGGCAGCAAAAAAAAAAGAAAAAGGAAGACAGGGGAAAAAAAAAAAAAAAAACCATGGAGAATCCCAAATAACATAGTTAAAAACACAGCTCAAAATGGATTAAATATGAACTATTTAATAAGATGCAATATTCAGAAACACATTAAGTAGCACGAGAGGTATAAAAACCACCTATGACCAACTCCGTAGCAACACACGGCCCCACCATCACCCTGCGCTGAGATAAAGCTGGATGCTTTCTCCGCTCACAAGATGCATCACTCCCAGCCAGGAGGTGGGAACTCCCGGCCCTGAGGATGGAGCAGGGGAGGCCACGGGCTGCCATCGGGACGGGAGGGTTGGTCACGTTCCCAGGGGACCAGCTGGCTGCACACATCCCAGCAGATGGGCAGGTCCTGCCCTGTTTCCACTCATCTTTATTTTTCCATCAACACATCACCTGTTTTCAGCCTTCACCATGGTGACTGCAAACAGTTATTTCGGACGCGACTGGACACTAAAATAACTTAGCTTGTGCTTGGGTACTAGGCCTACAGATGTTTTTCCTTTCGTCTCATTTTTTCCAGTATTTTCCAGATTAAAGACTAAGTGCTGCTTTTGAGACCAAAAAAGGGGAAGGTTGTTTACAAGGAGAACGCCAGGGCTGGCCCCTCAGCCTCCACGGGGGTTGCTAGCAGGGAAGTCAATCGACAATCCCAGCACAAACGTCTCTCCTCTCTCTCCCCTCTCCTCTCCTCCCCCCTCGTCTCTGAAGGGCTGAGAAGCCCGCGTCTGTGCCGCCCTCCCGGATCACACCAACACCCTGTCGGCACCCCGAACCGGCTCACGGTCAGAGCCCCTGACGCCCAGCGCCGCGCTGGCTCGCTGAAGAGTGGATGGCCTCGCACGGCGCTGGGCTCAGCTACAGCGGGGGCAGAACAGAATGAGCACAGAAGGGGCAAGGTCCCCACCCCAGTCCAGCCCACCTGCAGATGTCCTTCCCCCTACAGAGAAAGGGGGAAAAGATGGAAGGGCCTTCAGCCCAAGCCCCGGCTCCACGGTTGCGTCCGCGGGCATCTTATACTAAGCTTCCCTAAGTCACCTTAAAGAGAAAGATAACCACGAAGAAGGTTCTCAAGGCCTCTGAGCTAACATGGCTTAGAAATGCCAGGCTCAGATCAAGACCTGAGATCAGAAGTCTCAGTTGGGGCGAAAGACAAGGGACCAAACATACTGGTTCCAGAGGTGACTGTGCCAAGCCAGTTCTAGACACACACACACGCACACAACACTAAGGTCGATGCCCCTTTAAACTCAGGGAGATGAAGGCGCTGGGAAGGCAGGGACAGTCCATCCTCACTCTACCTGCTCCCCCTTTTGAGAATCATCAGCACGTGGGCCCTGAAACGAAACTACCAGGGGCACCCGGCTTCCCCCAGGGACCCCGGGCGACACGCTCTTTACCTGTAACACAGAGACCAGTGCGGGGACTGTCTGAGGATGCAGGGAGGAGATGGGCACTGGCAAGAAGCCGACTGTGTGTCGCAGGCAAGCAGAGGTGCCCGTTAAAGCGCATGAGCGCCCTGCCAGACGGGCCTCGGGCGGGAGGCGGTCCCTGGCAGAGGCCCTTTGTCAGGCTCTGCTGAGGACAAACAAGTGCCGGCGAACCAGACGGTCTCTGACAAAGCTCCGCACTCACGCCCTGAGCCTTATCTGCGCTTCCCACACCTCCTGTGTCAACAAGCCTGGGAGCCGCAGTTCACAAACTTCTTCACACTGAGTTCCAGCTAAGGGTTGTTGGGTCTGATCCAAGCGAACGGAAGAATCGGCTTTTTGCCATAAGCCAGGCGGGCTGAGGTCCATGGGGTTGCAAAAAGAGCCGGACACGACTTAGCGACTAAACAACAACAGTCCACTGTAAGGTGGGTAAAGGTTTGCTAGAGGTTGGACGTGTTTTCTCATGTGGCCCAACCAAGCGTGCATTTCCTGTATGTCTGGGACAGCGTCTTCTAATCTGCCTGAAAAAGAACACCGCAGCATCTGCTGACCACAGAAGAGCATTCTGACCTAGACAGCTCCAGGGAAGAGGCAGCCACGCTTGCCGATGTCCTGGGATCTCCATGGCGCAGTGTTGCCCTCGGTAAACACAAGGAAAGGCCCCTGGCCAGGCGGAAAGGTGGGGAGGGGGGAGTCTCAGGAAGGCCAGACAGTCTTGAGGAAGTGTGAGGTGGGCAGTGAGGAATAACGCTGAGAAGGTAAAATCTGAATCCTGAGTCACAGGGGGCCGGCGCTGGCCAGCTAACTTACCAGAAAGGAAGAAAAGAGAAACATCACGGGTGTAATCAGATGAGTTAAGAAACCTGGACTCTAGTCCCAGCCCTGCCTAAAGCTAGACCTGTGAACCTGGATAAATGAAAGTGAAAACAAGTCAAAGTGAAAGCCACTCAGCTGTGTCTGACTCTTTGTGACCCCAGGGACTGTAGCCCGCCAGGCTCCTGTGTTCATGGAATTCTCCAGGCAAGAACACTGGAGTGGGTTGCCATGCCCTCCTCCAGGGGATCTTCCCCACCCAGGGATCGAACCCAGGTCGCCTGCAATGCAGGCAGATTCTTCACCATCTAAGCTACCAGGAAAGCCAATGATAAATGGGCCTTGGCTGAAAATAGAGAATGAACTGAATACATAAATTCCTATGGAGGCTTAAAAATGACTCCAAGAAAAGAACCAATAGAGATTAGACCTAGCCTCGGGGGCAAATCCATGCCACAGGGCAACAGACATGCCAAAGACAGGGCAGCTCTGCTGAAAACCTACTGTCAATTACTGGCCAGCAGCTACCAAGGCCGTGAGCCTATGGAAGTCACGGCCCTCAACAGCAAGAGGGCCAGGGCCACCTTGTCCCTGACGGAGAGGCCCCCAGCAACTTCAGCGCCCACGTGACGGCTCTCCACGTGGAGCCGAGGTCCAGGGAAAGCCACTCTACGCCCTGTGGGCTACGTTTCATGAGGTGGGGGGAGCTGCCAGGGGCTGAAAGGATTTCCACTCAGAGAGAAGTGGTGTCTGGCACGTCTGAGTATCTGAGTTAACTATCTGTCTGCCTGGAAATCCTGGCTTAGAGAAGCCTCTGCTCTATGCCCACATGGAGACTTCGCTGCAACCAGGCGACTGAGACACAGGGGCCCGGCATGCGGGCGTGAAATCAGATCCAGGAGGCGGGGGTCCTGGTAGGCTTTTTAAGCCCATACTAAACAGTTTAACAAGCCGAAGGGCAATAGGGAAAAAAGAAGATGGCAGAAACTGGGAGAGTGCAGTACACGATAGGTAAGAGAGACTGGAATAAGGAGACTCTGAGAACAATCCCAATGTGTGTGTGTGTGGGGGGGGTCCCCTAAATCCACAACAGGAAGGGTCTGCAGTGGCCATGAAGGGTACGCTTCCTCCCAGGCTCCGGCCTTCCAGCTTTGTGACTCACTTCTCCTAGGGATCCTCTCTGCCCCGGTCCCTGAAATACAGCTCAGCCTTCTGTCCGAGGCCCTCTGCCCTCACCCACCCCTCAGGCTCCCCCTGCGTCCCCGGCCCCTCTCCACAGACCTGCGCCCTACAGGTCTCTGCCTGGGCCTCTGCTCCTCCACGTCCCCTGCCCCATCAGGCAGACACTGTCAGCAGTGGGGACTGGACACGTAAAAGGGACCGACTGAGGCGGCAAGAGAGTCCTGTTTCTAACCGAGGCACCTGCGTCACCCCAACAGGATGCGCTGTGAGGTTGGAGCCCAGGAGGAACGCCCCCCGCAGACCCCACAAGCCCAGGCACCAGCCTCACCTTTGAGTCGTAGGCCGACTGCTTGATGACTTCGGGCGCCATCCAGAAAGGGGTGCCCACGAAGGTGTTTCTCTTTATCTGGGTGTCTGTCAGCTGGCCCGCCACTCCGAAGTCCGCCAGCTTCACTTCCCCGTGTTCAGAGAGCAGGACGTTGGCAGCTGCGAAATAACACCAAAGACACCCTGATGGCAGCTGCTGGATCCTTCCGTCCACTCCCTTGGAAACGGGTCGGCATGCCCCCCAGAGCCATCAGAGCCCAACAGGAGCAGACAGTGGGTGAGGCCCCCTCAGGGCCCCCCACCCATCCCGGATGAGATCCCACAGAGCCCCCCACCCATCCCTGATGAGGCCCCTCAGAGCCCCCACCCATCCCGGATGAGACCCCTCAGAGCCCCCCACCCATCCCGGATGAGGCCCCCTCCAAGCCCCCACCCATCCCGGATGAGACCCCTCAGAGCCCCCCACCCATCCCGAATGAGATCCCACAGAGCCCCCCACCCATCCCGGATGAGATCCCACAGAGCCCCCCACCCATCCCGGATGAGACCCCTCAGAGCCCCCCACCCATCCCGGATGGAGAGGCCCCCTCAGGGCCCCCCCCCCATCCCGGATGAGGCCCCTCAGGGCCCCACCCCATCCCGGATGAGGCCCCTCAGGGCCCCCACCCATCCCGGATGAGACCCCTCAGAGCCCCCCACCCATCCCGGATGAGGCCCCCTCAGAGCCCCCCACCCGCTCAGGTACGTCGAAGGCACCCTCCACGTGCCCACAGGACTACTTCCCTTGAGAAGAGAAGCACAGCTAAGATGCTACAACGAAACTTCCTACCCGCCTTGGGGATTTCAAAGGAACATAGACAGGATGCTTTCTTACCTTTAATATCTCTGTGAATTTTCTTCTCCGAATGCAAATAATCAAGTCCTTTCAGTATTTCTCTTAATATAGTAGCAATCTGGGTTTCATCTAAAGGGCCAGGTTCTAACTAACAAGAAAAAAAAAAAAAAAAAAGATTAAGGTTACTTAAACGATTAGATGAAAAAATATGAGATGACAGGACAGAGGCAATGTTAAATGGACAAGAAGAATCAAGATCGAAATCCTCTTCATTCCAAAACAGATATTTTGCCCACATAATTAAAACGTATTTAAAAAGAATCCCCCTCCTCGCCAAAAAAATAAAAATATAAAGAATCAGAGAAAATGACTTTGCTGAATGAATCAAAGTGGGGCCAATGAGAAAGGCCAACATCAGCTTGCCAAGCCTGCAGCCCGAGCGAAGAGGAAGGTCAGGCCAGAAAGCCAAGGCTGGCACCTCACAAGGCTTGCCAGCGAGGGGACCGGGCACAGTCCAGTTCTGTCCTAATACAGGCCACGGGTATCAAAACACGAGCCATCACAAAGAAAAGGCGCGGGAGCTGAAGGCTTTCCGAGGCTACCCCTGCACCAGAATTTTTTATTAATAAATTTGAATTTTAAACCTTGGGGGGAAGAGTGCAGAAAGGAGATCAACCCCTCACGATGGAATTTTTTTTGTTACGTGATATGACATGTATACCCACAAAGGGGTTTTCCTGGTGCCTCAGTGGTCAAGAATCCACTGCCAATGCGGTTTGATCCCCGGGTCGGGAAGATCCCCTGCGGGAGGAAATGACAACCCACTCCACCATTCCTGCCAAGAAAACCCCATGGACAGAAGCCTGGTGGGCTACAGGGTCCTGCACGCCGTCACCACAGGCCAGGACGGTTCACTATACACCTCAATCCGCAGAACCGAATTCCTCCCCAAGTTATCTGACTCGGAATCTTGTTCTCAAGGAACACACTGACTGCTCCGAAGCACAGTCTGGAAGCTCCGCCTTGTCTGAGTTCGTAGATTGTGGGAATTTTGATACTCAAGATACTCAAAGATGAAGAAAAATGCACTTTTCTCATAACCAGCGGCAAAAGAGGAAGGAGGCGGAGGAGCTGGCAGATGTGCCCTCCTTCCTGGCACAGAGCGCAGAGCTCACCCCGCCGTCCACACCGCTGTCCCCGCGCAGGGCTTCCGTCTCCTCCGCCAGCACGGTCACCTGGGCGGACAACCCACAACATCTGGCTGGACCCCCTCCCTCCTACAATCAAGCATCCTGAGAGGAACAGCAGGGAGGCCTGGAGGCATCACCAATGGAGGTAAGAGCTGAAATTGAATTTCCCATCTCGTGGCACACCGTTTGGGGCGGCCACCGCAGCAGCTTGCCCTAAACATTAACGAGTATGTCGCCCTACTTCTTAAAACTCATGCTGCATATTCGTTTTTTAAGTCTGTCCAACATCTCTCTGCCTGATTGAGTGACTCGTTTATGCAGCCTTGTCCTTGCTACGTGTGCACTTAGTCGTGTCTGATTCTTTGTGACCCCATGGACTGGAGGCCCTCCAGGCTCCTCTGTCCATGGGATTTTCCCTGCAAGAATACTGAGGTGAGTTCCCATGTCTTTCTCCAGGGGATCTTCCCGACCCAGGGATTGAACCGTGTCTCCTGCACTGGCCTGCGGATTCTTTACCACTGCGCCACCTGGGAAACCCTTACATAACCCAGTTCCTTCTTAATTAGAGTCCTTAGATTCTGCTATAATGTTGACATCTTGTAATCAGTGAAGAATTTCTGTGTCAGACCCTCTGTTGCTAATCCTCATTCCCCTTCTCCCAACTGACCTCACGCTACTTTCCTTTCCTTGTAGCACTTCCCCACATGCAGTATAATCCACTGTCTGCCTCCACTGGGAACCTCAACTCCAGATGAAAAGGAAGGAAAAGAAAGTGTTAGCTATGCCACACGCTCAAAGGTAATCTTGGGTGAAGTAAGGGGCTGTCTTCCTGCCCCAGGCTAAGGTGTCATTGAGACTAATGTCTTACAGCCTCGGTAAAAAGGCAAGATGACTAAAATGCAGAGTGAAAAAAGCAATCCGGCCTGTGGCATTATGTTAGAGCAGCTCCGGTGCATGAAGACGAAGCTTTGCCTCTAAAGCGAGGAGAGCGCCAGTGAGACCTTTCTGCTCCAGGAAACAGCAGAGTGCTTCCTTTAATAAGACACGGTCATCTCCCCCGACAGGCCACATGTATGGGGGCCGCTCCAAGGATGCACACAAACCTGTCAGCACCCTCCCTTAACAGAGAGACACTAGATAGATAAAGCAAGGTGGAATTTTCCAAAGAAATGCCCCAAACCCATTTATTCAACTACAGCCATACGCGTTTTTAAAATCTTGTATGAACACTTAATAGACTCTCTCAAAATAATCCTAATAGTCCTCAACATTCAAAAAATAAATAATTCTTGTATCTCATTATTATTTAAGTGCATCTTCTTTGAGGACTGGGGTCAGGACAGCCAAGAAAAAAAAAAAAAGAGGTAAGAGATTAAGAGAGAAACGACAAAGTCAGGGGGAGGAGTCAGGGCTTTGCAGCTAGTCACAACAATGTGCAAAGCCCAGCTCTATTTGCTAGCTGGTACAGACGCCTAATTTCTGAGTGTTTCTGTTTTCTCGACTAAAATAAGCTGTTTTGGGGACATTCAAAAAGGGTGCCTGGAGCCACTGAGGGTAAGAAGGTGGATGGCAATTTGCTGGGACTCATACCAGATGAGATTTTATCTAGTAAGTGGAGAATTCTACGCTGCCTTGCAAACTGTCCTGTCCACAATTTCACAGACTTCAACTCAAAAATCCAAAGAAAGTCGCCACTAAATAAATTCAATTATGGTGGCATTAGGAATGAATAAATAAAGCATCTAGAGACTAGAACTGCTGCTCTGAAGAGCTCAGCATTGGGAAAGCGTCTCCACAAATAACTTCACACATACCACAAATGAAATTCACTTAAGATAATAGAAAATCTAATTATACAAAATGAGGCAATTTTCTACATTTCTGTAGTAGTTCTCAAAAGAGTAAAAAAAAAAAAGAAAGCTCTTTGTGTAATACATGTATTTATGGAAAAGCAAAGCGAGTCATAAAATGTATCCAGCTGTTTTGCCACTTTTCCATTTTAATACAATTGTTGAGACTGTGTTAAATTTCTTTCCTGAAATTTCCTTTCGAACTCTATTTTGACCAATTGCTTTTATGGTTTATAACATTTTGTGATTTTTTGTTTTTAAACTTGGGTACAGAGCCTTCCATAAAACACCCAGTTTTAGAGGTTTACCTTCCCCCGCGGTCAGGGAAAAGAGTGCTGATCATGTTGATTTCACCGCATGACCACGTGGGGGTGAGATGTCAGGGGCTAAACAGCCGTGTGAGATCTTTTAAAATATTTGTTTTGCATATACTGTGTTTCAAGAATGATCCAAGTAAATGCTTATGAGCTGCTGGTGATCTCTGAGCATCTCACCTGAGGCCAACATGAGAAACGAATCGCAGACTATGACTCTGAGGTCATCCTACACAGAGCTGCCACCACCGCGTGCGGGGGCCAGGCAGCCAGGCCCAGGCCAGGTAGGAGACACCACCGCTGGCAGGGGTCAGCTCCCCCAGAAACACACTGTGGGCGCAGCGAGGCCCCTCTGCATGTGCCCCCAGGAAACAGACACGAGCG
Source organism: Cervus canadensis (assembly GCF_019320065.1). Lineage (NCBI taxonomy): Eukaryota > Metazoa > Chordata > Mammalia > Artiodactyla > Cervidae > Cervus > Cervus canadensis. The sequence goes on along the minus strand of NC_057394.1, from coordinate 11,359,770 downwards.
TCCACACGTGGCCTGACCACCGCTCCCACCTGTGATGCTGTGCCTGTCTCTTATCCCTGAAACCAAATTTTAATTTTTAAAAATTCTAATCAATTATAAACGAAAACGCTCCACGCGTGTTTTAGAAGTGAAGTTACCATCTGCAATGGGAAACAATGATGGTGCTTGAATGCCACAAAAGTTCAAACCAGTTTTAGAAAATTAAAAACTGTTCTGAGGTCAGACAGAGCAGGCAACACCTTTTGTGGCTGTGTGGAATGAATTCACCGGTTTCCCACGATACAGCAAAAACTGGCTTCACAAGGGAACCTCAACTTTTCAGCAACGTGTCAGGAGCAGAAATCCCTATTATAAGGAGTATTTTGGCCCTTTTTTCATGCAACTGAAGAGGGAGACAGAAATGTAAACAGAATCATCTTTACAACCAAGACCGCTGCTGCATGTTCAACATCCGATGTGATACTTACGAGGTCCAATGCAGAGCCCCCACCAAGATATTCCATTATTATCCACAATTTAGTGTCCTGCAAAGACCAAAAAAAAAAAGAAGGAAATTACCAAAAAAAAAAAGGCAGAAATATTTTAAATAATCTAAAGGCATTTTCCACTGTGATTCTGGAACTAGAAAATTTTATAAATACGTAACAGCAAATAAAGCACATCCAAGTGAGAACTGTGTGGGGAAACCTGGGCTATGTCAGAGGGACCCTGCACCAGGAACCCCCTTGCCCTCAGGCCCCGGGTTCCACACCTGTGCACCAGGGCTTTGGGGAGCGGTGCCTTTTCTTCACACAACGTCAGCCGGTGACCCTCTGGCACAGGAGGGTCGGCCGGGGGGATCGGCCCTCAAGGCCAGGCCAGGCCAGCAGCAGGCACTCGCGTCCGGCCCTGGGGGTCAGCCAGGAGGCGCCCGGAGTGCAGCGCCGGGGACAGGCCACCTCCCTCCGGCCTGCCGCTCTGAGCCGCGCGGGGGGGCAGGTGGCTCGGCTGGTGCACCGGTCCCCCAGGAAGGCCGCGTGCCCTCCCCGGAGATCTCCAGGCGGGGGACAGTGGGCGGCATGCTCCCCATCTTCCAGCCTTCTCCCCCGCCTCTGTGTCTTGTGTCTCTTCCTTCCATCCCTTCTGAAGCCCCACGGCTTCCCAGGTTCTTTTCAAGCACTTCTATCCCCAAGTGCTCCTCCCTTGAAAGCCAACGTGCTTTGGCCCTGAAGGCTGCAGGCTCCGCCGGGATTTCTCCTCCTGGGCACCACTGACATTTGTGGCGGGACCACCTCTGTCCAGGGGCCGCCCTGTGCCTGAGACGGTGTTGAGGGGCATCCCTGGCCTCCCACCACTAGAGGCCAGCAGCGCACTCCCCATCCTGAAGCCCAGACGGGGCCAGTGTCTTCTGGGGGCCAGTCGCCCCCGCTCAACTGCATGAACTGCATGATCGATGTCCACCAGCCTCAAGTGTTAACCGCACGGCAGTGCTGACCGACAACTCTCGCTTGCCCTTGGCAAAGCCGGCTTACACCGGGCAGCCTCCGAGCTGGGAGCCGGTCACCAACTAACTCACTGTGAGGCAGCCAGGTTGTGAGTGCGTGGGCCAGAGAAAGACGGCAATAATAAACTTCACGGTTCATCTGATAATAAAATGAGATCACGAATGTGAAAGCGCCTTGCAAAGCTCGGGGAACTAAACGAGCCCAGAGCGATTAGCCTCCGCCACAGCGTCAGCCTGAAGCGCCTCAGAATAACCTGATGAAACCAAAGCAGTCCAGTTACCAAGGCCAAACAGTATCTCCCTGCATGGGAACTTCTGAGCCAAATAAAATCTGGAACACTGATTCATACACATCCTACAGTAGAATGAAAAAATAACTACTGCCCCACAAGCCTTGAGGCCAGAGTGCTTGAGGAGAAGGGTCTGCTCAAGGGACACACAGGACCTGTTCTGGGGACCAGACTGGTGACCAAGGACAGTCATGACCCAGATATAAAGTCAGTGCCCTCGTAAAACCTCCTGCATGAATGACTTGTGGGAGCGCTCTAAGAAAAATAAGTAAGAGTTCTAAAAATAAGAATGATCTTAATCAGAATACTCCATTTAAAAAAAAAATGACCTCAAACCATGTCAATTATGAATGACCTTCTAAGTTCCTCATAAGGGAAAGAAAATATTTATTTAATAACTTCAGGATTGAAAAATTTAAAGGCACCCAAGTGTTAACCACCCAGGTGGCGCGAGTGGTAAAGAGCCCACCTGCCAGTGAAGGAGACGGAAGGGATGTCGGTTCGATCCCTGGGTCGGGAAGATCCCCTGGAGTAGAAAACGGCTTACCCACTCCAGTATCCTTGCCTGCAGAAGCCCATGGACAGAGGAGTCTGGGGGGCTACAGTCCACGCGGCCGCAAGGAGTCGGACACGACTGAAGTGACTCGGCACACGCACACAGTGTGTGGAGTGGGAAGTTTCCGTCTCACCCCTGGCTCTTGGCTGCCCAGCCTCCACATCCAATTCTCATCGTGTTTTCTGTAACTTCAGAGACTGTCCTCTGCAGATACCTATGAAACCTTCCTCCACTTCTATCCAAACGTAACACTCTATGCAATGTTGTGTGCGAAGTCGCTCAGTAGGGTCTTAGCAACCCCACGGACTGTTTCCCCCTAGGCTCCTCTGTCCATGGGGATTCTCCAGGCCAGAATACTGGAGGGGGTTGCCATGCCCTCCTCCAGCGGACCTTCCCAACCCAGGGATCAAACCCAGGTCTCCCACATTGCAGGCAATTTTTTTCACCATCTGAGCCACTGTTCTATACCTTGCTTCTCCTCAGAGCACTCTACACCTGTCAATAAAGGAATATATTTTTTTTTTTTTTGGTAGCCATAACCAACCCACACCCTACTGACAATGTTATTTCCATTCTTTTGCTATCATGAGCCAGCTGTCAATTTAAGAACCTCCCATAGGTATTATTTTAGGAGTTCCTGGATGCTGAGTCAAAGGAATCCACTGGAATTTAAACAGATAATGACCGATGATTGTTCAAAGAGGTCAGCTCAGTTTCATCCTGCCTCCAACAATGTATGGGTGCCAATTTTTTCCCCTTGCTTTGTCAACACACTCTATCCCATAACCAGTGTCATGGAACTTAGGAGCTGGATTGCAGTCCCCCTGTGAAAGCCATACACTGAAGTCCCAACCATGAGCACCGCAAAATGTGCCTGTGTTTGGAGACAAGGTCTTCAAGAAGAGGTGAAAGGTAAAGTAAAGTCACACAGGTGGGCCTCGTCCAAAGTGACTGGTGTCCTCCTCAGGAGACATTAGGACCCAGACTCACAGAGGGACAGCCACGAGATGACACAGGGCACCTCCCAGCCAAGGAGAGAGGCCTCGGAGGACACCGGGGACTTGAGTCTGAGTCACGTGTGTTTTCTTTTTTGTAAGCCCTTATTATATCCTTTATCTGCTTTTCTGTTGACCAAATATTAGAGAAAGCAGCTAGCTCCCTGTAACATGAGCCACAAACACAGCAATGTCCTCATCTGTCTTTTGATTTTGCTTTTGGCAATTTTTGCTTGTGGAGATGAATTTAACGTGGACACCATGTCTACAATGCTACCACTGACAGGCAAACTTGCCCTGTGCCGTCTGGAGCTGGTGACTGAAAGCTGGCACTCCCCACATTCGCAGACATTCAGACAACGGGAAGGTTAAAACAAGGTAAATGAGAAAAGGGGCAGATGTGGCAGCGTTAACAAGGATTACATTTTACAGCATGAATTCTGAAATCAAATAAGTTCTGCTTGTGCATCTGTGCTGCAAGGAAAGGCTGGGCCCAGGAGGTCTCAACAATGCAGGAGGTCTTAGTAAACCAGCGTATGGGTTATAAAAACCAAAGCTCCCTTCTGCTAAGATGCCGGGCGTGAAGGCACTTTCCAGCCCAGGTTTGGATCTGCCTCTGGCCCTCAGCCGCTCCGCGCCCAGAGACCAGGCTTGAAGCCATGTTCAGTGTCCCGTCTGCTCCGGAAGGACGCCCACCTCAGGGGCAAGCCTTGCACACCGCAGTGCCCGTGAACTTGAGCTGTTACCACACGGACTTCATAGAGTGTCCCCTGTTTGAACCCAGGTCCACTGGGAGGCTTGTGAAACTAGGAGGCAAGAAACTGGTATCGAAGCCAAACCCCTACCCTGTTTTACAGTCAAACCAACGCCCTGACGATCATGGCACCTTCCAATTGCACTCCAGGCACAAGAACCCCATCCCTGACCTCGACAAAAGCTGATTTAATTGTTCCTCTGCCCCACAGACGTCAGCATTGCTCAGTGACTCAGACACCTGCCCCACACGCACAGTGCCGTGGGGGGGTTCTAAAGTGACAGGGCCAAGGCTCTGTTCCTAAATGAATCACTTTTTGCGACAGAAAAGTGGCCAAATAACCACCACCAGCTGGCCTGTGGTGGGACAAAATGCTGTGGGTGCTCAGAGGAGAGGCCCGTCTGATCAATGGCCGACACCACGGAAGTAATAGCAAGAGAAGGAAGTGAGAAGATCCATCAGAAAACCAACGGCCAACAGGCACCTGAAAAGGTATTCAACACCACTAATGACCAGGGAGATGCAAATCAAACAACTACAGTGAGGTTATCACCTCACATGGGTCAGAATGGCCAGCGGGTCAGAATAGCCATCTTAAAAAGCCTACAGATAACAAATGCTGGAGGGGATGTGGAGAAAGGGGAACCCTCCCCAGACTGTTGGAACCCTCCTGAAGCTGTTGGTATCCTCCTGAAACTGTTGGTATCCTCCTGAAACTGTTGGTGGGAATGTTCAGTTGGTGCAGTCACTACAGAGAACAGTATGGACGTTCCTTAGAAAATTAAAGCGTTTCCATACGATCCAGCAATCCCACGCTTGGCATACATCCAGACAAAACTATCATTCAAAAAGATAACACACCCCTGTGTTCACAGCAGCACCATTCCATAGCCAAGGCACGGAAGCAACCTAAATGTCCATCGACAGATGAATGGATAAAGAAGGCGTGGCATATACAGACAGTGGAATATTACTCAGCCATAAAACAGAAGGAAATAATGCCATCCGCAACCACATGGATGGACCTGGAGATGAGCATACTAAGGCAAGCAGAGAAAGACAAGTATCATATGGTATCACTCATATGTGGAATCTGGTTAAAAAAAAAAAAAAATTATATATATATAAAGAAACTTATCTACAGAACAGGAAGAGACTCACAGACATAGAAAACATGCATCTAGGTCATCAGCCTCTTCCACTGGACAGAACTGCATACCCAGCGAGTGCAGGGAGGGGAGGCAACTGGCGCTGAAACCCAGACTCAATGCTGAGTCAGACACCGAAGCAGCAAGAACCACAGGAACGAACAGCACAGACGCTAAGCAATTTCTAAAGGATGCCAGCGAGGCAAACATGTTCTAACATAACTGCTCTTAACCTCTTTCCTTTCAGAAAGCAACGAACTCTAATCCGACTGCCTGAAGAGAACCTCCATTTACATAACGTGTGCCTGGGACTTGCAGCATTCCCACGCCCCGCTCCCCTGTGCCAAGAAGAACTTCTGCCCTAATGTCCTGCAGTAAATCGGAAAGGACATGGAGCTGTCCCCCAGATGCTCTTTCCGGGATTCACGTGAGGAGATTCTCTCTTCTGGAAGAGGCTGCCGTGTGTGTGAGTCTCAGTAATTAAGTCTCCCCAGATGGGTACTGAGATGTTCTTCACCTTAGCATCAACACAAATCTGGCACGACGCAGTAAAAGATGTGTTAATGTGATGTTTCTGTGCTGAATGCTGGTAGAAATTAAGATGGATAAAAGCACTCTGCTTAAAGATCCTTACAGGGTCTCAAGGAAATAAAACTCACAACCTAAATCTGACGGAGAAGAAACAAAACAAGAAAGAAGGTGGAAGGAGTGCCTGGGGAAGTGAAAGAGGAGGACTCCCCCTCCCCTGCCCGCCCCCCATCCTCACACAAGAGCAAACGTAACAGGCAGTGGGCATAGACTGCCAAGTCAGACAAGTCTGCCATAATCACGATAAGCTAAAAATCGGACTCTTCCTAAAAGTGAAGTGTTCCTAATAATGACAAGAGTGTCCTTCCGCCAGATGAAGATTTTCGTATCATTGCACATCATATCCAAAATCACTGCAGATGGTGACTGTGCCCATGAAATTGAAAGACGCTTGCTCCTCGGAAGAAAAGCTATGACAAACCTAGACAGCGTAATAAAAAGCAGAGACATTATTTTGCCAACAAAGGTCCATATAGTCTTAAGCTATAGTTTTTCCAGTAGTCATGTAAGGATGCAAGAGTCAGACCGTAAAGAAGGCTGAGAGCCGAAGGATTGATGCTTTCCAACTGTGGTGTTAAAGAAGACTCGAGAGTCCCTTGGACTGCAAGGAGATCAGACCAGTCAATCCTAAAGGAGATCAACCCTGAATATTCACTGGAAGGACTGATGCTGAAGCTGAAGCTCCAATACTTTGGCCACCTGATGGGAAGAGCTCACTCAGTGGAAGAAACCCTGATGCTGGGAAAGACTGAGGGCAGGAGGAGAAGGGGGCAACTGAGGATTGAATGGCATCATCAACTCAATGGACATAAGTTTAAGCAAATGGTGAGGGACAGGGAAGCCTGGGATGCTGCAGTCCATGTTGTCACAAAGAGTCAGACACAGCTGAGTGACTGAACAATGACAACACAGCATACATCAGAAACATCTGCAACAAAACCACAAAACCGAATGAAGTGATTGCCAAGGCACAGAATTAATTCTCTGATAAAGGCCCAGCCCAAAGATGGGACAAGACCAAGCCTGAGGGTGAACACAGCTGAGAAAGAAGACTTTACTGTGGTTTGCAAATTGAAGAGGAGCCTTAAGTGTTAAAGACAATTTATGGAATTAGGATATTCACCAATAACAGATGCTATTATTTCAAGTGCATGGGTGGCGAATTCTCTTATGTATTTATACTTCTATTTCCATCCTGCAGAGTAATTACCACACCCCAACAGTAAACCGCTTCCGAAGGAAGGGACTTAGTGTGCTGTCTGTTCAGAGCTGGGTTGTACTGAGGAGACGTTTCTGCCACCCGAATCCTTGCTCCTCTTGCTCCCCACCTCCCGGCCAGCTCACTCGCTTTTATCTCCTGCACAGCCCTATTCCAGAGTAACAGACAGACAGACGCAGGTACTCGATTTACAGTTCGTTCACAATGGGCGACTGGACACAGTCAAGCGGCGCGTGCATCAGACGAGCAACCCCTTCCCGGGGCACAGACCCCAGGTCGCTGATGAGACCGGTGGTTCTGGTCCCCCACACTCGACCGTGACATCAACTACCACCTCCCCCGGCTCCACTGCTGCCTTGGCCAGAAGACCCCATCGCGGCATTTATACAAACGTCCACACAGCTCCGTACAGACGCCCAGAGAGGAGCCACGCTAAGTGCCCTGTCCAGCAATTGGCAAACTGTGGTCAGCCGGTAATGACTATCACACATCGTGTGGTTCCCAGACAGGGTTCGATAAAAGGGCCTGGTCCGAGCAGTCCAAGTCTGCATTCTGATGGCCTTATTCACCCAAACATCTTAAAGGCCCACTTGTGCTGCGTGACAATGGGTGGGGAGGGGTCCATTCTCCTCACCCACAGGAAGCTTCTCTGTAGTTACATGCTAAGCACTTGCTCATTACATAATCTAAGTAAGGGCTGTCATCTCAGGATACCTTTTTTCTTCCCCCCCAGAAATTTACTTAGACAATGTGATGTGATTAGCCGCTCAGTCATGTCTGACTCTTTGCGACCCCATGGACTGTAGCCCACCAGGATCCTCCGTCCACGGAATTCTCCAGGTGAGAATACTGGGAGTGGGTTGCCATTTCCTTCTCCAACTTGGACAACAGAAGTTAAAAAAAAAAAAAAAAGCATATGGCATAACTGTGGGTGCTAAGTCGCTTCAGTTGTATTAGACTCTTTGCAACCCCATGGACTGCAGCCTGCCAGGCTCCTCTGAACATGGGATTCTCCTGGCAAGAATTCTGGAGTGGGTCCCTTCTCCAGGGGACCTTTCCAATCCAGGGATCAAACCCGCATCTCCTATGTCTCCTGCACTGGCAGGCGGGTTCTTTGCCACGAGTGCCACCTGGGAAGCCCAAGATGGCATAATTAATTAAACTATTGTATCTAAATATATCAGTTGTGCTGAGATGTGTCAAAGGTTTGAATGTGCAGAAGAGGTAAGGGTTGGCCAAAAAGTTCACTTGGGCTTTTCCATCAGCTGTTGAGACAAACAGAACTAGGAATACAATTAAAGCTTATTTCAAATCATAGGTATCATCAGTCAGCAAACAGACCTGAGTTTCTTTTTGGTGAAGTAAAATATTTCGCCTGATTGGAATTTTAATTCGTTCAACTTTCTTGAAAACCATAAAATGAAGATGCCAAGTGTCTGCAGGGACGTTCTTCAGTCAGTCAGGTAGGGTGTTTGGGGAGAGAAAGGAATCCACATCCCTGTCCCCGGAAACATCTCAATGTTTTCTGTTCCCTTTGGTACTGAGCCGACTGCTCGATTCCCATGATTGACTGTGAGATGAAATGTATTCCCCTGTGATTTCAAGCCAGATTTCCTTGGGGATTCATTTAGTCCACCCACCAGTCAGTTGTTCTGCTTCTACCCACGGTCACCCTGGGGTCTGATACAAAGGGCTCCCAGGCCGTTTCTACTTTTTCCCAGAAACGGAAGGACAGATGCTTGCAAACTAAAAATCACTCAGAGAAAACAGATGTTCTTTCCCCTCTCCCAGAAGCAGAAGCTGCAGCTGTTCCAGGACAACAGGGAATGCGTCTGATGACTTCCAAATGGCCACGGAGGCTGCGAGGATGGCTGTCACCGTGTGGGCGTGGGTGGAGGGGACACGGGGCTCCCCCCACGTGGCTGAATGACCGCACAGATCAGCGCAGTGCAATGAGAGCCCCACTAGGCCAGGGGTGGCAGGCGGCTCATGAAGGCCAAGGACACCCTGGTCCCCACACGTGGGAGTCAACAGTACTATCTCCGAACAAGGCAGCAAATGTGGATGGAGGGAGAGTGTGCAGGCTGAGGCCTGGGCTCCAGTGTGGAGGAAAGGCCCTCCTTGAAGAACTGGGGGACGTGGGACAGGCTGCCGCTGCAAGCTCTTCACACAACCAAAGTCAGTGACCAAACAACCAGCACCAAGGACTCCGCAGGCCCGGGACGGGCTCTGCCCTGCGCCGGCATCGGGGGCCCCTCTGGGCATGGCCCACCATCTGGCCATTCTTGCAGAACTCTAGGGCTCCCCCATCTGCAAAATTGGGGAAAAAAAAAAAATCCAACATCTGGGAAACGGCCGCTCAGAGGAGGTTCGAGAGAGCGGTGCATCTGCTCACGTTTATGAAAACGTGAGTGAATTTCCTCCCTTTTCAGAGACTCTACCTTCTCATAGCCACGCTGCTCACATGGAATCATAAGCCCCAAGCCCGTTTTCTTTAGAGAATATAGAAAATTAACTGGCACCAACAAATAGCGAACACAGATGGAAGGAGCACAGGAATGGGACAGATATTTGGAAGTAACTCTGAAATCAACTGTGTTTAAGAATTTGAGCCAAAAACCTAAGGAACTGACCCAGAGGATTCGCAAACACACGATAAAATGGACAAATCAGATCATTTCCTGGCACAGAGGCCATGCTCCCTTCCAAGTTTTAATACACTGAGAGTCTAACGTCATCAGGCCGAGCGCTTCTAGAACCAGCAGGCGTTTTCCAGATTCCTCCCGACCCCACCAGGTTAAGGCACAGGCACGGCCAAGGGAGGCAGGTGGGCAGGGCCACCCTGCTCGGCCTCTCCTTGTGGGTGGCCCGTTCACCCCAGATTAGGAGTCGAGGTCTCTGAGGACTGCAGAGATGGAGGCGGGAGTGCCCACCCACCCACCAGGCTTGCACGTGCGTGGCCCCAACGCTGGGCAATAGCAGGCGGCCCTGCAGTAGAAGCAGGGGCCCAGTAGGGTCCCGGGCAGGACAGAGAGGCCCATAGGGCAGGCCTGGGACGGCTTCATCCCTCGGTTACACTGTCTGCTTGGGGATGAAGCAATGAACAAAAAGCAAACTGCACCCCTGCTGGGGCTGAGGAACCCTTAGAAACAGCTTTGGCAAACCTTTATGAAAAAGTGAGACAAAAAGATTTTAGGGACTTGCAGTATTAATCACCCCATCACCACCACCAAGCCCCCAACAGTTTCTGTCCGTTAAGATTTTAAATCCAGCGTAGATTTCGGCTCTCGTGATCTCTGTGTGTTGTGCTAACGTATTATCTTGCGTTTCCTACGGAACAAGGCGTGCACGAATAATTCACAGCTTATTTCCTCTCAAATCCCATGGTCTCACTCACAAAACTACTGGAAAATAAAACTGTTTAAAACACGAACATGTTATTTCATTAATTGCCTTTTATTTCATGCTTCATAGTCCTTTAAACCACCAACACTGAAAGGAATTCTTTTCTCAAGATGGCGAAATAGCAGGAGACCCACAGAAAGTTGCTGCTTCGTGTCAACTTGGCGTCTCCGGGCTTATGTTCTCCACCACACTTGTCTCCTAAGGCCATCCTCCAAGTGCTGACTAGAGAGCTACTTTCAGAGGGATCTGTCGGGTATTTCACAGAACTGAAATTTACCGAGCGAGAAACACAGAGAGACAGAGAGAAGGGTCCCACAGAGAAATACATTTAGGAATGCCACATATTAAACTTCCCTTTCAAGGCTCAAAAGCTCTGAGAACACTGTAATAGAAACCTACTAGACCCAGCGTGTCCAAACATCTCGCCAGGCAGCACCTACTCACATCTTCAAGGACGCGGCGCACCCAGAAACGCTCTCTTGGCTCGAGGCCCCCCTCGGAGCCGTCCAGCCGGCAGCCAGCCTGCACTCCAGTCAGCGTGAGACCCTCCCCATCCACTCCACTCCTGCCAATCCATGCAGCCTAATTATGTGCCAGTTACCTGGAAACAGGGAGATTCCGTCCACAAAGACCCAACAGGCCCAAACGCAGTGTGAAAGGCTGGTGGCAAACTTCATATTCACGAGAACCATGCATGCTCACACTTTCAATGACACATCTAGACTTTAAGGGTTTCCTTTGTGGCTCAGCTGGTAAAGAGCCCGCCTGCAATGTGGGAGACCTGGGTTCAATCCCTGGGTTGGGAAGATCCCCTGGAGAAGGGAAAGGTTACCCACTCCAGTATTCTGGCCTGGAGAATTCTATGGACTGTATAGTCCATGAGGTCGCATAGAGTCGGGCACGACTGAGCAACTTTCACTCACTAGACTTTCAAGTCACACCTCAATGCCCTCTGGTGACCGCACCTTTTCTTACTATCCACGGCAAGTAGAACTGTATACACATGTCAGACGAGCCAAGAAACTTATCTTTCTAGAAAGAGTCTTGTCATTCACATTACTGCTTAAACTTTGAAATGAAAATAGAAGGGGAAAAAAAAAGGAAGGGAAACCACAACAGAGGGTTCCAACAATATTTATATCACATTATATGTGTGGTTTGAAACTCTTGAGTCTCTAATTAACCAAAGTGATGAAACACAGTTTTCAGGGACTAGGGTGGGATTCATGGGCACAGCGCCAATGGAGTCCCCGAGGTGGCCCGGGGCTGCCATCCGATCCCCTGGGGAGACGCAGAGTTGTGGCCCGCCGAGCCTTCCCCGGGTCCGGATCCAGAGCCATTACCTCCTAGACGGTCAGAGCTCGGTACGTAAACCACACACGCTGGCACCAGACTCGTGAGAGTCGACAGCGACCCCATCAACAGTGTGTTCCGCGCCCCCCCCGCCCCGATACAAACAAGAAGGGCAGGGGACTCTGTGCAACTTGCCCCCGAAGCAATAATGGCTCTGAGGGACCAGAATGAGGCCCGCTGTGCAGTGAGTGACAGACACAGGCCCGCAGCGGGCTGACCATGAGCTCAAGACCACCATCTCAGTCGGGGAATGCCTGTCCTCAACCCGGAGAAAGCACCCAGGCCTGCCTCGCACTCCACTCGTTCCTAAGCCCCGTGTGGCCATCCGAGGAGGCAGAGCCCCAGCCCTGGCTGGAGACAGGAGACAGAAAGTCTGACACGCATGCACGAGCTGCGGGTGGAGGCTGAGCTCAGGCTGACGGAGGGCGCACGTCTGTCTGGGCACCGCTGACCGCAGCTTACCTCCGCGGGAGTCTGGCGAGGCGGGGGCCATGAGCCCACTGTCCATCGGGCTGCCATCCCTTTGAGGAGAGGGAGACATGGATGGGAACCAAAGGATCTTCTAAAGGCAAGTTCTTAGTACAAGATGGCCCCAAGGTCCCTGCAATCAAAGAAATCATTGTGGTTTTGCCTGTGGCATATTTATGCCCCTTTTCCTTTAGGGACAAGTCTGCCCGCCTCTGAATGGAGCTCCATTTTCAAAATGCAAAGTATCCAGAAATACCACTCCACCTAGGGGCAGGGTGAGTTAAGGGGGCAAGAGAAAGTCAAGTGGTCTTGAACTCCACAATTCAGAATAGAAAGCAAGCCTAAGAGCATTCCTTCTCAAAACAGACCCAGAAATCAACTGTTACTTTTAAAGAACCAACCATTTTCTACCAAACATTTCAACACCTGCAAACTCCTCCTCATCACAGCCGTTTAAAAAATATGACCAATCATGACTCTGAAATCCACACGGCTCTCTATACCAGCCTGGTTAAAAGCAGGGGGAGAAGGCTTCTATAATAAACAAAAAACGTGGGTGATTAGCTTCAATGAGCACTGGTCTATAGCCAACCTCACCACGGGCTGATCTCCACTGATACCCATTTATTTCTACACGGAAAAGTCATTAGGTGGAATTGAAGCATATAATCAGAAAGACAATCTCACACTAAGGCAACGAACAGCCATCAAAATCCAGGCAACTAAGTTAAAGACCTAAACCAGTGTAATGATGCCTGGTCTACTTAACAGGTTAAAGAAACTGCTTTTAGCAACTCAACCTGCAGCAGCAAACAGCCACCCAACGCCAAGACATCAGTAATTCCCAGGCTTCCCAGGTGGCACTGGTGGCCAAGAGCCTGACTGCCAATGCAGGAGATGTAAGCGACGCAGTTTCGATCCCTGGGTCGGGAAGATCTAGAGATGGGTCTGGCAGTGCACTCCAGTACTCTTGCCTAGAGAATCCCATGGACAGAGGAGCCTGGTGGGCTACAGCCCGTGGGGTTGCAAAGAGTCGGACACGACTGAAGTGACTTAGCACACACACACACGCAAACGCAGAGCTACCAAAGCTGCAGCATGTCGCATCCCAAGCTCCTTTTCTTCAAAAAGAATTCCTCTTTCCTTCAAAGAAATGCCTGAGGATATTTGCTACCTGCCACCAGCGTAACGCGACTGACAGACATCAGAACACTCTCTCTGGTCATCTGTGCATCAAGCATACGGAGACAAGAGCAGGGAAACCTACTCATGAGGAGTTTAATAAATCTACGTTTCAGACATCCAAAGAGGAAGGAGAAGAAAGTCACATACAGATCAATTTACTTCTTTAAAGATGAGTCATCACGGGAGGGGACAAATGGATACCTAAAGGCTGATCCGTGTTGATATATAGCAGAAACCAACACCATATTTTAAAAGAAGAAAAAGAAAGAAAGTGAAGCTCCTCAGTCATATGCGACTCTTTGCGGCCTGTTGGACTGTAGCCTACCAGGCTTCTCCGTCCATGGGATTCTCCGGGCAAGAGTACCTGAGTGGGTTGCCATTTCCTTCTCCAGGGGTTCTTCCCGACCAAGGGATTGAACCCAGGTCTCCCACATTGTAGGCACATGCTTTACCCTCTGAGCCACTAGGGAAGCCCTTTAAAAAGATGAATTGTCACAACTGGGACAAAAGGACTCTCAAACGTACCAGTAAAACCTTTCGATTTCATACGCAGGTTTTTCGAAAACATCTCAACCACTTCAACCCTCCGGAAAGGACGAGGAGCTAACCAACTCTTCAGCAGTCAGTCTTCCAGACCCCAAGGGGTCTCAACTGTCAAACCAAAAGGCAACAGCATCACAAAGGCCCCACCCCAGGATGCGAGGGAACGGAGCATCAGGCGCCAGCTGTCAGGAAGGGCTGAGCTGAGGAGGAAGGGGACGGCTCGGACAGTGGGGAGGTGAGCGCCACCTGGCTTTCCACCCTCGGCCGAAGAAGCAGGCCGACGGAGCCACCGGGCCCACAACGCCACCAGGCAATTCCTGGCAGAGACGAGACTGCGTGCGGGCAAAGCAGTGGGAGGGACGGGGCAGCCAGGACCAGGGCTCCAGGGCCGCGCGGGGGCCCGCTGCCCAGCCCCATGGGGGTCTTGGCAGCACAGGCAAGGCCTCTGGGTCTGGGTCGACGTGGGCCTGGCTCCTGGATCAACTCCAAGTCCACGTGGCCCTCATACGTGCGCCATCAGCTCTGCCTTGAGAGCAAAGAAAACCATTTCCCCGTGCCAGGCATGAACCTCTCCCGTGGGACTACACAGGGAACCAGGGGGCAGTAAATACAAATTCAACCCGGCCACAATAAGGTCCTGTGGAGACGACATCTTCCAGCCTGAGAACCAAGGCAGGAGTGCCAGGGTGACCCTGGGCCGGGGCCTGCAGGTCTGCCGTCTGGCCACCCGCTCAAGCTTCCCGAGGGGTCTCCACGGAAAGGCTGCCCCGCGAGCAGACGCCAGGTTCCACGGGACGCTGGTGGTGGGCACTGCAAACACGGACATGTCAGCCGTCGGGGCGAGCCCCGCAGCAGCGACCCGGCTGGAGGCACCCTGCCAGTCGGCCGGGCCACACAGCCTGCGGCTATCCCACCTCCCGCCCCGGCCCCGGGGCTCCGGGAAGCCCGCCCTCCTTCCAGCTCCAGAGGAAAAACCCTGTTTGGTGGGAGGCGCTGAGGTGGCTTCTCCAGCCGAGGTTTTCTGCTCCAGAGAACAAAAGGGTGAGGCTGGGAGCCTCCCAGGTCCCTTTCTGCTCTAATAACCTAGGATATTCTAGCAATTTCTCTGCACGAGACATGTTTGTTTTTTAAATGATTTTACTTATTCATCTAATTTTTGAATGTGTTGGGTCTTCATTGCTGCATGGGCTTCTCTAGTTGCAGGCAGCAGGGGCAACTCTCTGGTAGCGATGTGAAGGCTTCTCATTGCTGTAGCTTCTCTTGTTGTTGGAACCCGGGCTCCAGGGCACGTGGGCTCAGTCGCTGTGGCTTGCAGGCTCTAAAGCACAGGTTCAAGTGTTGTGGTGCAGAGGCTTAGCGGCTCCGTGAACTGAACCCATGTCTCCTGCATTGGCAGGTAGATTCTTTACCAATGAGCTACCAGGGAAGCCTTGTTAAATGGCAAGCCATGCTGAATCACACAGAAAAAACTTGAAAGATCAACGTGTCCATACTCTGTTATTTTGCAGGGAAGGACACATGTCCAGCACCAGGTGACCAACTACAGGGCTGGTTTAACTTGGAGCTGGGACCCCCATCTTCAGAGGCAGGTGGACCATCTCCAGAGCTCGAGCCTGGGGGTCAGAATGGGGGACACGAAGCAAACCAGAGCCCCCTTTTCTAACTAGGCTTCATCTCCAGCTCGCTTTTGATTTTTCTCGAAACCAAATCTGCAGGCCTTTCCCCCCCGCCACCCCCAAACTCCTCTCTCCCAGTCAGACTAGGGCCACGTCATCCCACCAAGCTGCCTGGCCCGAAACACGGAGGCAAAGTATTGAAGTGGAACTTGAAAGCAATGGAGGAAGAAGACTTAATATTACAGTAAATTCAGGATCATGTACGGCTCACCGAGGATGTCCAAGCCCCCCAGAGCCCCACCTTCCTCCCAGGCCTCCTGCCACTTGAGGTGCTTTGCTCCCGTGTGTCTCGGACCGACCCCGACGAAAGTAGAAACAGTTCCAAGCCACACACAGAAATGAAGACCACCCAGGGCCTCTCCCCGCTGCCGTCTGAGTGACTCCGACACATCACTGCCCCTTCTTGCTGGTTCCAAGACACAAACAGTCCACAGACTGCAGACATCTCAGCAACAAAACACACCAGCCAGTTCACCGTGTTCTCAGCTCTGTCACTCCAAGCCAAGTTAGTCCTCCACCCCAGAACCCAGAGACAGTTTAGGAGTCGAGATGCAGAACCGCCAGCCCAAAAGGGAGTCAATATTCGATGATTCCCCCCCACAAAAAAAAAAAAAAAAAAACGATGATCTACCAAACAACCCGCAAAAACACTGCATCAGCATCCCTCCTGACCCATGAGCAGGAAGGAAGTACCCAGGGAGGGAGTCGGCGATGGGAACGCTGTCTGAGGCAAGATCAGGTTCTATTTTCCTGTTCTGTCTGTGAGCACCGTGCAGAATTCAACAGAAGAAAACTGAGGTGTAACAGAAGGGGCTCGGACAGTTCTCAGCTAATAAAGCAACTCTCCGAGCCTCGGCAACAACCAACTACGGAAGACTTTCCCTGCTCTATGAAACCAATTTACTTTCTTAGAAATCAGAAAGGGCATGCTGCAGATTTGGCTATTTGCCATCTACTTACACTGAGATGGAAAGAGAAAAACCACATACCTATCTTTACAATAACAGGGGGGAAAAAAGTACATGCTATGGTTTAAAAACGAAGACCAAAACAGTCTAACCAGGAATAGCAGCAGATTTCTTTAATTTTAAAAAAAAAAAGAGGCCACACATCAAAATTCTATAGCAAATATCCTACTTAAAGAAAAATTTAACGTGCATTTTTTTTTTAAGATCAAGAACAAGACCAGTGTATCCCTCCCATCGCTGCCAGCCCACACAGTTCTAGAGGTCATGGTCATCAAAACATAGGCTATAAAGTGGTGATGTGAATGGACGGGGGCATAGAAAACCATCATTATTTACAGACATGAGCGTATGCATAGAAGACTAGTAAGAGTTCAGCAAGATTGCCAGAAACGATGTGAAAAAGAAAAAAAAAACTCGTCCCCTTAAATAGGTGATAACCAACCTGAAAATATATCACTTAGAACAGCAATAAAAACGTGTCTGGGAACCTGCACAATCTTTCCAGAGGAAAATGTTTACATTGTATTAAAGCTCACATATGAAAACCTAATTTAAAAAATGGACATTCATAGCCAAGCATGGGATGACATAAGATGTCAATTCTCAAAAATCAATTCTGAAACTTCAGTAAGACTTTAAACTGAAAATGTACAAACTCATTCTAAGACATGTGGAAGAAAAAAGGTCTTCAGAGACCTCATATACTTCTTAAAAAGAGCAACAGTTTTTGGATATATGTGGGCAGAGGTGGAGACCATTATCACTCCAGATATTACAACTCAAAACAAGGCCAAGGTAACAATAATTCTCTCACACACACACACAGACCATGAGTGATAACTGGCCCAGGAACAAAACAGAGAAAGAAACAGGCCTAGACATATAAGAGGACTTTGGTATATAACATCACATCAAAGTGGGGAAAATACTATTTTATACAATAATATTATAAAACTTATTTCTACATGGAGAAAAATAAAATCCTCATTTCAAACTGTATGCCAGACAGATAAAAGAGCTAAATGCAAAAGGCAAAATTATAAGGCTGATAAAAGATGAAAATTTTCTTATAATTCTTAACCTTAGGTAACTGGTAGGTTCCTTAAAGAGGATCTCAAAAGCAGAAATCTGAAGGTAAAAACTGATAGATTTAACTACATTAATATTAAGGATTTTTTTCAACAAAGGACACCCTGAAGTCAAAAGAACTGTAACAGAGTCAGAGAAAATACTTGTGGTATCTAAAACTGATAACATTTCAATATACATATCAAGTATTAGAACACAGGAAAACCAATTGAAAACTTAAAAAGATATGAACAAAACTCAACAGAGTAAGAAATCCCAAGGGCTAAGCATTTGTGAAGACACGCAAACCCACTACTGACAGAAATGCAAACGAGCATAATAAAATGCTCTACTGCATTTATGGAATTAGAAAATTTTTTAAAGTTGTTTATCAAGACTGGCAAGGAAGTAGAAAAGTAAGGCCCGACATCATTAACCATGAGGGGCATGCAAACTAAAACCACAATGAGATACCACCTCACCTCCCTGAGGGTGGCCGTCACAGGAATGCAAAGAGAATGCAGAGAAATCAGAATCCCCCTGGTGCAGGTCTTTGGAAAAGAAAACAGCCTGGCAGTTCCTCAGTGTCATACACAGAGTTACCATATGACCCAACAATTTCACTCCTAGGCACATACCCAAGAGAAATGCAATCATGTCAACACAAACACCAGAAAATAATGTTCACGACAACACTGTCCGTGATAGCCCGATAGTGGAAACAGCCCCAGATGTTCATCATCTGCCAAATGGGTAAATAAAATGCAGTGCATTTGTAGAGTGGAATATTATCCAGCAATAGACGGAAATAAAGTACGGACACAGGCTACAAAACGGATGAGCTTTCTGAAACCATCATGCTAATGTATAATCAACCCCATAGCAGAATCGTCTATACTTGCATACAACATCAAAACATGTGAAGGGACTTTCCTGTGTTACTTTTCTGACAAATACAATTGATAAAATTACCCTAAAAGTTCTAGGAACTTAAGAAAAACACTCTTAAGTCAACGATCTGAATGCTTTATTAGACAAGGACTAATGGATGTGCTTCCTTCATACCGATAATGTAACAAAAATGACTGGGAAAAGTAAAGGGTTGACAAACACAGCTTTGTTTTGCCCTGCACCTGATGTGCACTGATTAAACTGGCCTGATGTTTGAGAATATTACAGAAATCATTGTAAAAGAAAATAATAACCCTAGTTTTAATATGCTAAATGTTAAGACTCAAATTTGGCAAGATAACTTTTCCCTTAATTAAAAAAAAATTCTTAAATTAGCATTTACTAAATATCTAACATGCAGACAGTTTACCTATGTGATTTCAATCTTTACAGTAATCCCATAAGATACGAGACAGGTAATCATGAACTAGGATTCAAGACTAAAATCCTGGCTTAAGCAAGAATCTCAAAGTAGAGATTCTAAAACTCTGGCAATCTTCCCAAGACCAGAAAACCTACAGAGTTGAGATGCTGAACAGAATGAGTGACTCTAATGAATGCTACTTAAAAAGAAATCGGGCTTAGATTGATCTATAGCACCTCACTGTCAACTGTTACAATCTTATGTCCTCACAGAGTAACTTAAAGCCAAAGAAGTCCCTCTTTCCTGCACACCACACCCAAACCACTCCTCACTCCCCAACACAGGGTTTCATTATGACCTTGTATTTTCATGGCAGAAAGTCCCAGTGGTATTACATAATGGTTGGGATACGAAAGCTTTTGGTTAATATTCCAGCTGGTTTTAACTTTCCCCAAATTAAACAAACTGCGGTGAATGAAAGGTCTATGGCATCATCTTCAAGACCTTTTCAGGCCTCAGATTCATCAATGTAAGTTTTCACTGTTGCATTATTCCACCTCCTCCCTAAATTGGTGGTGGTGTTTTTGTTTTTACTATGGGGGCGGGGGAACGGCAAGTGGGGGAAGAGACAGGCTACATAGCAACTCTGTAATTTGATTATAGTTACACAGTCAAAATTCGCTCCAATCTGCTGACCTTCAGTAACATTCAATATATTTAGACCACTTATCTATTGTTTTTTAATTTCTCCTTAAGTACAGCACTGAAACAAAAGCATAACTATGCGACTTCTAATGCGAATCCAGCAAGACAGAAACCAGTCTCTGCTCACTTCCTCTTTCCTCAGTCTCGCTGTGTCAAGTTCAGTTCAGTCGCTCAGTCATGTCGACTCTTTGCGACCCCATGGACTGCAGCACGCCAGGCTTCCCTGTCCATCACCAACTCCCGGAGCTTGCTCAAACTCATGTCCATTGAGTCAGTGACGCCATCCAACCTGCCTTCAATATTTCCCAGCATCAGGGTCATTTCCAGTGAGTCAGAGTCCCTTCACACAAGGTGAAACCCTGAGGTCCTCTCCCCGTCACCACTTAAAAGACTAAAAACACTAGCTCTGAAAGCTATGGAGAGTTTTACAAGGCAGGAACAGCCACATCAAACACAGTAATTTTCAACTTTGTGTCAAAGATGCATTCCTCTTACATGTCGATTTAAAGTGTATCTTACTTGACAGCACAGTGGTTGTGGTTTGGTTGCTAAGTTGTGTCCAACTCTTGGGACCCCATGGACAGTAGCCCACCAGGCCCCTCTGTCCATGGGATTCCCCAGGCAAGAATACTGGAGTGGGCTTCTATTTCCTCCTCCAGGGGATCTTCCCCACCCAGGGATGGAACCAGGGTCTCCTGCATTGCAGGCATTTCTTTACTGGCTTGAGCCACAGGGGGAAGCTACTTGACAATATGGGAAGTGAAAGTGAAGTCACTCAGTTGTGTCTGACTCTGAGACCCCATGGACTGTAGCCTGCCAGGCTCTTCCATCCATGGAATTTTCCAGCCAAGAGTCTTGCAGTGGGTTGTTATTCCCTTCTCCAGGGATCTTCCCGACCCAGGGATCGAACCCGGGTCTCCCGCATTGCAAGCAGATGCTTTGCCATCTGAGCCACCAGGGAAGCCCTGACAGCATGGACCATGCTAATCAAGCTACCTAATCCTACGGAGATGGTAGGGAAACAGCCGCTGGCTTATGACTGGAGGGTCTTCCTCTGGACCAAGGCATTTCGTGTGACTCTCTCACAAAAGAGCGGGCAGAACCAGGGGTCTGGATTCTTGTCCTGCTCAAGTTACAGTAGTTAACACTGTTTTAATAAGAGCAGTTCATGGGTTTTCATCAAATGTGACAGGAAGGTTTAAGAAATGAAGGGCAACTTTTCACAACAGTGATATTAGTCCTGGCATTTCTGAGGCAGTTACATTCTCCGCGGGACAATCTGCCTGGTGAAATACATGAAGCACCACAGACAGAATTATTACCGCTCTTCACCCTGCCTGAGCAGAGTGAGCGGAAAGTCACCCCTGGGGTTCTTCCGACTCCCTCTGAGAGCAGATGGCCATGGAAAGGACTGGCTGGCTCAGCACCAAGCCGGTCTGCTCTGCAGCCCTCGACGAGACGGCCCTCCCCAGGCTCTCCCGGGTCGGGTGTGGTCTCGAGGCTGAGCCTGGCCAGGGCTTGTGGGCCCTGGACTGGGTGCAGGAGAACTCCCCACAGGAACCTCCGTTTTCACCCCCAAGCTGACTTAGGGCGGCTGAACACAGCCATACAGGCAGGGGAAGAGCGATCAGAGAAGGAACCTGGGTTCCGAGTAACTGGAGGAAAACCAGCCATGGATCAGGGCTATGCGTGAGCAAGAAATAAACTTCTATTACATTGAGCCATTAAAAACCTAGGGTGTTCATTCCAGGAGCAGCTGACATGAGGTTAACTCATTCACTCGCTGACTCTAGGAGGAGGTTAGACTGACTTGGGATTAGTGGCTCAGGCAAGACAAGACGTGCAGATGGACTCTCTCTGCAGACATGCACAGTCAAGATGATGCCACACTTGGCCACAATAAAGCAATCTACTCGGCACACGGTAAAAATTCCACTGAGGAGCTAAGGCTGAAGGGGACACTTCTGAACCACTGCTCCTGAACTTCCATAGTTAGATATTAGCCGGTATATTCATCAGCAAAAATTTGTGAGGTTCTTTCACACCTTCTTTGCCAAAGCAACCACAATTCATGTTAAAATTACAACACCTGCATACCACATGAAACCCAACTCTGGATTTACTATGAAACTATGTTGAAGTCATTTCTCAAAGGATAAGTGATAATCAGCAGACAGAGTTCAAGGTGAGTCTCTTCAGTCATTAGTTTTTTCTTCTCAATAGAAATTTAACATCAAGAAGACCTCTGCCTTCCCGTGTGGAAGTCACGTGTGCCCTTCTCTTGGGACCATGAAAATGATAGAGCTTATTTACAGCACTTCCCCTTTGCCCCGTCGAGACCCAAGCTGGATGCTCCCCCACGGCAACTGTCATTGCTACCCGCCTCCTTCTTGCTTCCAACCTCAGTGGCTACATCCTCCACTGCAAGGTAATTTGAGATAAATGGAAATAAACCTAGACAACTAAGAAAGGAAATTAACACTCATTAAGTACCCACTACACGCCAGATACTTTCATATACTCAATTTCTATTTACTCTTGGCCACAATGAGGTGTATACCATGATTTTCCATTTTACAAACGAGGAAGCAGGGAAGTTTAAATGCAAAGTCCAGGACAACTGACTCCGAAACTTATTCTTCCCATTTCAAACTGCTACACTTGACCTCTGACATACTGCCACTCTTGAGGCAATGAAAAAAAGACAGCATTACCATCCAATATTTATTTCCTTTAAATATGCATTTCAGTGAATCAACGGCTCACCGATGTCCCATCCTCCCACTTATACCTTATTACCACATTTCCACAAAATCGAAGCCTGCACCAGCCCGCTGACGTCAGAGCAGGCTGACGGCTACAACACGGCAACCCGAGGACAGACCCGGCAGGACGAGGCCCGGCCTTAGGTCACCCGGGCGTTCTGCTGCCTACCCCTCAGGAAGTTCTTTCTACCTGCCGAGTTCTAGTCTCCACAAGGATTATTTCAGAAAGCTTTTCACCAACTCTTTTAAGATTTTTAAAACCCCATTTGAAAATGCAGTAAAACAGATATATGTCAAGGAACCTGAAACACGAGGGACGATCTTAAACTTTCCATGCAGGACTGGGAAACCATCTTTAACAGAATTGTTTCCCACCTGAAGAGCTGCGTGAACATTGAGGACTATTTGTAGTAGTATACTGTAACCACCACTTTAAGTAATTATTTACTAACTGAGAATTCTTCAAAGTCAAACGGAGATAAACTAGCTCACTAATCAACATTCTCAGTCCTCAGCAGTTTAAAAAAGAAAAAAAGACCCTAAATTAAAACACATTTGATATGAAAATATCAAAAGACTCATATTCTGAGGTTGGCCTGAGTCTTCATCACAAACCATGCTAAAATTAGTTGATGAGTGGTTGTCATTATACTAGCTTAAAAAAAATGCACTTTTGATGACAAGGTCTTACTCAGAAACGCTTTCTTATTTGAAAGGGAATTTCAACATCAAACACTTTCTACTGAAAATACATTTCCGTCAGTGACATTTAAGATGAGAGAACCATCGAAGCCGGATCCTTCCACTGCAAAGGTCAGGACACTTCTTCCTCTGAGACGCTACTGTGCTATTTATTGAAATCCTTCCCGACCGCAGCTCACATCTCAGTCAGGCGCGGCCCGATGGAAACGCACGTTTGCATCTTTGAGCCTTACCTTCAGATAGGATCCATAATATTTGGTTACGTAGGGACTGTCACACTGACTCAGCACTGTGATTTCCTGCTGAATGTCCTCGATCTCATCTTCTGCCTCCTCCAGGTCAATGATTTTTATGGCGACCACTTTCTGAGTCCGATTGTCAATGCCTTTGAACACCTCGCCGAAAGAGCCCTTTCCGATTTTCTCCAGTTTGGTAAAAAGCTCTTCTGGATCAGCTTTTAGGTTCTGCAGGAGAGAAGGAAAAGGGAAACTTCAGTAACTCACAGGGGTACTTGGATAACATCTGTGTATTAACAACGTCCAGACCATGGTCTTTCTAAGGACGCATTCGTTTTCCTTAAGGATCAGGCTGGTGGTGATCACAGGTCTTCACACTCAGGACACACACATTTCTCAATCTCACCTGCATGTGCAAGTTACACTATCAAACACAGCAAATGTGCAAACAGGAACAGTGACCCAGCTCAATTATAGAAACTGAGGAAGGCTCCAGCTTTTGTATAAACAAATATCAAACCACTTATTTGAACAGATATATGGATTTATTGAAAAATCACTCGTGTCTAAGCAGAAATTCTACTTTTCTCCCTACACCCCGCCCCAACTTTTTTAATTTGGGTAGGTATATACTGAAACATAGGTTAATCAGCAACATCATGTAACAGAGAAAAAGACAACACCCTGGCTTGTTTCAGAGCAGGCCATGTCCAGCAAACACAGTCCCATGCACCTGCACTTAACTGCTGCTGCCTTAGCCTAAATATTTAACCGGATCCCAGGAAACAATAAGGAACTGTTTTCTTTGTCAGGTAAACGTCATACCCTTGAAATGGCTTCTGAAGGCTCGTAACCACCAATCTGAGTAGTTGAAAAACACGTATCACCTATACCTCATAAGGTTTAGCTCTAAGGACCCCAGGGCCCACCCTAACGGCTCCCTTGACCAGAGAGAAGGGTGAGCAGCCGAGTTCTGCGTGGGCAGCACCTGTCACCCCCCAGGAGGGAGTGAGGGGTGACACTCGGGGAGCCAGGGGTCCTTCCCATCCTAGGGATCCTTCCCACCTTAACCACGAGGAGCTGCTCAGGCTACCCTCCCTGTGAAACAGTGGGGAGGAGGGCCGAAAGGAGGAGCAAGAACAACGGACCCACAGAAAGTAAGGGTCAGACACAGAGCCGGCAGCGTGGGTGGCTCTGGGTTAACCGGGCCCTCCCACCAACCCGCCGTCCTGGGGGACCCCACGGAGCTGCCCCCAGCAGGGCTCCCAAGGGCCTTCGAGTCCACCCTCCGCTGCCCCGGGACGTGGCTTCAACCAGGAGCCCCTCCTCGGCGTGCCGCACCTCCCCTCCGCCCCACCACCTGCCTCCGCTGTGGGCAACACACTCAGGTGTCTCCCACTGAAACACCACTGTCGCCGTGCTTCAGGGCGCCGTCTCCCCAGCAAGTTCCCGGAGAGTCATCAGAGCCACCAGCACCCGCGGCCCCAACATCACAGGCCGGCTCTGGCTTCGGCTCCTCCACAAGGATGCCCCCGCCGCCCCGCTCTGCTCCCCACTGGTCCTCCTCTAGCCTCCCTGGCTCCAGAAGCCTCTTCAGGCGCAGGGCCGTCATCCCGGGCGGCCCCCCAGGCTCCACACTTGGCCTCCTGCCCATTCTCTCCTCCTCCTCCCAGGATTAGGATCCATGCTCCCCAAACCTGGCCGGTGAGAATCACCTGGGACACTCAGAGATCCCCAAACACTCACAGTCATGGACGGGGAGGGGATGAGGAGGAGGCTGTGTGATCTCCATATTTATCTTGTGTGTATCTGGTAACTTTCAAACTGCTGGCTGCAATCCGGCCTTTGGAGCTATGCCTCCCAGATCAACTGCTGGCTGATACCTCCTCCCCTGAGCCTGCAGACTGTCACAATCAGGCCTCCAGCTTCGAAACGATCCCTCCCTGAGCCCGAACCCCTCCTGCACTGTGCCTGCTGCTCCCCTCGAACGCCAGCTGGCCCTGCGATTTCCTGCAACGCTGGGCTAGGCTAAGCCTGTGGCCCTGCAGCTGCACCTCCGTTGGCCCCTCAGGAGGCCTGGGCTGGCTGCCGGCAGGGAGAACCCAGGCCCGGGTCAGACAGCCGGCCGACTGCAGGCACAGGCAGGGACGCCCAGTGTCCTCGCTGCCCGACCCGGGCCAGGCCAGCAGCTCTCCCGCCGACCCCGGGCAGCGAGCGAGCCCTGTGGAAAAGCACCAGGGCAACCCGAGGAATCGGGAGAAACACTAAATCACTGTGTGTTTCAGGCACAAAATTCTGGGGTGATGTGTCACCCAACGGATAACGGAATCAACAGAGATCGCTGACCACTGCCAGACAAAAGTGTCCATTCCTGAGGACAGGGTCCAGACAGACAGACTTTCTGTACTCGGGAGAGGAGTGTGTCATTTCAATAAACTGCCTCTTTCCCTTGTGCTGGGTTTAAGACCCCGTAGGAAAAAACAGCTGTTTCCACTACTGCCTTGACCCTCCTCCCTGAGGCCCTTTCCCAAGCATCCGCACCCATAAGGCCAGTGCAGGTCTCGCACCTGCCCAAGTGTGGCGCGGCATCCCACACTCTGCCATTGGGCCACCAGCCATAAACCGAACCAAAACCCAAGAAGAGAGCCACAGACTCCCCTGGTGGTGCAGCAGATGGGAGCACCTGCTAACCCAGGAGACACAGGCTCCATCTCTGGCCCGGGAAGCTCCCACCTGCCCCAGAGCAACTAAGCCTGTGGGCAACAACTACTGCGCCTGCGCTCGATACCCCTGGAGCTACCGCTGCTGAGTCCGCACACAACTGCTGAAGCCCGCGAGCTTGGAGCCTGTGCTTTGCAACGAGAGAAGCCACCGCAATCGAGAAGCTGGTGCGCGGCAAAGAAAGAGTGCCTCTTTCCACAACCAGAGAAAGCCTGAGTGCAGCAACAGAGACCCAGTGCCACCGAAAAATACATAAATTTTTAAAAAGAAGAAGGGAGCCATCTGTCAGAACGGTGACGGCAGAGCCCTGAACAAGCAAGGGTCCCCGCCCTTCGGCAGTTCTCGCACAAGACCGCCACCAAGCACTGCAGCCCTGCAGCCCGTGCAGCGCGGTCAGGAAATCAAAGCCAGAGATGACCTAGTGCACAAAGGAACGTCAAGATTCTGCTGCCAGAATCTGCTCTCCGAGGACAGGAGATCTCCTGGGAAGGAGCGGTGTCACCCTGCCGACCATCTCGACAATTCTCTTTTCAGAGAGGTCTAAGCTGAACCAAGCGCTGGTCATCACCCGAGGTTAGAAAGGCCTGCCCTTCACCCCACCCATCCCCCATGTGCCTGAAAGGCAACCAGCTCCCAGGCAGGAGTCAGGACACACAAAGGCTCGGCCTTCTCTGAGCAGGGGAAAGCCAGGACCCTTCCCCACCGTTCCCCTCTCCTAGGGCAACGAGCTGGGGGATTTGGGCAGAGACCGGGGTGCGGGGGGGGCGGGGATGCTGCCTGCACACCCCCCCTCTTCAGGTTCCAGACCAGTCACTCAAGAACATCACTTCGATGCCCAGTGGAACTTTCCCAGTCCCGCAGCTGAGCCAGGAGATCATCACTCCATGGCCGAGGGCATGTGAGTCTCACAAACTCGCTCACTAACCTATGTGATCCCACCGAGCTACCTGCCCCCTGGGTCTGTGTTTCCCCTCTGAGAGACGGACTAGAGAGAAATAACAGAATCATGTGCACCCAAGAGCGGGGATTTGGTACCCACCAACGGACGGATGCGTCTGTAAGAGACAGCACTCCCATACTGATGTCTCCTCTCTGCTCGCACCTCTCCACATCCCTCAAAACCTTCCCCACCTGGGTCAGGAAACAGCCCAACATCCTATCTGGGGGAGCCTGGAGGTTAAGTGAAAACTTAGAGGAGATGACTCTGGCTTATCCTAATTCTTATGGCTTCAGTCTTTTCCATCACCCTCCTCATCATGGCAACTCCAAGCCATCTGTCTCTGCAAACCTTGGTCAGTGAAATTCTAAGCCTTTCTACCCACTTTGTCTTGTTTAACTTCAAGATTTAGAAAAAAACAGGGCATTCGTTACATGTCCTAAGGTCAGGATCCTTGAAACTGACCAAAATATGGAGATGCTGCGGCTCCCCCAAGGTACGGGGTCCAGGCACAGGTCTGGGTTTTGCAAAGGCTTCCATGTCCCTTCCCCATCGAGCTCAGGATCGCAGAAGAGCCAAAACCAAAGGAACATGCCCAGGCGATCTGGGGTCACCAGTTCTGCAGATGTTTCTCATGAATTATGACATGCAAGTGCTGGGGCTACCGGCTACCCCAAAGCCTGGGATCTCCCGGAAGCGGGACGTGAACAGGCACGAGCCCAGGAGAAGTGGCCGTCACCATGCATGCGGCACAGGGAGGGGTCCGGTCCCCGAATCTTGAGGATTCCGATCCCCCTGAGAAAAGAAACCCCGGGGTGCGATGCCTGCTCCCCACCCGCCACCGGAGCGCCCCGTTAGAACTCTGGCCTCTACGGTCATTCAGCCCATTTCGTGACCCATCGAGAGAACTCATTAAAATACTTCCATGATGATTTAAGTATTTTATATTTTTGAACCTGAACAGCTATTACTGTGTTCTTTTGATCACTTCTGGCAATGAAAAAACGCATCTGGCATCACTAATCAACCTTCAGAGGCCCTCAGCTTCAGACGTATCACTTGTACGATTGTCTGCACGACACCACTCTGGGCTGAAGCTAAGCTGCAGGAAAAGAAAAGGGAAGGGTCTAGGTTTCCTGTGCTCCAATACCTGCACCTTATCACATCACCATCCCCAAAGAAACAGCCGAGAGGGCAGCGGGGTCTGGACTAGGCGGGCCCCTTCCTTCTTCTGAACTTGGTAAGCATCCCGAGTGAAGGACCGAACTCTCCTCCTGGACCCCAACCTAGCCTCAGAACCCCGCTCTCCCCACCTCCCCAAGGCACCCAGGCGGGCGCCACAGGCCGGCCGTTTCCCACGACCTCATCCTCCCATGTCAGTTTCTCCGTGGGTCCCGTTTTTAGCAGTGTCACCATCTGTTATTCCCAAAGCTGGAAACCCCTGCACCGCCATTCCTGTCTTACGCCCACCGACCAAAACTGTCTCTGCGTGCGGTCCCCCAACCACGCCAGGCTCACCCACAGCGGCTACACCCCCCGAGCCCCCTGCACACCCCGATGGCAGAGCTCGGCTTCCTCGCAGCTCATGGTTTTTCCTTCACTGCTTAAAGCAGAGGGGACAGCACACCATCTCAAGGCTGAAGGCATGCACTCGCCATGAAGCTGAAGCCCACAGCCCCTTTCCACCCCCCACTTCCTGCTGCTCCCCCAACTTACCCTCTGACCACCCAACTTCTCAACACTGTCTACGAGCACCCAGGGTTACAGGCTGTAGTCAGGACTGTGGATAGAGAATTATCCAGGGGCCACAACTGGGGGGGTGGGGACAGGGCAGGGCTGGGAATGAGTGAGGGGTAACGCGGGGCTTCTGCATCCCGACTGGGTGATTCTACTGAATTCTTG
Organism: Cervus canadensis; assembly: GCF_019320065.1. Taxonomy (NCBI): domain Eukaryota; kingdom Metazoa; phylum Chordata; class Mammalia; order Artiodactyla; family Cervidae; genus Cervus; species Cervus canadensis. The sequence continues at coordinate 11,330,788 of NC_057394.1, read as the reverse complement.
GTCCTTTCTGCACCTGGTTCCTTGTGCCCCCAGCGAGGCCGCTATGACTCCACTGTTACAGCTGAGATGCGCCCGTCTGCTGGTGTGAACTGGAGCCTGGTTCCAGGGCTCCTTTCTGCAAGGGCACATGTTTCATGCCACTGGTTGAAAACCGTATTCACGACACTTTACAGAGCATTTTCCCCCTCCAGACTACGACTTCCACTTAAGAACATTATCCTGTGACCCTGCCAACCTAACCCAGCAAAGAAAGAGGTGAGCAGCATGGGAACCTGCAGGCAACACCCAAGCCCCGTTAACAAAACAAAATCAAGGGCTTCCCTGGTGCTCCAGTGGTTAAGAATCCACCTGGCAATGCAGGGGAGGTGAGTTCGACCCCTGGTTGGGTCCAGAAAGATCCCACATGCCTTGGAGCAACTGAGCCCACATGCGGCACCTGCTGAAGCCCTCAGGCCTAGAGCCCGAGCTGGACAGTAAGAGAAGTCACGCAATGAGAAGCCTTCGAACTGCAACAAAGAGGAGCCCCCGCGTGCCGCAACGAGAAAAAACCCCGTGAGCAGCAACAAAGACCCCCACAGGCAAAAAATAAATGAGCAAGTCTTAAAATAAAAAATACTACGCCACAATAAAAATAAAAAAATCAAAACCCCAGCCAAAGTTCAGCGCATAATAAGGAGAAGACAAGAGCAGCTGGACAAGACCTGTGGGGAAAAGACACTAAATACACCCCTGCCCCTACCCCGGAAAAGCTATCAAACACGGATAGTCAATGCGGCCCTTCTGAGTGCTTAAATCATCCGCCAGAAATCCAGGCTTCCAGGCAGCCACAGGCACCTGCATTCTCAGCCACCCGAGTTCAGGTCTCAGCTCTACCACGCTGCCAGCGAGTCACGGAAACACCCCGCCTGCTTCCACACGCGTGAAACGGTGACACTCCTTACTGCCTCCGGATGCCGAGAGGATAAAATCAGGACCCAAGGAAAGCTCTTGCATGGTATCTGCTGAACAGTCCTTAGTAAATAGAAACCACTTGGGCTGTTATGGTTACTTTTGTGTGTACTTAACACCGAGCTATTCTTCCTGACAACACTCGGTCAAGATTGAGCAGCTTCTTAGAGGTCTCTTATTTGAACCAGAACCAGAATTAAAACCCAGATCACAAGACTCACAAACCAGCACACCCTCCATGGCACAATTCTAAAATCAGCTAAAATCCCCTTTCCTCCCTGAGGAAGGGGACAAGGAGAATTCCAGGAGGCCTGAGTGAGCATCCTCAGAAAGAGAGAAGGAAACAGCTGTGAAACTCCCAAGTACAGAGGCCACCCTGGGGTGAACTAGCCAGAGAGGCCAGAGGGCCCTGTGGCCCCGGGTGGTGTTCTATCACAAGGGTCCAGAGAGGGCGCTGAGCCACCCAGGCAATGACCCTCCCCACGCCCAGTGTGAGGCTCTCGGGGCTAAGAAAGGACGCTGGGAGCTATAAATAAGCAAAAGATGGTGCCTATGAGAACCTTCCAAGCCTTCATAAACCTTTTAAACTTTCCAGTAACAGTGTCTACTAGATCCCTTAAAATAGAGAAGAGGACTTCCCTGGAGGTACAGTAGATGGGAACGCGCCTGCCAGTGCAGGGGACATGGGCTCGTTCCCTGCACCTAGGAAGGACCCACATGCCAAGGGGCTACTAAAGCCTCTGTGCCGACAACTATGGAGTCCAAGAGCCTAGAAGCCACGGTGATGAGAAGCCGGGGAACCACATCTAGAGAGGAGCCGCTGCTCACTGCAACTAGAGAAAGCCTTCAGGCAGCAATGAAGACCAGCACGACCAAAAATACATTCAAAAAGAAAAGAAGGGTCCGCTCTGCATCGGCAGCCTCGGGAGAAGGGGCTCAAACTAGATGAGTAGAAGGGATTTTAAGCAGAAAAAGGAATGCAGGCCCAAGCTCAGGGAGAATTACAGCAAAGAAGGCAAGATGCAAAAGGCAGGGGCCTATGGGACACACAGACACCCCACCAGCTAGTCAAGAGGACAGAAACACATACTTTTAGTCTGTGTAACAGGAATCCTGTTAATCGTTTCTGAGCAGAAACCTGAATCGAAGAAATCTTGCAAAACAATCTACAGAAAGTTCGAATGCATAAGGCCGCTGCATGCTGACAGCCATAACCGAGCTGGAATCCTGGCTCTCCAGGTCACAAAGCAGGTGCAGTCAGAGGCTGTGAAACTCTTTAGTCTTGGACCTGGCCTGGGTGGAACGAACCCTGAGAAAGATGGCTGCCATTTCTGCACGCCCCCCCATTTCCAAATGCACCCCTGAAGGAGGGGTCATCTCCGCCTTATGGTGGCTATGGAATCTGCCCCAGGACACAGGGCCTGTGACAGACCCTGAAACGGAACTCAGAGCCATCTGACTCCAAAGGGCGAGCACGCTGATAACTGCCTCCCAAGTTCTGGCAGCAGATCGCAACAGAAAGAGCACAAAATTAAGACTCAAAAGACCTGGGTTTCCCTTGTGTAGTAACGCACTGCTGCGCGACCTTGAGCAAGGTCTTAACTTCTGGGTAAAATGGGAACAACAATGCCTGAGTGTTTACTGACCTCACAGGTGCGGCAGAGGATCAAATCCGCGCAAGTGCAGCGGGGAAAGCGAGGCCCAGAGCAAACCCTTTTGCAGAGCACAGGTGACAGCTATTACCTTGCAAAGCGGGCGCCGGCTCTCAGCAAGCACAGCAGAGGCAAGTGAGATCGGTTTTAAACCAGCACTCGGCGTTGGAGACATTTTAGAAATCACTAGAACACTCGCCCAGCAAACACTGGATGGACTCGACGGACATGAGCTTGAGCAAGCTCCGGGAGTCGGTGATGGACAGGGAGGCCTGGCGTGCTGCAGTCCATGGGGTCGCAGAGAGTCAGACACGACTGAGTGACTGACCTGAAAACACCGGCCCAAACGCAGAGGACAAACCATGCACAACACATGGACCCGAAGAGATTAAAAATTACTGTTTCAAAGGACGGCTTAACTTCGTGTCACTATTTTTCTAACACAAATTATTCTTCCCATAAATATCTTTAAAGCTGATTAGAACAAATAAAAATGCCCTGAAAACTTGCCTCATCAGTTTAATCTAACCACTAAAGAGGCTTTCTGTACTCAAAGTACACTTGGGCCATTTGTCTAATCAAGCCTATTGACCTGTAACAGGGTTTTCCTCCTAACAAGCTCAAAGCTCACTTCTCTACCAGGGTCTTTCCCACACCTCACCCACCTGAAAATCAAGCTGCCTTTTTACAAAATACATACAGGAATATGTATACACACACATAAAGCCAATGCCAAGTTTATAAACAAACTGAAAAAGCGCTCCCCCAAAGCCAAATACTCTTTTATGGGGATATGCCCAGAAATCCTATAACCAGGAGTCTCTACAACATCCAAACCCCATTTAACTCCAGGAGCAGAGGCACAAAGAAACTTGAGGGGGAACCCCTACTTCTCCCTGGCCTGGGAAGCCTCTCCCACACTTCTAGGAAGGCGTCCGGCCAGCAGACATGGGTCATGGTCACACGTCAGTGCGCCCACCCCCACCACAGACATGGCTGGACACAAGCAGAACAGGGGAACTTCGGGCTCCTTGTTCCAACCTGGCGAGAAGGTCTCAGGGCAGGACTTTCTCTTTCACCCCCTGATGCTGCCTCGGGACCCGGGGAACCAGAGCAAAGCTACCAGGGTTTCCTTCTCTATCAACCCCCCTCTCAAAGGCACCAGAGAGATGGCGGGGTGTCTCGGCCGGGAGGAAGAAGGAACCACCCGAGGAATCTGCCATCTCCTCTGCCTCGTCGGAAGGAACTCGGGGGCCAGGGGAGAGACTGCAACCCCGAGGGACCCACAGGGCATGGGGGACCCCACGGCGGGGAAGGGGGGCGGGCGCAGGGCCACCGGTTCCCAGCACGGGTGCAACCAGCCAGGACTGCCTGTGCGCCGGCCCCGCCAGCAAACCCCAATCCCCGGGGCTTATCTAACCTCCCTGTAACCCGCCCTGAAGAGTTCCCCGTGCAGCCAAGGTTGAGAGCGGGGCCGGAGGCCGCCTGCAGAGCTCCCAGCACGCTCACCTGCTCTCCTCACGGCGGAGCAGGGGGCGGGGGGCTCCCCCGAAGCTTGCCTGTCCAGTCTTTCCTCTCCAGCCCCTTCCTCTCCCGCCTCGCTGACCACCAGGAACACCCATTCTCCGCCTCTAGCCCCAAGTATTTTACATAACTAGTTGGTTGATTTCAGGTCTCCAAAATAAAAACCACTGCTGTTGTTCAGTCGCTCGACTCTTCGCAACCCATGGACTGCGGCACGCCAGGCTTCCCCGTCCTTCACCAGCTCCCGAAGTTTGCTCAAACGCATGTCCATTGAATCAGTAACCATTGTTTAGCAGATAAAGCTCTTTCAATAGCAGGTAGCTCCAAATAGTTCAGCATTAACAGATTTCTATCCTCAGATGGTCTCTTAGAAGAAGCCTCACTCTGAGCTAATTGATGGGAGGTCGTTTTTCAGGGTGAGGCCTAAGTCCCAGGTCTGCACAGAAGCAGGCTTCCCCGCACAGTGCATCAAGCCCCCGGCACTCCGGGTGAGACCACGTCGATCGCTGCCTCCGATGAGCAGCCCGTGTAGCCTCTCACCCCAGCGCTCTGGGGCACATGACACACACCCCACAACCCTGCCAGTAAACCCAACTCCCCCCACCTGTGTTTCCAGCCACCTGGATAAACACTCGACAAAATTCACAAAAAAGAAAACAGAGACGGAGATGTTAAATGCATGAATTTATGTCTAGACTTACATATCCAAATTACTAGAAATTCTCCTAAAACTCTTAAAATTTAGGGAATCCTAGTAACAACATTCTATTCTTTTATATGGATATTTGAGGCAGAAACGGCTCAATAAAATGCCATTTTTAGAAAAGCATTAAAACTGAGAGAAAAAAAGTGATTGCAAACACTCAGGTAACTGGTTTCAGGCAGCACGTGCTCCTGGGGTGTGGGGCGGCGGCCCAGGCTGGAAGCCGCCTGGAGAAGCCCTCTGCCATCACTCACTTGGGGCCAAGCTCCTTCTCAGCACGGATTGAACAAAGGCTCTGGGTACGACCCTGCCGACCGCCTGCCCAGCGCCAAACGCTCCCAGACATGGTGCTGGACGCTCGGCGGGGTCACCTCCTTCGCGGCCCCTGCACCCCGAGGCCCGACTGCAGGGTGAGCCAGGGGCCTGAGGCTGCCACTCGCCCCGGGTCATGAAGCTCAGGGCGAGGTGGGCACCCCAGAGTCCCCACGCAGGGACCTGTCACCCCACCCCCACCCCGGTCAGCTCCCCCAGCGCATGCTGGGAGCGCTTTTCTGCAGTGAGAGGCTCCCCGGCTGGAAGACAAAGGCTTGGGGTTTCTCTGAGGTGGCGAGTAGGCCCAGGTGTCGCGGCAAAGACCAAATTCAGGCTGGTTTTGTTTAGGCAAACACTTGATGAAAAATATGCCATACGTTCCAAATGAAATTACGTCTACAGCTCATTGAGAAATGAACCCTGGCAGCTTCTTTATTAAAAGCAAAACACAAATAACAAGCCAGCCACAAAAAATACACTGACCAGACCAGACACCCAGACACCCCGACGACCAGCAGCCGCTCCCGTTCCCAGGAGCTCCTCTCGCGAAGGTCCATGCTGAGCAGTTCTGCCAAGGCCTCGTCTGGGGGCCTCCCAGCTGCCAGGCCACAAGGAAGGGACCTCGAGCCTCACGACACAGCAGAGAAACCTGGGGTGCAGACGGCAGGTCACTCGCACAGGGTTAAGAAGCGTGAGGAGGCTGGTCCTCACACGGGGCTCAAATAACAAGATGCACACGCCAGGCCAGGAGAGAGCGACACCCTGCCGCCTCAGGGGGCTCCGAGCAGACCACGGGCCCACTGGTCCCCTCTCCTGCACAGAAGGGGCTCATGCCACACAGCCCGCGGCCTGGCACGGAGGACACCCTCAGTGAGTGTCGGCTGCGGCTGTAGCAAAGAGGAGGCAGGCAGGAGCCCTCTCCCCGGAGCAGAGACCCGGCTGGGCACCCTGGCTGCTCGGCCTCCCCAGCAGGTAAGCACCCCACAGCGCAGACGGGGGCTTCGGGCAGGCAGCGCCGCCTCCCAGGTAGGAGACCCCATGGACTGTAGCCCGCCAGGCTCCTCTGTCCGTGGGATTTCTCAGGCAAGAATACCGGAGATCCAACCCTGGAGAGAGGAGTCCCCTCCTGGGCCATCACTCTGCTGATCCCTTCCTGGGCAGCGAGGGATCTTCTTGACACGGGGATTGAACCCAGGTCTCCTGCATGGCGGGTGGATTCTTTACTGCCTGAGCCACCAGCGAAGCTCCAGGGAGTGAGAAGGGAGATGCAAAATCACCTGCATCTGATTCCCAGACCTCATGAGGGACCCTGGACACATCACCCAGCTGACCCGGACCTCAGTTTCCTCTTCTGTAAACAGGGGAGAAGAGCACCTCCGTCAAAGGCCACGCGGGGAGGGGGAGGTAAGAGCTGATCTCTGCGGAAGGACTAGGCACCTCTCGTTCCACTCAGTCCCGGGTTCAGCTCACGGTGACAGTCGGCCGACCCTGCCCAGCCTCCAGCTGCCGTCCCAGCTTCGCCATCATGACAGATTACTTGCTCTCCGTCACCCCGCATCAGTGTCAGGGGTCCACGGGCAATCAGCAAGTGCCCACCGCTTCCGGAACCTCTGCCCTGAGGATCGCGGTGGACTTCAGGTTTCCGTGGAGAGAGGCGTCCCCACCTGGGCCATCACTCTGCTGATCCCTTCCTGGGCAGCGGCTTATCTCCGCCTTACACTGACCTTCGGCTCCAGGGACAAGGCGTCAGCTCACCTTGTCTGTCTCATCATCTCCGTCTCTGTGGACCGTTCTCCCCTCCTCTTCCCAGCCTGTCTGTGTCACTCACACACACACACACACACACACACACACACACCCAGGCGCACTCCGTGTGTGGGGACCATTCCTCTAGCATGGGATCCCCGCAGTGGCCCACCTGCTACTCAACCTCCCAAGCTCATTACCTCTTCCACAGGCCCCCGGCAGCCTTTCTTTCTTGCTCACTCCTTAATCAGACCCAAACAGAGGTGAAAGAATTTCCTCATTACCCAGAAAACCACGGTAAATGGATCGCTGTGTCCTGCCCTCTCAAAATCTGTCAGGATTTTGGAAGATACCATAAGGAAAACTAAATAAATAGACATAGGAGTCCAGGGCTGCGGTTCATGGGGATGACTGAAAGAAATGGGTTAATAACCAAAACTTACATAAAAAATTGTTCCACCCAAAACAAAGCAAAAGCTTCCCAGGTGGCTCAGATGGCAAAGAATGCAAGAGACCCGGGTTCAGTCCCTGGGTTGGGAAGTTCCCCAGAGAAGGGAATGGACACCCACTCCACTATTCTTGCCTGGGAAATCCCAGAGACAGAGGAGCCGGGCAGGCTACAGTCCATGGGGTCACAAAGAGTCGGCGTGACCACGTGACTAACACTTCCACTTCCAACCTGTTCACTCCAGTTGGGTCACCCTGAAGCGCACTCCTTTCCCACGGGTGGGTGAGGCTGCCTCTCACACTCAGATGCCTCCAAGACGGTCAGTACTGTATCACAACTTTCTGGTTATTAGCTTGCTTTTCTCCATTTTGCCATACTGATGAACCATTATCCCTGCTATACTGGAAGCAGAGGTAATGAATCTATGAAAACCACAATATGTCCCACAATCTGCTGGAGGCATAGGAAATGGTGCAGCCACTTCAGAAGGCAATTTGGCAATTTCTCAAAAAGTTAAGCATAAAACCACCTTAGGACCCAGCAGTTCCACTCCTGAGAGAACTGAAAACATACATCCGCTCAAAGCATTATGAAGTGGACGTATGATACGAAGCATTCATATCAGGCAAACACTGGAAATCACCTCTATGCCCATCAGCTGGTGATGGGCCGAGAAACGTGGTGCTTAGCAACAGACACCGTTCAGCATGAAATGGGCGCCCACCACAGACACGCGCTACGTCATGACCCTCAGAAACACCATCCAGGTGAAAGCCGCCAGCGATGAGGGGCCACGTGCTGCACGGCTCCCTGGACAGGAAACACCCAGAAGAGGCAAACTGAGGCAGAGAAAAAGCACGTGGGGGAACGAGAAGGTTCTACACGGACTCGGGGGTGATGTTGCCACTTGGTAAAGTTACCAGAGTTGTTCAGTCACTGAGCGGTTCCCCTGGAAGGAGGGCATTTTATGACACGTAAAACATGCCACAGTGATGAAGCTGTTTGTAAGAAAAACCACACAGGGCGTATCTTTCTTAACCTGCCTCCCCAGTGACTGCGGGGAAGGGCAGAGACGCCACCTGGCTCATCCTACCCCAGCACCCCGCCAGATTCCTGGCACAGAGGGCGTGCTCAACGTCCAGGGAATGAACGACTTTTTTTTTTTTTTGAAAAACAAAACATAGTTCCACCCTCTTCCCCGGCTCCAAGATTAACCTCAGCTTCACACTCCATCTACTCCCCAGCCCAATCTAGCACCCAGACAGAATGGTCTGCAGAGGCCACTGGCCAACGTGCCCATGAAGCTTCAAGACCAAATGTGACAGGACCTTGATAAACTACCTATGAAGTTCGGTGTCTGTTCAAAGTTTAAAACGTGTTTTCCTTTTATCTTTGGAAGAGCAACAGGATAAAACAAAAACCTTTGGGGCTGTGGGGAGAGAAGAAAGAGAACAATCTCAGTATCAGATTTCGAACACGGTGAAGATTCAGGAAAAAGTGCAATTTAAAATAAATCTTTAAGTTCTGTCGTGAAAGATTTGTTGCTTCTGACTCAGGCAGCCAATGTAATAAGCGTACCGGGGGAATTAAATGCTGTGAGCGAAGCCCTGACTCACCTGCATTCTGCACCATCTGTCTGTCTGGCATTTCGCTAGACTGTGATTATTAAGGAGAAACCATCAATCTTTGAAATGCAGGACTTTATTTTCCAGAACTAGTCCCATTACTGTTGCAAGCCGTGAGTAAGCACGGACTGCCTGGTACACGGCAGACTACCTGGAACTCACGTGGCCTGTCCCACTTAATACCAGGCTTCAGCAACACCAGCATCTGCCGTTTACACAAGAAATGCAAGGCTTCCTCAGGCTTGTGGGGCATCGTGGTTCAGGGTGTAGCCTTCTGAGACAAATGGGTTCAAAGCCAGGCCCTACCACATGCCTGCTTGATGATCGTGGGCAAGAACCTCTGAAGAAACTGTGGTTTCCCAGTCTTTGAAGAGGGGAGGATTCAGTGATTTAATTTCCTCTAATCACAGGCCATTAACGGCTTCTCATTTCTGATCCCAGCTTGACCACCACAAGGCCTTCCCAGGCCTGCATCACTTTCTGGACTGGTAACTCTCCTGAGTTACCCCCTTCCGGCACCAGATTCCACCAGCCTGGGTGCTAACTGCTCTGTCAGTTCAGTTCAGTCACTCAGTCGTGTCCAACTCTTTGTGACCCCATGGACTGCAGCACGCCAGGCCTCCCTGTCCATCACCAACTCCTGGAGTCTACCGAAACTCATGTCCACTGAGTCGGTGATGCCATCCAACCATCTCATCCTCTGTGGTCCCCTTCTCCTGCCTCAGGGCCTTTTCTAATGAGTCAGCCCTTCGCATCAGGTGGTCAACTGCCCTGGCGTGGGGGGCCGCGGCGGTACCGAAATAAGCAACCTTTTGGAAGGCGTACAAACCTAAGTAAATACAGCTGAATAAGGACTGTTCGTGCCAAGTCTCTCTTGTATGTTAGGTAAAAGGCCAGCCTAGGGAAAGGTGATGGGGGGTGGGGAGCCCGCCTCCGAGCTGCTCTCTGGCTGAGTAAGAAAAGGACAACCCAGGCCACCCTCCTCCAAAGCTCCCCCTTCACCACCACCGCCCCCCCCCCGCCCCGGAGCTGAGCATCCCCCCCAAAAGAGAACTCAACACTTGAAGGGCAAATCAAATGAATAATGCAACAAATCCGCTCCTGGGCTGGAGTGCGCCGGCAAGTATGCATATATTTAACTGAAGCTCGAACAACTATTCAGCTTTGATTCAGAGGTCAGAGGTTAGAAACCTCAACTCTCCGGAAGCACGATGCAAAAAATAAAAAGAAAGAAAAGGCATCTGAGCACAAAAATAGCCGTCACGAATCCCGGGCCTGAACTCCCACACGCTGCTCTTCACACAAGGGGTCCTCGGCTCTCTGCTCTCCCACGGAACATTCTGGTCCACCGTCAACACGCTCTCAGCGAGGCCAAGTCCTGGGGTTCCTAACCCACAGCAGCAGGCTGGATGCTTGATGGGGACCAGGGCACAGACCCTGCCATGCCAGGCAGTGACCCGACGCATCACTGAATCTCGGACCACCCAGGACCCTGCCCCCTCCCCGGGTGGGGATGGGGGGCGATGCCCGCCAGCTCCCATGGGGAGAAGTCTGGAAACACAGCAGCCCCCTGAAGGGTCTGCTGCAGACACATAGACCCTGCCCCACAGCTAGTCCCTAGAGCTAGCTTCTTTCCAACAGTCTCCAGAGGGGGACCAGGGAGGCAAGCTCCACAAGTCCCTGCCATAAAGGACCTGCGGCCAGTGGGACCGGACCGGGTCAGAACAGACCGGGGGAGCATCAGAGGCCCCACAAGCACAGCGTTCCTGCTTTCCCAGCCCACCCACCGGAATGATTCAGGACTCACAGGACCTCGTGATCGGCAAACACTGTGAAGGGAAGTTCAAGGCACATCTTTAAAGGACTTCGGTCAAGACGGTTTACTGACAGACGACAGACGTTAGGAAGGTCAGCCCTGCAGCGCTCTACCCCAGATGAACCGGCTATTACACAAAGGCAGCCGCACTTCCTCCCTGGTCCTGCCCTGAATGAGGACAGCAGACTGGCAAGTGTGGAGTCCCAGCTCCCACTCGAACAGCCAGTCCTGCCCAGGCTTCAGCATAACTAAGGCGACACTTTCAGTCACAGGCAGCTTCCCCGGTGGCTCAGGTGGTAAAGAATCTGCCTGCGATGTGGGAGACCCAGGTTCCAACCCCGGGTGGCAAAGGTCCCCTGGAGAAGGGAATGGCTACCCTCTTCAGTATTCTTGCCTGGACAACCCCAGGGACAGAGGAGCCTGGCAGGCTACAGCCCATGGGGTCACAAAGAGTTAGACGTGACTGAGCAACTAACACTTTCATACGTATTTTACTATTAAAAAGACAAAAATAGCCGCTTTAAAGAAGGCAAACGAAAGGCACATTTTACGCTGCTCTCCTCTGATCCACAGTGAAGTTAATAAAATGAAAATAAGAAAAAAGGTCCATCTACAATCAAACTAGGAGATGCTGGCCGAGTCACCCGGAGGACGGTGTCAGGCAGGGGCGCAGGACAGAGGCGACCCGGGGGGGCCTGCACTGCGCTCGGCACCCTGCCGGACAGACGGAACGCCCCCTCCAGAGACGCCCAGGCCAGAGGAAGCCCCAGAGAACACCTTGAAGAGGGAAGGGACAGTGAAAAAACGCAATAGGCAAAGGGCAGAAGGAATTTCCAAGGGAGAGGGGAGACGTTTCAGACAAATACTTTCCTTGACTCAAAATTAAAGAAAACTGGGACTCTTTCTTTCAAAATCTCCAAATCAACATGGTTGAAGACAGAGATAATAAAATCATTACCAAAATAAATATCACATTAAGAGCAGCAAAAAAGTAGACAAGACATTGCCGAAAACAATGACAGAACAAAAATAAAATCATGTAAAAATGGAAAAACTGCAAAGATGAAAGGGAACACAGAAGCTGCTAGATACGGAAGCAAAGATGATTCCACATATACATATGTATTATACCTAAAAATGGATATAAGGAAAAAGCAAAAATCTCACTTCTGGTTTATCCTCAGGAAATAATTAAGACTAGTGGAAAGATTCAGAGAGTCATTGGAGATTTCCATAATTTCTTTTTAAGCTGCAAATTACCTAAGCAGACATCAATTAATTACGGGAATTACCCTGCAGTCATACAATGGAATACCAAGCAGCCACTCAAAATAGTGTTGATTTACTGACAATGCAAAAGCATCTCCAAGTTTAAGAAGGAAAAGCACTATATAGAGCAGCACAGACAGAATGGCCCCAACTTTTGTCACGTGCGTGTGGAGAGGGAGTCAGGATACACACATCCACAGAAAAAAACTGTGGAAGGACGCACACCAGAATATCAACAGTGGTTCTGTTTTACTTAATCTGTCTTTCTGCATTGTCCCCATTGTCTAAAATGAGTTTATTTTGCAAATTTACTAAGAGCAGAACAATAGCATTTCCATTTTTAATGAACAAAAAACCACACACAGAACACACACTAAAGGACCAAAGAACACCAGTGTTAAGTTCAGGAAGGAGATTTTCAGTTTTCAGTCCACAATCCTTGGATTAAAGCATTCTGGCTACAAAAGATCAGAGATCTCTAACCCATTACCCTAAACCAATTTGGACAATAATAAAGAAGCTAAAAGCAGCAAATGTTCTTCTGTATTAGATTACACACTCGGAATTATATTACTGCGATACTTTTAAGCAATTCTCCCCATAAGGGGAACCAATATACAAAACAAAAATACTAAAAGAGATAAATCACCTGACAGAGCTCAAGAAAATGTAATTCCTGCCATATCTGCATTTATTGTTAAATCCACTTAATTTTGTTTTCCTAAAGCACAACAGGAAACATGAAAGTGCAAAGAAATTGGGAGCTCATAGGAATTCCTCAAGAAGTAATTCGGGACTCCTTTTAAAATCTTTGTCATTCTAGATTGCACTCAAGGAGAACAAGAAGAGAAATAAATTACATTCTATGACATCGTTCCATTTAAAAGACAGCACAATTAATTACAGGTGGCTTCTCACTTCCAGGCAGGGAACAAGATGTGACAAGACAGACGCCAGGCAGATGCAGGCGTCCAGCCGATGAGGAGGTGCGCCTCCCAGCACAGACCCGGACGAAGGCCCTCTGGGGGCCTGCACGTGGCACTGATCTTCTCCCGCCAGAGGTGTCCCTGCCAGTCCAGGCAGCTCTCCAGGGGCCAGGCTCGCAGCCGGAAAGACCCCCCACCCTCGGCTGTCAAACACCTGCTTTCCGTCTTCCCAGTAATGTCACAAAATCACACAGCATTTGAATCATTCATTTTAAAAGCCTTTCTGGATTTTTCCGGTTTTTTTTTTTTTTTAAATGATGAAATTATCAGATCTGTCAAAAAGCTTAGGTGCTGTGGATGGTATCGCCGCAAGGTGACCGATTCTGCCAAGAACACAGTGAACAGAGGCCAACTCTGGCACTTCTCAGAGGCAGCGGAGGCCTCGCCCGCTGGGGACTGCCCTCTGTCCTTTCGCCAGGCCTCCTTCCAGCCACCCCGAAGACAAGGGCCTTTTATCATCCAAACAGCCCTTCTTATCTCCAACCCCACAAGCACAGGTCCTACAACCTCCAGCCTGGCAACTTAAGTCCCGTTTCTCACTTCCAAACAGGCACGGAGAACCAAGCAGCAAGCTCAGAAGAGCCAAGAAGACGGATTTTCTCAACTAAAAACTGACATAACACATTGACTCTGTGTGTGTCACATGAACCCTCTTAGAGCTTTGACCCCTGAGGCCCTGGAAGAGCCTCAGAGCTCCTTCCTTCTACACTTGTTTTAAAGAGAAGTGAAGTCGCTCAGTTGTGTCTGACTCTTTGCGATCCCATGGACTGTAGCCCGCCAGGCTCCTCCATCCATGGAATTTTCCAGGCAAGAGTACCGGAGTGGGTTGCCATTTCCTTCTCCAGGGGATCTTCCCGACGCAGGGATCGAACCTGTATCTCCTGCATTGCGGGCAGATGTTTTACCGTCTGAGCCACAAGGGTTGTTTTAAGGCATGATTTTTTACATTAAAAAATTAAAAACAGGGCTTCCCCGGTGGCTCAGTGGTAAAGAATCCGCCTGCCGATGCAGGAGACGCGGGTTTGATTCCTGGTCCGGGAAGATCCCACGTGCCAGGGAGCAGCACAGCCCGCGCACCACAACTCCCGAGCCTGCGCTCTGGAGCCCGGCAGCTGCAACTCCTGAAGCCCGGGCACCGGAGCACCAGAGCTCCACCAAAGAAGCCACCGCACTGAGAAGCCCATGCACCACAAGGAAAACCCAGCGCAGCCAAAAATAAATAAAAAGTTAAAAGACGATGCCGATAAAAAGAAAACATCAACAGGGTGCTGACTGTGAGATGCTTTCCCAGTATTTGCACTGAGACACCTTTTTGTCTGCTGACTCTCCAAAGCGTACGGATGCCGTGAGAGTGGCGGAGGGGAGGTTAGGAGGTGTCAGCTTTAACTGCCCATCACTGTTTTCTTTGCAAGGCCCCCAGTTTTGTTTAGTGATCAACCCAATAACCATGGCCTTATTACCGACTCCTTCTGACCAAAACTGAACAAACTGAAAAGAAAAGTACAACATATATAGTTAACCTTTTCCAGATGTGAGCATCACAGCCTCAACCAATCACTCCAATGTATCGGGCCCCCAGCTGCAGTTCTTACCCATACTCAACCATCTGCTGCTAAACCCTCAGGCTCCAACACACTGGCCACCTGATGAGACAGCGGACTCATTTGAAAAGACCCTGATGCTGGGAAAGATACAGGGCAGGAGGAGAAGGGGACGACAGAGGATGAGATGCTTGGAAGGCATCACCGTCTCAACGGACATGAGTTTGAGCAAACTCTGGGAGATGGTGAAGGACAGGGTTGCCTGGCGTGCTGCAGTCCATGGGGTTGCAAAGAGTCGGACACAGCTCTTTGAGTTCAGTGACCGAACGACAACAACCAAACCCTCAGGGAATGGATGCCATCTATGGGGCTGGGTCACCAGTCCCTCCCTTCTCCCTTGAGAACTCAACTCAAACCCTAAGCCTCCACTCCAATACGGAAATCCATTGGAACACCGGGCACAGTGTGAAGAAAGACAACGGCACCCGAGGCCAGATGCCTGGGTTCAAATCCACCTCCGTACTAGTGATTTGATTCTTTAGGACTTAGTTTACTCAACTGTAAAAGGACAGAAAAGCACATACATATACAGTTTTCTTGAGAATAAAATATGAAAATTAACTTTTTAAAGCTGCACATAACAAATGATCCTGGGTTCCCACTCCACTTTGACCTGAAGCCTTAGCTGCATCCTTCTTCTGCCTCACGACTGCCAAATTCCATGCAGTCGTCGCTGAAATGCAGACAACTGGCACCCTGTAAATTTCAGCTAACGGCTGGATATGGACAGACAAATCACGCAAGTGTCAAGGAGCTGACCCATCTCAAGGGTTTATCCTCAAAGCACATATCTGACCACATACACACATCACTCGCCTCCCTCCTGCCAAGTCGTTCTCTAGGAAACACAAATGAACTACTTAATCTACTGTCTGACCTTCAATATGCAGTCTGATCTCTCAAGCAAACCCTAAGTAACAGTAAGTAGACAAGCCTGGAATCCTGACCCAGGGCTAGCACCAGAGTGGTCCCGACTCAGGGGTCTCTGCAGTCGGGCTGTTGCTAATACAGCTGCACCGGGAGCTCCATCCTGAGACCACAGGTGACACAGGCTGTGAAACGCAAAGCTTTCAGCAAAAAGGGCTTCTTGCGGCAACCCCCTGAAATATCATCAGCTAACCATCCACAAAGCTTAGCAACTTCCTCCGTTGGCCACACACCTCTTCCCTGCCTGCCTCTGCTTGCAGAACCTCAGACCGGGCTGCCACCCCTTACAACTCCGTAACTGAATGACCCTGACTTTTCTACAGGAACCTCACTTACTCATTTAACTCATGAAGACGTTATTTCCAGTGTCTGGAGTTGTGGCTCTGCAGGGTCTCCCACGACAGCCAAGTTCCATCCTCTGCAAAGGGGCTGTCACCCTAACTCACCAAAATTTCACCACTGGTTGTTGCCAACTGAGCTAATTCTTCAGGAAACATGAAAGCTTGATTCTCCTACCCTTCTTCCCACCCCCACCCCCTTTAAATAGGAGCAGCCTCCATCCTATAGTTCTGTCTTCTCAAAGACAAACTACCAGTTAACTATCACCAAGTCCAACCGTGCTTCCTGATACCCTGGCCTCCCGGAACGGTTCACGCACACAGCCATCCTTTTCCTGGACCAGAGAAACCAGCCCAGGGCTCTTGGCTCCTATGTAAAGTCACTAACTTGCTAGTCCTTTCTGTAAAAAAAAAAAAAAAAAAACTGTCCTATTTCACTCAAGAGGCCCAATTCTAAGTTTGCAAAAGAAAATGAAAACCATCTACACTGTCTACTGTGCTTCAAGTGTATTCAGCCCAATTTTAAAAAAGAAAACAAAAACATCTCTCTTCTGAATCAGGAATGAAGACTAAGCTCAACTTTTTAAAAAGAGACACAGAATAATTCATCAAGCCTACCCAGGTTTTTCCAATTGCTCCCTATCATCTCTTCCTCAAGCAAATCAGAAAGAAGCTAAGACCCCTTCAGGATTGGTCTGGATTGTCCATCCAAGTCAGGAGAGACCACCAGATTTGAAGCCCCCATCATACTTCCCCTTCGTTTTTCAACACGTGTATCCTACTCCAAACTAACAGCGCCCCCATACCTTCTCTTCCCCATCATCTCAGGTAGGAGGAAGGCAAGGAAAAACCTGTCACCTTAATACACCAGTCACCCCAAACTACAGCCAATTCGCGGAACATACCCATCTGCCTGGAGCGTCCTTGCCCACGAGAGCACCTTGAAGAACTGCTCAGATACACACCTGCATGCCGCCTCCTCCAGGAAGGCCTCCTTTCTTTCTCTCACTTGGTTACATCACCCTAGACTGCTGAAAGCCTCCTCTCTTCCATTCACTTTGGTTACATCACCCTAGACTGCCGAAAGCCTCCTCTCTTCCGTTCACTTTGGTTACATCACCCTAGACTGCCGTCACTCACTGGAGCCTGCCCATACTGGGCTGTCAGTGCATTAAGGACAGCAGGCACAACTCGCCCCCTGCCCAGCCCCAAGCACGGTGCATTAACACAGCAGACTAAGCCTCTGCTGGTTGACGAATGAGCCTCGTGTCTCATTAGGAACATGAAAAGCACTTAAGTGCTGGGAGAAATCCGACTGCTTCAAGGGTCCTGGTTAGAGGTTAGTGACATGTCTGATGGAACTGCTGCACAAGGGAAGAGAAAAAACCATCAAATGAAATTCCCAGCTTTCCCTTCAGTTCTAAATGCAAGACAGTGAACAAGCCTTTGCAATTAAACAACCAGACTCCTTGCCTTCAACATATGTTACTCCCCTGGAGAGCAAAACCATCCAATACTGCTTTTTCTCTTTAGCTATTATACACTACTTCTATAGGATTTTTAATAAAGTAACATTTTTGACAGCTCAATTTTTTTTAAAAGAATCTTCACATTGGATAGGGGTGGGGTGGGCACCACGTGGTGTTTGTCCCTTCCTATAAATCCCCAGACGTCTCCCGCAGGCACTGGAGTTGGCATAAGGGACTGAAACCCTGAGGCCCAGACCGAGGTCAGGAACACGAGCGCGGCTGCTGACAGGCTGATGAGGCCGCAGGAGCTGCAAGACCAAGGACAGGGCTGGAGGCGGGAGAGGCTGGGGGCTGTGTACACACACACCCCGCCCCACAAGAGGCTGAGTCAGCACCCATCCATCCCTGGGGGAGAGCTCCATCCACTCAACCCAGCTGGAAAGGACAGGATAAGGGAGTCAAGACAAAAAAAAAGAGGGGGGGGGGACCTACTTAGAGAAGAAGGTGCTTCCATTTTCAGTTTTTGGACACTTAGATTTTTAACTTAGTCTCAAAATAAGTGAAGGGGCAGAGAACTGAAATGGGCTGTGCAGAAGTGCGCTGTCATAGAGTCTCCCTGTCGGGTTCGGGGGGCGGCTGCCAAGAGCCACTCACTTCCCGAGGTGGCACACTGGGTCTGGGCGCCCTGAGAACCCCAAGTGTGAGCGGCGTTCGTGGTCAGAGAGACACGGGCAACCGCGGGGCCACCACACCAAGAGACACCAGAAACTGCAGAAGCTGATGAGGTTTGGGAAATGGCGTATATTCACAGAAAATCACTTCAGTCGGATCAAAGTGACACCATTTAAGAACACCCTCCTTGACGTTTTAGGGCAGTGAAACTCTTCTGTATGATACCAGAAGGGTCAGGATACACGTCCTGACACATTTATTAAAACCCACAGAATGCAATGCGATGTCCCATGGAAACTATGGACTTTGGGTGACAAGATTTGTCCCTAATAAAAAATAACAACAGCAGCCTGGTGCAGGACGCTGACAATGACGGGCAGCACAGAGGGCCTGGGAAAATCTCCGCATCTTCTGCTCAATTTTGCTGTGAACCTCAACTGCTCTAAAAAGTAAAGTTTATTTTTAAAAATGAGTAATCTTCATTGCTCCAGTTACCCACTCCCCCAGTCAGCCCATACTTCCCCAAAACACTTACGGCCACTGCTCTTTACAGAAGGGAATTTTTAAATGGGCCATTTCACTTTAATTATTAAAATTACCTCTGGCTAAAACTGTAATAAAACAGGAGATCTGATTTAACCTGTCAAGTGTTATAAATGGACATCCCCCAGACCCCTAAGTATTCTAAAATATCATGCCTCTTAAGAGACTAGATAAACTAGAAGTAAACGGACTCAAACTTCAAAATCCCCTTCTCATTTAAAACTAGGATTTTAGGATGCTTAACCTGTACAAATACTGAAGAGAATTATTTTAATAACATAATCCAAGAAAAATCCACCCCGAACACAGCTTTCCTTTTTCCCCATTACTCTCCAGGCTGCACCAGGCCAGGTAAGAAGCACCACAGGAAACCCAGCATCACCTGTCTGGGGTTAACAAGAAAGCTTGGTTGGGTTTAGAGTTAACCTAGAGGCTTCAATGGCTCAAGCGGTCAAGAATCCGCCTGCAATGCAGGAGACCCAGGTTCAATCCCTGGATGGGGAAGATCCCCTGGAGAAGGCAACGGCAACCCACCCAAGTATCCTTGCTTAGAAAAGCTCATGGACAGAAGAGCCTGGCTGGGTACAGTCCATGGGGTCGCAAGAGAGTCGGACAAGATTTATGGACTGAGCAACAAAGGGCTTCTACAATGATTTCTGCAGGTGTAACCAAGGTCTAAGACGTCTGAACGACATTCTTGCAAAATTCTGCTCTCCAGCTCAGAAAGTTATTTTCTGAGCCACTTCAGGCATGACATTCATCAAACTACACATCAAAGACTGGCAGGGGTCAAAACTAAGTCTATACTAGGTTTTTGGAACCCTGGCATACCGTTTATCTAATCAAACTCCCATCACCCAAGCAAGGACAAGCTGCTCTCACTTCTGGACAATCTGCTCATGAACTGTTCCCGCTGGGGACAGAGAGACAAGCCAGACAAGTGATGGGGTGCCCCTCCCTGCCCACCCCCACCTCCCGGGGCCAGGGTGGAGATCACTGATGCTGTGACTGCCCTGATGCTCTCTCTGACAGCAGCAGAGTTCAGAGCAGAAGGCCTCACAGGTGCCTAACAGGTAAGGCGGGGTGGGACAGCCTCTGATAGCAGAGCGACGGCTCCACCCTCTCCAGCTGCCCTCCCCACGGTGCCCACGCCCCTCCTCAGGAGACTAACCACCCCAATGACCTCATTCATAAGTCAGCAGCCTGGTCAGCCCCCAGCCTGGACTCTTCCCCCAAGCTCCAGGCCCATGCCTATCCCTTCCCTCCACCTGCATTCCAGTCCTCTGAAACAGAAACTCCTTATCTGTGTAGCTTCTTCCTCGTCTATGCCAATAGGTGGCCCTGTGACTCATTCACCCCCACACCCAGGCCAGATCCTGAGGGGCCATCCCAGGACTCCACCCTCCCTCCGGCCCCGTGCCCATCACCAAGCCGGCTCATTCCGCCCACAGCTCCCTCCTGAATCCCATCCACACACCGAGGCCTCCGTCCAGATGCCCCCATCAACGGTCAACCAGCCAACCCTCCGCCCCTCCTCCAGTCCAAGCACCAAACTGTCAAAACAAAAACTGGTCTCATTCTGCCCCTTCAAACACTCCCCACAATGCTGCATCACTCAACCAAAGCCCGAACCGCTCAGCACAGACCTTTATGAGCCGGTCCCCTTTTCAACTGCATCTCTCTCGTTCTTTTTTTAACAGCCCTGCAAAACTGAATTCCCTGCCCTTTCCCCAACACTCTGTGCTATTAAAACAAAACAAAACAAAAAACCCTCCTACACTTTTAAACACTCTATTCTGTCTAGATTCCTTCTGTGTGTATGTGGGTGGATCGCTCACTCATGCCCAACTTTTTGCGGCCCCAAGGACTGTTGTAGTTCGCCAGGCTCCTCTCTCTATGGCATTTCAACCAGGCAAGAATACTAGAGTGGGTTGCCACGCCACTTCCCCTCCAGGGATCCAACTCGGGTCTCCTGCAGGAGCCACCAGGAAAGCCCGGATTCCTTCTGCCTTTTTTAAAAGAGCTCAGTCATCATTTCCTTTATTGATCTTCAAACTGCCACCTCTTGATATAATCGCTCCCTCCTCTGTGCTACTTCTGGGCCTTATACTTCCTTCTACAACTGCATGTGTACCAGCGAAGTGTTCACAGTGCCTCTGCTCTTAGACTGCAAGCCCCTTCAAGTCAGGGTTATCATTCCTCTTCTTCATCAATGCCAGCACAGTGGCAGACTCTTCTGCAGCAGCCCTAGACATCATGCCTGTCCCACGCCATCAGTTCTTCACTGCCTCATATTCCACCTGTTAGGCATCTGGTTAGATCAACATACATTCTTCCTTTCACTAAGAAAGACTGCTACTGGTATGAACTTGTATAAACGTTTTCCCAGCGTCTAGCTAAAATCAATTCTAAAATGAAGAATAGGAATGTTCACTGAGAACTTCTCAATGAAATGTAGCAAAGAGATGCCAGAAATACAATATTAGGAAGGCATTAAAGAATGGAGTATAAGGGTCCTGGTGGTAACAGGGAGGCCCAAATTAGGACAAGAAACCAACCTGAACTCAAAGAGATGTTGCATGGGACCAGGCCTGCACCAAGAATGGTAAAGACAAGTCTTCCTTCTTTTCCAGCTCTTATATCAACTAGCTTCCTGCCTGCAGAACCAGAAACTCTTAACTCACAGCTCAGTTAGGCTTTTCAAGCCTAGCCTCACAATTTAACCACTGTTTACAGATTCATTTCTGTTAAAAAAAAAAAAAAAAACAGGCTGCACTTCTAACCAACAAACTTACAAACGAAATCTGAAATGTACTTGAGGACTGCCCACATTTTAAACTTGATTTCAGATACATGAAACCAATCTGCTTTTTTTTTTTGTATCAAACTGTAGGAGAGGTGATCATGGAAATTACAAATAAAAACATTAATAAATCCCTTATTAACTTTGTTTTATAAAGTACTATATAAAGTAAAACGGCCACACTGACTACATTACTATATAGAATTTCAGCTTCAAAGATTTTTTATCAAGTCTGATAACACGTCCTCTTTTTCTTTCATTGTTCTCTTCCCTAACAGGTTTGCCTTTCTGTGATCACTTCTGTAAGACAAATAACTAAAGAAAACCAGTCACACAATAAGGAAAAAATTTTTAAGTCTGAATAAAGAAAAAAGCAAACCGGTTCTAGCAAAATTCAGTCATGCTATCAGTCAGTCAATTCAGTTACTCAGTCGTGTCTGACTCTTTGCGACCCCATGAACCGCCAACACGCCAGACCTCCCTGTCCATCACCAACTCCCGGAGTCTACCCAAACTCATGTCCACCGAGTCGGTGATGCCATCCAACCATCTCATCCTCTGTCATCCCCTTCTCCTCCTGCCCTCAATCTTTCCCAGCATCAGGGTCTTTTCCAATGAGTCAGCTCTTCGCATCAGGTGGCCAAAGTATTGGAGTTTCAGCTTCAACATCAGTCATGCTATATTTTTCATATTATTGCTGTGTATGTCTCCTTAAGGTTTTCTATTCATCAAACATGATAGAGAAGTCCAGGAGCACACGTCAGTGCCCCTTAACTGAATCCTCAAAGTCTCTGGGAACGAAGAGTTTTCGTAACTCCCCTGGAGGTGGGGAGACCTAAACTGATCAGAACCCACATGTCGGGAAAACCTTAAGTGGCTCGGACAAGGCAGGCACCATCACCAGCAGCAGAGCCTCACTTCCCGAACCTTGGGCGGGAAGAAAACACGTGCACACGGTCTGCGTGACTTCACTGACTGCGGCCCCATCACTCAGGACAGAAAACTGCTAACAGACACATTTGTGCTCGTCTGGGGTGGGGAGGACTGTTCATTCGCAGCAATGATTAAGTTTTTAAGTCACAATATTTGCACCTAGTATTGCTCCTGCTAATTTCTACATCTTCTACAACTTTTCATTCAAAGACTAAAAAAGCGACACACGGGACATAAAAAGCTATTTTAAAACTAGGACTTTTATCACATACACAAAATATCCATCTGAAGAACAACCAGGAAGAATGCAATTCAGCCAGGCAGAACTACACATCCCCCATCCTCAGGTTCAGTTGGGAGAGGAAATGTGTTGTTCTGAGTTAATGCTCACTGTTACACACGCGTGTACACACACACACACACACAGAGTCTCTGCAGGTCCCTGTCCACACGTGGGGTCCTCTCTTTAGCACACAACTGTTACAGGTCAGTTACAGGGGCCCAGAGTGAATACATCATAACACAAGGACAGCTATCTAACTTACTCATGTTAAGTGAAGCAATTACCAACAAAAACTTGTTAAATAACAACCACCAGTGCTTTCCAATAACACTGTTGTGGGAGGGGGAAGATGACTAATTTTTTTTTCTCCAAAGGCAAAAGGAAAATGCAGCAAGGTAATTCCATCTCCACCAGCAGAGCCAAACAGAAACGCGTTTCTGGCTAGAACTCTGTGTCCTAAGGATGGGCAGGCCCCACTTTAAGGAGGTGAGTCAGAAACGCCATTAAAATCGTCACAAGGAAACTGCAGGGAAACGAGGCATGATATTCACGATCCATTTCTGGATGGAAAACAATATATCAAGTGCACCTGCGTGTGACTGCCATCACTTAGAGAGACACGCATACAGAGACAACAGGAAGACAGCTATATTCAAGAGGTGGGTTTACAGACGCCTCTGCTTTAAAAGCAGTTTAATGGCCGATGAACTGAAGGTGTTCGTCCGTTTCTGGACTTAACGTGAATAAGTTAGACGCTCTCCTCCTCAAATCCCCACTTCACGATGTGCAGACAAAGTGGCCAGAAGTCCTCACCGCGCCCCTCCCGCCCAGCACACGCCCCCCACTCCCACCCCTTCTGAACCGGATCATAGCTGCCCTGATGCAAAAAGACAACCAAGAGAGAAACGCTTTCACGGAATTTCAAAAACAGCCTCATTTAATGGCTTCAGCTAACATATAAAGAAATAACCAATGCAACAAGCTAGGTACAAAATATAAAATAGCTCAAAATATTGAGAATTTTGCCATATTGAAAAGGCTTGTGGGAGAAGAAGCTGGGATGAGTTGAGAGAAGAGCACTGAAACATACACATTCCCATGTGTAAAACAGATAACCAGTGTGGAGTTTGATGTATGACGCAAGGCACCTAAAGTCAGTCCTCTGTGGCAACTTGGGAGGGATGGAGTGGGGAGGGAGTAGGGAGGGGGCTCCAGGATGGAGGGGACATAAGTATGACTACGGCCAATTCATATTGATGGATGGCAAAAACCATCACAATATTGGAATTATCCTCCAATTAAAATAAGTAATTAAAAAAAAAAGGCTTAAAGTATTTTATCAACTTAATAACTTTTCACCGCAATTAACTTTCAGGATGTTGAAGGGTTTGCTCCTTTTGGAAATATAAAAGAAGTAAAATATAAAAACCCATTTTAGAGGCGCGCACACACGTATCAGTGATGTATTTATTTTGGGAGGAGGGCTGAGAAGGACTCCTCTCATGAAACCATTTGCTTCACATAAGCAGTATTTGATCCACGAGATCAGGAAATGTGTAGATTCCTCGGAAAACTGTTTTTCCACTAAAAACTATTCTAAACTATGTGATCCATTTAGAAGATGACTCTGCTACACAGTATGGCGAAACGGAATTTCATCCTGCAATAGCCAGGACCGTGCCTTGGTGCTGGGGTCGCTGAAGGTCCCAGGCCCACCGGGAAGGGTGACCTGAGACCCCCCCCACCACTCAGATCCAAGCACACCCTGCCCGCAGCACAGAAAAATACAGGCAGCCTGGGTCAGCAGGCCAGGAAACGCAAGCAGTTTCACTCCATGTAAGCACTCATTTTTTCTTGAAGACGACATTGGGAGGAAGGCATCCAGAATAACACAAAAGGGGTTTTCTTGTTTTTGTTTTTTTTTTTTAAAAACACTTCAGGTCCTTTATTAACAAAGGAAAGAGAAGAGCCCCCAAACCTCACAACCGCTTTTCTGGACACAGTTCATCCCCTAAATCTGCTTCATATGCCATTCACCCTCATACTGGAAAAAGCCCGTACGATGAACCGCAAAAAAATTACAACACAATTAAAAAAGTCTCCTACCCCTTCCCCACACCAAAAACCAACCTCAAATAAGCAAGTCTAGCTAATCACAGGACACTCTAATAAAGGGCTGCTAATGGGTGGCTCAGACGGTAAAGAATCCGCCTGCCAAAGCAGGAGACTCAGGTTTCGATCCCTGGGTCAGAAAAGTCCCCGGGATAAGGAAATGGCAACCCACTCCCGTATTCTTGCCTAAGAAATCCCATGGACCCAGGAGCCTGGCGGGCTGTATTCCATGGGGTCGCAAGAGAGTCCGACATGACTTAGCGACTAAACAACAACACAGAAATCAATTGTTTTTGAATTAAAAAATCAAATCAACTACTTATACATAAAAGCACAAAACCTCTGACATCTGAAACATGAAAGAGGCTATTGGTCTGGAATAGCATTCTCAGTTCAGACACCCGCAGATCTTCAGTTAAGTGTTAAGCAGAACAACTGAGAGAGAAGAACATCAACTTTGCCCAGGGGCACCCACTCATTTCCTAGCTGCCCCCCACCCTCCAGCAGGCAGACGCCCTGCTCCTGGGCGGAGCAACACATGGGAAGCAAAGGATGGTGAACTTCTCTGCAGGTCTTCCCTCACGATCCAATTAAGTGGGGAGAAAAGGAGACAGAATATAAATACTAATGGCTCGCCAGGGGCTCCCAGGGAACAGGAACCTGGGGTGATCCTGAGGGCTGGACTGGGTAGGGTCTCCTGCAGGGCGATGGGGTCCTGAGTGTTAAGCTGGAGTTTATATCTGGTCAGGAAGCCACCAAAGGGTTTTAAGGAGGGAGAAACATGATGGAAACAGGAGAGATGATCCTGACATCGCAGAGGAAGAGCTTCAGGCTCATGACCTTTGTTCAGGGCTCAGGGTTACCCCAAAGAACCACAAAGGCTGGTTCTGAGACACATTTCTTAAAAAACAAGGTTCCAAAGTCAAACAGACTTTGCCCCTAGCTGATGCGTAATACACACTAAAATGGGAAGTTCAGTTGCTCAGTCGTGTCCGAGTCTTTGCGACCCCATGGACTGTAGCACGCCAGGCCTCCCTGTCCATCGCAAACTCCTGGAGCTTACTCAAACTCATGTCCATCGAGTCGGTGATGCCATCCAACCATCTCATCATCTGTCGTCTCCTTCTCCTCCCGCCCTCAATCTTTCCCAACATCAGGGTCTTTTCCAGTGAGTCAGTTCTTGGCATCAGGTGGCCAAGGTATTGGAGTTTCAGCTTCAGCATCAGTCCTTCCAATGAACACCCAGGACTGATCTCCTTTAGGATGGATGAACTGGTTGGATCTCCTTGCATTCCAAGGGACTCTCAAGAGTCTTCTCCAACACCACAGTTCAAAAGCATCAATTCTTGGGCGCTCAGCTTTCTTTATGGTCCAACTCTCACATCCATACATGACCACTGGAAAAACCATAGCTTTGACTAGACGGACCTTTGTTGGTAAAGAGTCCAGCAATTCTTTCCACTGAAAAGCCTATTCAACTTTCAAAGTCAGACCCGTACTTCCAAAGTTGGTTTCTGAAATACACGCCCCAACTTGCCAGCACCGACTGTCCTCTGAGCCGCTCTGCAAATGGGCACCACTGCGGTGTGCGCCCACGACAAGGATTTTTAACTCGGTGGTACAGCGGTTCTCAAACTGGCCCTGTCACACCTGGCATCTCATTAGAAATGCAAACTCCACCCCAGACTGTCTGCATTTTACCAAGCCCTCCAGGCGAGGGGTGAGGGTAAACACTGAAATCTGAAAAACCACTGTTACAGGCTGCTTTTTCAGTTACTAATTCAGCACGTTTCAAAACAACCTGGGCAACACCCCGAGAGGCAAGAGACAGACGGCAGAGGCTGCTCTCCCGCCCCGAGGGTGGCCTAAGGGCTCAGCAGAGAGAACAGAGAGAAAGAGAACCAGTCACCTCCCCCACACCCACCCCCTGAAACTCCAAGGAGTCAATTAAAAATAGCCCTGGAACATGAACAAAGTCTTCTTCAAAAGTAAAAAAAAAAAATCATGGAAATAAAAGTGCCCCCAAACACCAGCAGTACTGGCCCTGAACGGGGGTGGTCTCGGAGAAGCTGGAGGCGCAACCAGGTCCTCAGGGAAGCAGCGGCCACGTGGAGGGCGGGGCAGGACCCGAGATGCTGGGAAGGAGGCAATCTGGTGGAGCCAGGGCTAAAAATCAGGGCTCTGCTCCCAGGTGCGGGGCCCTGGTCCAGTTTCCTTTAGCCTCAGTTTTCTCATCTGTGAAACTGGTCCAACAGCCCTTCTTGCAGCGGAAGCCCTGAGGATTGGCCGAGGGCATAAGCTGCCCCCATGTGGGGCCCCTGGGAGGAAAGCAAGAAAACAAAGTTCCCTTCCTACAAGGAGCCCACTGTCTCCTTGACAGGCATCAACGTGGGAACGCCCAAAGACCATCTCCTTTTCCTCCTTATTTTTCCAGGTACCCCAGTGAAGCAGGAGAAAGCCACCCGCCTCCCGGTAGCAACTGCTGAGGAAGAAAGCAGTTCTTTGTACTCACCCCTCTTTTTCTTTTCCAAATTACCTCTCAAGAAATGTCTGGAACCACGAAAGGGCATCACACACAGGTGAGGTAGCACTCACACAGGGCCTTCTACCGCAGGTTCTCAGTTCAGGTGCCAGTTTGACAACTTCGAGTCAACCGCGCCGAACTGGATTTTTAAAGCGATGCCGGGAAAACTGTGCTGAAAATAGCTGCTGACCAATGCCCGGTCCCCGAGCTCTAGAGTCCTTTTCACTTGCACTCGTTTATCACCGTGAGCTTCTACCCCCAAAAGGTACTTTGTTTTCAGTAGGAGGCGCAGCCTTGGAGCCAGGTGCCCACTAATGCGAGCAGAACCGGGAACGGGGTCACAGGGACACTCGCTCCTCATGCGTCCTGGACACATGTGCAGGGCCGACCGGGTCCCATGGGCACCTGACCCCACCCTGGCGGTGCCACCCCCGTCCTCCCAGGAAGCCCACACTCACTCCCAGACCACGGCTACATGCCCCAAACATCTGTCAACTTAAGCAAAAGCTTCTCTGGCAAGACACTGCGGGCTGCCCTGAAAACAGTTCTGGGCCCCACAGGACCCTGAGACCAGCAAACGAGAGGCAGAAGGGGAAAAGCGGTCTTCAAGTTGGGGGAGGTTGGGGCTCACAGACAGACACATGGAAAAACAAGGATGTGCGTACACCGCCGTTTTCTGACGGCGAGAAACCAGAAGGCCAGATCCCATGAGGAAGAGGACAGCGGCTCAGAAGGCCCTCCCTGCACCAGGGACTGGGGGGTCCAGACCTTGGAATTCACCTTCTACTTCATTCATCTACGTAATATTAATACAAACGGCGGAGACACGTCACGATTCTGAAGGAAATAATTTCCAACCCGTAATATTAAATACCCTGCCAAAATATCAACGGAGGAGAAAGGCAAAAAGAAGAAATTTGCAGATATCCAAGACCTTGGGAAAAAAAAAAAAACAAACCTATCTCCCATGCACCCTATTCACAAGAAGGCCACTAGAAGGTATGTTCCACCAACTCAGTGGTGGAAGCCACGATGGCAGGAGACACAGAACACCGCCAACCCGAGACAGCGGCACGAGGACTCCGGGGGATGAAGGTAAAGATGCCAGGATGCCAGCGGTCCGGGCCAACAGGCTCATGGGACGGCATCTCCAAATGAGTGAAACAAGACAGACAGCCTGTATGCTCCACCGGGACTCCCCGAGGGAAGGTTTCAACAACTGGTGTGGGGCTGGGGTTGAGTTAAGTTACAAGCGCTGCTAAGGACTACATGTTTATGAGCACCCCCGACCCCATCATATGGTTCAGTATTCTTGCCTGAAGAATCCCCTGGACAAAGAAGCTTGTCGGGCTACGGTCCACGGGGTCACAAAGAGTCGACACGACTGAGCAACTAACACACACACCCCATCCATCGTACGTTGAAACCCA
Organism: Cervus canadensis; assembly: GCF_019320065.1. Lineage (NCBI taxonomy): Eukaryota > Metazoa > Chordata > Mammalia > Artiodactyla > Cervidae > Cervus > Cervus canadensis. The sequence continues at coordinate 11,302,124 of NC_057394.1, read as the reverse complement.
CCCCCCCACCAATGCGACGGATGTGACTAGGTCACTGAAGGTGGAGCCCTCCGGACTGGCAACAGCGCCCTTGGAAGGAGAATCCCAGAGTACCCCCCACCCCCTTGGCTCTCAGAAGACACCTCATCTGCCAGAGCCTTGACCTTGGGCTCTCCAGCCTCCAAAACTGTGACAAGTGTTTGTTTAAGCCACTTGCGTTTTTAATGCTATTTTGTAACAGCAGCTCAGACTAAAACAATTACATTTCCAAAAAAAGAACTTCCAAACAAGACTTGAAAAAGTAATCCTGGTTTAGTAATGACCGGCTGGGCTTAGGGATTCTGGAGTCCCGTTAATGTACACACACGCATCGGACCCAAGTTACCCTGTAACTGCACTGGGTGCAGGGAGGGGAAGGACAAGCCAGGGAAGGAGGCAAGGACTCAAGAACTAAATCCTCGTCCTCATCGGGGTCCAAAGTCTACAGACTGGGGGAAACAAAGCTGCTATTTGCAAATGCTCTTTGTGAACAAAGAATAGCAAAGAGCAAAGGGGCTGCCTTCAGGGAGGAGAAAATGGAAGCAAAGGGCAAGGAACCGCCTCTGTTCCAACAAACCCTTTATCACATACAGAACTTTTAAACTAAAAACTAAAAAAAAAAAAAAAAATCCTAAATAATTAACATAAGACAAAGTGTCTGGACCTATGGGGTCCTTTCAAATCTTAGGGCCAGAAAAGTCTTTTGAAAAAACAGGAAGGGACTAACTGGGAAGATAAACACAGGCTGCCTATCTGGTAAGCATTAATATAAAACTCAGAAAGTTCCCACAATGTATTCAGATACCAACAGGGCGCTGAACACACAGCCTCTTCTACTGACTGAGGTCCTCCTGAAAATACGGGAGGTCTATAAGTGGAGTGCTGTCCCCAGTGGGGTGCAAAGTACCTTTGTAACCCACAACTGGGATGTTTTATTATTTGTCTCAAGCAAGGCACATCTTATTTCTCTCAACGTTGGTACCAGTCTAATGGCAGAAAGTAAAGAGGAACTAAAGAGCCTCTTGATGAGGGTGAAAGAGGAGAGTGAAAATGTTGGCTTAAAAGTCAACATTCAAAAAACTAAGATCATGGCATCTGGTCCCATCACTTCATGACAAATAGCGAAAAAGTGGAAGCAGTGACAGATTTTGGGCTCCAAAATCACTGTGGACAGCAGTCATGAAATTGAAAGATGCTTGCTCCTTGGAAGAAAAGCTATGACAATTCTAGACAGCATATTAAAAAGCAGACATCACTTTGCCAACAAAGGTCCACATAGTCAAAGCTATGGTTTTTCCAGTCGTCATGTACAGATGTGAGAGTTGGACCATGAAGAAGACTGAATGCTGAAGAACTGATGCTCTCGAACTGAGGTGCTGGAGAAGACTCTTTAGAGTCCTCTGGACTGCAAGGAGATCAAACCAGTCAATCCGAAAGGAAATCAGTCCTGAATACTCATTGGAAGGACTGATGCTGAAGCGCCAATACTTTGGCCATCTGATGCGAAGAGCCGACTCACTGGAAAAGACCCTGATGCTGGGAAAGACTGAAGGCAGGAGAAGTGGGCGACAGAGGATGAGATGGTTGGATGCCATCACCGACTCAATGGACATGAGTTCGAGCAAACTCCACAAGATGGTGAAGGACAGGGAAGCCTGGCATGCAGCAGTCCATGGGATCGCACAGAGTCGGACACAACTGAGCGACTGAACAAACAAAACCTTGGAAACCAGGGAGCCCTTTAGGATTAGCAAACTCCATATCACCCAGGAGCCAGGTGCTGTAACAGCCCTGTTTTTTCTCCTTCTCAAAGCATTTGGCACCGAGTTTGAAAGGCATTACACTGCAAAAACATAAATTCTGGGAGGGGAAGGGCCGGCCGGATGACAGGGCCTGACTCTGAGCAGCAATGGAGGGATAAAAGAGTCAACTTTTTATTTCCTGCACTCCCTCCTGCCCCAAGATTCCATTAATGATAACAATGCAGAGCCCAGCCCAAGCACAAAAAAAGCCCCAGCTGGGCTGGGTGGGTGTGGTCCATTTCCTGCAGGTATGGAGTTGCCTAGCAGGCAACTCTGAACCACTGGGAGAAATTACCCAAAAAGAGAGCAAAGTGACCCGTTTCACAAGAAACCCTCAGACTCCTGGACCGGCCTCAGTGTGACTGCAAAACACACAGTGATTGCCAACAGATTCATTTCCTCAGAAACCTGAACCCAAGTCCTAGAAAAATACTGTTCAACTGAAAAGCTGTGTCAGTCTGCGTCAAATAAGTACGCTCCATTTTGCACACCAGAACAGTGGCTCAAAGATGGCCACAAAAATTACAGAAAGGAACAAGAAAGGTCCGATGGTGACTGCCATGGATGCATAACCACCCTCCTCCAGGACACTGTGCTGTGTTAGCCGCCCAGAAAAATCTAATCGGACCAATTTCTACTTGAAGGTCGACTGGTTCCATGCAAGATACGAACAAGAACGTTCCCTGATACGGGATTAGAACCAAAACGTCCTGGACTCCTCCAAGCTGTTTTCTTTTTTTCTAATCTTCTGACAACCCTCTCCCTCAAACCTGACTTTAAGCAAAACAAATTCTTAACTTTCTTAAATTTTGGTGATAGAGAAGAGGAAACATGAAGTCTTGAAATGAATATTAAACAAAAAAACAAAAACTTAAAAACAAGCTACTAACAATAACAGCAATGTGTCTTTTATTTTCCTTATAACATCGCATTGGGAAAAGGTCAGAACAAATGCAAGGGGCATGAAAGAGTAATAAAGACTATAAAACAAAGGTTAAGAGTTCCCATTATGGACTGCCCCTGGTGGTACAGTGGATGAGAACCCGCCTGCCAATGCAGGGACACGGGTGCGATCCCCGGTCCGGGAAGATCCCGCATGCCAGGGAGCAATGAAGCCCACAGCACACCGCTGAAGACCCACCACCACCTCCTGAGCGGGCACCAGCATGCCCGGCATTCTTCCACCTTCTCCCACCACAGGAGAAAGCGAGGGGGAAGCAGGCTTCCGACAGCACTCGGCCCCAGGCAGCCTGGAATGCAGGCCCTCACCCCAGGTGCCACCCCTCCAGCTCCAGCTCCAGCTCCGACCCCAGCTAGGCCCCTCGCACTCACCTGCCCATCCCCGAGCCCTGCTGTGTGTGGCCCCCCACACTTCTGGACCTTCCTGGGCAGAGCACCCCGATCGGCCCTCACTGGGCCGCGGACTTTAAGGACAGGCCAGAAGGCGACTTCACCTGCCGGGTGTATGCAGGCTCCCCATCCAGCCCAATGCTGGATCGCACCCCACAGATCAGCCTTCCCTTCCAGTGCCTCAGGGCCCCCCACCTCACAAACACCCCGAGTGCACACACGCAAGCCGACCTCTGCCCAGGGTGCAGGGTGGCAACAGACTGAACGTGGAGAGGCCTCTTCCACGGACACAGGAAAGAACTATGGAGATGGGCCACCAAGAAGGGAAAAAGTCAGAGCACTGAAGGCATAATTAAGTGCAGCCATCCTTCTGTCTGTCTCCAGACTTCCAGCGCACACGGGTTTCCCCAGGGTGAGGCAGAGAGCTGGAGAAGTGTCCCAACTCACCCCGAAGAGCCATCAAACGTTTCTCGCTCCCCACACAAAAGGCATTCTCAGCAAAGGTTTCTCCAAGCAGCAAGAGAGATGGAAGGATGGTGACAAGTAGAGACTTTTACTTTTTCCAGCTCTTCCTGTAAACTGTCTGTACTTTCAAATATGAGACTATCTAATATGTAGTTGCATGTTAAGTTGCTCCAATCATGGCTCTTTGTGACCCTATGGACTGCAGAAAACCAGGGTCCTCTGTGCGTGGGATTCTCCAGGCAAGAATACTGGAGTGGGTGGCCATGCCCTCCTCCAGGGGATCTCTCCGACCCAGGGATCGAACCCACCTTTCCGTCTCCTGCATTGACCGTGGGTTCTCGACCACTGGCGCCACCTGGGATGTATGACATCCTCAAACAGGTAGAGCTGACTTGGGCCCCACCACACCTGTTACACATCAGCGAAGTATACTTCAGTCAGGACAAGATGGTTGGATGGCATCACCGACTCAATGGACGTGAGCTTGAGCAAACTCCGGGAGATAGTGAAGGACAGGGAAGCCTGGCGTGCTGCAGTCCATGGGGTCACAAAGAGTCGGACATGACTTAGCGACTGAACGACAATACTTTAGTCAGTTGTGAAATCAATCTAGTTTTGCAACGGCTCCTTTCTCCTCTTTAATAAAACGCATCACACAACAGCACACCACAAGTAGTGAGGATTAAGACTGTCTTCTGAAACTCTTAGTTTCAGGTCTTGATGTAAAACGTATTTCTTACCTGGGTCACAGTTCAAAAGAGGTTTAAAGTGACTCATAAAATTCCATGATAGAAATTTATAAACCAAGATCTAATTCTAACTTACAACTTCTGCAACTAAAAGCTGATCAATGCTGCTGTCTCCAAATGATGCTTGCTCCTCTTTTAATCTGAATTAAACTGAGAGAAGCAACAAATGTTCAGTGAAGGACAGCGAGTTATTAAATCAACCACTCAACCTAATTTCTTTATGTCTATTTGTAGTTACTACATTCAGCTTGTGATTTCCATTTTTCCCCTATGCTAATGAAACTGGGATGTGGGAGGTTAAAAAAAAAAAAAGGGAAAGTGTCGTCGTCGTCCCCCCCCAACTCTTATGAAACAGTTATTAAAAAGGATAACTCATTCAGACTTACAGCCATCAACCCCTCATGGAGCACCGGGCACAACAGCCTTCAATAACAGTTGCTGATCGAACCAACAAAATATCAACCTCATATTTTAATTTCTTCTGCAAACCCAAGTTGGGATGAAACAAATGTTACTTTCTGCTAAAGTAATAAAAAGACAGTAATTCAGCAAGGTAAGTAGGAGTATGAGTTCACAGGCAGGAAAGACCTGATCTCTAGTCACAAATTGCCACATAATGCACCTTCTCACCTTGGGTCAGTTCAATTAGTTTCTGCTGGTTTCCACATCTAGAAAATAACATAAATTACACCTGCGCCTCAGGTGGTACCAGTAAGAATCAAGAGGCATAAAAATGATTTCAAGACAATGAAGAATGATGTTTTTACTGCGATTATTCTTTTAATTCAGGTGTTTTTGGTTTTTTTTTTTAAGCATCTTTGCCTAGGCTGCCTGAATCCACTGCTGTCTTTCTTGAAATTTGTAAGCCATCTCCACATAAATTCTGGTCAGGAGATGAGAGAGGAAAAAGGGGGGGAGATGGGATTAACAGGACAAGGGCACAGGTGGGTTAGTACTTTCCTCCCGTTTTATCCTGGAGAGCCAACCAAGGCAGGTGTGCCTTTAATTTAATCCTCAACAACTCTGAGGAAGGCCTCCCTGGGCAGTAGCAACTGCTGATTCAAAGTAGAAAATAAATGTGCGTATTGTTTTTCTTTTGGAGTGGAAGGGAGAAGGAAAAGAATATTCTTTCCCAAATGGCACATCAGAAACAATCATCAAACATGGTATGGAGGCACTTAACCACAGGGATGACTGTGTCCAAAGCCACCTCGCGTCCCTAAAACTGCAGCAGCTGAAAATCTGGTTGTTTCAACCAAATAAAAACTTACCAGCCTTTACACTGAGAAAGCAAAATAAAAACAGCTCCCATGTAACCCTATGGAGGAAATAGATTTGGGGAGGCAAACTTTTTTGAAGAAATGTATCTTTTTATCCAAGACTTAAGAATTCTGGCCCACACTCTTAAAGCAAAAAATTAAAACGTGAGGACAAAAAAAAAAAAAGTGTTGAGACTAGATAACCACCTGGTGACCATCTGATACTGACTTGAGGGCAACAGCCAGAGAGGCTTTAAGTACCTTTTTAAATAGATTCGCTTTCCACAAAGGCTGACTACACCTCCACGGTAGTACTGAGCAAGCCCTGTGTACTAGATTACAGCCTGATTAACAGCATAAGCGTATATCTCAAGGAAGTACTGAGCAAATGTGGGTTTTTTTTTAATCATTACAAGAAGTCCTTCTTGCTCTACTGGTCAGAAATACTTTCTTAACCCAGTTCACCCTGCTTTCCTGTCTCTAAATTCAAACCAAACCAAAGCAGGAATTTTAGGAAATACCAAGAAACCACATCTGATTTCTACCTAGCGGTCAGCAGTAGCTTAGGTTTTTAAATGCGTGTTGTTTAAAAGCTCTTTACAGGAGGTTCAAGGACAGTTTTCTTTTAAGCAAAGTTACTAGTGTTAACTGTTACTCCACTTAAAAAAAAAAAAGAAAAAAAGCTAAAATCCCGGTAACTCCGTGCTCTTTTTCTAGATATCAAACCTGAACAAGGAAGTCGAATTTTTTATTTCAGATTTAGAAAGAGAAATGATCTCTCTCGAATGAGGGGGCAGATTCCTGGCTCCCATGTGGTCCAAATACTTCTCAGCCCTCAAGAGGGAGGGGAGGAGAAAAAAACAAAACAAAACACGAAACAGCACGTTGAACACTGAAATACAAATAATCCACTCGGATACTTGTGCCTGTTTTTTTAAAGTTCGTACATTCCCTCGCCCGGCTAACCTGGGGGGAACAAAACTTTTAAGAGATTCCCTAACCCTTCCGTGTGATTTTTAATCCCAAACATTTGCGACCATTACTCGTTTACACACATTACAAATGAGCCAACGAAGGTGGTTTTATTTTTCGAAGGGCTAAATGTAGTCCCCGAAGGCGAAAAACTTTCTTTGATGCATCCAGGTAAATGTGAAATTCAACGTCTACTCCCCGCCCCCACTCCAAGAAAAAAATAATAATATTAAGTCGCTGGGAGGCCAACAGGCCACAAAGTAGCCATGGAGAGTTAGTGGGGACGGACTCTCCGTGGCCGGATCCAATCGAGTCTCCAAGTCCAGCCCAGAGTCCCGGGACCCACGCGGTCCGAGTGCACGCTGTCCGATCGATTCCTCCCTTCCAGAAGGGGCTTCCAGGCTTCGCACCTTCCCGTCCGTCTGCACCGGGAGGAAGCGCGCGGACCAACGCGCTGAAAGCGGAGCTGGCGCTTACCCCTTCCTCTCCCCGCCCTGACTCCTCCGCCCGCCGGGGCGCGCCCGGGGGCCCCCCTCTCCGGGGTAGGGGAGGGTGGGGAGGGACCAGGGCCTCCACCGCCGCCCACCCCCCGCCAGCGCCCGGGCCCCGAGAGAGAGCCGGGCCTCCAAGGGCATTTCTCCACATCACTTCTTCCCGGGGGATGGGCCGGAGCGGGGCCTGCGGCTCGGGAGGGGACGCGAGGAGGGCGACGCGGCCAGCAGCGCACATTCCCCCCCAGGACCACCGCGACTCCCGACCGGCGGGGGCCGCCTCCGGGCCGCGGCCCTCCAGGTCCCTGCACGGCCCCCACCCCACCCCCGAGACCCGGGCCGCGGAGCCAGGCAGGGCGCCCCGGAGGCTGCGAGCGCGGCGCGGGAGGCCGGCGCGACCCCGGAAGGGGCAGCGTTTGGGGGAACTGGGGGTGGGGGGAGCGGCAGTATTTACACCGCCAAGTTCCCCGCTTCCGCCCCGGCCCGCGCATCCCTCCCGCCCCTTGGCGGCCCGATTCCTGCCTGTACCTGCATGCCGGGCAGGCCCGACTGCACCGGGGAGTGAGCCATGGCGGTCAGGACGGCCACTTCCTGGGACGGGACGGCCGGGCCGCGGCGATCCGCGCGGGCGACGAGGCCCGCGGGCCGCGCGCAGCCCTCCTCGGGCGGCCGGGGGCGGGGGGTGGGGGGCCGGCCGGCCGGAGCCCGAGGCCACCCTAGCCCCCCGCGGGTCCTGGGCCAGGCGGCGGGCTCAGGGGCGGACGGCGGGCCTCGTCTCCATGCACCGCGCCGGGGAGGGGCTGCGAGGAGCGCGGGGCCTCCCCGCGAGCGGCCGCCGCTGCTGCTGCTGCCGCCGCTGCTGCTGGGCTGGAACCGGGCGGCCTGGGCCCGCGCGCTAGCGCCTGGAGCTGAAGTGGGGCGCGCACCGCCGGCCGAGCCCGCGAGCGCAGAGCGCGCCCCGCCCCGGCCCGGCCCCCGCGCCCGCCCCCGCGGCCCGGCCGGGGACCCCGCCCCGCGCTTCCGGGAGGGGGAGGAGGCTCGCGGCCGCCCGGCGCCCTAGGCCGCAGCCGCCCGCGCCGCCGCCGGCCGGGCAGTGTGGAAATCGGCGCGGCTCCCGCGGGCTGCGCCCCCAGCTCCCCGCCGGCGGGGCCGGGTGGAGGGGGACGCGCGGGCGGGTGCGGGGCTGGGGGCCTCAGTTGGGGGGGGGGGGCAGGAGTCCCCCCTGGTGGTGACGGGGGGCGCGGGGACCTTCGGAGTGAGGGATGGGCCACGCGCCCACCCCGCCCTGCAGGCCCGCGCCCCGGGGGATCCGGGCTTGCCCTCCAGGGAAGCCCACTCCTCTCGGCCTGGCGACGGGCCCCAGGCCACCTCCCCGAGGGCAAAGCCTGGGGGCCCGGCGAGGGCCTCGGCCAGCGGCCGGTTCAAAACTACCGGGGCGGAGCTTCTTCGGCGTCCGGGTGAAGTTTCCAAACCAACCCGAGGAGGAAGCCCTCCGGGAGGGGAGAGGCCGAAAGCGGTCCGTTTCCCGTGCTTTGGCTGCTTGAAAGCACTTGGAATACTAGGAGCTGTGAACTTAGCCAAAACAAAGTGAGGGGGCCGAACCCCATCGTCTCTGGGCCCCGGACCAAGGCGTGGGGGCGGGGGGCGTCCACCCACCAGAAGGGAGAAGGGGGCAGGGAGGGCCAAGGAGGAAGGGAAGACAATGGAAGGAAACGGTGTCTAGACTTTCCCCTGGCTCTCTCCCGCTCTTTCGGCTGCCTCCACCTTCTAGTCACCTCTCCTCCGACTCCAGAGGAAAGAAACAAGAAGGAATGAGTCAGCGCTGCCTCCAGAAAGTAGTAGTTTGTTTACAACGACCAACAGCGGCAGCCCCCTAAAGGGACCGCCTGCAGCCGGGGTTGCTAGGACCCCGACGTCTACATTCGTGCCCGTGAATGACGCTGCAGCAAGGCTAGGCGAGTCTGGACCTCCAAAAATGAGCCCCAGAGAGTTCGCGGACCGTTGGAAGAAGTTTAAGTCCTCCACGGAACTGAGGCGTGTTTCTTCTCAGAGGTGTCAACTGGATTCAAAGTTCCTTGCGGCGCTCTGGATCAGACAAGAAGCGAGGTGCTTAAAAACCTACTCCCCGCTTTCCTTTGGGAAATATGCATGTTTTTTTCCTCAGCATCTTCCAGGATACTTTCAGATACCTCACGGTGGTCCCTGGTGTGCGACCTTTACTGAGCCCTGAAACCCTGCCACCCCCAAGTAGTGTGAAGAGAATAGAGCAAATACAAAGTTAAAAAAAGCATGAACCCTGATGCTTAGGGGGCTCACCAGCTTGTGTAAATTTTGTGTACAAAAAAAAAATGCGTACATAAAGAGATAGACGGCAGAGCAGACAAGAGTGTGAATATTAAAAATGCTCAGCGTCTTTAACCCAGGCATTTTCCTAAGGAAACAACGGAGAAGTGCAGAAGAATGGATATAAAAAGATGCAATGCGGTGATATTTATGATCGTGGTAAAATTGGGAACAGATTAAAGGTCGGAGACTGACTTCAATGATAATATATTCGTACAGTCGTTTAAAGTGATGTACTTCAATATTTACTAACAGGAAAATATTTTCATGATATATTGTTAAGGAAATGCAGGGTAGAAAGCAGTATGTATAGCCTGATCTCAAGTTACTTCATATATATGAATTTATGTGTAAATATATAACCCTTCATATATATGTGTGTGTGTGTATAATTTTGTGTGTAAATGTATAAATAGAGAAAAACCTGGAAGTATATGCCCCAAGATTTAGCAGTGGCTAGCCCTGTGAAAGTGCTGCACTCAATATGCCAGCAAATTTGGAAAACTCAGCAGTGACCACAGGACTGGGAAAGGTCAGTTTTCATTCCAATCCCAAAGGCAATCCCAAAGAATGCTCAAACTACTGCACAATTGCACTCATCTCACACGCTAGTAAAGTAATGCTCAAAATTCTCCAAGCCAGGCTTCAGCAATATGTGAACTGTGAACTCCCATGAACTGTGAACTCCCAGACGTTCAAGCTGGGTTTAGAAAAGGCAGGAGAACCAAATTGCCAACATCAGCTGGATCATGGATAAAGCAAGAGAGTTCCAGAAAAACATATATTTCTGCTTTACTGACGATGCCAAAGCCTTTGACTGTGTAGATCACCATTATCTGTGGAAAATCCTGAAAGAGATGGGAATATCAGACCACCTGACCTGCCTCTTGAGAAACCTACACGCAGGTCAGGAAGCAACAGTTAGAACTGGACATGGAACAACAGACTGGTTCCAAATAGGAAAAGGAGTACGTCAAGGCTGTATATTGTCACCCTGCTTATTTAACTTCTATGCAGAATACATCATGAGAAATGCTGGGCTGGAAGAAGCACAAGCTGGAATCAAGACTGCCGGGAGAAATATCAATAACCTCAGATATGCAGATGACACCACCCTTATGGCAGAAAGTGAAGAGGAACTAAAAAGCCACTTGATGAAAGTGAAGGAGGAGAGTGAAAAAGTTGGCTTAAAGCTCAACATTCAGAAAACTAAGATCATGGCATCCGGTCCCATCCCTTCATGGCGAATAGATGGGGAAACAGTGGAAACAGTGGCTGACTTTATTTTGGGGGGGCTCCAAAATCACTGCAGATGGTGATTGCAGCCATGAATTTAAAAGACGCTTACTCCTTGGAAGGACAGTTATGACCAAGCTAGATAGCATATTAAAAAGCAGAGACATTACTTTGCCAACAAAGGTCCGTCTGGTCAAGGCTATGGTTTTTCCAGTGGTCATGTATGGATGTGAGAGTTGGACTGTGAAGAAAGCTGAGCACCGAAGAATTGATGCTTTTGAACTGTGGTGTTGGAGAAGACTCTTGAGAGTCCCTTGGACTGCAAGGAGATCCAACTGGTCCATCCTAAAGGAGATAAGTCCTGGGTGTTCACTGGAAGGACTGATGCTGAAGCGGAAACTCCAATACTTTGGCCACCTCATGCGAAGAGTGGTCTCATTGGAAAAGACCCTGATTCTGGGAGGGATTGGGGGCAGGAAGAGAAGGGGAAGACAGAGGATGAGATGGCTGGATGGCATCACTGACTCAATGGACATGAGTTTGGGTAAACTCCGGGAGTTGGTGATGGATAGGGAGGCCTGGCGTGCTGCAATTCATGGGGTCGCAAAGAGTCGGACACGACTGAGCGACTGAACTGACTGAACTGAGCCCTGGAATTAAAGATGAATTTTTTTTTAGCATTCAACCAATAGAGACCATCGTGCTAATAGGTCTCTCCTTAGGGTCAGCCACCAGGCCAATAACATGTCAGCAAGATGAGGCGGAAATAGGATGAGTGAACAGGAATGTCCAGGAACTGATCTGAGGCAGTAGCATAGGAAATTCAAAGAACCCTTGGGCCCACTTTGCAGTGGGCTAGTTTCCAACAAATGACCCAGGGGTGGCAGGGGGAGCATTGACCCATAGTAATCTAGGCATAAAAAGTATTCAGGGGACTTACCTGGTGGTCTAGAGGCTAAGACTCCAAGCTCCCAGTGCAGGGGACCTGGGTTCAATCCCTGGTCAGGGAACTAGATCCCACATGCCGCAACTGAGAGTCTGCATGCTGCAAGTAAAGGTCCTATGTGCTGAGGCTTCCCCGGTGGCTCAGTGATAAAGAATACACCTGCCAGTGCTGGAGACATGGGTTCGGTCCCTGATCTGGGAAGATCTCACATGCCATGGAGCAGCTAAGCCCCTGCACCACAACTATTGAACCTGCGCTCTAGAGCCTGGGAGCTGCAATTACTGAAAGCCTGCGCTCCACAAGAGCAGCCACTGTGCGCAGCACAACTAGAGTAGCCTCTCTTGCCTGGAAAAGTCCATGGACGGAGGAGCCTGGCGGGCTGCAGTCCATGGGGCTGCATGACTGAGCGTGTGTGCACGAGGGTGGAGAGAGTTGGGTTGGTAGCAATACAGTGGTAGAACTAAAAGAAAAAAGAAGAAAAAAAAAAAAACTAGAGCAGTCCTTGCTTACTGCAACTGCAGAAAGCCCATGCACGGCAACAGACACCCAGCACAGTCAAAAATAAAATCAACTATTAAATTATTTTTTAAAAAGATCCCACACACAATAGCTAAGACCTGGCACAACAAGACCCAGCACAGCCAAAAACAGAATTAAATTATTTTTTTTTAAAAAAAGAGCCCCCATGGCACAACCAAATAAATAATTTTTTTTAAAGTATTCAGAATCGCAGAGACTAGTGAGGCTAAGTGCATGTCGGTTACAACAGGATAGGATTTATCTGGACACAGTGACTTGCATTCATTAGCTGGTCTGTTTCTCTATTCCCTGCTTATCTCCTCATCCCAACTAAGCTTCATTTCCTCCTTTGACCATACATATACAACTGAGCAGTGTCCTCCTTGAAAGAGAAGAGAGAAACCAAAAAGGAGATACTGGTTTCGCTCAGCCATAGGCAGACATTCCCCAGTATGGCCGATAGTAACCACCTCCCTTTGTTTCAGCAGAGCAGAGATGATTGACAGGGCTGAGCCAATGATGAGATCCTGTCCAATTGTTCACTGCATTCATTTCAATATTAACACATTCTTTGAGTGCCAACTTATGTCAGACATCTACTTCAGTGCTGGGCATACAAACAACCAGATCCTCACGTGCTTCATCCCACCCTTGGTGACATGGCCTGGCAGCATCCTAACTTCAGAATCTTACAATACCGATTGATTAAAATCAGAAGCACACTAGCCGTAATTTCCACTGAGAAGAAGATTATCCTCTCATCCCCTTCCTCTTGTCACGTTGCCTCCACTCTCAATTACAATGACAACAAATCATACATTACTGTAATTTCACTAGGAGAGATTTTGAGGGTCTCCATAGAGATTATGTATTTCCTGGTCTCCATGGAGATGCTAACCCATGAAATTATTTTCATCCCCTGACCCTCTTTGTCTTTTGTGTTGACTTAAAAACATGAATTGGGCGATGAATTGTGCTCTCACATACATTCGGGACCACAAAGGACATTTGCATACCCCTCCAAATATAGCACCCTTGTGTTTGACTTCCCCTCAACCAGCTCATAGTCTCAGCAGAGCTCAGTGGAAAACAAGAATTCAACAATCAGTCCCTTCACTTCTCCTTCTGAGTTGAAAAGATAAACACCCCCAAATGCCACTTTATAAAGAACAGCTAGACAAGTAGCACATTAGCAATTTAAATTTACAGATTAAAGAAAAGGACTTACACGGTGAACTTTAAAAGAGAAATATGAGTAGCTTGGATAAGTAACAGAAGGCTTAACAAATTTCTATACATGTTAAGCAGGTGAAGACACAAAAGAGGAAGACAGATAATTAAGATCAGTATACAAGAAGCATGTCTAGTCACGCTCGGATGACATGACAGCAAGAAAATATATGCTCAAGCCCTAGGAAAAGATCTAGCTATACTGAGGCATGGTACACATGAAGTTTTATTCTGGGGGTGCGGGGCTCAGAGGGCAGGCTTGAACAGCAGCGTGACTCTAAGTCAGTCTGGGGTTGCATCCTGCTGTGTGTCCTAAGGATGCCATTACAAAGTACCACGGACCAGGTGACTCAAAAACTGCAGAAATTCATTCCCTCACAGTTTTGGAGGCTAGAAGTCCAGAGTCCAGGTGTTAGCAGGGTTGGTTTCTTCTGAGCCATCTCTGCTTGGCTGGTGGCTGGCCATTTTCTCCCTGTGGCCATACCTGGCCTCTCCTGTGTGTATGTGTCCTGAGCTCCTCTTCTTGGAAGAATGCTCATTATATTTGATTAGGCTCCACCATAATGACTTCATGTTAACTTAGTTACCTCTTTAAAGACTATCTCCAGGGACTTCCCTGATGGTCCAGTGGTTGAGAATCTACCTTCCAACGCAGGGGACGCAGGTTGGATCCCCGGTTGGGGAACTAAGATCCTGTGTACTGTGGGGCAACTAGAGAAAGCCCACATGCACGCTGCAACAAAGACCCAGCAGAGCCAAAAAAAGGACTATCTCCAAATGGAGTCACATTCTAAGCTATTTCAGATAAAGACTTTAACATATGAACCAGGCGAGAGGACCCAATTCAGCCCATAACACACCCTTCTCACTGTAAATGCACCCCTGGTCACCCTCTCTAAGCAGCTCCTCCAGGCTTAGCTCCATGAACACGAGTTTCCTTTCTCTTTTCCCAAGGCCTTTCTACACACGTCACATTTCACATTTCTGCTCAGAGGCATTGCTTCATATTTCCATGGGCGTAGTCCCTAAACTTTAAGCTGCACAGAAACCAGAACACCATCTCTAATCACTGGACCACTCAGAGCAGTGGCAGGTGTTTGCTTGATAAAATGTTTCTAATTAGGAGAATTCATCTGAAATACATAGCAATACCTACCAGAAAAACAGTTCAGAGTATTTTTTTGCAGGAAGTACATTAAAAGTCATAACCACTCATTTCAGCCAAAAGGTTGTGCTTTCGTAAGGTCTGTTTTTCTTTCTAGTTCTCCTTCACCCCTGAGTATCACCACGGTTGGGGATGCAATTCACCAGAAGTATTGGCTTCTGGGGCCCCAGGGTGCTTTCTGCTGTGCGATCCTGGCGTGACAGTTCCAGGGGCTCACAAGAGGGAAACTTAGGCTGTTCAGAAGGACTCACTGAGACAGGCTCACTAGAAAAATTCTCTTCTGCAATTTTGCCTGGCAGAGAGCCAATTAACCGAGCATGTCACCCTCTCAATACTGGCCACTTGACCCTGCCAATCAGCTTAGAAAGGCTTCTGTATACAAAGACTCATCAAGCGCTGTGTGTGTGTGTGTGTGTGTGTGTGTGTGTGTGTGTGTGTGTGTGTGTGTGTGTAGTTCCCTCTCTCCCAAGGCTGGGTTTGCTCTCAAGAGTATCCATAACACACATAAATGAAATCCTCCCCAGAAGGGTGATGTCATCCCTCCTACAATCACGGAACCACAGCAAGAGTTCTTAAAAGCCCTTGGCCCTGTTTTGTGACAAGGAAGATAAATTGTAGAAAATGATTTTAATTTTCACTTCAAGGGGATCTAGGGAATTAAGGAACATTGTGTAACCACACAAATGTAAAATCTACCTCTGAGTTGCAGGCATTGATGGTGAGCCTGAGTTCCAAAATGCACAGAACCAAGTGTATATACTTGGAATCCTCATGAAAATACTGGCCTTATATTGCCCTGTCATCAAGACGTCACCTGCAAAAAGACAGGCTTGTAGTCCCATACGTTGATTTTCCAGTCCAGATTTATTTGGTTTCCCAAGAAGTTCTGCTTAGTGATACTGTTAGTCAGAGATCCTCGAATAACAGGGGACTGAAACCTAGCTCAAGCCTCCATAAGCACAAAGAGAAAATTTTAGCTCAGTGGTGGAAATCCAAGCTTGGCTAAATCAGGCGTGGAGACATCCAGGAGGGTGGGCATAATGATAAAATCAGAGCTCTGTCTTTCTGTCACGTCTGTCAACCTCTGCATGGCTTCATCCTCATATAGGTTCTCTCTACAAGAGTCACTCTGCATGGTCCTTGCAACCCCAGAGAGAGTGACTTCCTCTTGCCCGGTGTCTCTAGGCTACATCTAGGGGAAAAACTCAAATTTGTGCCTGTACACTCTTGTGAGACCAACCAGAGGACAAGAAGACACAGAAATGGAAGAGTCCAATACAAATAGCGTGCAATGTGGAAGGGGGGTTTACCGAGGGAAAAAGGACGCTTGGACTGATATTCCACCCCCTGACTGCCCAGCAGGAGCCTGCACACGCACATACACGTGTGCACACATATGTGTTCTCTTTTTCCATACATGTAATTTACTCCAGGAGTTGGTGATGGACAAGGAGGCCTGGTGTGCTGCGGTTCATGGGGTCGCAAAGAGTCAGACACGACTGAGCAACTGAACTGAACTGAATTCCTTCTCTAACATGATACAGCCAGGCTACGCATATCCAACCATGTACTTACCTCTTCCCCAAAGCAGGTCAAGCCCGAGTGCCTTCTAGTTAGACCATCCATTTCCTAGTCCAGATGCTCCAGATAATACTCATTCCCTTTTGTCAAATCTAGATGTGGCTTTTTCACAGGCCAGTTACGTCGAAATGTTAAATCTACCTCTAAATGTTAAGAATAGAATGACTGTATGACCTAGACGTTCCACTCCTGGGTATACATCCAAAAAAAAAACTCACAAAAACATTCATTTGAAAAAATACATGCACCCCAGTGTTCAAAGCAGCACTAATTTACTATAGCCAAGACATGGCAACAACCTTAGTTTCCACCAACAGGTGAATGGATAAAGAAGATGTGGTACATATATACAATGGAATACTACTCGGCCATAAAAAAGGACAAAATTTTACCACTTGCAGCAACATGGATGGACTTGGAGGGCATGATGCTCAGCGAAATAAGTCAGTCAGAAAAAGACAAATACTGTATGATATATGTGGAATCTAAAAAATACAATAAACTAGTGAATATAGCATAAAAGAAGCAGACTCACAGACAGAACAAATTAGCAGCTACCATTTCATTGCATTTTCTGGCCTTTTTATGCCAATAACCTCCTAAGTGTTGGGCAATGGTACATTTGTATGGCAGCTGCCCATGCCTGAAGGTATTACCAGCTGGGCAGAGCCAAGACACCCAGAGCCCCAGCCCAGTGTGCTAAACAAATGCTATCCTTCTCTCTGTAGATGTGGATTTCATAAATTTTCATCCTCTGTCCCTACTGAGTCCAAAGACTACACATGATCCAGGTCCTAAATCATTAAGAGGTAACAACTCAGTCAGATTCAGATCAGAATCCAGAGACAGAAAACAGTTTCAAGGTCATCAGGGGAGGGGGGTGAACGGACTGTACACTAAATGAAATGGTAATGAGCAGACAAGAGCCCTATGTCCACTGGAGTGGGGGGACTGGAGGCTTGCTCTGTACAGCTGCTTAATCTAGTAGACAGGAAATCTCTACATTCAGAATCTTCTCACAAAGATCCATGGATCAGGGGTTGGCAGATCTTTCCTGTAAAGGGCCAAACAGCCGGTATTTTTTACATTTGTGCAGCACACGACCTCTGTCCCAGTTACTCAGTTCTAGTGTCAGCAGAGCAGCCCAGATAATATGCATATAACCCGAGATGAAGTGTTCCAAGGAAACGTCATTTACAAACACAGCTGGTAAGACTATGGACCCCTGATGTGGACGAGTAACTTGGAGAGCTGGGTGAGTGGTCAGACCACAGGATGGAGTTCAAGCAGGACAGGTTCAGGGAGGGACAGGAAGAAGGAGGAACTATAGCCACACCATGGATGGGAAGAGTTGAGACCAAGGAACTATCCTGGACTGTGTATTGTAAATAAGCCTGTAATACATGATTGAGGTTACAGATAAAGGCAGAGTTCAAAATACACATATAACTGGCAAGAATAAGAGGCGGCCAATTTCCATATGAGGATGCAAGCCTTCTGGGAACATTACCAAGAAATCTTTATAATAAAAAGAGAGTCATAGAATATCTATGAAGAATCACGAGGTCAGAATTAAGGTCAGGGTCCAAGTTTAGTTTCTTCCTCTTGTAATCCCAAGAGTGTTCCTGGTATGGGATAAAAGAGGAATCATATAATAAATACTTATTCATTTATGTCAGACACAGGCAAGTTTAAAAATTCTATTATTTAGAAAGTGTTTAAAAATATAAGGGAAATGGCACTTATATACTGCTGGTAGAGGCAGTATATAATAATATATTGGTATGATTTTAATAATAATAAATTAATAATAATTTAATAATAAGTTGGTATCATTTTCCTAGAGGAATCTTTAGTAATATAACAGAAACCTTAAAATAGTCATACTTGAAAATTTTTATTTCAAATAAAGTAAATATTTTGTTTCAAGGTATAATAATTAAAGAATAATTACAACTACTTAGGAATGTGTATACGAAGATGAGTATTGTGTTGCTGTTTATAATAGAGAAAAAATAGAAACAGTTGAAATATCCAGTTAGAAGGGCTTGTCTAAAAAATTATGATGCACTCATAGAATGGTATAAATTCTATGTAATGGTTTTAAATTATTGTGTCAATTAATATTGACATTTATTTAAGATACACATGATTCATATAAGGGTAAGTGAGAAAAGTAAGTTATAGGAATTCAGTATAATAAGATTTTTCAGTAGATTGTTTTAGAACAATCCTGCCATTAAGAATGATGAGAAAAGCTAGACAAATTGATTAGTAGAAGACTTAATAAAGAAGAAAGGAATCCCACGTGTTGGAAGTTATCAGAGAACTAGCAAGGCAGTTTCTGGAGCCAGATCCAGAAGAGAGTGAAGCCAAGAGAGGTGAGCCTGGCATTCCCAGCTGCTTTTCTCCTTGAAGCAACTGCTAATTTGAAAGAGACAATTTAGCGGCAAAAGAACAAAACAGATGGAATTTTGGCACTTTCACAGGGCCAGGCGGGCAAAGTTTAGATTTTGGTGCCCTCTAAGGAAGAGAAATTCTGGCAAATAATCCAGACTTTTGCTTGGGAGTACAGAGCACTACTTCTCTAGAATAAGGGTGATTAGATACAACTAAAGAGAGATTTAATATAAAAAGTGTGTGTACACTGCAGCTTAAACATAATATTGAAAAAAAGAAGACAGACATGAAAGAATACTGTACACACAGACTACTGGATACTTCCACTTACATGAAGTTTAAAAACAGACAAAATAGGATATATAAAAAAAAAAATAATAAAAAAAAATAAATAAAAACAGACAAAATAGGGACTTTCCTGGGGATCCAGTGGTTAAGACTTCATGCTTCCAATGCAGGGGGTGTGGGTTCAATCCCTGGTCAGGGAATTAAGATCCCACATACCACATGACCAAAAAATTTTTAAAAAAAATTTTTAATAAAAACAGACAGAAATAATCTACAGTGTCAGACATCAGTGGTTAAATTTAGGGAAGATAAAGGGAATAATGGTTAGGTGTGGGAATGGGGGAGGCTATTTCTTGACCTGAGTTGTGGTTACACTGATCTACTGACTAAATTATTCCTCAAGCTGTTATGATTTGTGTACTTCTCTCTATATATGTTATACATCAATAAAATATTTACTAATACATGTGTATACGTACCTGTAAATATGAAAGTCTATTAATAGAGGTTATCTTTGAGCCTTATCAACAATTTTTTTCTTTTCTTTGTGTTTTTCTGCAGTAATCTGGATTCTTTGTGGAAAAGGAAATTAAAGAGAAAAAGAAAAAAAACGAAATACTGACCTTTTTTTTTTTAAATTGAGGTATAATTGATGTATAACTAACCAGTTTTATTTATTCAAATTCTCCTGATCCCAGAGTAAAAATGAGATTTAGATTTGGCTTAACAGTCTCCTAGAACCAAAAGTTGTTAAACAGAGAAAATGATGGATTCTTCTTTCCTGATAACCTTTCATAATACAATAATGGTTAAATATGTTCCTCCTGAGGACATGGCTGGAGGCCAGAACACTTCTTAAGATTCATTTTTTCATCTGTGATCCTATAGTTTTCCATATGAGGAGGGGGATACATTCAAGGAATTTCTTTTATAGTGAGTTTACTTTCCACATAGTGGGCTGGTGGCTGGGAATAATAACATGTAATCATGACTCTAGGACCTTACAGTCTACAGGGGTCATATACTTGTAGATGAAATGTGATAAAGTAAATGCCACTCACGCCCTCACTAACCATTATGAATTGTATATATACAAGTCAGACTCTGAATCAGAGCCTGGGATATTGCAGTAAACAAAACAAAATCTATGCTCTCATGGAGACTACAGTCTAGGAAACAAACATATAACACATCAAGTGGTAATAAGTGCAATGAAGGAAAAACACAGCAGAGTAAGGATGAAAAATGATGGTGGAGTTGGTGACACAGAGCACCTATTTTAGATAAGCTGAGTGCATGAGTAAGGCCTCTGTGTCTGGGGACACTGGGACAGACATCTGAAAGAGGTGATCTACGTGGCTTTTGAGCAGTCCTGGAAGAACCAGTGTGATTGGACCATGCCTGAAGCAACAGGCAGGAGAAGGATGAGTAGGCAGGAAAGAATGTAACACACAAAGTAGCCTGGAGCAGATCACAGAGGGACTTATGGTCTGGGATGAGGACTTTATCTTTGTGAAATGGGAAGCTGCTGGAGCGTTTGGAACAGATGCATGATCAGATCTGACTTAAGTTTTAAATGAGTTTCTCTGGCTGCTGAGTGGAGAACTGATGTGAAAAGGCAACTGTGGACAAGATCATGAAAAGACTTGCTCTTCTCTCGGCAGGATGTGGTTTGAACCATGAAGATATTACAAGAAAAAGGGAAAAAGGATATTATTCTGGATATATTTTGAAGGCAAAGACAATAGGATCTGTTAAAGGAATAGATGTAATATATATATATATATATATATAAAAGAGTCAAGAATAACTCCAAGAATTTTGTTCTGAGAAACTAAGAGATTTGAGATGCAATGTTTATTGAATCAATGTAGTCTTGAGAAATGCAATTGGGGAAGGGAATGAGCTTATAGGAGCAGAACCAATTCACTGTTCTTTTAATGCAAAGGAGGAAGCAACTAAAAAGACTGAGGAAGGCAGGTAGCACCTCTGAAAATCATGCATACCACAGAGACTTGTAATGCTAATAATATAAAAAGCTGCTATTCACTTTCCTCAATTTTCTCTTTGTTTTACTGTTGCATTTCAGTAGGGTCATAATTAATGGTCAAACCACAATATTCAAACCTGTAAATCTTTTAACTCATAGACATCCTTTACCACTTTCCATAAGTATCACACTTTCTGAGTTTTCCCTAGTCTCTTCTATTAAAGTTAGGTAAGCCCTCCTGGGCTTCCCTGTTGGCTCAAGGTGATAAAGAATCTGCCTGCCAATGCAGAAGATGCAGGAGACATGGGTTCAATCCCTGATCTGAGAGGATACCCTGGAGAAGGAAATGGCAATCCACTCTAGTATTCTTGCCTGGGAAATCTCATAGACAGAGGAGCCTGGCAAGCCACAGTCCATGGGGTCACAAAGAGTCAGACAAGACTGAGTAACTGAACAAACAAATGATTCCTCCTGTAGACTTCCCTGGAACCTCAAGGGTCCCATCATATTCCTTACCAAATAAACTGTATTACCATCACCCATTTCTGTCTGATCAAGTCGACAGGTCCAATTAACTTTATGGGAGTAGATGACTCAGGACTTAGCACTCAGTAAAAAATATGAGAAAGAAAGAAGGGCAGGGAGGGAAGAAACGTGGGAGGAGTCTAGAGTATATCATCTCTCCATTATCTGGAGATTATTTCATTGCAATAGTTCCAGCTTGCTTGAATTCACTCTTGCTCCTTTAGGCCAGGTGAGCTGTAGGTATATTCTAGAAATGTTGTCCTAGTATAATTAAGTGGAAAATTATAATGTGATGACTTCTGGAAGCTTCTTACCATCTTCCCTCTGTTGTATTAAAATTTGTATTAAAACTAGAATTATAGATCAGAGCTGTCCACTAGAATGTTCTCTAGTGAGGGAAATACTCTATATCTGGGTTGCCCAGTAGTTATACTAGCTGCCTATGGCTACTGATAGTTTGAAACGTGGTTAGTATGATTGAGAAAATGAATTTTAAATTTTATCTAATTTAATATATTTAAATTTAAGTAACCATGTGTAGTAGCTACCATTTGGATAGACTCTTGATATTAGAACTCGTATTTTCTAATTTTCTACCTTTACAGATGAATAAACTCAGCCTAAAAGAAGCCAACGTTATTTGCCAAACTTCCTAATTCCTTGTACCAAAACATGTTCCTGGTTTTGTCACTAGTCATATATGGTGTGACCTTTATGTTGAAATCTATTTCTTACGTAGAAACTTTTAATTTTCAGATTAACAGACCAAAAGCCTTCCTTACAGACTTGTAACCAAGAGAACACTTTAAACGGAAAAAAATACCTTAAGTCCAACTATATTTAGAAAAAGGTGATTTTCTCCATAAGGGATTTTAAAAAATTATTATGATTATAATAAATTACATACTGTGGCTCATCTGATGATCACTTTTCTTAAGCAGAATCATTTGTTGAAACTCAGAATCAGCTGTACATAACATTACTGGATTACCAGTGATAAACTGAACGCCTGAACAAAGAACCCAACTTCTGAGGCTTTACAATCGTCCTTGAATAATAAGGAAGTGGGGATACAGAAAATAACTGAAAAATGACCAACTACTAATATATTTGAAAAATCATATCTAGCTTTGAAAGCCCGTCTACTTTCTGTACAGATACCTTGGGAACAAAGAGGTTGGAGCTGTGTGTGTAGGTGATGGTGGTCAGGCAGGAGCCGTGGAAGGCTTGGGAGGGAAGGAATTTTCTCTCTTCCCTCCTAATAATAAACACAATTCTTGGGGACCTAACTGGGTACCAGGCCCTAGAATCCACAGAATGTTCTTTTCCATAGCTTAAACTAAACTCTATGTCTCTTTGGACTTGTCTTGCATGTTCGTGCCTGCTTAATTGCTTTAGTCATGTCCAACTCTGTGCGACCCCCTGGACTGAAGCCTGCCAGGCTCCTCTGTCCGTAGAATTCTCCAGGCAAGGCTATTCTCCAGGGTTGCCATGCCCTCCTCCAGGGGATCTCCCTGACCCAGGGGTTGAACCTGTATCTCTTGGGTCTAGCTTGCATTGGCGGGTGGGTTCTTTACCCCTAGCACCACCCGGGAAGCCCTGTGCCTTGCATATCCACCTGGCAAGTCTCTAATCCTAGATGAATCAAATGTCCATCTTCTCTGTCTGGCATCTGAGAAGTGGAGCACCTGGGGGAAACCTCACTGTTGGGGGGGACGGGCTGCAGATCTCAGATCACTGGTCCCCAGTGGGACCCTAGGCTCCCTGTAGACCACCTCTGCAACCCCAGGAGGCCTTTCTTTGCTCTTCTGGCCCAACACTCCCAGCAGACGTTCTCCTCTCCTGCTTCACTGAGAACAGATGCTGTCAGATGAGAAATCTCTCAGTATCTCACCCCCGAGTCTCCAAACCTATTGACCTTGGCCCCAGTCCTCCCGTGGAAAGAAGGGACGTGCCCTTTCCCACATCTAAGTCTGTTTCCTCCTACCCTCCGCTCTTTACAGTGATCTTGTGTCATCTCTGGTTCTCTGTTTCTCTTTGCTCAATATTTCTCATCAGCATTTAAACACACTCAAGTCTCTTCTATTTTAAAAGATACCTTTTAAAATGACCTTCCTTTGACCCCACGAACCCCCTCCAGCTACCCTCCCAACTGTCTCTCCGTCCACAGACCACCTCTTGGAGTTCTGATCTACTTCCTCACTTTATCCTCCCTTCCCCAATCCCTCCAACCTGGCGCCCACTCCCACCAACTCCACAGGTCTCTCCAATCACTGCGCCCCCACTGCAGAAGCTGCGCTAAATACACCAATGACTGAGGCAGATTTATCTCAAGGGCAATTTGAAAACATTCATCTTTTCATCTGAGCATCTGACATGGTTGACCACACTGCCTTCTTGCAGCCATCCCTTCTGCTGGCACCTGTCTCACAAATCCTCTTGGTTTCCTCTTACCTTTTAGGTTTCTCTTTCTTATTTTCCCCAGTAGGCTCAGTCTATTTACCAAACCTTTAAATAGTGGAAGCTCTTAACACATTATTGACCAGAGATGCATTAATCTGTCTTTTGTTACCCAAATATTATTGACCAGAGAAATATTAGTTCAGTTCAGTTCAGTCACTCAGTCATGTCTGACTCTTTGCAACCCCATGGACTGCAGCATGCCAGGCCTCCCTGTCCATCACCAATTCCCGGACTTTATTCAAACTCATGTCCATTGAGTCGGTGATGCCATCCAACCATCTCATCCTCTGTGATCCCCTTCTCTGCCTGCCTACAATCTTTCCCAGCATCAAGGTCTTTTCAAATGAGTCAGTTCTTCACATCAGGTGGCCAAAGTATTAGAGTTTCAGCTTCAGGATCAGTCCTTCCAATGAATATTCAGGACTGATTTCCTTTAGGATGGACTGGTTGGATCTCTTTGCAGTCCAAGGGACTCTCAAGAGTCTTCTCCAACACCACAGTTCAAAAGCATCAATTCTTCGGCGCTCAGCTATCTTTATAGTCTAACTCTCACATCCATACATGACTACTGGAAAAACCATAGCTTTGACTAGACAGACCTTTTTTGGCAAAGTAATGTCTCTGTTTTTTAATATGCTATCTAGCTTGGTCATAACTTTCCTTCCAAGGAGCAAGCATCTTTTAATTTCATGGCTGCAATCACCATCTGCAGTGATTTTGGAGCCCCCCAAAATAAAGTCTCTCACTGTTTCCACTGTTTCCCCATCTATTTGCCATGAAGGGATGGGACCGGATGCCATGATCTTACTTTTCTGAATGTTGAGCTTTAAGCCAACTTTTTCACTCTCCTCTTTCACTTTCATCAAGAGGTTCTTTAGTTCTTCTTCACTTTCTGCCATAAGGGTGGTGTCATCTGCATATCTGAGGTTATTGATATTCTCCCGACAATCTTGATTCCAGCTTGCGCATCATCCATCCCAGCATTTCGCATGATGTACTCTGCATATAAGTTAAATAAGCAGGGTGACAATATACAGCCTTGACGTACTCCTTTCCCAATTTGGGACCAGTCTGTTTTTCTGTGTCCAGTTCTAAATCTTGCTTCCTGACCTGCATACAGATTTCTCAAGAGGCAGATCAGGTGGTTTGGTATTTCCATCTCTTTAAGAATTTTTCACAGTTTGTTGTGATCCACATAGTCAAAGGCTTTGGCGTAGTCAATAAAGCAGAAGTAGATGTTTTTCTGGAACTCTCGTGGTTTTTCCATGATCCAACAGATGTTGGCAGTTTGATCTCTGGTTCCTTTGCCTTTTCTAAATCCAGCTTGAACATCTGGAAGTTGTTCACAGTTCACATACTGTTGAAGCCTGGCTTGGAGAATTTTGAACATTACTTTGCTAGCGTGTGAGATGAGTCTAATTGTATGGTAGTTTGAACATTCTTTGGCATTGCCTTTCTTTGGAATTGGAATGAAAACTGAACTTTTCCAGTCCTGTGGCCACTGCTGAGTTTTCCAAATTTGCTGGCATATTCAGTGCATCACTTTCACAGCATCATCTTTTAGGATTTGAAATAGCTCAACTGGAATTCCATCACCTCCACTAGCTTTGTTCATAATGATGCTCCCTAAGGCCCACTTGACATCGCATTCCAGGATGTCTGGTTCTAGGTGAGTGATCACACCATTGTGGTTATCTGGGTCATGAAAATATTTTTTGTATAGTTCTTCTGTGTATTCTTGCCACCTCTTCTTAATATCTTCTGCTTCTGTTAGGTCCATACCATTTGTATCCTTTACTGTGCTCATCTTTGCATGAAATGTTCCCTTAGTATCTCTAAGTTTCTTGAAGAAATCTCTAGTCTTTCCCATTCTACTGTTTTCCTCTATTTCTTTGATTTGATGGCTGAGGAAGACTTTCTTATCTCTCCTTGCTATTCTTGGAACTCTGCATTCAAATGGGAATATCTTTCCTTTTCTCCTTTGCCTTTCGCTTCTCTTCTTTTCACAGCTGTTTGTAAGGCCTCCTCAGACAACCATTTTGCCTTTTTGCAGTAGCCATCATAGTCAACAAAAGAGTCTGAAATGCAGTACTTGGATGCAATCTCAAAAACGACAGAATGATCTCTGTTCGTTTCCAAGGTAAACCACTCAATGTCACAGTAATCCAAGTCTATGCCCCAACCAGTAATGCTGAAGAAGCTGAACAGTTCTATGAAGACCTACAGGGCCTTCTAGAACTAACACCCAAAAAAGATGTCCTCTTCATTACAGGGGACTGGAATGCAAAAGTCGGAAGTCAAGAGATACCTGGAATAACAGGCTAATTTGGCCTTGGAGTACAAAAAGAAGCAGGTCAAAGGCTAACAGAGTTTTGTCAAGAGAACGCACTGGTCACAGCAAACACCCTTTTCCAATAACACAAGAGAAGACTCTACATATGGACATCACCAGATGGTCACTACTGAAATCAGACTGATTATATTCTTTGCAGCCAAAGATGGAGCTCTATACAGTCAGTAAAAACAAGACTGGGAGCTGACTGTGGCTCAGATCATGAACTCCTTATTGCGAAATTCAGGTTTAAATTGAAGACGGTCGGGAAAACCACTAGACCATTCGGGTATGACCTAAATCAAATCCCTTACGATTATACAGTGGAAGTGACAAATAGATTCAAGGGATTAGATCTGACAGAGTGCCTGAAGAACTATGGACAGAGGTTCATGACATTGTACAGGAGGCAGTGATTAAGACCATCCCCAAGAGACGTTATCAGTATCACTTATATAACAAATCAGGGGCCACAGGTGTTAGTCTGTGCAAAAATCCTCCGGTCAGTAATGAGCTAAGGCTCAGTTCCAGGCCTCCTCATTCTCTTACTTTTCTTTACTCCCTTGGGTCCAACATGCCATTTAAGTTATCCTGATGATTCATGAATTTATATCTCTGGCCCTCTCCTTTGAGCTCAAGACTTATAAATTCAACTACCTGTGATATCCATTAGGATGTTTGCCAAGGTCAAAAACTTGGTTCTCCTTCTCCGTTCTCAATATTGACTAATCTGATCATACAAACTCACTTACTAAAAAAATCCCTGACCTGGGCATCTCTTTCTCCTGGTTAATCAGTTCGTCCCATTATCCTATACTCTACATGGCTCTGCATTCAACCTGTTTCCTCTGTCTGTGCTGTTACTGGTGGTGGTGGTTTAGTTGCTAAGCCTTGTCCAACTCTTGCAATCCCATGGACTACAGTAGCCTTCCAGGCTCCTATGTTCATGGGGTTGTTCAGGCAAGAATACTGGAGTGGGTTGCCATTTCTTTCTCCAGGGGGTCTTCCCAACCTAGGGATCGAACCCATGTCTCCTGCATTGTAGGCAGATTCTTTACCATCTGAGCTACCAGGGAAGCCCTATTGCCCTATGCTAAACCCTGGCCACTCAGGTGTGGGTCCATGACCAAGAGCATCCTATTCATCTGGGAACCTGTCAGAAATGCCATGTCTCCCGCCTCACCCCAGACTTCCTGTCCAAATTTACACTTAATAAGGCCCCAGAGGATTTGCCTGTTTATTAAATTTGAGAAGCACTTCTCTTAAACCACTGCAATTTCTCCCCCTGACCTTCCTGCTTTGTCTTTGGTGCCTTCCAATAGATTCTCCACATAGCAAAACAAATCACATCCCTCACATACCAAAAGCCTTCCAATAGCCTCCTGTTTTTCTTAGAATAAAGTGTATTCTGTATAGTTTGTCTTTAATATACTGTGGTTTAAAATACTGTTGTCCTTTGTCTAACATTCATCTTTATTGTATCTCTTTTAAGACAAGATATATTTGACAGTCTCATTTTTTTTTTTGCCTCATTTTTTTTAAAGTACCTTAAATCAAGAAATGTTTCCTTTGATTTTGTCCTTCTTTGTATGAATGTTATATTTGCATTGCAAATGGGACTATTTCTCAGTTCAAGTCATTAGTTAATTCATATAATAAATGCATGGAAAAAGCCCTCAAGTATTAAAGAAGGGGTTTTCTTTGCAAAATGCCATAAATTATGCTCTGAAAGCTTGAGAGAAACCCCCCTGGATAAAGAATCAAAATTCAAATGTTGTCAGTATGGAAAATAGAACTCTTTCTAGCTTTGTTTTGTTTAGTTTTAGGAAGACTATCCTGGACATGATGGCTATTTCTTTAAAAGAACGTCATCTGATATACCCAAATATGTTAAAAATAGGTTCAGCACTCTATTTCAATCCTGAGTCAAATGCCAGTGTGGAAAATGTTTTTGTTGTCATAGGTAACCCACAGACCTTTGGAAACAAGCTCTGCTCAAGCCTTTAAAATTCAACTGAAAAAAAAAAAACAAAAACAACTTTTCACTGGTTCAAACACAAAAGAGGATTTGGGGGATAGAAATATTTCATAAAGCTATAGCACCCAACCCAAAGTATACAATGCAAGGCAGACTTTCCTCAAAAGTTCTCTATAGCTTATCATTTGCAACTGGATAAGAGATAACTGCTGAAGTTGCCTGGAATGTATGCTGAAATCACCAGGCAGCTCACATTTCAGGAAGCTGAGTCCAAGACACCTTCGGGAAGACGGAAGGGGTTCCCCAGAACACCTCTGATTCATTCAAAGTGCTGAATGGCAATCATCAGTGGAGTTACAGCGGAGTGTCTTTTTGCCTTGGAGGGCCTCAAGCGGAGGCAGGATTTTCTAAAGACAACTCCAGTGGGTGGGGAGCGGCGCGACAGCCGCTTCTGCAAAGTGAGACCAAAGAACCTGAAACTTGGGGGTGGGTTTGAAAGGACAGAGCTTGGGGAAGAAGAGAAGGAAGATTTTTTTTAAAAAATCCAAAACCACAAAGTAAAAGAAGCCAGTTAAAGAGGATGACGTAATGTATGAGTCCATGTATATGAAACAGGGTAGGCGAGTCCATGGAAGATAGCAGTAGGTGACTGATTGCCTAGGGCTGGGAGAGGGACAGAGGGATTAAGGGTGATGACTAAGGGGTTCAGGGGTTCTTATCTGATTTTTTTTTTTTTGGCTGCACCACACGGCATATGGGATCTTAGGTCGCTGACCAGGGATCAAACCCACACTCCCTGCGGTGGAAGCATAGAGTCTTATAAACACTGGACAGCCAGGGAAGCTCCAGAGTGTCTTTTTGGCTTAAAGAAAATTCTAAAATCGGTGGTCATGATAGAATATACTAAAAGATACTGAATTGTACACTTTACATAGATGAATTTCATAGTATGTGAGTCACAGCTCAGTAAAGCTGTTAAAAATAAATTAAATTATAAACATACCACCCCCCAAAAAAGATGAAGAAGAAAAATGTTAAGATATGGAGATATAGAGTAGAAGTAATAGGGAGGATTCTTTCTTATGATTCATATACAACTATTTCTTGATTTTTTCCCCCCAAGTTCTCTATCAACCATTAACTCCTTCCTATAAAAGATGAAGATTCCACTTCTTACACACCACCCCCTCCATGCACAAGTAAACTTTTTCCTCTCACCACCCTCCCGTTATAGCTGTATTGTAATTTTTGGTAAGATCAATATTCAGAATTGATGAGTCTCAAATTTATATCTCCAACAGAGTTCTTTCTGGAGTGTGGACCATATCCAAGTGCTTACTAAACATCTATACTCTAAGATCTAAGTGAAAGTGAAAGTGTTAGTCACTCAGTCGTGTCTGACTCTTATCGACACCATGGACTATAAGCCAGCCAGGCTCCTCTGTCCATGGAATTCTCCAGGCTAGAATACTGGAGTGGGTTGCCATTCCCTTCTCCAGGGGATCTTCCCAACCCAGGGATTGAACTCAGGTCTCCAGCATTGCAGGCAGATTCTTTACCATTTGAGCCACCAGGGAAGCCAATATCTAAGTAGGCATTACAAACTTCAGTTCAGTTCAGTTCAGTCGCTCAGTCATGTCCGACTCTTTGTGACCCCATGAATTGCAGCACGTCAGGCCTCCCTGTCCATCACAAACTCCCGGAGTTTACCCAAACTCATGTTCATCGAGTTGGTGATGCCATCCAGCCATCTCATCCTCTGTCGTCCCCTTCTCCTCCTGCCCCCAATCCCTCCCAGCATCAGGGTCTTTTCCAATGAGGCCACTCTTCACATGAGGTGGCCAAAGTATTGGAGTTCCGCTTCAGCATCAGTTCTTCCAATGAACACCCAGGACTGATCTCCTTTAGGATGGACTGGTTGGATCTCCTTGCAGTCCAAGGGACTCTCAAGAGTCTTCTCCAACACCACAGTTCAAACCATCAATTCTTTGGCCCTCAGCTTTCTTTATAGTCCAACTCTCACATCCATACATGACCACTGGAAAAACCATAGCCTTGACTAGATGGACCTTTGTTGGCAAAGTAATGTCTCTGCTTTTTAATATGCTATCTAGCTTGGTCATAACTTTCCTTCCAAGAAGTAAGCATCTTTTAATTTCATGGCTCCAATCACCATCTGCAGTGATTTTGGAGCCCAAAAAGATAAAGTCTGACACTGTTTCCACTGTTTCCCCATCTATTTGCCATGAAGGGATGGGACCAGATGCCATGATCTTAGCTTTCTGAATGTTGAGCTTTAAGCCAACTTTTTCACTCTCCTCCTTCACTTTCATCAAGAGGCTTTTTAGTTCCTCTTCCCTTTCTGCCGTAAGGGTGGTGTCATCTGCATATCTGAGGTTATTGATATTTCTCCCGGCAATCTTGATTCCAGCTTGTGCTTCTTTCAGCCCAGTGTTTCTCATGAAGTACTCTGCATAGAAGTTAAATAAGCAGGGTGACAATATACAGCCTTGACGTACTCCTTTTCCTATTTGGAACCAGTCTGTTGTTCCACGTCCAGCTCTAACTGTTGCTTCCTGACCTGCATATAGGTTTCTCAAGAGGCAGGTCAGGTGGTCTGGTATTCCCATCTCTTTCAGAATTTTCCACAGTTTATTGTGATCCACACAGTCAAAGGCTTTGGCATAGTCAATAAAGCAGAAATAGATTGCAAATTTAGTTTATCCAAAACTGAGCCCTAGATCCCCCTCCAAAATCTGTTCCTCTAATTGCCTTCCACGTCTCTGTACCTGGCAATGCCACTTTCCCTGTCAAGAACCCTGGAGGCATCGCTGACTTCAGTCTCCCTCTCCCATCCCATAACTGATCTATCAGCAAAACCACGTGGCTCCACCTTCAAAACATACCCAGAACCCAACACCTTCTCACCACTTCCATGGTATACCCAAGCCCATCCCCACCAAGTCCCGAATCCAAGACACAATAACTCCCCCTTGAATTATTGCAATGGCCTCCCAGTTAGTTTTCCTAATTCTGTTCTTGGTGCCTTGATCTATTCTCAATAGCCTGTTCCAGTTAAAGGTCAGATCAAGCTGCTCTTCAGCTCCAAAGCCTCCAGTGGGTCCCCACTGCCCTGCAGGAACACCAATGGTGCTAAGATTCCTGAACCAGGAATTTCAACTGGCCCAGTCTCATCTGTTACCCAAGCCAGAGTTAGGCTTATTTCTGGTTTTCTGGAAAGGTTGCATGTAAGGTGAAATCGCCACTTAAAACACCAACCACAAAATCAACTCGAGCTTTGCCTGTTATGTTTATAATGATCTCCATAAAGACTTTTTTTCATGCTGATAAACAGAAGTCCTGGTCACTGCCCGACACTTGGGACAAGGGCTCTGGGCTATTCCTCTACTCAGCTAAAAGCAAATCCAGCTTTGAATGCCTTAAAGAAGAGAAGGGGAAAACACCTGCTCATTTTCCTAAACCATCCCCCATATATACAGACCTCTGGTTCCTTACACAAAGCATTTGCTGCCTTTTCAGGGTCCTAATTTGGGGAACAAACAAGATTTTCCAAAAGAAGAGCTTTAAGGCACATTTACGGGGGCCACCCTTTAGATATCTTAATACCTGTTTTTCCTTTTTTTGAAAATGGTTCTGCCCTTAACTAGCATGGCATTGTTGACCCAGGAATTGTTCTATTAAGGAGCACTAATCGTCTTAATCTGTGAAATCCAAGTATGTTATCTAGGAAGTGGTGTCATCAGAAGGAGCTGAAATATAGAATTTCCTTCATGGATTACAGAAGCAGCACTAGAAGGATTTATAGAAAAATTGTTATAAGCTAGTTAGGAAGCATGCTTATGAAAATAATCCTTTTTGAACCTATTTTTCTCTGACTTCCTGGAAGTGGATTGTGGCAAAAGCATTACTGTCTGCTGAAGCTCTTAGACCCTCCTTCTTTGCCTTCCAGTGAAGGAGGGTCATCCTAAAGGAAATCAGTCCTGAATATTCATTGGAAGGACAGATGCTGAAGTTGAAACTCCAGTACTTTGGCCACCCGATGCGAAGAGCTGACTCACTGGAAAAGACCCTGATGCTGGGCAAGATTGAAGGCGGGAGGAGAAGGGGACGACAGAGGATGAGATGGTTGGATGGCATCACCGACTCGATGGACATGAGCTTGAGTAAACTCTGGGAGTTGGTGAGCGACAGGGAGGCCTGGCGTGCTGCTGTCCATGGGGTCGCAAAGAGTCAGACACGACTGAGTGACTGAACTGAACTGAACTGAAGGAGGGTCCTCGGGGAAACCAGCCTCCCTAGATCTTTTGCTGGCTGGTGAAGCTACTTCTTGGTCCTGGCTTTCCTTCCCTTGTGTCTTTATTTATTCATTCAAGTTCCTGGGGATTCAATCAGCTTTTTTTCCCTCTTCAAGTCTTTCACTAAGTATCTATTTCTTAGAGTTCTTCTTCCAAAACTGACTTCAGTTTTCTCAGCTTCCTTTTTCCTTGCTGCCCATCGTTCTCCTACTCACCTGTTGAACACCTACTATGTTTTGGTAAGTATTTACATCAGACTCCATCTCTGGCCCGGTGGAAATCACAAGCGTGAAGCAGGCAAAGAGTAAACAATCAGGAAACCTATAGATTCACAAGAAGATGCATGACCTTGTACTTTTCACTACTTCTGAAGTTCACATGCATCTTAGAAGTGATGAAAAAAAAAAGTGATGAGAGAGGAGGAGGAGATGTGGGGATGGGGAGAAGAGAGAAACTTTCCAGTCTCCAAGTTAGAGAACAATGCAATATAATTGTACTTTAATACTTTTAGCTTTTGCCTCTGCTATTTGCCTGGATGCTTCTAAAGAGCATGCTGAAGCTACTCTCTTACACTGTGTTCCTCCCATGAGCAGAGCCTGGGGCAAGAGTTTGCATATGGACAGTTTACTTGGGGGGCCTGATCCCCAGAAACAGGCAGAGGGCAACAGGGTGGGAGGATCACCCTGGTGTCCTGGAGCCCACCCATCCATGGGGCTAGGAGCTCCCGGGCGCTTCCTGCTTCCCTCCATGCCTCCTCTCCTCATGCTATGATGCAGGAGATGCAAGAGACAAGGGTTCAATCCCTGGGTCAGGAAGATCCCCTGAAGAAGAGAACGGCAACCCACTCCAGTGTTCTTGCTTGGGAAATCCCATGGACAGAAGAGCCTGGTGGGCCACAGTCCACGGTGTCTCAAACAGTCAGACTCTACCGAGCACACGCACACACACGAAGTAAAATAGATGGGAAAGTTGGTAGCCAGAGAAGTGCAGAGAATCACCTGGGCCTGAGAGATGACTAGTACTGGGTCAGGTCTCCCGGGAGGCCTGAAGCTTTTCACCCGTGGGTTCGGTGGTCTGCTCCTCAATCTTCAACTTACCCCGCTGCGGGGTTAGGCTCGAATCAGCCAATTTCTCTTGACTTGTTGCCCTGAAGCTCCAACTGGGGCACCCAGCATGCCCTTGCTGCTGGTGGTCACTGTCCTTCAGAGCTTCCAAGCTTTAACTTTGATTAATTATTTATTTTCGATTGGTCAGCATTTGGAGATGACATTATCAGCAAGACAAGTTTAGAATTTATGAGAGGCTCAGCTTTTACTGGAAAGTGGCTTCCAGTAGAATTTCTAGATCTTTCAGTAACTCATCAGTGTTATTCTGGGCCATGCTTATGCTTGTATATTTATTTCCAGAACTTTATAAGCTAAATATGCATTATATTTATTTGTTTATATAAAATAACTATATTTAATATATGTAAATATTTATATACATGCAAATTTATTATATATGTGTGTCACTCTTGTCCTAGAGCAAAATTTTTACTGCAGTGAACAGCTTTAAAAATATTATTTTAATGGCAAGTTCATGTCCTTTGCCCTCTTATCCAAAGTCTATTTATAAAAATGAAAAAAAGAGAGAGAGACTTATGTTCCTTATTTGGTGTTTATGTTTCTCCTACTAGAGCCTGCCTCACAAAGATATTTTTGTTGCTGACCCAGAGATTTTTTTATTTGCTCTTGTTTTTTAAGATTCTTTACTGAAAGTCAGGGACTTCTTTGTACAGTAGCTGTTCCTCCCAGGCTGTGATGAAAAGGAATATTGCTTAAGAGACTTTTCTGTCAGTAGATTAG
The DNA here is from genome assembly GCF_019320065.1 of Cervus canadensis. Taxonomy (NCBI): domain Eukaryota; kingdom Metazoa; phylum Chordata; class Mammalia; order Artiodactyla; family Cervidae; genus Cervus; species Cervus canadensis. Next base: position 11,267,859 of record NC_057394.1, on the reverse strand, counting down.
GTGTTTCCATTGTGTTGAGAGCAAATTGTAAGGTAATTGATAAATACAGAAAATCAGGCTTTGCGTTGCTCCATAATGAAATAAGGAAGTGGACGTTAAAACCTCGATGATTCCTTGTGAAGCTCAAAATGGAAATCTGGAAGGAGATGTTAGAATCACGCTGACTGAAGAAGCACAGGCCTGAAGAATAGTTCTCATTCCTCACGCAATGCCTTCTCTTTTTTTTTCCAGCATCTTTAAGGCTTGGATCTTTTCTGCTTTCTCCCCAAGCTGTTCCTTTGTTTTCAGTTGCTCTTTGGACTTCCTGATCGTTTTCCACCTTTAAACCCAGATGAGCAATGCTTAGGGGCTCCAGTGCAGCCAGAGACCCCTGCCCTTGATGTGTTGCACACCGACCGTGAGTCTGCAGGGCCCCTTGCGCAGCTCCTCACATAGGAAGATTTCAGTAAACACTGACTTAGTGTCTGGGTCCAAGGAGAAATGGTGTACAGAGATCCCTCAGGACAGGAAGGAAGGACTAGCATTCTACTCACTTTATTACACACATATTAGTTCTTTCAGAGACCAGTTTTATTTTTTTACTTTATTTTGTTTATTTATTTGGCTGAGCTGGGTCTTAGTTGCTGCATGTGGGACCTTTAGCTGCAGCATGCAAAACTCTTAGTTGCAGCATATGGGATCTAGTTCCCTGACCAGGAATCAAACCCAGGATCCCTGCATTGGGAGCTCAGAGTCTTAGCCACTGGACCACCAGGAAAGTCCCTCAAAACCCAGTTTGAGATCCAAACCTCAGGACCCATGCCTTTCCGGAGGGCTGGGATTGTGTCATAGCCACGTGTATAATAACAGAACAACTGCTAACACTGAATGAGTGTTTAGTATATGCCAGGCATTGTTCAATCACCAGAAAACTCCAAGAGGGAGGTCACACTGATTTCATTAATTCTAATATATGTACTAATGATGTATGAAAGTGAAAGTGAAAGTCACTCAGTTGCCTCTTTATGACCCCATGGACTATATAGTCCATGGAATTCTCCAGGCCAGAATATTGGAGTGGATAGCCTTTCCCTTTTCCAGGGGATCTTCCTAACACAGGGATTGAACCCAGGTCTCCCGCATTGCAGGTGGATTCTTTACCAGCTGAGTCACAAGGGAAGCCCAAGAATACTGGAGTGGGTAGCCTATCCTGTCTCCAGGGGATCTTCCTGACCCAGGAATTGAACCAGGATCTCCTTCATTGAAGGCAGATTCTTTACCAGCTCAGATATCAGGGAAGCTCCTAATTATGTATATAACAATACTAACACTGTTACTAACATACTATAAATAAACTATATATGCTAATATATATTATGTATTAAATATGTTTTTTTCACTAACCTCTCAGAATCCTGATACATCTTATAACTGATGGCATTTTACAGTCAGTATGGAATAGGCAGCAGCAATAAGTAGCTGTTTTCTCCTATATGTACACAGATTCGGTCATTGCTGTTAATATTAGCATTTCAACTGAGTTACGTGCATTGCCAGGACTATGTGAGTACAGAGACAGAGCTGGAAACGGTTAGTGGAGAAATGGTTGCACTTCTACACTTTCTTGCAAAGCAACAACCACGGGCTTCAGGGACAGAGAATATTCCCCACAGGTGGATGGAGTTGTGTCACCTTTAGCTCCCGAGATGTGCACAAAGGGAATGCCCATCACATACTGAGCAATGCAGCAGGAGATGTGAAAACCATGGGAGGCTGCTGTGACCAATTCATACTCTATACAGGGCTATATTTTTTTAAGGCAACATGCCAAAGTTTAAATGGCAGCATTTGCCTTTCTGAGAAGTAAACAATGTATGCCTTTACTCAAAGACATCTGAGATTTGATTAAGTGTATTATGCCTTTACTCAAAGACAGCTGAGATTTAATTAAATATATTATGCCCATTTCACAGATATAAAAACTGAGGCATGAAGAAATTGGGTAATGTGCCCATTTCATAGTGCAGGGAAATGATAGAGCCAGGAGGCAAACCCCAGGCAGTCTGATTCTAGATCTCATGGTCCTAATCACAAAACTGCACCACCCCTCTGGGCACTTAGCAAGGTGCCTGGCAAAATAAAAATTTGCCAGTACAAACCACACTGTTTAGAGAGGGCTTACTCTTAGTGAGAAAATGATGTAGAGAATGTCTATAGACATGGGAATACCATCATTCTGGTGAGAGAAAAACTCAGAACATGGTTGCATTCAAAGCTGTGAGCCTGGGAATAAAAGGGGCTTCTCAGGGGATCCGATGCCTATGTGGTCTCCCATCCAGACCACTGAATGAGGAGCACGTGGGGCCTGAGCCGAGTGTCATGGGCCAGGGCCCACGGGCAGCTTTCAGACCTCTGGTTTGGAATGTATGAGAGCTGGCCCCCAAGAATTCTCCAGGCAAGACTATCAGAGTGGGTAGCCTCTCCCTTCTCCAGAGATCTTCTCGAGCCAGGGATCGAACCTGGGTCTCCGGCATTGCAGGCAGAGTCTTTACTGTCTGAGCCACCAGCGAAGCCCAATTTCAACCTAACTTAAACCAACTTGAACTGAATTATTTCTGATTTTGAAACCTAAAAAGTTCTGTTTTAACATTCATTATTTCTTCTGATGACTAAAGTAACTCAAGGGACTTCCCTGGTGATCTGGGGGCTAAAACTCCGAGCTCTCAATGCAGGGGGTGGGGGCCAGGTTTGATCCCTGGTCAGGGAACTAGATCCCATATGCCACAACCAAGATCCAAATAAATATTTATTTGGTGCAGCCAAATAAATAATTAAATAAATAAATATTAGAAAGTAAAGTAACTCAGGTCCCCCAAAATTGAAAAATTCATAAGAAAAATAGTAGCTGCTCTGAATGTTCCAGTGTATATACATTTTCAACATTTGAGTTGTTTCATCTTTTGGCCGTGGTGGACAATTGGTTCATGAGTGTCTGTTTGCATCTCTGCCTTCAACTCTTTTGGGTGTATTCCTAGAAGAAAAATTGCTGAATCACACGCTAATTCCATGTTTCATTTCTGAGGAGCCACCAGACTATTTTCCACAGTGGCTACAACCATTTTACATTCCCACCAGCAATGCATAAGTGTTCCAATTTCTCAATGATTTCATTAGTACTCGCTGTTTTCCATTTTCTCCAGAATAGTATGCTCATATTCTAATAGATAGGGCCTCCCTCATAGCTCAGTCAGTAAAGAATCTGCCTCCAATGTGGAAGACCAGGGTTCAATCGAAGGCTTGGGAAGAAACCCTGAAGAAGGAAATGGCAACCCACTACAGTGTTCTTGCCTGGAGAATCCCATGGACAGAGGAGCCTGGCAGGCTATAGTCCATGGGGTTCCATGAGTTGGACATGACTTAGCGACTAAACCATCACCATTCTAATAGATACAACTATGACCTCACCCTTAACTTTACATTTGCAAAGATCCTATTTTCCAATAAGGTCACATTCTGAGGTTATAGGAAAGACAAGAATTTGGAGGCGTGGGGTTGTGTACTCTTTTCAACCCTATCTGGAGAAGGAAATGGCAACCCACTCCAGTATTCTTGCCTGGAAAACACCATGGACAGAGGAACCTGGTAGGCTACAGTCCATGGGGTCTTGAAGAGTCGGACACGACTGAGTGACTTCACCTTCAACCCTATACATGTGGTAAAGAGGATTTCCCACAGGCAGAGTGGGATTTAAGAGTACAACTCCCAGAAATCAAATTTACTAGAGACAGGCTGTGATCTATAACTCTGAGTGTGAATGAGGAATGATGGAGGTTAAACAAAAGGAAATAAAAACAAAAGGAAATTAAAAAAAAATAATGTTTCCCTCATCTTAGCGGCTGAATTGCTGCCTACTGTAGGAGAAAACAGTGTTAAATTAACTGGATTGATAAATGGATTTTTATTGTGCAGGCAATGTAGCATGGGTTTAAGATGGTAAATGACAAAGCTGTTCTGAGAAAAGTAATTTAGCAGATGGAAGCCAAGAGAAAGGCATTGATAGGCTAATCATCTCTTTTAATCTATAAAGTGTGTTTTCGGACATGAGAGGTAACTTTAAATGCGGAGCAAGGAGATGCTCATTGCCCTACCAGAGCCTTTGTGTATACAACCCCTTCAGTGACACTTGACGAGAGTACAGAACTAGGATGCTGCCCTTAGAGGACCTTGAGAAATTTCATCCCTTGGGAGGTGTGCTCTCACAATTTACCCCACAGCCATTACAGATGTTTTTGGTTGGGTTAACGCCACTGAACTGAGGCGTTCGAATTGTGGGGCTGGAGAAGACTCTTGAGAGTCCCTTGGACAGTAAGGAGAGCCAACCAGTTAATCCTAAAGGAGATCAACCCTGAATATTCATTGGAAGGACTCATGCTGAAGCTGAAACTCCAATACACTGGCCACCTGATGGGAAGAGCTGACTCACTGGCAAAGACCCTGATGCTGGGGAAGACTGAGGGCAGGAGGAGAAGGGGATGGCAGAGGATGAGATGGTTGGGTGGCATCACCGACTCAATGGACTGAAGACAGAGAGAATGCATGTTTGAGAGTTTGCAGGTAACAAGTGGAAGAATTTCTTATTAGTTCTGGGGGAACGTGTGGTCTCTTCTACCTCTTTCCCTATCTTTTGATTGTGAACTCTTGGTGGGTAAATTTTTTTTAAATACTAAAATAGTTCAAAAATCAAAATCCGTAAAAAGAAAATACAGTTGTCTAGTTCTAAGTGTAGAGAGATCAGTCCTGGGTGTTCATTGGAAGGACTGATGTTGAAGCTGAAACTCCAATACTTTGGTCACCTGATGTGAAGAGCTGACTCATTGGAAAAGACCCTGATGCTGGGAAAGATTGAGGGCAGGAGAAGGGGATAACAGAGGATGAGATGGTTGGATGGCATCACTGACTCGATGGACATGAATTTGGGTGGACTCCGGGAGTTGGTGATGGATAGGGAGGCCTGGCGTGCTGCGGTTCGTGAGGTTGCAAAGAGTCGGACACGACTGAGTGATTGAACTGAACTGAAGAGTGGAGAAATATATTCTAGTGGCTTAATCAACAATGAGTTAATTAACAGGTGAATAATTAGGTAATTAGGGGTGCGGATTCTGGAATGACTGGCTGACTTTAGTCACAACCTCAGGCTCAGATCCGGTGTCCTATTTGATAGGGACCAGTGGAAAGAACCGTATGTACTTTCCTAGCCCTACACAGCATTTGGGGAGGATTAAATAAAGTGACATTCTTGAGGGTTTTATCTCAGGTCTTTCTCATTCCACATCTACTGCCGGGCCCCAGCCACCTCTCACAGACCTTCCACTGGTATCTGCAGGTAGCTGTCTCCAGCCCAGACTGCTATGCTCAATTCAGACCCAGCTGACCACCAACCACCTTCACTTGGCACCTCACCACCATCACGTGCCATGTTCAGAACTGAACTCACCATCTTTCGCCAACAACCTTGGCCTCCTACTCTTCTCTGTCTCAGGGAATAGCAACAACACCCTACCCACCTGGCTGCTCCACGGGCAACCTGGGAGGCATCATGCCTCTCCTATCTTCCTCACCCACGACAGGTCATCAAACATTCACTGAATTCTCAACTGAGAGTCTCTCCTTGACTAGACTCTACCCGGGCTCCTCTGAGTCCTCTCCTTGGTCAGGCCTCAATGTTGGCCCATAGTTCAGCTCAGTCGCTCAGTTGTGTCCGACTCTTTGCGACCCCATGAATCGCAGCACGCCAGGCCTCCCTGTCCATCACCAACTCCTGGAGATTACTCAAACTCATGTCCATCGAGTCGGTGATGCCATCTAACCACCTCATCCTCTATTGTCCCCTTCTCCTCCAGCCTTCAATCTTTCCCAGCATCAGGGTCTTTTCAAATGAGTCAGTTCTTGGCATCATGTGGCCAAAGTATTGGAGTTTCAGCTTCAGCATCAGTCCTTCAAATGAACACCCAGGACTGATTTCCTTTAGGATGGACTGGTCGGATCTCCTTGCTGTCCAAGGGACTCTCAAGAGTCTTCTCTAACACCACAGTTCAAAAGCATCAATTCTTCGGTGCCCAGCTTTCTTTATGGTCCAACTCTCACATCCATACTTGACTACTGGAAAAGTCATAGGTTTGACTAGATGGACCTTTGTCGGCAAAAGCAAAGAACTTTGTCTTAAAAATAAGAGACACTACTTAAAGCAGAAAAAAGTTGGCCCATAAGACTTGGTCAAATGTTAGCATGGTTTCTAGCATCTTAAGGTCGCATCCCTAGGGTGGCCCCAGCTTCCTTAAAGTGCCTTCTGAGAAAACTCAAGGCTGCCCAAGGAAGTGCCTGTTGCAGCCACGCCTGAAGATGGGACCCTGCTCCCAGCCTCTGTGGGAGGGGACGAGCCTAACTTAGCAAACCCAGATGGCTTCACACGTACCCACCCCGTTTCCTGCTTTTTGTAATTTTTCACTTCCCTGACTCTTCTCTAGTCCCTGCCATTCCCCACCCCTCCCCTCCATTCTCCTTTTAAAATACTCAGTCACCTCTGCACAGATCAGAATGAACCCCGGGAGTTCCCTCTTCTGCCAGTAGTTAACTGAATAAGATTTCCACCACTTTGCTGTCTGGCTGTGTTTCTCTCTAACACCCTCTGGGCTCTTCTCAGCATCTCTCAGTTCCATCCACATCTTTCCAACCCTTCGCTTCAGTTCTGACCACCATCGACTCTCCCACATTGCCACAGCAGTTTCTGGAGATGTTCGGCCCCGGTCTTTCTGAACAGAGCACATTTGATCTGTGCCCCTCCCCCGCCCCTACGCAAAGCCCTCAAAGATGGCTTCCCTCAGGACACCATTTGAACGCTCTGATATCGGTCACTGTAAGGTAACCCAATGATCACCAAACGAACAAACTCAAGGAGTTTGGTAAGGAAGCAGAGTCCTCTGGGACAGGATGGCCTGTCCTTTTCCTCCCTGTCTGCGAGGGGGCTTCCCACCTTGCCCCTCTGTCCCTTCCTGTCTCCCCATCCTCCCAGGTGGGTTCAGCCTTGCAGGTCCCTCTCTTTGAGATTTTCTTGCTGTAAGATCCCAGGTCTCAGGAAGAAAGAGGCAGCAGGAAGGAAGTAGGAGGCTTTTGTGTTCCCTGTTTACTCTCTATTCTTTTTGGGCCCCGCCTCAGGCCTTGTGGGATCTAAGTCCCCTGTTTGACCAGGGATCAAACCCATGCACCATTCAGCGGAAGCTTAAAGTCTTAGCCACGGAACCAGGGAAGTTCCTTTCTTGTTTACTTCTTAATACAACATTGTTGGCACACAGCCCCACTCCCTGTTGCAAGGTGTTTTTTTCTTTGATTTAAACCCTAACGATCACCTTGTGAGGTAGGTTTTATTCTTCTTTCCATTCTTCATATGAGAAAGCAGGCTTGGAGAACTTAGAAGACCAACCCCAAGTCCCCCAAAGTCCGTGCAAAGCAGGGCCAAAGCAAGTCTTCTATACCCAGGTCACGTCTTTTTCCTCTGCTGTCACCAGCGCCCCTTTCTAGGACACAGGCTTTCTGCTTCTTTTGTATAAATTTCACCAATTTTATTTTTCTCCTGCATTTTTACCCCTTGGAAGCAAGATCAATGGAAAAGACCCTTATGCTGGGAAAGATTGAGGGCAGGAGAAGGGGGCGACAAAGAATGAGATGGTTGGATGGCATCACCAAATCAATGGACATGAGTTTGAGCAAACTCCAGGAGATAGTGAAGGACAGGGAAGCCTGGTGTTCTGCAGTTCATGGGGTCACAAAGAGTTAGACACAACTTAGCGAATGAAAAATAACAACAACAAGCAAGAAAAGTACTTCTCCTTCTGGTTTCCTGTCTCAGCTTTCCTGTACTCTTCTGTCTGTTCTGTATCCAGCGGGGAGAATGGATGATTTATCACTGAAGCTTTATCTTGTTTGAACATGCAACTGTGGATTTATTTTCTCAAACAAGTAATTTACACAAATGACTCCAAAATGAACCATACAATAAGACACAGACTGAAAATTTTGTTTCTGCTCTTATTCTCCATCTTTCTGTTCCCTACCCTCTCTTCCCCACCGACAAGCACTTCCAGTATTTTTCCTGTTTATTTCTCCAGAGTTTCTCTATGCAGTACAAGTACCAATACCCTTACTTATGCATGCGTGCGTGCAGCTAACTCACTTTAGTTGTGTCTGACTCTTTGCGACCCTATGGGCTGTAGCCCACCAGGCTCCTCTGTCCATGGGATTTTCCAGACAAGAATACTGGAATGGGTTGCCATGTCCTTCTCCAAGAGATCTCCCCAACCCAGAGATCGAACCCGAGTCTCTTAAGTCTCCTGCATTGGCAGGCAGATTCCTTACCACTAGTGCCACCTGGGAAGCCCCATCCTTCCTTATACCCTTTGACTTTTATACAGAACAAGCATACACTACACACCATTTTTGCACCTTTTTTTTTTTTTCACTTAACAATAATGTGTATTGGAAATCATCCACTATCAGGGCATAGAAAGTTCCTTCACTCTTTTTTATAGCTACAGAGCAGCTCAATAAATGGATATATTCCATTATTTATTCAGTTTGTCCCCTAGTGATGGAATTTGGCTAGTTTCCATTCTTTGGCCACTATAAAAAATGCTGTAAGGAATAACCTTGAGTATGCTGCATTTTGCCCAGAATAAATATGTCTGAGTCAAAGGAAATATTTATAATGCTAAATCTTCTAATATACATTCCCACCAGCAATAAATGAGTGTGCTTGGGCAATAATTTGTGTTGTTGAACTTTGACATTTTTGCCAGTCCTATAGATAATCAGGGGTATATTGCTGTAGCTTTAGTATGCATTTTGCTTATGTGTAAGGGTGACCATTGGAGAAGGAAATGGCAACTCACTCCAGTATCTTGGCCTGGAGAATCCCGTGGACAGAGTCGTTTGGTGGGCTACAGTCCGTGGGGTTGCAAAGAGTCAGACATGACTGAAGTGACTTAGCAAGGGTGACCATCTATTTATATTTTTAAGTTATTTGTATTTATTTTAATGTAAACTATCTGTTCATATTCTTTGTTCTTTCAGGAAGCAGGTGTTCTGGTCTTGTTATTGATACCAAAGAGCTTTTTATATATTAGGGTGACTAGTGCTTTGTGATATATGTCATATAAATACTTTTTCTAACTCTGTCATCTGTCTTTTGAATTTGCTTATGATGCTTTTGGCCATGCAAAAGTTGGTTTTTTTAAAATTAACATAAAATACAACTGACCTCTTTTCTTGATGTACAGTTCTATACACGCATAGATTCATAGAGCTGCCACCACCACAGTCAAGACACAGAACAATTCCATCACCCCACAAACTTCCTGGTGCCATTTATGTGTAGCCATGTCTTCCCCACCCCTAGAAACCACTGATATGCCTTCCATTCACTATAGTTCTTCCTTTCCAAGAATATTTTATAAGTGGAATCATTTTGTATGGAGCTTGTTTGAGCAACATGCCTTTGAGATTCATTCAAAGTGTGTTTATATCCTTAACTCATTCCTTTTGACTGCTAAGTCCATTGTATGGACATATCACAGTTGGTTTATCCATTCACCAAGGACATTTGAATATTTCCAGTTTTTGACAGTTATGAATAGAGCTGAACAAACATTCACGTGAGACTTTTGGATGTGAACACATGGTAGATTCCCAGGAGTGGACTTTTTGGGTTGTATGTTTGACTTTATAAAAAGCTGCAAATTGTTTTCCAGAGTGACTGATTATTTTGCATTCCCACCAGCACAGTTGCTTCTCTTCCTCTACAGTTGGTGTTGGTAGGATGTTTTTTGTTTTGTTTTTTTGTTTGGCCACACCCTGTGGCTTGTAGGCTCTTAGTTCCCCAGCCAGGGCAGGGATCTAACCCGTGCCTGCTATAGTGGAAGTGAAGTCTTCACTGCTAGACCATCACAGAAGTCCTGATAATATTTTCTATTTAAGCTATTAAATAGGTATGTAGTGATATCTCATTGCAGTTTTCATTTACATTTCCCTAACAATTTGATCTTATTTCCCAATGTCCTCTTGGGTGAGTGTCTGTTCAAATCTGTTGCCTATTTTTTAATTAGGTTGTTGTTTCTGACTGTTAAGTTTAGAGTACTCTTCATATATGCTACATATAATCCATTGTTGGATATGTGAGTTGAAAATATTTTGCCCCAGGGTCTGGCTTATCTTTTCTTTTTCTTAGCATAATCTTTGCAAATCAAAATTCTGTGTGTTTTACACAAAATTGTATAATTTTGATGAGGTCTGCTTAATCATTTTTTCATTTATTTATCATGCTTTGGCATCCTGCCTAAGAGTTCTGCTTAACCTAAGTTCATGAAGACTTCCTCCTACGATATCTGGTCATACATTCAGATCTATGATCCACTCTGCGTTTTTTTTTTTTTTTTCACTCTGAGTTAATTTTATAAAAGATGTAAGATTTAGGTCCAGGGTCATTTTGTGTGTGTTGATATTCAATTGTTCCAAAGCTACTAAAGCAAAGTCATTGAAATGACTATTCATTCTCCACTGACTTGCCTTGCATCTTTCTCAAAAATCAACTGGCCATATTCATTTGGCCCTATTTCTAGCTGCTCTGTTCTGTTCCATTGATCAATATGACTCTCTCTTGCCAGACCACACTGTCTTGATTACTACAGCTTTATAATAAGTTTTTTAAATGAGAGGAATGATTTCTCTGAATTTTTCTTTTTTCAAAATCATTTTGCCCATTCTTGTCCCTTTGTCTCTCCATGTGTATTTTAGAATCAGCTCACCTATACCTAGAAAAACATCCTTCTGGGATTAGAGCTATGTTAAATTTGTAGGTCAATTTGGGGAGAAATGACATCTTAGTTCTACTGAGGTCTTTCCTGTCTATCAACGCTCCATCAATTTAAACCTCCTTTAATTGCTTCTAGCATCAAAGTTTTGTAGTTTTCAGCATACAGATGCTATACCTATTTTATAGATTTATCATTTCATTTTGAGTAAGCTATTGTAAATAAAATGTGTGCATTTTAAAAAATTTCAGTGTATGTTTTATTGCTAGTATGTAGAGATGATTGATTTTCATATTGACCTTTTATTCTGCAACCTATTAAACTCACTTATTATCTAGGAGGGGTTTTTTTTGTGTGTGTGGATTGTTTTGTTTCCTTGAGATTTTCTGTGTAGACAATCACCTCATCTGTGCAGAGAAGCCAGCTGGGTCCCTTTCAGCCTGTGTGCCCTTTCTTCCTATGTTTTGCCTTATTGCACTGGCCAGGGCTTCCAGTGAGACATTAAATAAAATGAAGAAGCTTTTGTGGGCTTTGTTTTACTGGCTGAGGCTGCGTTTATCGATCTTATATGAATTTTGGATTTTGATGAATGATAAGAAGACTTTCCACTGAAAATTATTTTATAACTCTCTTTTTTCCCCCCCTTTTGGAAGAAAGATGCCAGGGAAGCTGTGAGGGCTAGAGAACAGAGTAAAAGAGATTTAAAGAAGCAATTTGGTAGTCTGTGTATTTCTTTTCATGATGTCTGAGAACTGCAGTACAAGAACTTGAGGTTTTTTAAGACTATTCTTTAATTAATGAATTCTTTTCTTTGTCACACTCCACTCTGACACTGAACCACGGGCGTGAGAGCTCTGTGTCATATTACCAAGGATACTAAGAGCGTCCACACTCAGTTTTAACACGAGTCTGTTTACTAATGCAAAGCGAAATACAATTCCAGTGGCATGACAAATTTGAGTCTGATTTCAAGAATGGCCAATAAACATTTGAAAAGACTCTCATTCTTATTAGACATCATGAGAGCAAATTAAATCTCTAACGTGACACTATTATAAACTCAACACAATGGCTAAAATGAAAGAAGACAAAAATATAATGAGGACTAGTCTGGCTGTGGAACAACTAGTGCAGCTACGTTCATTCATACACTGCTGTTGGGAGTGTAAATTGGCTTAATCACTTTGGAAAATCGGTAATATTTACCAACTGTTACCGTACATCTCCCCTGACCCACCAATTGTAGTCTCAGGCAGATGTCCAAGACAAATGCATACATGTGTCTGATAAAAGATATGTACAAGAATATTCATAGTAGCACTACTGGAATCATCCCAGATTGGAAGCTGTCCAACTCTCCATCAACAGAAGAACAAAGAAATTATGGCATATTCACACTGTTGTATATAAAATGAGAGGCACTGAGAATGAATCAACTTTAACTACATACAACAATAGGCTTGAATCTCACAAACTTAATGTCAAGTGAGAGAAGCCAAACACTAAAGAATATATATTTTATGAGTCTATTTATATGAAGTTCAAAATAAGCAAAAGTGACCAGTGGAGCTAGGAAGCATGATAGTAGATAACGTTAGGTGGGTAAAGAGTGGGTGTGAGAGGGTCCTGGAATTCTGATAGTGTTCTGTTTCTTAAAATGAGTGCTATTACCTGGAATACTATTTCTGTATGCCAGAATTTTTTTTAATGATAAAATTTCCCAAGTGGGAGATTATTGGTCCAAAGGATATAATGTTTTTTAGATTCTCAATATATACTTGGTAGGCGTTATTATTGACATTTTTCAAATTAAGAAATCAAGGCTAAGAGAATGTTAAGCAATTCATCTAGGATTTGTTGTTTAATTGCTAAGTCGTGTCCAACTCTTTTGCAACCCATGGACTGTAGCCCACCAGGCTCCTCAGTCCATGGGATTTCCTAGGCAAGAATACTGGAGTGGGTTGCCATTCTCTTTTCCAGGGGATCTTCCTGACCCAGCCATCAAACCCAAGTCTCCTGCATTGCAGGCAGATTCTTCAACTCTGAGCCACTGGGAGCTCATAAATCGTAGAGGCCAGATCCAACTCATATTGGGATTTCCAGTGGTTAAGACTCAGTTCTTTCCCTGCTGTGGACCTGGGATTGATTCCTACCCAGGGAACTAAGATCCCACAAGTCGAACCGCATGGCCAAAAAAAATTCTTTTTTTTAATAAAGGGACTCTCACAATTCAAAACAAGAAAGCAGATTAAACTCTTATTTTTATGAAATGCCACAAACTCAGAACCCTAATCCTTGTGGTTTAAACCTTGTGGAACCTAAATTAAATCCTTTGTGAAAATCAGCTGTGTACAAGCTTCCTTATGATGCCATGCTTTTGCTTTGACGGGTCATTTCCCTCAGTAAACTTTTACGGGTATGCAGGAGGGAGGGGGCCGCTGAAATCATCAGCTTTCGTCAGGGAATCAGGATGCCTGCCGTTAACTCTCCATGTTATCTTAGCAGAACGGTCATCATGACTGAGCCACAGTTAGCTTATCTGTAAAGTGAACACTCTGAATGACTCGTAAGGTCCTTTCTGGTTTAAAGTCCCGTCGTTAAAGTAGAGTGATTACACATCTGGGGAATCAAGGCTGCAACTGTCTTCCTGGACACCCTCCACTAAATATCATGCCATGGCTGAAATGATAGCTGCAAATGTTCATGCATTGCTTTACATTTTCTTTAAAATATCTTCAGAGACCAAAAGAACAACTCATATATGCCAACCCCACAAATGTTCATTAGAAGGTGGTGTTGAGAACTTAAGAGGTGGATCTACTCAAGAGTTTAGTATGTAGGGAAAACATGTCTTTGTATAGTTGAGAACTAGAAGGAAAGTGAAAAATGAAAGCCTTGGACTTGGGGGGATGACCTAAGAGGTTTTTTTTTGTTTCTTTTTTTTTTTATTCCTCTCAATGTTGTTTGTGTGATGCCAACATTGGCAACAAAAATACTACTTTCTAAGATGCTGTGATGAGTTCTGGCTTTGAGAACTTTGCTTGGAGGATTTTTTTAAAAGCACAACCTTATTCTTTAAAAAAATTTTTTTTCAAGATCCTGGTTAGTTTTGAGTCAGAGTGAATATACATAATAGGCGCAGGAAGCCTTCAGGAGAGCTCTGAAATTGGCCATAATCTACGGAAGGAAAGAGCAGGTTTCTGTACTTAGCATATTTAAGGATTGGATGCATAAATCAGTTTCTGAGAGGGAGTGGCAGGGGACCAGACCAGCTGAGCCCTCTGGTTTAGGATATTTCTCCAACACTCCCCTCCCTCTGCACCCACTTGAAATTAGAGACAATTAGTATCAGTTGTTTTCCCTCCCTGACTTCTTTGTGTGATTCAAAGCTTAGTTGCCTTTCTATCCCTGGTTCTCAACCAGGGGTGGTTGGCCTCCACCTGCATCCCCCCAGGGGGTATGTTCAGAAGTCTGAAGACAGCTTTTGGTTGTAACAAAAGAGGAAGATATCTGTTGCCTAGTGGGCAGAGGTCAGGGATGCTGCTAAACACCCTCCAATGACCAAGACACCCCCCCACCCCCACCACAGTAAAGAATGACCCAGCCCCAAAAGTCAATGATGCCAAGGTTCAGAAACCTTGCTTTAGGGATAAAAGAAGTGAACATGGGGTGGGGGCTTCGTGACCTAGTCCCTCAAGGCAAGCTGTCATTTGCAAAGGACATTTACAAGAAGTCATTTACAAAAAGTAAGTAAGGGGTCATGGCCAGGCCTGCAGTTCTGCCTCAGCGACATCATCAGCTCCTGGAAATCTGATATCCAGAAGCTTTGCCCAGATGAGGACTGACCTCACCAGTCTGCCTGAGTTGGCAGGGGTTGGTCCCTGCCCTGACACCGTGCCTGTGACATACATTCCTATAGGCTCAAGAGGCCTTTGTGCCAACCGCCCTTTCTGTAAAGCCAGTTTCTCACCACAGCAAGTTTCCTGTCAAACCAGTTTCTCAAGCCTGGCAGCCAAGCCCTCATGTTTCCAAATCGCCTCTTACTTAATGATGTGAACTCAAAGGCACAAGAGGACACAGACCAGGAAGCCCAGGACTAGGTGAAGGGGAAATTGGCCAAGAAGAGAAGCTATCAGAAATGTCATAAAACCACCGTCATATGAGGAAGTGCAACCAGATCTGGCACAGGCTCCACCCAAAGGCTGACCATGAAACAACAGTTCTGGGAGCTTGACTCAGATAGCTGGCTCGCAACACTGAAGAGGGAAAGACAGGGAAAGGAATCCGTCAGAGAGCTGGAATCAGTGGGAATGTGTTCATGGACATGATAAAATGGTCTCGATAGTGAAGAACAGAAACTTATCACATGAACCACGGTTTGGTGGAAATACTTCTTATAGCATCTGGCTTCTCTCACTTTAATTTTGTATTCACTGTGCAGCTCTGACCTCAGTGAGGTTTTCTGAGGTCATAGTTTTCTGTTGACCGGCTGAAATGAAGACATGCCTGTTTTTAATTGTAATTTAATAAACGAGCATTTTGGTTTTGTGGAGTCTGGCCCCTTCACCCTCGGGTGAGTCTGAGTTTCGGGACCTGAAATGCTAAGGATCATGGAAACAGAGCTGGAGGCCCTGGGGGAGCTTCATGGCCACAGATGAGGGACCAGCTTGCTCCTGGGGGAGGCTTTTGGTTGACAGCGCTGATGGAGGGGAGACTGACCACAAGGCCACTGAACCGCTGGGTTACTTGACTCTCCCTCAGCCATGAAGGCTTCCCTTGTGGCTCAACTGGTAAAGAATCCACCTGCAATGCAGGAGACCTGGATTCACTTCCTGGGTTGGGAAGATCCCCTGGAGAAGGGAAAGGCTTCCCACTCCAGTATTCTGGCCTGGAGAATTCTGCGGAGTGTATAGTCCATGGGGTCGCAAAGAGTCTGACACGAGTGAGCGACTTTCACTCATTGCCATGAGGGCTTCCCCAGTGGCTCAGTGGTAAAGAATCTGCCTGCAATGCAGGATACATAGGAGACACGGGTTCAATCCCTGGGTCAGGATCAACCCCTGGAGGAGAGCATGACAATCCACTCCAGTATTCTTGCCAGGAAAATCCTATGGGCAGAGGTCCATGGGGTTGCAAAGAGCCAGACACAACTGAAATGACTGAACATGCTCTGCCATGAAATTCTTGTCCTTCCATCAACCCAGCTGAGGATATCTGTTGTTTAGTCACTCAGTCGTGTACGACTCTTTGTGACCCCATGGACTGCAGCACGCCAGGCTTCTCTGTCCTTCACCATCTCCTGGAACTTGCTCAAACTCATGTTCATTGAGTTGGTGATGCCATCCAACCATCTTGTCCTCTGTCGTCCCCTTCTGCTCCTGCCTTCTATCTTTCCCATCATCAGGGTCTTTTCCAATGAGTTGCCTCTTTCTTCGCATCAGGTGGCCAAAAGATTGGCACTTCAGCATCAGTCCTTCCAATGAATATTCAGGACCGATTTCCTTTAGGATTGACTGGTTGGATCTCCTTGCAGTCCAAGGGACTCTCAAGAATCTTCTCTAACACCACAGCTTGAAGGCATCAGTTCTTCAGCGCTCAGCCTTCTTTATGGTCCAATTCTCACATCCATACATGACTACTGGAAAAACCATAGCTGTGATGACTAGACAGACCTCTCTTGGCAAAATAATATCTCTACTTTCTAATATGCTATCTAGGTTTGTCACAGTTTTTCTTCTGAGGAGCAAGTGTCTTTTAATTTCATGGCTGTAGTCACTGTCTGCAGTGATTTTGGAGCCCAAGAAAATAAATTTTGGAGCTGAGGACATAATCTTATTAATTAACCCAGATGATGAGGGGTAAGGAAAAGCGAGGGCCTTTTAAATCCAGAGGTGTGGGACAGATAGATGAGCAGGTCAGTGGGCACGAAAGGATTTTTCTGCACTAAACTCAACAAGAAGTCTTAAGAAGTAGTCACAGACAATGTGGTTAACAGAGTGGGGACCACGTGAGGCAAGGAAAGCCCCGTGTCTCGGAGTCACACAGGGTCACATACTGAGCCCTGGCCACTCCCTCACCCTCCCGACCCCTCTCCTGGTGGTCTGGGGTCTTCTTCCAGTGGCTGGATTCTAGAATTTCCAGTCTTAAGTCTCCTGCTCCAGACTCAGGCTTTACCCAGTGGGTTGAGCTCAGATTTTGCTCAGACTCTGGATCTGGTTTCTCCACCCTGGACCTCCATTTGGCTTAGTCACACCCAGACCTGCCTGGACAGCTTACTCAGATTTAATGGGAAGGTTTCATCAGTGGTAAATGACTGTGTACTCCTTTAGCGGAACAGTGTATTCCTGCATCCCTTATCTGAGATCAGAGCAACCGCAGACCAGTTTGAGCTGGTCAGCTACGAAAAGACACCCAGGTAAAGACCCTACCTGCCAATGTAGGAGACATAAGAGATGCAGGTTTGATCCCTGGGAAGGGAAGATCCCCTGGAGGAGGGCATGGCCACGCACTCCAGTATTCTTGCCTGGAGAATCCCATGGACAGAGGAGCCTGGCGGGCTACCGTCCATGGGGTGGCAAAGACTCAGACACGACTGAGGTGATTTAGCACACAGCACCGTGACAAGTGAACATCAGGGCCCATGGAACCCTGTGGAGGCCAAGTCACAGTCGTGAAGCATGTGTGGCAACCAGGAAAGGTGTTTGTGGGAAAGCATTTCCATGAACAGGTGAAAGAGGACAGGGACACGAGTGATGCCAAGAGGGCGTTTCTCAAAGATGACGCCATCAGAAGTATCTAGATCTATGTCTGCCAGATCAGAATACCTGAGGCCAGAGCTCGGGAGTCTGAGTTTGACCCAAGTCGTCCCGGTGGTTTTTACGGACCCCAAAGAGAACCATGGTGGAAAGAACTGTATGCTTAGGACACAGCGGCAGCCAGGACGTGCATCAAGTTTAGGGGGGTTCTTGCTGAATTTCTCTTACCCCACACTTTTTGCTACCGCTACTTTACAATGAAAAGTGAAGCATTTTTACTTTTATGATTGAAAAATAAAATAGAAACAAATCCAAACCAAATTAAAAGGTTTAAAATATATAAGTAGAAAGGAAGAAAGAGGAATTGGATGGAGGCCTAGAGACAGGGACAGAGGTAGGCAGCGACCGAATAGCCCAGGTGAGAGATGATGAAGACGGGGCTGATGCCGTGCAGGTACAGAAGGAACAGACCTTTAGACCTAGACTTAGAAAGCCCTGGTTTGAGTTTGTGAAATCTGAATGTAATAATTGCTGACATCATTGCCCACTATCCATATGCCAGTCACTATTCCCAGGGCTTTCCATACGTCATCTCATGCTATTATCACAGAAACATTTGGGGATAGATACTATGAGCACCCCGATTTTTCAAACGAGGAAAGTGAGAAACAGAGGTTAAGTAACTTTCCCAAAGACACACAGCAAGGAAGTGACAGAGCTGGTAAATAAGTATGAATGTGTTTCTTTATTACTCTGCTCTGCATAATGTCAGGGAGCAGCTTTTCTCTCTTTTTCTTTTTCCTTCTTTTTTAAATGGCCGAGTATTCCCTTTAATCAGCAGGAAAACTTCCGATCTTTCCCCGTGACTTCAAACATTGTCTGTCCCCCAAAGGGTCACCCTCGCTGAGATCAGCAACACCTGAGACAGGCTCTGAACTGGACCCACTAGGAAATACCATCCCCACCATGCCCAGTCAGCACGGCCACAGGAAAGACCAGCATCTTCACACCACCTCTGCCTCGTGACTCAGAGGTGTCACCTGCGCTTCCCTGAGCTGGCTCGTTACCCAGGGTGTGGGTTTCAGTTTCAGGACACCTGGGCTCCAGTCCCAGCCCTGCCACCTGCCGGCTGAGGGATCACAGGCAACTCACTCACACACTGGTTTCAGCCCTGCTGCCCCCTGGCCAAACGCGGGGTGGCTTTGCAAAGCCCTGCAGGTGATTCCAAAGTGCCACCAGCATGGAGCACCTTTGGTTTGCCTCTCCAAGCTTTTGGTTTCTTATATTCCTTAAAATGGAAGTAACCCTTCACAACCAAAACTTCTTGAGCACTGATTAGGCATTTTCTCATTGAGTCACCAGAAAAAGTCCACGAATCCAGAACTATTTATCCCCTAGTTCAGACTGTTTGCTTAAGTGGCAGAGCTGAAACCCCAACCCAAGTGGTCAGACTCTAGGCACACAATTCTTTCCACCGCCTGCCATCTCTCCATCAGCAGTTTCAAATATGGTTGTTCTACAGATCAACCAAGACATTCCTAATACAATGCCTAGCATGTTAGTCAAAAAATGGAAAAATTGAATTATTAACTTGAGACGAAATTTATGCTAACCTACACCTTTGAAGGTGTCTTGGATTCCACAACCCCACCCTCTGCCACCCAAAGCACGTAA
Source organism: Cervus canadensis (assembly GCF_019320065.1). Taxonomy (NCBI): domain Eukaryota; kingdom Metazoa; phylum Chordata; class Mammalia; order Artiodactyla; family Cervidae; genus Cervus; species Cervus canadensis. Next base: position 11,248,592 of record NC_057394.1, on the reverse strand, counting down.
GGCATCAAGTTCCTTTTCTGTGATTATTGGATGCATAAAAATAAAAGTCAGGGTCCTTACTTACCCCCAGCCCTGGATTTCCCAGGTCAACCTCGCTCAGCCACAGTCCACACCAGGGGGATCCTCTGGGGCCACTACAGTGCAGTCTGTTTTCTGGAGTCGAGACAATGGTGGCCTTCCACCCAGGGTGCAGCTTGTGCTGCATCACCTCTGTCTTCGTGAGGATCTTACTTTAGGAAATCTTTTGACTGTTGTCTTTGGGTAGCCCGACGACGTACTGATGCATTCCAGGGGTTATGGTCATGGCTTGTTGGCCCAGTGGTCTGGCTGATGGCTGTGCCTTCTTCTGGGGACACTCTGGATCATGAGGAGGTGTGTGAAGGGCCCAGCAGGTCAGCAAAGCCTTCCTTAAAACCCACTGCCCACGTTCCCTGTGTCAGGATCACCAGTGGGGCTTCTTAGAGCATCCAAGGGCTCCACGCCCAGAGCTTCTGATGGAGCGCAGCTGTGCATTTCGAACTAGCGCTTGGGTCACGTTGACACCGCTGGTCCAGGGACCACGCTGGGTTCCAGACTGAGCCACCACATCACCTGGGCCTTGTGAAGCTGATTCTTGGAATTCCGACAGTGACCCTGAGGCCGCCTTGTGCCTGCCCTGGTCCCCGAACTCCTCTCTTTGGTCACGTGCACCTAGAGGTCCATGGGGAGGCACCTGAGGTGGTGATGTTGGGTGGAACCAGGACCAGGGGTCTAGAACTTGTTGGATCAGATGACATCCAGGGCTGAACAGGGATGGTCTGCAGTTAAGGAAGCCTTGCATGCCAGGAGTGAAGATCAAAGTCCAGAAGGAATGCAAGGCTCCAACATTAAGAAAGTCTTTTTTTGGGTCTTAGTTATGGCAAGTAGGATCTTCGGTCTTCATTGTGGCATGTGGGATCTGGTTCCCTGACCAGGGATCGAACCTGGGCCCCCTGAATTGGGAGCTGAAGAAGAGTCAGACAACGACAATGCACTCTTTTTCGGACTGGGAGGGGCTCAGAGTCCCAGGAAACAACCACGCCAAAGCCACACGAAAATGTCTGTGTGACGGATGCATGCTTGGTACCTAAAAATTTTTGTCTGATGCTGAGTAAGGTAAGAAATTGATTTTGAAAAACCATTTTGGTAGAAAACGTCCGACGTCGTTGGCTTTTACCCACCGGAGATGGTGAGCGTGCAGCCTCTCTGGCTGATCTAGGGTTGCCCCACTGCCTTGGATTCGCTGGTTCTGTCCCAACTCGGGGAGCGTCGCCTTCATTCATTTTGAAATTCCACTTTGCTCTTCTGCACTATGACGAGGAGCAAGCGAGACAGCAAAGTTGAGGTCAGGAATGGCTAACTGTTTTCCCCTAGAACACAGGGGAGCGCTGTCAGGGCCCTGAGCCTCTCCTAAGCTCCTCCATCCATCGTTCAGGCTCTCGTTGACATTTCCAGACCAAACGAGGACACACTGCTTTAAATGAGAAAGGAATATGACCTAGCCTATGAGTTAAAGTTTTTTAGTAAGAAAAAACGTTGTACCCTGCCTCATCATAATAAAAAACAGTTTTCAACTAATTGCTCTTCAGTTGGTAGATTGTTTTTATTGGAGCATCTTCATACCATGGGGCCAATGCACATGCTCGGAAATGCAGTGGTACCCAGGTCAGAGAGGCCTCGTTTCCTTTCCCGAGCGCCTCTAATGAAAAGAACACCAGAATGAGAATGTTGAACAGTTTCCGTTGGTTAGCACATTTTCATTTCATCTTTTGTGTCCTTTCTTCTAAATGGAGTCTTAATGGCATTGAACATTGTATTGAACCTTGGCAAAAATAAGGTTCAGTAACAGACAAGAAGTATTAAGATGAGCAAGCACAAAAATGGAACGGGAAGTGAAAAAAATTCCAGGGTGATGGCTGACAGTTAAAAATGAGAAAGGCCGAGTGACTCCCAGAGCTGATAATGGCCTTCAGTGCAGTAATTATGCTAAAAGCGGCTTGGAATATAATGGTGGAGACAGGGGAGTTTGATAATGCTCCACATTTCTCTTCTGAGGGCTTTTTGAAAACATTTTTCTGAACTCAAAAAAGGTCCATCAAGTGGAATTCAGAGCCTTCACCAGGCTGAGTAGTCACATGGGTGTCATTTGAGAACATTCTCAGACCAAGCGAACGTGACTGCCGTCACCACCCAACTGGGAAGGCTCTGTGTCCGTTTTGGGCCACATTTTGATGACAAGATCAAGGCTAAACACTTCTCTGACCCAAGGGCCTCAGCACACAGATGCCTGTTGGCATTTGCTTTGTAGATTCCTTTCTTTTCCCTGGTGGCTCAGACAGTAAACAGTCTGTCTGCAATGCAGGAGACCCGGGCTCAATCCCTGGGTCGGGAAGATCCCCTGGGGAAGGAAATGGCAACCCACTCCAGTATTCTTGCCTGAAGAATCCCATAGACACAGCAGCCTGACAGGCTACAGTCCATGGGGTCACAAACAGTCAGACACAACTGAGCGACTTCACTTTCTTTTCATCCCAGTGCTTTAATTTTGTAACGTCTACAGGATGTCTATGGACAAGTAACAAAAACAAAACCAAACCAACACGAGAACAATACTGGAGGTAGCGAGGACATTTAGTGTCCCATCTAGTCTCTGATGGGTGCAGATACTTTGCAACCTGCTCAGGGAGGCTTCTTTATAATCCCCAGAACATTTGATATGGCTGAGTTGACACTCTCAGAAAATATGGGAGAATCAGCTTTAAGGAAATAAGAGTCTTTTTTCCTGAGGCTTTAGCATAAAGGATGAAGGCAGGGGAGGGGACACCTCCTCTGAATACTTTCATGGAAAGTTATTCTACTTTGTGAAGGAAGAGCTGGAAATGCACATGAAACTTTATTCCACAAGGTTTAATTCACTATGTCTATGGGGAACCTGATTCACTCTTTTCTGAAGGTGGTGGTCGGGCTGCCTGTGTTCTGTATCTGATGATTGCTATCACCAGGCATCAGATTATCCCAAGCAGTCGCCAAGCATAATCCCAATGATGCTGTTATGGTCTTTCATAGCATTCTCCTTCCTGCCCCCAGTCTGTATTGCCACCTGCCACACCGCCTACAGCTCCGCAGGGTGACTTCCTGGGGGAATTTTGTTTGCTTTCCAAAGGAGATGGGCCAGAGAGTCACTTCCCCTGAAACTCCAAAATGATGCCCACAGATTTGATGGCTCAGTAACCAGAGCACCCACACTGGGGAGATGATTCCAAAACAAGTGAAAACTACCCCAGACCGCCATCTGATCATCTTCCCCACCCCTCCCTGACCCCTGGGGTGGGCAGGCTGGGATGAGGTGGCCAGCCCATGGGGGAGGGTAGTAAGGATTCTGGAAAGAAGATCTTCAGGCCCAAGTTGGCACATGGCAAAATATCTTTCATAGCCTCTGCCTGTGGTGACCACAGATGATGTCCCTGGTCCTCAAAAGCATCTCTGGCCCCCTGGATGCATCAGAGGGACTACCCTGGAAGGAGAGGCAGATGCTGCCCCCACTCGCTCTACCCATCCCCCACACTGGATGGAGCCTTCTCTCTTCAGAAACTTGAGTAGCTGGTCTGACCTTTGTGGAAATAAAGGGCAACCAGATGGGTGTCCCTGATGGCTCAGATGGTAAAGAATCCACCTGCAATGCAGGAGACCTAGGTTCCATCCCTGGGTTGGGAAGAACCCCCTGGAGAAGGGAATGGCTATGCACTCCAGTATTCTGGCCTGGAGAATTCCATGGACTGTGTAGTCCAAGGGGTTGCAAAGAGCAACTTTCACTGAAACTGAAATGAGAAAGGGTGAGGCTATCAAGTCAGCTCTTGCTGTAGCAAGGCAGGCAGCAGCCAACACTTGACTTTGGCAGAGACTCAAGGGCAGGCAGAGGGGTGGGAAAGATTTAGGGAACAGGGAAGGCTCCTCCCTGATTGGAGGCTGCCGGCCGTGGGAAGCTGGGGGCGGGCCAGTAGGAGCGGAGCTCCTATGTGATTGGTTGGGGGCCACTTTTGGCTTTCTCTGGTTGGCTGTGAGTTGGAAGTGAGAACAAAAATTGGGGAAGCTGACAGTTGTTAAGCGAGTCCCGGTCATTTTTTTTTTTTTTTTTTTTTTTTTTGCCCAGTTGCTAGAATGATTGTTGCTTCCTGGACTGGTTGCTAAAGTTACTGGCCTGACCTCCTACAAGTCTGAGGTACACAGTTGACTGGATTCCTGGACTGCACATCAATGTCCTAACAGACACGGTGCCTCCTCTCCCCACATTTACACGCCTAACTCTAAAACAACTGTTTTCTTAACCCATCTTCAGCCCTCACCTCCTCCTGGCAAAGCTCTGTAAGTGTGAGATCTCTGTGGACATTTGCCGAAAGCAACCCAGTTAAGGTGTGACGCACCCCGCGGTGCCTTCCCAGGTGCTTCGGAGTCTCTAAAGAAGACGCTGATTAAAGCTCATTCAGCTGCGACTCCTGAGAGTCCTGGGGTGTGCCTCAGGGAAAGAATGCCGGCAGTAAGCGAGGGGAGTGTCTTGGGTCAGGTAATTGTGTCCTGTGCAGCGGAAGGGCCTCTTTGATTCCACTGCTTTGCTCAGAGGACAGCCACAGCCAAGGGCAGGCTGCACTGGGAGGAGGCAGCAAGGGATTTGGTGCCACGTGGAGTGACACAATTCCTAGGACTTTCACCAGCCACCTGGCCTCTCAGGTGGGAGATGGACTCAAACACGTGGGCCATCAGCAACCATCTTGGGACATTTACAAAATTCTGTTCCTGTAGACTTAGGCTCAATATTTTGATGCTCACAGAGCATGTTCTGCTTACAATTCAAAACGCACAAGTAAGAAATTCAGCAGCTGGAGACTTCCCTGGTGGTCCAGTGGTGGTCCCTGGGCTTCCCTGGTAGCTCAGTCGGTAAAGAATCTGCCTGCAGTGCATGAGACCCAGGTTCGATCGCCGGGTCGGGAAGATCCCCTGGAGAAGGAAATGGCAACCCACTCCAGCATTCTTGATTGGAAAACCCTATGGACAGAGGAGCCCGGCGAGCTACAGTTCATGGGGTCGCAAGAGTCGGATGTGACTTAGGGACTAAACCACCACCCCCGACTTAACACTGCCAGTGGTTAAGAATCCACCTGCCAATGCAGGAGACAGGGTTTTATCCCTGATCTGGGAAGATCCCACATATCGAGAAGCAACTAAGCCCATGCACAACTACTGAGCCTGTGCGCTGGAGACCAGAAACTGCAACTGCTGAGCCCATGTGCCGCAACTACTGAAGCCCGTGAGCCCCAGAACCCGAGCTCCGCCACAAGAGAAGCCGCCACAACGAGAGACCCACGCGCCGCAACCAGAGAGTGGCTCCCGCTCGCCACAGAGAAAAGCCCCCACACGGCAATGAAGACCCAGCACGGCCAAAAATAAATAAATAAATCTTTAAAAAATCAGCTGAAAATTTAGGGAGAGAAGCCTTAGACTGCTGGCCTGGCCTGCCTTCGTCGGGTCAATAGGAGGATCCGTGTCTCTGCCTGTGCCTGACATGAGATTCATTCTCGGTGCTGTGCAAAGTGTGGGGAATAGAGTTAAAAACAAACTCTGCTCCTAACCCCGAAAACCTCCCCACGATGGCAGAAGAGAAAGAAAGCAGTTTGACTATTGAGCAAGCGTTAAACCAGAACGTGATGGGTATGGCAGGCAGTCTGCTGAAGGGATGCAGACAGGAAGTAGCCTCGTTCTTAGGAGGCTCAGTGGGTACATGGATTACATCTGCAGGTTTCACAAGGAGGAGTCAGATGCCAATTCAGGCCCATCTTCTCCCCGGACACTGGGAGCCAGGGCCATATCTTCCCTGACTTTGCAAAAGGACAGCTCCAGGCCCTGGAGGAAACAATCGTGTCCTAAGACTGGCAAGTGGCTTCCTTGACCATTAAAACAATTTACCCAAGTGTGAAAGGACAGAGAAGAAGAAATTCTGAAAGAAAAGGGAGAGGTTGGAGAAGGCTTTTCCCCCCTCCTTTCAGCTACAGGAATTAAGCCTCTATTCTTAACTTATACTTGCCCTTACAAAAGCCACCCCTCTCAGACAAAGGCAAATATTCTATGCTTTCTCTTACATGGGGGCTTCTGAGGTGGCTCGGAGGTAAAAGAATCTGCCTGCCAATGCAGGAGACTTGGGTTCAATCCCTGGGTTGGGAAGATCCCCTGGAGGAGGGAATGACAACCCACTCCGATATTCTTGCCTGGGAAATCCTATGGACAGAGAAGCCTGGCAGGCTACAGTCCATAGAGTCGCAAAGAGTTGGACAGGAGTGAACGACTGAACTCTCAAGGAGACATCACTTATATGTGTAATCTAAAAAAATAAATGTATACAAAAGAGACTCACAGATACAGAGAAACTAGTGGTTATCAGTGGGGAGTGGGAAGGGGGGCGGGGCAAGATGGGGAAAGGGATTAAGGGACACAAACCACTGTGTATAAAACAGGTCAGCAGGGAGGGTATGTCGTAGAGCACAGGGAAACAGCCATTATTTAGCAATAACTTTAAGTGGAGTATAATCTATAAAAGCATTGAATCGGAATCTTGTACACCTGGCACTAATATAATATTGTGAATCAACTATACCTTCATTAAAAAAACCAAAAAACCACCCACTCCTGACTCAAGAGTCGGGACTCCTGGTTCAGAGGGACCAGCCTGGCAAGGACCCGGCAGGCGAAAAGCCCGCGGGTGTGGGTGCGGTTTCCCCTTTCGGATGAGCTGCCCACCGCCCACCCCGCCCCCTGCAGCCAAAGAGCGGGCAGGGGGCTCCGCGGTCCCGGCGAGAGAAACCCTCGGGGCAAAGCGGGGATTCACTGCGGGGGGCTTCTGTCTCCCTTCCTTGCCCCCCCACGCAGCCTTTACGCCCTCCCCGCCCCTCCCCTCGGCCAGGCTCACGTTTTTCTCTCTGATCCTGACTCACAAGCTAAGGTTTCCATAATGGAAAATGAGAGCAAAAAAAAAAAAAGAAAGAAAGAAAGAAAGAAAACGAGCGTCAGGTGATGAGTCAGAGCCATTCAGCAGCAATTTAAGACGCCCTGCTGGAAGGGTTGCCTCTGGGGCTGCAGAGGGAAGCAAAGGAGAACGCGAGGGGCCAGAACCTGGGGGGGGGGGGGGGGGGGGGGGAAGGAAGGCGGGGGGAGGGCGGCGGGAGCCTTAAGCACACAGGTTTCTCCCCTTCCCTACAAGGAGTCTCTTTGCAACCTACCGCCCTCCGGAAATGCCGACCCCCCCACCCCTAGCCCGCCTCCCTCCAGCCTCCTGCTTTCCTAAAACCTCCCCTAGGCACCCCCCTCCAGGTGGGTTTCTAGCAAAGCAATCAGAGCTCAAGAAACGTTCTCCAGTAAATCGTAAGGTCAAACTCTCTGCCTTCAGATTGGTCCTGGCCGGATGTCCTCAGGCAGGTGATTGCTGCTCTATCTTTCAATAAAATGTGGCCACCTGCTGCCATTGACTGGACATCCAGTCATTCCTGCACTCATTCATTCTTTCCACAAAAATGGGGTGATGGTCAGCTTTGTGAAGGGCATTGCTCTGATGGTGTCGACACAGGACAGATGCTGCCTGTGTGTGTTCCTAGAGAGAGAACAGATATTTGGAGCTGTGGGGCGGTGGGAGAGGGAGTCAGAGCCATCCATGCCCCAGAGAGACCGGAGTGGGTCCCCAGGAGTCACCTGAGGCTTCCCAGGCGGCATGAATGGTGAAGAATCCACCTGCCAATGCAGGAGACACAAGAGAGGCGGGTACGATCCCTGAGTCAGGAGGATTCCCTGGAGAAGGAAATGGCAACCCACTCCAGTATTCTTGCCTGGAGAATCCCATGGACAGAGAACCCTGGTGGGCTGCAGTCCACGGGGTCGCAAAGAGTCAGACATGGCTGAGCACAGCAGGAGTCACCTGGCATGTGCTCTAATCCTGCTATAGGTCACCGTCCTGAAGAAGGTTCAGTAGAGAGACCAGGAAAGCTTTCTCGAAAAATACCCAATAGCAGATAAGCCTGCGAGGGTGGCTTAGCCCTGGCTCTTGGCCCAAATCTATGCTTCAGCTGTGCAGTCAGGGGCATCTTTGGATGGTCAAGGAGCCAACTCCTTTGTCTTTTCAGGCTCCCCGACCTCAGGTGCCTAGGTTCCCATTAACTCTAGTCAGCTGGGTGATGCAAGTGATACAAGGAATGCTGTTCACATTTATCGTTATCCCTGAATATTTACTCTCGAGTATGAAGAGGCATCTGTAAGGGAGCAGGGCTCTATGGGGCCTTCCTGGGACAGACCCCTCCCTCATATCCCCTGCCCCTCTCTGAAGTATCTAGATAATAACAGGATGTGATGCACATTTTCTGAGTTGTTTTGCAGGTGCTAAAATGGAAGATGTAGTAGAAGTAGAAGAACTACTTGATGACCCGGAGCGTGAAGCCCCTAGACCTACTGGCTCCTAAGGATTGATCATGATAACCCCTGTGACCCCACTCCATGACCTCACCATCAACCAGTCAGAGAACAGCACACAAACTGGACCTCCCCTTCCCCACCTTCCCTGTGAAAAGGCTTGCCTGAACCTCATGGGGGAGTTTGGGGGGTTTGATCACAAGCTGCCTTGGGCTCCTTGCCTGGTGCCCTGCAAACAATGCTGCACTTCCCTTCGCCACCACTGGCAGTAGATCGGCTTGACTGGTCCAGGGCGAGCGGATCCAGGTTTGGTTCAATAACACATCAGTGTGTAATAAAGAGTCCTTCTCAGAGCACTGAGAAGGTCTCAGTCTGCAGGACTGCTTCAGTGAACTTGCATCATTTCCATGGATCAATCTCTAGGTTCGGGTGTTAAAGAATAAATAAATCTTTACCTTTGTCACTTGCCACTGGAGAGGAAGGGAAGCTTAATACTCAGTGACAGCATTATCAGCATCAGTACCTTGTCCTGCAAAGGTGGTGCTGGTAGTAAAGAACCTGCCTGCCAATGCAGGAGATGTAAGAAATGCCGGTTCGATCCCTGGGTGGGAAAGATCCCCTGGAGGAGGGCATGGCAACCCACTCCAGTATTCTTGCCTGGAGAATCCCATGGACAGAGGAGCCTGGCAGGCTATGGCTCATAGGGTCACAAAGAGTCGGACACAACTGAATCAGCTGAGCACACAGAACCTGCAAAACTCAGCTGAAGAAATCTCGCTCCCCCACCAAGTTCCGTTGAAAGTGGGTGACTAATATCGGGAAAATGTAGTTTTGTGACCACAAGAGAAATTGTTTCAACAGTGAAATGTCAAATTTAAAAAATTAACTTCTAAATTGTTTAATATAACATTGTAAGAATAATCAAATTGTTTCTGAGGATATGTCAGGTGTTTTTTTTTTCTCGTAACCCATGAACTTGGTCTTTGATATCCTGCTTCAGCATCAACCAGGTATCGATTTTAACACTCAGTGACTCCCATTCAGCGAAAATGAACATTCAGTGCATCTGTAGTCACTGAGGACTCTGTCAGACTCAGTCTGCACAGTTCTGAATGGCTGGTCGGTGGGGAAGTGGGGAGGGGTGAGGAAAGGACAATGAGGCAAATATCAAAGGGTAACCAAAATAGCTGAAGGAATTGTGAACTCAAGAGCTTCTGAGGAAGTTGGTCTTGCAGCTCACCGGACACCCATGCCCCAGGCACTTCTGTTTTGAGACCATGGCTTTCCAGGTGGTGCTAGTGGTAAAGAATCCACCTGCCAATGCCGAGAAAGTAAGAGACACGGGTTTGATTCCTGGGTGGGGAAGATCCCCTGGAGGAGGAAATGACAACCCACTGCAGTATTCTTGCCTGGAGAATCCCATGGACAGCGGAGCCTGGGGGGCTGCAGTCTGTGGGGTCCCAGAGAGTAGGACGTGGCTGAGCACAGCAGAGCCCTGTTCAGGTAAGCAGCTTAGCACCCAGACCCTCAGCGTGTCCTCACTTCTGCTCTGAGTTCTTTTGTCCAGAGATCCTCCAGGGCTGGGACCTTGCCTTGTCTCCTAAGCCTTGAGGGTCTTCAAAGCCAACCTTGACACCCCGAGCTTGGGCCTGCGCCCCTACTGGCTGTTGTCAGTTTCTCCCACAAGAACTTTCTTTCACTGCTCGCCCCTCCCTGGGCTGGGTCCCAGGTTTCTAGGATGGGCTGTTTCTGCTCCTGACTTCCCCTGAGCTGAAACCCCATAATGATGGGAGAGCTGCCATATTAAGGATGGAGATGGGGACTGGATCAGAGCTTTACGCCAAAATAAGCTGGAATTAAAAAATCTTTAAAAGTAAACAGGTAAAGGAAGAAAAACATATCATAGGTACAGGCATATTTAAAAACAGCTCTTGTACCAGGCCTCATAATACCTGGCTTTGAGATGATACCCATTGTATCAGTTATGGGGAGGGGGGACCCCATGGGAACTTATACCAGATAACTAGGGGAGGGCAAATAGAAAGCTTCCTGCCGCAGCATCTTACTTCATCTTGATTAGGTGGCTAGAATATCGGCAGGAAGGCTCAAGATTTCTTTTTTTTTTTTGCCATGTAATTAAATGAATAGGAAATCCTTCTGTCTTTTCAAAGCAGGCTTATTAACATTTAATTAAACTATTTACAATGCTTTTGTATTCTTTGTTAAATTTAAATTTTTTATCCTGGAAAAAAATCTCAGACATCAGAAAAGATACAAGAATAATATAATGAACTCCATATACCCTTTACCTGAATTCACCAATTAGTCATTTTTACACATTCTCACTTTTGCTTTCCTGCTTTCTCTCCCTCCCCTTCTCTCCTAAGAACAAAGGCATTCTCTTACCTAATTATAGTACAACTAGTCAGGAGATATTTTAACAATGCCATCCTATTATCTAACCACCTGTCCAGTAATATCCTTTAATTTTTTTCTGGTCCAGGATCTCATCCAGGATCACACTTCGTATTTATTTAGTTGTCACACCTCCCTACTCTCCTTTAATTGGGACCAGTTCCTCAGCCCCTTTCTTCAATGCCACTGGCATTTTTGAAGAGGACGGGCCATTTGCTTTGTAGAAGTTGCCTCCATTTTAGCTCTGATTGTTTCCTTGTGATTACAATCAGCTTCCCTCCTGATTAGAATCGGGTTGTTCATTTTTGGCAGGACTTCTACATCAGTGCTCTTGGATCCTTCTCAGAGCATCACCTCAGGGGGGCTGTGGTACTGGCTCTTATTATTGGTGATCAAAGAACTGCTGTCTGAGAACTTTCCCAGCAGTCCAGTGGTTAAGACTCCCCCTTGCAATGCATGGGGGCACAGGTTCAATCCCTGGTCGGAGAACATCCCACACGCCACACAGTGTAGCCAAAACCCTCCACCAAAACCAAAACTGCCCTCCGGCTCTTTCCACTGCAAAGTTTCCTTTCTTTCCTTTGTAGTTAATAGCATTTTTAACTTGTGGGAATATACCATTGTATTAGTCAGGGTTTTCCAGAGAAACTAAACCAGCAGGATGTGCGTCTGAGCGTCTGCCTGCGCACACATATATAGAGAGAAACTGATTTAAAGGCATTGCTCAGCTGTAGAGCCTGTCAAGTCCACACTCTCAGGGCAGCCCAGAGGCAGAAATCTCACTTCCTCTGGGAACCTCGGTGTTTTTCTCCAACTGCCTTCTACTTGTTGGAGGAAGCCTACCCACATTATGGAAGATAATCTGCTTTGCTCAAAGTCTACTGATTTAAATGTTAATTCATCCTTGAAAATACCTACACAATGGCATTTAGACTGGTGTTGCACCAAATATCTGGCTCAGCCAAGCTGACATATAGAGTTAGCCATCAAATTCTCCAAACTTTCTTTCAGTGGTTTTAGCCCCGTCAATAATTTTAGCTTTCATCAATCAACATGATCATGGTTCAGAATGGCAAGGTGTCTCACTCAATCATTCCTTCTATATTTACTAGCCTTTAAAAGAGTAGAAAGTTTCAGATAAAGCCAAGTTCCCCAGAGGTAGTATATATATTATATATATACAAATGATTACTTTGATGTATACAATTCCACAGTTTCATTTTTTAAAGTGATTAAATATCTTCTTCTTTTGGAAATTATTCGGAGTATACTGTGATATATGGAGCCAACTTAATCCGCCCCCCCCCAGATAATTCCTCTATTTTCCTAACACCATTTGTTGAAAAGCCATGTTTTTCTCCAATGATTTGATATGACACCTTTATCAAATTCTAAATTCCCATATATCTGGGTCTATTTTTAATGTATGTATTTATTTATTTTTGGCTGCACTGGGTCTTCATTGCCGCACGAAGGCTTTGCTCTAGTTGCAGTGCTTCTCATTGCACTGGCTTCTCTAGTTGTGGAGCACGGGCGCCAGGCCCACGGGCTTCATTAATTGCTTCATCTGGTCTCAGCAGCTGTGGCTCCAGGGCTTAGTTGCCCCGCAGCATATGGGACCTTCCTGGACCAGGGATCGAACCAGTGTCCCTGCATTGCAAGGAGGATTCTTAACCACTGAGACCACCAGGGGAGCCTTATTTGGGTCTGTTTTGATCTTTATGTCCCATTCTATTGGTTTGTCTTTTCATAACCTACATTTCCTGTCTTAATTATAGAGTTGCATAATGTGTTATCTGCCGGGAGATAGTCACCTTTGGGTCTCTTGCATTTTGGCACATCTTTTGAGCTGAAGACGCCTTTGTTCTGGGCTGTCTTTTAAGGATATGGGTATAGCAGACAGCCTTGGGAGACAGAGGCAGTGTCTCCTGGAAGCAACGGATATGTGTGGTCCTGCCCATCGTGAAAGATGTGGGCTTCCTGAGCGCAGGGTCTCTTTCCCTTCACCCACCTGGCCTTCAAGTCACTCTGGGAATTAAGTCTTGGGGAAGCCACACGGAAAAATGTTGCTAATGCCGACACTTCAGATTTACCGAGGGGTCTCACTAATGTCTTCTACCAGCATCATGAAACTGTGGTGGGGTAGCTTGTTGACTCTTCAGAGGGTAAAATCTCCCACTCTTCCCACTTCTTGACATTGTCCTGTAGGGGAGTCTTTCCTCAGTGGTCTTCTTGTTTAGGATTTTCTGGTATCCTTGTTTGTTTATTCATTCATGTCAACTTCAGAAGTAGTCCATCTAGTACCCAAAGTTAATCAGTCAAACAAAAACTTGTATTTTTACGAGTGTTAATTTCATTAAAACTTGTATTTTTACATGAGTGTTAATTTCACAAGTTTCTCTAGTGGCTCAGTGGCAAAGAACCTGCCTGCCAGTGCAGGAGATGCGGGTTTGGTTCCTCGGCCAGGAAGATCCCCTGGAGAAAGGAATGGCTACCCACTCCAGTATTCTTGCCTGGAGAATCCCATGGACAGAGGGAATCCCTGGTGGGCTACAGTCCACACGGTCATTTAGAATCAAACACGACCTAGCGACCGAAACAATTTCCGAAGTCATTTAGGGCGAATCTCTGACTCTACTTTTGAAGATTTCTTTTTTTTTGTATTCTCATGGTCAGTCTTGTAATCCAGGTTCTTACAAGTTTGCCCTTGAACTATAGCTCTTCTTAAAATCATATCTTGAATTTTGTTTTACACAAAAAGGGAGAAAACCCTTTTTTTTCAATAGCAGGATGAAAAGCATCGTGGCCAAAACATGGCCTGTCATTGGACAGGGCCTGGGTCCCCTCTGTAAAATGAGCAGACCCCACAGGGCTGTCGTGAAGAGTCAATGAATTTGTGTGTATGGATCAGGCGTGGTAAGAGCTCAATAAATGGTAGCAATTGCTATTATTTCTTTTTTGAAATAGTGATCTGGCCCCCCCTGATCCCAGCTCTAGCCACTTTAATATGTGCAGATCTGTGAAGCTCAGGATAGCTTTTACAAAATAGGAATGATTTATTGGACACCTATCCAACATGGCTACATTAACTTGATGAATATGGTTATGACTGTCTATAAATAAAATCCTCTCTCTCAAATGTATCTTTTCATTAAAAAACACTTTACATTTCTCATGGAGGCCACCACTTCATCATTTTTACAATTTAATGAGGATGAAAGACTTATGCAGAAGGGATAGTAATGGATGGCTTTGTTCTATATCAGAACTATTATAATTCTGAGTCCTCTGCCCTTGAAAATGTTTGCTTCACAGATTAATGTTGACTGGAGCTGTTATATAAAATACTCTGTAAAAACAGGCCACTGAGGCAATTCAGAATTAAGTAGAAAAAAATTTCTCATTTGCTTTTCATTTTCCGGACATGTGTAGAACCCAAATAACTTTATTTTCTTGTAATGACAAATTAATGCAAAATATGACAAACAATGCAAAACTTTGTAAAAAAGCTCAAATTTGAAATAAAAACAAACCAAAAAAAATCCCATGACAATGGAGGGCACAGCAGTCTTCAGTGTTTTTAACTGAAATTTGGTTATTTGCTTTATTCCAAGGTATAGTTTTCAATTCTCATTATTTTATTTGCCTGTTAAATACTCTGCCTTTCATGCCATAATAAAGGGTCTGAGTGATTTCCAGGGTAATATACTAGCCGTTTGTTGTTTCAAGCCTAAATCTAAAATGTGAAGGGAATGCCGAGTTGTTAGGAATAGGTCCCTGGGCACGGTAGCCTTTTGCAGAGGTTGGAACAGAAGTCAGGCGAGACCCAGGAGGGGGTCTGGGGCAGCCAGCTGGGATAGGGGGTGTGGCCTCCCAGCAGGCTCCTCTGTCCATGGGATTCTTCAGGCAAGAATACTGGAGTGGGTTGCCATGCCCTCCCTCCAGAGGATCTTCCCGACCAGGGATTGAACCCACTTCTCCTGAGTCTCCTGCATTGCAAGCAGATTCTTTACCAAGAATACTGGAGTGGGTTGCCATTTCCTTCTTCAGGGGATCTTCCCAATTCAGGGATCGAACCCATGTCTCCTGAATCTATTGCATTGCAAGTGGATTCTTTACTTGGGGAAGTAAAGAGTCATTGGGGAAGCCCATCAGAAGGTTCTAGCTAAAACCACATTCCCCATTTTTTTCTGAGGAATATTTTCCATGGGCCTCTCTGGGTCCATTCTCTGCTCACCCCACCCACCCCCAGTCTGCTCTGTGCCCCAGGAGGCTGAACTGCCCACGGGGCTGCCTCGCTTGGGCTTCCGGTTGGGTTCAGCCAGTGGGAGGCTGGGGGGCGGAGAGGGATGTCAGGGCATCTCTCCTCCCTGGTGGCCTTGGGTTGGCCGCATCCCCTCCTCCAAGGGCCCCAGCCCTCACCCACAGCTGGGCTGCCTGCTCCAGGCTCCAGGCTCCAGGACCTGCTCCCTCCTTCAGTCTCACACTGGTAAGGTCTCCACCACAGCCAGGTTCTTGATCGATGTGATCTCCCCCCAGCCTCACCCACCCTCTTTTCTGCTTCTGGTTCCTACAGACTCGTCTCACTTCCCCACCTTGCGGGTGCCGTCTGTCCTCTGCTGGGGTGGGTGTGAGTTTCTTAGAACCGCTGTAACAAATTACCACCAACTGGGTGGCTTAGAAGAGCAGAACTTCATTCTCTCAAATCTCTCGAGTCCAGGAGTCCAATAGCCAAGTGCCAGTTGTTGGCAGTGCCAGACTCTCTTGGAAGGCTCTGTTCTAGACATTTCCCTTAACTTCTGGTGCTGCCAGTCCGCCAGCCTGGGCATCCTGGGCTCGTAGCTGCCTCACTCCAGTTTCTGCCTTCCTCATGACGCTGTGTCTCTGTGTCCCTGCTCTTCCTAGAAAGACACCAGTTGGGACTTCTCTGGTGGTCCAGCGGCTAAGACTCTCTGCTCCCAAGACAGGGAGCCTGGGTTCGATCCCTGGTCAGGGAACTAGATCCCACGTGCTGCAGCTAAGCAGTCTCATGCTTCAGCTAAAGATCCTGCTTGCCACAACTAAGACCTGATGCAGCCAAATAAATAAACAAACATTAAGGAAAATATCGGGCTTCCTGCATGGCTCAGCTGGTAAAGAATCCGCCTGCAATGCAGGAGACCTAGGTTCGATCCCTGGGTTGGGAAGATCCCCTGGAGAAGGGAAAGGCTACCCATTTCAATATCCTGGCCTGGAGAATTCCATGGACTGTAGGGTCCATGGGGTTGCAAAGAGTCGGACATGACTGAGCAATTTTCACTTCATCACAAGGAAAAAAAAAGACACCAGTCATAGCGGACAAAGGGCCCACCCTACCCTAGGATGACCTCACCTTCACTTGATGACATCTGCAAAGACCATGTCCAAATCAGGTCACGTTCCCAGGAAACGGGGTGAGGACACCCTCTCCTTCTGGGGACTCAATTCAACCCACACCCAGGCCTGAGCGATGTCAGGCCCCCATGCAGCTGTCTCTCCCCCCAAATTCTCCTGCCCCCAAGACTCCTCCACTGGTCCTTCCTCCCCTGCCTTTAAGATGCTCCCCTGCTTGATTTTCCAATCACCTCAAATGAAGTCCCCCTGAAAACTCTTCTTTCTCATCTGGCCCCATGACCACCACCCTAGTTTTAAGGCATTCACTTCCTTTGCCCCGTCCCGGTCTCCTGAGGAGCCTCCCCTCCGCCCGGACCTGAGCCGGTTGTCCACATTCTCTGCTAACAGTGATGAGTGCAGTCGTCGGTCAGCATGCTATGCGCATGAAAGGAAGGACTTTGAGTTGAAAGTCTCTTCTCTGTCATGTCTGCACTGAAACTGACCAGGACTGCAGAACTACTGCTACCAGCATAGCCCTTATAGCCCTGAGGGGAATCGCTTTCAGAATGAAATGAGAATGATGTGGGTGGAGGAAAAACTGAAGGAAAGGAAATAGAGACTGAAAGAAAGGAACCGCCAATGACATCACAGAGCGGCTGGCTCAGCCAGCCCGGAAGCCTGTCTCATCTTTGGACTTTCAAGCATGTAGCCAAGAGAATGTCCATGTTACCTCCGTCAGTGTGGCTTGGGGTTTCTCTTACTTGCAGTCAAAGGCAAGCACACGAAGAGTGTTTTTCCCTTTTTCTAAGTCTAAGTAGATGGGGGGAAATGAAAGACAAATCAGAAAACAAGTTCTCTGGAGGTGAGGTGGCCAGATCAGGGTTTGAGGCCACCTGGTTCTCAGTGTCAGGATATCTATGCTGATAAATAACTTCTAATCTCCCTGGATCCCAGGAT